>NC_087514.1:17578218-18778218 GCF_963921805.1 Phalacrocorax carbo | reverse complement strand
CTATTAATTCATGTGATCCTTCTATAACATAACTTTACAATTGTAAACGGCTTCAACACCTGCCCTGTGTACCAATACTTAGCTAATTTGGTCTTGTTAGTTTCTTGTGAAATCTTTAGTACTCAGGAATTTCATATTAGTCCAGAAACAATTGGTGTTGGTCAGTGTCACCCTATCAGTTCTTGGGTGAATTGTAAAGCCAGATACTTGATTTAGGTAAAGTAAGTTTTTGCTCCTTTCCTTGGGAAAGGGGAGGGAATGCAACACTAAAAAAAAATATATATTACTTGACAATATTGAAGTATTGGATGTTTTAGTTTGGTTGTCTCTAACTGATTTTAATTCTGCAGGAGAAAGTCAGTTGTGCTGAGTCTAATCACTAACATGCTTATAAAAGTGTTTGTAAGATTAGTACAAGTCTGAATATTCCAGGATGTCTTAATGTCTGTCACACCATTCCTCTTAAGATTTCATTGTAAATTGAACTACAAACTAAAATGTCTGATATAAGATATATGTGATGTAATGTGCTTTGTCAAAAGGGTTTACATCCTGCCCAGAAATATAAACGTGTGAATGGTGTACTTTTAAATCAGAAGAATGACACTGATCTCCTTCATAAAATGTCTGAAGATCTCCAGATGAAAAATGTTCTACATGAACTAAGGATTACTTTCATACACTTCGTCTGGCAAGGAGGTTCCTAGAAGTACAAGGAAAGGGTATGTGATGTCAGTGATAGAAACACGAAATACCACTTCTTTAGGTTAAGAAAGACATTTTGTTATTAATATTACTGTACTCACGAGTAATCCTGAACTTGAATTAATCTGTTTCCTGTTTTTTAAAATGTTTAAAGATACGAATACTAAAAATCTGATGATTCTTATGCATATTTCTTAAGCATCATGTAAGTTATCGTCATGCCTTGGAGAAAAAACAAAACAAAACAAAACAAAACAAAAAGTAAAACAAACAAAAACCCCACATAACCAACCAAAAAAAATTACCACACACTCCCCAAAAAAACCCCAAAACCAAAAAACCTACCATAAAATAAAGAACACATCTAAGCCGCAACTATGCCTTGTAGTTCAAGTGGCGATTAACAAGTTTTACATATAAATACACTCTGTAAGTCTTGTTCTTCATTAACACTCAACATTTCCCAGATGGTGGTGATAGGTCGTACTTTTATCACCGGACACAGCCTTGCCAGCAGGGATCTAAACAGTCTCTCTACTTTCAGCCTTTTAAATTCTTTTTGCAGAGAAGATAAGTTATTTCAACAATTTATTTCATAGTTTGACCCATCCATATTGCCATCTTTGCAGTGGAGTTAGAAAAAAAATAAGGTCTATACGCAAGAGCTATGTTTCAGTAATGTTTTAATGCGAGCTGGTAAAATTCGTTGAGTGAGGACAGGATAAATAAAAGGAAATTAGTACCGTGTTGATAGGAGAATCAAACTATTCCTCCTGCTTCTTCTCCACATTTCTTTCTTGGAACATGTGTTCTTTACATAAAATATTTGATTTTATGACATACAGAAGTTAATTCTGTCAAATAAATAGAAAAAAGCCTGGCCTGAGAAACTTACTGTGTAATGCACATCAGCAAGTAGAAAGCAAAATAAACAGACACAATGATGCAGATGGAATGTTCCATTGGAAAAAAGGCATAAAGTAGTTCATTTGGTTTTATGTGTCATATCTGTGATAGTCATCCGTACTCCAGAGGTAAGTGTCCTAATCTTCCTTCTCAAAACTAAATAAAAAAGGATTAGATTTAGCAAATGCATTTACGTAATTTGATTATCAGCTCTCCAGTGCCTAAAAGTTAGCCAACATAAGATTCTGCATGAAAATAACAGCAAAGAAAAGATATTTTGACTGTGATTTCCAGCATCTGTCAGCTGCTAAAATGTAAGAAAAAACAGAGAAAGGACTCTATTTTACTATGTGCTTCTCTGAAAACATGGTTGAATCTCAAATATTGTTACTGACTTAGGCACATAGTTTGCTATTTTAATCTAAAAGAGTGTTTTGCATAATGGCCTAAATAGGTTGTTATTGCTGCTCGTCATGCCTCTGGCACTTCGCTGCTTTATGCAACTGACGACCATATGTGTGCTTTGAAGCTGACCTCATAACCAGAATGAAAAGTATTTTCAACCTTTCCCACTGATGCTGGGTCATTACAAAACCAGGTTGCAAATTTCATGGAGACCAAAGGTCAGCAGAAAATAGTACTACTTATCAGGGCAGAAGGATTTGAATGTTATTTGTTTAATGTGCAATATATGAGGAAAAATCTGCAATGCTGAAAATTTTGGCTAAGTATAAGGAAAAAAAATCACAGAGGCAGCACTGCAACAGGATGGCCAGAGTATGTGGAAACTCTACCCTTGTAGGTATTGAAAATTCAGCTACACAAGACCCTGAACAACCTTACCTAACTTCAAAGCTAACCTTAGTCTGAGAAAGCAGTTGGATTAGATTACTTCCAGCTGCCTCTTTCACCCTATATTATTCTGTGAGTCTGAGTAGGCTTTACAAAGAGAGGTTTTAAACCCTGAAATACCTATTTTCTGGATCCTAAATGGCTTTCAGAAGGAATTAGATACTTATTCAGCAATGGCTGTGACCTTGTGTGTCTAATGAAGCTTTAGACCACTATGTTTTAGACAGGGTTTTTCTCACCTCTTCTCCTAAACTGAAGAAGCTATACTATGACTAAATTGCAGTTTAGGTAGTCTAAGGGTCTGTTTAACCACCTTGTTAGACTGGTCTTTAAGGTCTATAACCACTAAAAAACCTAAAAGAAAATAGGTCTCCACAAAGTGCATGGGGAAATTTCAGTGATGGTTGCAATAGCTATACACTGTACAGGAATCCACCCGAGCTAACCAATCGGAAATAGAGAATAAAAGAAATATGTACATCCTTCTTCCTCAGATATATATAACTGATTCTGCATTGTGAAGGGGTAGATATTTCAGCTATTTCTCCTCACATAAAAATAAGCTTAAAAAGAGAAGTGTATATCACTCTTAAAATACAACAAAGGCAGATATAGTAAAATTTCCAGAGTGTGGGAGATTTGCAATTAATGTTCTCTCTGCTTGGAGGATTGAAATACAACTTTTTTATTTCTTAGAATATTGCTTTTACCTCTTAGCAGTGGATTTATGATGTATTATGCTAGAAGAAAAGAAATATGACTGTGTAGCCTTATGAATATTGTGCTTATGACTGTTTATGGCTGTGGTTCCCCAGATGTGGTAGACATGTGACCTGTGAGATCATCTAATATCTCCTCACATCTTCAGGATATACAAACATAAAGGAAGGTTATTGTGGAAAAACAAATTGTATTTTTAGTTATAGTATCTTACCTGCTCAGCATCATTTTCTCTGGAGTAGATGATCCCTGAGGTGCCTTCCAACCTGTGACTCTGTGATTCTGTGGTTCTGTGATAATATTAGTTAACATATTTCAGACTTTTCAAATAATCTACAAAAGTCAGTAAAAACACTATTCAATGTAATGACTAGCATCAGTCTTCAGATAAACATGGCAGCCTTAACTTTTCATCTGTTGTCTACAGCTAGTGTTTTGTTTCGTTATCAATAGGATATCTCCTCACCTAGATTCATTAGCTTGAAACAGTTTGCACACAGGAGATATAGACACTTAAAGTCCAGTAGGTAGTAAGAGGTCTGTGTCTACCTGTCATTCTCACTAAACTCTTGCTAAACATAACATTGTTTCATCTCGGAACAGAGGGAGGAGAATTCTGTGTAGTGGCACCTCTAACTACAATTCACTATGCTTGCTTTTGGGAGGTAGAAGTGTCAAATGAACATGAGGTTATTTTAATGATCTTTTATTATTATTATTAGCTAACCTGAACTGCACATATTTGTCTCCTTGACATCTTGCAAATAGCAAGATCTAGTCTGCAACACTAGATCTAGACTCTTCAAGATTTTGTTTTTTAAAATGACTATGCACTAAGGAAAAATCTAGTACCTAAAATGGAGTTACACAGTACAAAATACCAATGGATTTGGAATTGTCATCTTGCTTATCGAGAGTGTCAAATGTTAATTTAGCTCTACCTGATGGAGGACTTAGTACAAATAGAATCACTGGACATTTTGATTACAAATATAATATACTATCCTATGATAAGTTAATACATATTCACAGCAAAATATGTGCCTACAGCCATTTTTAAATCTTCATTCAAATTGTCTGGGGCTATGGAGCACCTTTTACAAAGACATGCTTTACTGTCCCAGATTAAAATTTAAATGGCTCTTATCACATATTTATTCTTGAAATTTGAAATTCAAGCAGCTCATTTTCCCTCATACTAAATTACTATCTACTCATACATTTTGTGGTGCTGATTTAGAAATTAATAGTATGCAGTAATTATCTTCTAGTTAAAACTGTGAAATGGTAACACTGACACAAAGTAAAATACATAAGAAATGAACTGATTTTTCCTTTGGAAAGCTGTAACCCCTTTGTAACATTTCAATTTCTAACAAATTAATTTTAATGATTTTCCATTTCATTGGTCTCTGTCTGTTATTCTTTGCTGCTTTGCATCCTAACTCAACATTTTTCTTAATTCTTTCCCTGGCATACAGACATATCTATTAATTCCTCAAAAGTGCTTGTTGCATTAATAGTAGGAGCCTGAGGAGTGGCTAGGGAGAGACTCTACCACTGAGTCACAAGGTTCAGACAGGACCCCCTTGCTTTCTAAACTCCTTCTCAGAGAGGAGTCTAGGTGCGGCTAAGTACAGTCTTAGTCTTAGACTTGGTCAATGGTTTATTTCTAAGGGTTGTAGAAGTAACCACTCATCAGAGTATTTGCGGTTAGTAACAAATTTGGCAGATGCCCAGGCCGGTCACGTTCAATGAGAATGATCACGGCTAGATTAAAAAATAGTGCAATTAATTAAAGCAACAGATACACAGGTTCTTTGGATTACTGGTGATAAGATTGCTGGCTACAAGACACACACAAATACTAGGAATATGAGTAACGTTGCTAGGCTACAAGTGCGTTAAGCAAACATGAAGCAACTCTAATGTACTGGAGGTTTAAAGTGAAGCTATAAAGAGGTTTCTAAGTTTTCCTGGGGAAACACTCGGTATAACCAAATGCTCAAAATCTTACCTAAAGGCATCCCAGTCGGGGTGAAGGAGGCTCAGCCCATTGACTGGTCCCAGAAGTCAGGGTGGTACGCGATGGTATCTTCCCCAACACCATTTTTCTCTTCACACATTTTATACCACTTTTTACCTTTCAGGTGGAGCTTGAGTGACTCTAGTCATACATACCTTTATTATGATTGGTGTAAAATTTCCTTGGTGTAAAATAACCAGTGATGGGTGGTTGCACCTTAGAGGCAGGTAGCTTTTGGGTTGGGGGTGTGTTTTGGTATTATAATGATAAAAAAGACAGCATTTTGTCAAAAGTGTGACACACTGTTGGTCCAGGGTAGCAAATATGCAGCGTACCAGCTCCGTAGTATATGGAGTGCCATTTGTCACAGAGCCTGGCCACGATGCCTCCACACCGCTCCACTCTCCGGACAACTCCTGTTAGAGTCAGTACGCCAAGTTCTCCTGGCATTGCCGATATCTAAGGTTATGAGCCTAGGGAACTTGTGTGGAATGGATTTTTCACCTGTCATCTGCTCTCTACCTTGAAAGCTTCTTCAGTGCTGTACCTTTTCTAAAAACATAAGTTTAATTTCTAAGCCACCTCCAGCGATTATTCCACAGTGCTTCATTGAAACAACCTTTTGAAATATTGGCCCCATTTGTGTCTCTTTTTATCAAACTTAGACTATTTCATCCACAATTGTTGGAGCTGGAGCAAATCACCCCTTTTAAATACATTTTTCTTTAGCTGGTCCAACAGCAGTGGTGATACCTGACACCAGCTTCAAAAAAACATACGACCTCCTCTGATTGGAGCAACATAACTAATACTTGGAATACTTTACAAATAAGAGAGTCTTAGAACCTGCTATATAAGGAGTCAGGAGACACTGTATCCTTGAGTAGAATAAACAAGGGAAATGTACTAGAAAAAACTAGTTTATTATCAGTAAGTATTGTGTAACCAAGCCAAAAATGAACTGAGCATGCCCAGAGACTAAGTACAACCAGCAGACATGGTGAGGAAGACTATCAATGACCCTGGAAGAAGACCCTGGAAGACCACTAATGAATATGAATGTGAATATGTTAAATGCATTTGCATATGTTAATGAACCCCATGAATAGTGCCAATGTGGTAACTATTTCCTAGAAATTTAATGAATATGTATATTTTGATTGCATATAAACCCTGTAGTAGAGCAACTTGGCACACGCACTAGGTGGAGAGATCCCCTGTGCACCCAGTGCTGCAATAAAGAATGTCTGCTTCCTAAAACTAAAAATTGAGTTTTAGAGGGTTCTTACATTTGCTGACTTACAGCATCAGTGGAAACAGTACTAGTGTGAAAGAGGATGTGATGGAAGAGAGTAGGGGACTACAGCATTGCTTTCTACCACAGCCCTTGCATGTTAGTTTTATGTGGGGCTCCCAAAAGAGAATGCATTCTCCCTCAGGCTGAAACCTTAAAACAAAAAAAGCAGTAAGAAGATCAAGACAGAAATTCACATAAGCACAGCTTCCTGGCAAGTTTCATGACAACCGTGATGAGGGAACTTCCTTCTCTACTTCTGCAGGCAGTGAATGTGGTTTATACTTGGATGGAAAACAGAACAAAAAACAGAAGTGGAAATCAATGGAGCAGGTTTTTTTACTTTACTTTGAATGTTTCCAAGCTGAGCTGTCATTTGGGCATTAATTAATTCAAAATATGCATCTTACACTGTGAGAAAACTATGCACTTTGTCTTAACTTGCAGACAACTTTCTAATGAAATGCATTTGGTAAAGTTTTTTATAAATTTAAACTTGATAAAAACTTTCCATTTGAATACCCATTTCAAAATGGAAGATACTTGTGGCAGCACAGACGGTACCCTAGTGCTCAACACATTCAGAAACAAGGAAAAATTATCTTCAAGGCTGTTGCTAAAGACAAGCAGAGAAGAGCTTAAACCTGTTTTCCTTTATCTGTTGTGAAACCCTTTCTATCATTTAGGTTGAGTTTTTTATTTTGAAATATCTTCAAGCCCAAGCTAAGAGCACTAGAACATATTGCTATGAGTTGAAGAGAAGGCAGCCCAGACCTAGTCACAAATAATAGTTTCCTAGCAGTATCTGAACATGCCGGGGTAGGGAACTGCCTATAGCTAGCAATGATAAACTGCTTGGTTATTTTAATCCTAATTTCTTGCTACCTTTTTTTCCTTACTATTGCTGTTGATATTTTATTTCTTCATTGAATTACTCAGCCTATACTATACTACTATTTGTTTTTCTTCTGCTGCCAAATAATTTACCTGATACCATATATAAAATTGTTCTACTAGAAGACTTACATTTTTTTCCACATCATCTTCATAGTTAAAACACCAAACATTTTAAACTCTGTGAAGGGGGAGTACACCTAGTTATCTGATACCTGGCAAAACTGAATGCTCTTTTATGAAACTATAGATCCCTTTAACTATCCTCAATATTAACATGTAATTTTAGAACTACATGAATGCTAGAAAGTTATGGCCAATGGTTCTGGACGAAATGTGAACTAAAAAATTCTGTCAGGCATTTAAAGAAGGGATTTTATATAATGAATTAATAGAAGTGACATTTCTAGTTAACAATAAATTTAATAATAATGAGCACAAATCCTGTGAGAATTTTAAAAATATGCTGTTGTTATGCTTCTGAATAATTGCAGGTTAATATTTTATTTAGTTATTTGAAGTTCACTCCTGTCATTGCTAGCAATTATTAAAGATTTTCAACTATATAACTGAAATGAAATACTAACCTGTCAATAACTGTAAAAGTGGTCTCAGCATAAAACCAACTTGTATGGCATTTTATGATTTATTTAATAATACTGTAATACCAGCATAACATTTTCAATTATGTTCTCAAAGTTCTTGAATTATTGTCATTTGGAACCATTTATTTTGCTCGTTGCTGAGTTTGCCTGATACTTTTCTCTTTTTTTTTTGGAAGGAACACGTAAAGCTAGCTAATATTTTCCTTCTGTATTTTATAACCTTTTCTTTAAAAATTTATTTGGATTTAATTTTTTCACTAGACTTCTATCTTGGGCTAAATTACATTTATTTATGAAAATTCAAGCCCAATATATAAACATGGTTACATGAATTATGGTAGGAGAAAATATATAGATTTTTTTAGGTGGTTTATGGGGGGATTGGTGTTGTGTGTTTTTAATAAATTGTAACAATACCATATTTCAAAGTTGCAACTTGATATTTGAAAGAAGACATTTCTCCCTGTTTGCTCTCCCTATAAAAATGTTCCTAATTGTGAGTGTGAAAAGTCAAACTTCTTCTGTTTTCAGTCAGTTTTTGCTAGAACATCACAAATAAGTTAACCCATGACGCTATGCAGACTAAGCAACCTCCGGCCTAGATATGTGCGGTTATCTTTTCTTCATTTGATACAGAAAATTAAAGCTTTGCACAAGAAATGACAGAAGGAAGTTTGTCTCCTCTGTGCTGTTAACCTGCTAGTACGGTAACTGGATTTCTGAGATGGCCTGAGCTGGGTACTGGTAGGAGATGAAGGTAGAAGACTGGCAGAAATTTTGAGACTAGGCAGGCAGAAGCAGCACACTCTGAACTACCCAAGATAGGAGAAAAGAAAATTAGCTGAATGAATTGCTCTTACTTACTAACTGAGCACCTGATGAAATTCCACAGTACTCTTTTAACTGAATGAAAAAAAAATTCATGAAAAATAAGTTTTCTCACTCTTTCCTCAGTAAGGTTTATTTTTATGTTAATCTCTCTGCTTCTGTTTACCATCTGTGGAATTGGGATAATAATTGACAATGATGTGTAATTATACTGATTATATTTATGAATTAAAATAATGAATCATGATTTCTTTAACAATGACCGCTGTAGACTTCAAATGTACACCTTTGTACTGTAAGCTTTTCCAGAATTATGGGGAAAATTATTGAATTCATATGCTCTTACATGCTCACAGTTTTTCAGCGTACCCAAGAACTCAGAAGAAACTGGTAGAGGAAGATTCTGATTTTTCTGAAGGTCCTTCTATTGAAGTCGATACTGTAGAAGCTGTGGTTTTGATTCTTTTATCCCTCAGTGACTTTTGGTCAGAGAGGTCTTTGCAGCAACAGAAACTGCCTACCACAAAAGCCTAGAATAATAAATCAGAAGATTACAACCTCTTGAACAGCATGCTGAACGCTACACTGGAGAGCAGAGGCTCTGAAAGTGAGTTAGGTGGCATGATGGACAATAAATAGAACATAAGCTTTCAGTTTAATGCTATGAGAGACTGGGTGATTCATATCTTGGATGAACCAATACAAGAGTAGTGAGCAGGTCTATAAAATGTGAAGATCAATATTAAGCTGTTGTTTAAAGTTTTGATATCTCCAACAAAAACACTGAAGATTTGAGGACAGTATATAAAAGTGATGCTATAATGGTTCAAGAACAGAAAAATGCCCTTATGATAAGCTTACTATGTTTAATTTATTAAAATTATTATGTTGTAGTAAAAACCTTTCCACGATCAAGTGAATCTCCAGTGCAAAATTGTTTCTTCAGAGCAGCAAAGAATGTTGTAACAAGAACTAAAAGCTGAGGTCTGTAGCCAGTCTTTTTAGAGATGTCACCCTGTTCTTCAAGTGAGTGATTTAATACGGAAACAATACTGGACAAAATGCCATTGGAGGTGGTGCACGGAGGCCTCCATTTCCTAATAACACCACACTAAGATGAAATATTTTCTGAAACTTAAGCTTTACTAGTTTCCTAGTATGTATTTTATTTTTAAAATCAGGCTAGTTCATGTTTCAATACAAATCTTCCTGTGGGACTACTCTCTCCTCATTGTTAATTATCATTCTGTCAATCTTTGTGTCATCTGCAAATGTAATCAACAATGAATTGATATTTACTTTGTGAGCATTCATGAAAATGGTAATAGTGTTGGGTTTAACATCAATCAGTTTGGACTACGGAGTGATGGCATTTGTCTTCCCAAGTAACTGTTACGCGTGATGGAGCCCTGCTGTCCTGGAGATGGCTGAGCACCTGCCTGCCCATGGGAAGGAGTGAATGAATTCCCTGTTTTGCTTTGCTTGTGTGTGAGGCTTTTGCTTTACCTGTTAAACTGTCTTTATCTCAACCCATGAATTTTTTCACTTTTACTCTTGTGATTCTCTTCCCCATCCTACCAGAGGGGAGTGAGCGAGCGGCTGTGTGGTGCTTGGTTGCTAACTGGGTTTAAATCACAACACCACATGAAAATATGAAAACAGTTCCTTTCTTTAGAAAATTAATAATTGCTTTTAATATAATGCTCTGTGCAAATTAGAAATTTGTTTATATTAGTCTTAAGAAGTAGCCATACCATGTGTTGTTTCGGTAAGAATAGCAAAGGCATGAATTTGTGTGAGTGTACATAAGACATTTCTAATTAGCTACATTAAGAAATCATTACTTTAACATTGTTAATAAATTTCCCTAATTAGTATATAGAATAGTTATTGTAGAGGCTGTACAACACACATAGTTAGAGATAATATTTCTTTTTTAATTGTCATTATTTTTCCCACAAAGTCAGTTCATTATATAACAATATAGAAGTTGATATGGATCATACCTGATATGACAGATTTCAGGGAATTTTACAACTAATAGGTATTTAAGTATTATGTTCAAATATTATGTAAACGTAGAAGAGGTTAAAACAGACATTAAAATATTTTACATATAAGTGAACTTTTAAGTTATACTGAATATAAAATATACATCATATAATTTCAAGTAACAGATTTTAGTATTTGAAATAAAAGAAAATTAAGGAAGAGTATGAAACAGCTAACAGCAAAATAAAGTCTGTGTTACTTTTTACTGTGTATTTTCAATATAGATTTTGTCATTATTTCATGCTCACCATCATGTATTAAGCTTATTTAATAATTAAGGTTCTGCAAACCAAAAATATAATTACATAAATATATAAATGTACATATACATCTAGTCATGATACACATTACTAACTTCAATAGAAATTATAATTACTTATTAAAAGATCTTCCCTTTAATTATTTTGCATAACCCCAGCAATATATTGTGAAGCAATAAGAACACATCCATTCAGACCAGAGGTACTACCGCATAAAATGAAAACTTTCTGATTTCTGGATTTTTAAAAACCAAACATTATTAAATAAATGGAAAACCTGTACATCAGCATTTCAAATATTAACTATTTGACTTAAATTAAACTTGGATGTTAAGCTCCTTATTTTCTCAAATTTGTTCATACTTAATTAGTGTCCACTAAATGTCTTCAATTATTTGCATTTCATGCTTAAAGTTAATTGTCATTGGGTACTGAAATGGGGGTATAGAATGAATTTTAGTGTATCAGCTGGTGACTAAGTTGTCATCAATAAAACCTACTTAACATTTTTGGGTTTACACTGTTTCTAGCAACCCTGTTATCAAGATCTTGATGAACATGATCACAGTTAGAGGAAATTAATTGCTTCCAAAAGCTGAGTGAATATATCAATAATTTCTCACCAGCTATAATTCATATGGCAAAATCATTTATTCTATAACTTTTTCTCTGAAATATTTGAATTTTCTTACCCTGTAGCTGAGTCACCCATTAAATTGTCAATCTATAATGTGCTGTAAGCTGTTTAGGACTGTATAGTTAAACATTATAGGACACAACTTTGAAAGACTTACAATTAAAACTCGTGTCAATTGTACATCTAAAATGAGAAAGAAGGAAACTGGACATAAAATTACTTTCATTTTATTGTAGTGATATTTAATTCTTTTTTGTTTTGGTAATTTTTACTCATTTACTGTAAATATTTTTTCTAGAGAAATTTTGTCTTTCCTTCCCTTCCCTTCCCTTCCCTTCCCTTCCCTTCCCTTCCCTTCCCTTCCCTTCCCTTCCCTTCCCTTCCCTTCCCTTCCCTTCCCTTCTCATTTCCTATTCCATTTCACTTTTCCTCTTCTGTCTCCTTTTCTTTTCCTTCTTCTTTTTTTTTTTTTTAACTTAAAGTCTTACTCTATAGACCTAGAATTCTTTGAGAGGCAATTTTTGAATTGTAATATGTACAAGGCACTGCAAGATGTCATAAGACTTTAGTTTCTAAGTACTATGTTTTTTTGATTGTAGTTTGTGGGTGTTTTTAACTAGCACAGAGCTATGCAAAAAGCAAGCATTGAATGTTTTCTTGTGACAAGGTGAACTCGGATTAAAAGCAGAGTTTAACAGTTTGAGTTAGGAATGTGGTCCAGGAATATATTGTCAAAACAGACATGGTGTAACAGACTGTATGTATGAAGAAAAGAGGTAGATGTGGTGCCAGGATAAATTGGCTGGACACATAAAAATTACTCACATCACTCTTTGAATGGGACTTGGTAAATCGTAAAATGCAGCAGCCATAAGTTATTTCACTTCGGAGTACACTTCAGTATTTACTCTTCTACTAGATATTTTGACTGAAATTCTCACACAAGAAGAATCCTTATATCCTGTGAAGCAAGAAAATGCAGATTTTTGCTTTCATGACAAAACATAAGTGATGGAATGAGGTGGGGCAAAAATATACCTGCGAATAATAAAAACAGAATCAGCTGGACTGGGTAACATGGTCCCATGTTATATCTATTTAAGTAAGTAGGTACTTAGACCTGCCAGATATTAACTTAGTGGCTGCTCTTAAAGAGTATGGATTAGAGTCTTGATACAATCAGAAAGGTTTATTTTACTAATGGAAATAGGGGCAAATAAGAGCTTGATGACTAGATAGAAAATTAGGAAGTTAATCTTGCCTGGCCAATGATTAAGGTTCCTCTGCTAGATAAATTAAAAAATGAAAGGTATGCTTTTCCAGAAAGATTAAGATTGTTTTGAAAAATCCTGTCTTTTAACATATTTTAAACATTATTTGTAAAACTAGCTATTTATGTCTCTGTATGCCAGTTCAGTAATTAATGCTGAAACAATTATAGATTTTGGTATTGAAGAGGACTAGGCAATCAGGCTGAAATCTTTGTTCCAACTAAAAAAAAGCAGATGAGTAACCTGATATTTGAGCTGAAGTTTCTGCTGGGAAATTGGAAGAATGGCTGCAATTGTGGCTTTTTTCCCCTCCTTTTTTATTATAAGGTATGCAGATATAAGAGAATCCTGACTAGTATTAATATTTCTAATTCAGAGACCAAAGCAAAACCACCTATCTTATCCATTAAGAAATAACTTTTAAAAGTCCTACTAACCACTCTCCGAGGAAGCAGAATTTCAGTGTATATTTACAAAAAAAAAAAAAGGTAAGGAAAACACCCCTGTTAGCCTAACATCCTGGATGGTATAGAACACGGTAAAATATTGTGACAAAGAAAAACAGGAAACTAATTTTGGAAGCCATTTAACTGAGATGTCACATTAATTCTGGCACTCTGAATCTGGTTTTACAGTACTACCTCACTTGGGTGAGCCATTTTAGACTATGACGATTAAAAAATATAATCAAGACAAGATGTTGGAGAGGGACTAAAATTTTAAATAGCATAAAGTGACTTTACGTAACAAAAGCATAACCAGATAGTGGTCCAGGATAGAACCAGTTAAATATATATATATGTATAAAATGTGTGCATTTATACAAAGAGAGTTAAAAAAATGTACATTATTTACTTTCTCTAGTCTAAAAGTAAAAAGATTTTAGTTTAGTACAAAAAAGTATTTTTAAGTGTATAGAAAAATAACATTCAACCCTTGATAGAAATGGGAAGAAATATGCATTTTTCCCTTTAAACAACAAATGAAGAAAATTGTTTCCACTTATATCTATTTCAGACAGCACCCTGACAGCTGTTGAACAGCGTAAGTAAGTGTAACGCAGCCAGAGGCATCACCTCAAGCTGATCACTTCAAGCTGAGTCACTTCTAGGGGTGGGGGGAGGGGAGGCGGGGGGAAAGGAGAGACCTAAAAAAGGAGCGGGGAATGGTTAGTGACCAATAATAACACCACCTTTTACCTGTGATAATTATTGTCAACATTGCAAACCTTTTGTTGTGACTTTGAATTAGAGGGAGAATGTATCTTCCCCTGAACAAGGCATGAAAATTTTGCTTCAGCCATCTGCCCTGGGTTTCCTTTCCTGCTAATAAGTTTCTAAAATGTATATACAGTTCTGAAACCAATTACTGAGGGTATCTCAAGTGATCTTTTTACAACTCATTAAACTACACTGGGTTAGACGTTGTGTAAATTGTTGGAGACATTTGAAATAGTCATTTAGTAACAACTTATGCAGTGTCAAATACAGAAAATATTTTATTACTAACACTGAGTTTAAAGAAAAAAATAACTGCTGGAACACTAGGTTCAATTCAAACCTATACCAAGAAAAATCCCACACTAGAGGTATCTTCCATATAAAAAGTATTTGCTTTCAGTCCAACTCATGTTAAACATGTGGCTTCTTTCTTGGACATATTAGTTTCAGCTGACATAAGGTATACAAAGATAGGATCTTTACCTTATTTCTAATCCAAATCCAGTGAACCAGATGACAGAAAAAAAAATAAATTATGTGAGGACTTTATAAGCTCTTCCCACCAAAAAAAAATCTTTGGAAATACAGGCTACCATTTTTGAACCCATCATTTGAAAGTTCTTGGTAGCTTCTGGAAAATGTTACAAGCACAGAGAACAGCATCAAAATAAAAATTGTTTCTCTTCTTTTTCTTTTCCAGTTTTGAGGTAATAAGAGTCAGTACATAAATTTTCCTATACTGCAGTATATTGTTAATAACTTTATGGTTTTGAAGTATTTCAGTGCATCAGAAACTTGTATTTGAAATCCACAGAGATGTTTTTCACTCTTAAGCATTCATGTTACAGCAAACAGAGAGAGCTAAATCTATCACCCATCCGTGTAGGCTTCATTTAGTTTCATCACAAATAATTTGGCTGGAAACCTTCTTTTCAAATAAGGATATAAATATTTAATTAATACAGAGATGCTATACACTGTACATTTTTTAAAAATAATTGACAGTATGTGGGTGTGCAGATTATTTTTTCTGAAGTCATTATTTCTGAAGAGCAGAAAATTTAGTAAATTTGCAGGTGACCTTCTAACATACTGCAGATACTGTGGTGGAAGAAGCTTCTATTTTTATAAAATGTGTTTTACGTACAAAAGTTCAGTGTCCAACTTATCCTTAGTGTAATGTGGTACCAAAAGGTTAGCCATCACAAACGTTACATTTAATGCAGAAATAAAACCATATTCTTTCCTTATTCCTTCTTAAATATAATCTGGTTTGCATTAACGTACATAGGATTGAATAAAGTTTTGCACGTAGTACTCTGCGACATTTAGGTATTTGGAGTGAGAAATCCTATGTAAAACCTTGCTCCCCTTTAATTTTTGATATGTAAATATTGGGGAAATGGTTACTTAGAGTTATTGTAACAAAAATTTCAAATATACTTTGCAACAGAAGTTAAAAGATACACTTGGAAAATAGATATACATTCTGCAATATATAGTGTTCACAGTAATGAAACATTTTGGGGAAACAGCACACTTTCTGCACATGGGTTTAATTCTGGTGACACCTACAAGAAGATGCCTTATGAGATGAAACACCTTGTGTCATGCTTTAGAGGCCAGGATGTACAGTTAATTAATGAATTAATTAATTAACCACATTTTGAGAAAGGGAAGATTTGAAGCAGGCTATCCAGAAAAAAAAATACTTGGGGACAAATAAATAAAGACCAAGATGCTCAAGAGTGATGAATAAAGAAAGTATAGAGTAGTCATTCTCAGAATATTAGCCCCTTGTTAAATTGTTTCAGGAAGGATTTGTATAGATTGGGATACTCCAGAATCCTAGTTATTCTGATACGTTATTAGTTATTCTAACGTGTTATTCTAGGATGTTGGTCTAAGAATCTGAGCAGACACGTGGGAAAAGACTGATGCATAAGATTCACTTAGTATGCATGGTATGGTCTCAGAGCTGATATATTACAGCAATTTGACATGATAGGCTTAAGGGCTTTTTTTGGAGGAGTATGTTAGATTTTAGTCAAAAAACTATAACATAAATACCTTGCTATTTTTACTACCTATCTACAGTATGAAGAATCAAGCAAGTGGCTTTAATAACATCAATCTGTTTTCACATATCTTTATTTTTAGTTTGCAATTATAAAACCAGACTGTCCTGTTCAGGGCAATTATCACATTTGTAACTAAAGGCATTTTATCAAATATACAACATTACCATGAAAAATAGGTCTTTCTGAATTTCACTAAAAATATAAGTTAAATTAATCATCAAAATATTTATGTTTAGCAGGAATTAAACAAAATATAAAACATATTATACCTCATTGACTGTTAGTTGTTTCCATCAATGTATAAGTTTTATTTTATTGTCCATGTCTGCAACATTCTTAGTGTGTATGTGTCCCATTGTTGAATGCTAACATTATAATTTGTCAAGCACTCAGGATAAGCTAATTATTCCAGTTTTAAGACTCTTTTATTAAGTTATTATAGTAGACAGTAAAATAATAATAAGTAAATGTGTGGAGTAGATGAATTTTGTAAATATTTAAATTACCTCAACCTTTACACTCTCAAGGATAATGCCCCAATTTGAAATATTTGAAATATTTAAAATAATGCACATTTTCATACACAGAAACGACACATCCAACCACACTAGGTAGCATCTGGAATGGTACTCATGAGTTTCGTTTCCTGAAACACAGATACCTAACATAGTGTGATAAAAGAAACAGCTTCTCTAACTCAGCTAATACTGTTGCACATATATGAGTTGGTCAGACAATCTACTGACCACAGGATAAAACCAACTTTACGTATTTGCATCGATTCATCAGAACAGTTGCTATTTTCAGGGCACACACATATGCAGATCTTATTAAAAGGAGGAGACAAATGTGATAATTGAGCAGTTCTCAAAGGGAGGAAGAATAATAACCCATTATTTATGAAACATCAAACCACAGTTGACACAGTCAAATAATGAGAAAGTATTATCAAATATTTTGGAACTTAAACAGTGTCAGAAGGTAACAGAAATAATGCTGGATGTTTCTTACATCATGCATGACCTTGCATTACAGGATCATGGTGCTGATCAGCAGATGGTTGGTATGCTAGCATGTAGTAAGAAAGTGCCCCTATTTCAAGAAGTGACAGACAAAAAAAATAAAAAAGCAGAGAGAGAAGGAAAAACAAAACGAGAGCTTAAATCTGCAAAGTAACTCAGAAATAACATTTTTTAAAAAAAATCTCTATCTCCTGGAACTTTATTCTCTGCCTTGTAGTCCATACAGAGTCCTCCTAGTTGAGCTCCAGATTCCAGACGAATTCGTATCCCATCTTTCCCAGTGCACTCTAAAGATTTTTTGTTCTGTAAAGATACTTTTTATATATTGGAATTTAACATTTCATATTTTAAAAATATATCCCACTCTGAATATTGTAAAATGTGATGAATAAAAATAACATTAAATAGATGAAAATAAAAAATAAAATAAAATTCGAACACATTTAATACTATACTTCATCTACCTGACCTGAGTTTTGTGCCTATGTGCCATTCTCTTCCTTCAAAAAGTCTCTCTTTAAACATGTTAAAGCTTGAAAAGGACTGTTGAAAAGGTGCTGCCTTCCTGAAGAGATCCAGAATTTAATAAAGTCACTCAGCATGCTCTTCTGGGCAAGAAGACAGCATTTCTCTTAGTTTTTTGCTACAAATAGTTTATAAACTTTTGTTGTATAGCTAAAAATATAACAGTCTGAAATACCGTACCAACAGTATTTTCTCATAACACCCATACTACCCTTTTCTAGAATATCTTTAAATTCAGTCAGGCAATAAGGATGAAAATATTATATAATGAAATCATTAAAGCAACAAACTTCTTGAGTAAGATGTTAAGCAATTTCTTCACTAGTGCATAATTAACATCAGCTAAAAAAGCTTAGCTTAAGCAATAACATGCCGAAGATGTTTTGAAATGAATGAAACAACTTAAATACTGTGTTCTGTTCTGGGCCCCTCAGTACAAGACAAACATTCAGGTGCTAAAAAGCTTCCAAAAAAAGACCAACAAATGTGGTGAAGGGTCTAGACCACAAGTCTTATGAGGAGCTGAGGAAACTGGGGTTGTTTAGCCTGGAGACCTTATTGGACCCTACAACTACCTGAAAGGAGGTGGTAGCAAGGTTGGTGTCGGTCCCTTTTCCCAAGTAACAAGAGATAGGACAAGAGGAAATGGCCTCAGGTTACGCCAGGGGAGGTTTAGATTGGATATTAGGAAAAATATCTTCACCAAAAGGGTTGTAAAGCATTGGAAGAGGCTGCCCAGGGAAGTGGTTGAGTCACATTCCCTGGAGGTATTTAAAAGTTATGTAGGCAGGGCACTTAGGGACGTTGTTTAGTGGTGAAGTTGGCAGCTGGTCTCAATGATCTTAAAGGTCCTTTCCAACCTAAATGAGGCTATGATTCTCTGATTCTATGAAAAAAGAAAATAATTCTAAGCAGAATTTTGTAGGCTACTGACTGCAAAGGGAAACCATTTTTTTTCAGAAAAAAAAAAGGAAAACTGCAGACTTCAAGGATACTGGTAAATATTTCTTTTAAATATTGATATCCTGTCAACTGTTAATAAGAAATTTCACACTTCCAAATAAAATTTCCCTTTAAGTAGAAGTAGTGTATTTCTTCACAAATTTGAAAAAAACTTGAAAATCTCTTAACTGGTTCAAATGACTAATCTTAAAATGTGAGTAATAACTTTAAATTTCTTTTTTCTTGCAGGAGTGAAAAGACCTTACAACTTACTTATTATTTCCAAGATATTTTAAAAAATGAGAGAGAGAAAAAATATACATAAATGGTATTTTTATTTGCAAGCACTAAAGGAGAAGGACTTTATGGCAAAATGGAAAACTTTTATCAAGAAAGTTCAGAAGATTCTTATAACAAATATGATGTGTCATGATGTGTTACCATTACTATAATTGCCATCATGATTAATTAAATCTGAGCAATATGGCCATTCCAGAAACATTTAATTTATCTAGACTGCTGTAAACCTAAATCCATCACAAGTAGACATTACACATGTATACTACCTTCAATGGCTGTGATGCAATAGTAGGTTAGAAAAAACTTTGCTGTCCTGAGATTTACAGCTCAGCTTTTGGGAAAAACAAAAAATCATAGCTGAGCTTCTGATAACAGCACATAACTACATTCACTTGGCTCTGGTATATGTATGGTCATTTTCACTACAAAGATTTCCTATGCTACAGCACTGACTTACTTCCAGACAGCTACTCAGTTACATCTTAACTTGACATGTTTGTTTGTCTCTTTGTTTGTTTATTTGTTTTTCCCCAATATACTTATTCTCCTCCTCAGAGTGCATTATTACTATAAAGTTCTTAAAATTACATTGGAGCATAAACCTGACAAGTGCAAACTGTGAATCTTTAGTGTCTTGTACAAACATACATACACAGATGAAGTTTCAAGTGATAAAGTTTAGGTGCCAAATGACAACATATATATGTATATATAGGTATATAGGTACAACTATAGTGTATATATATACAGCTACAAAAAGGATATAACAATTTTTATGGTTTTACACAAAAAGAAACAAACTGGATCCTATTAAAAGATTTTCTTTCATAAACTCACATATCATATCTCCATGAATTCTTGTGATGTTGTTATCACAAAGCACGGGCTTGACTTTGATACCACAATCACAATAGATTAATGAATAATCAAATTTTAATTTTACCACTTATATTTGTCATGTATAAACAAAGAATAAGTTTCAATTAAATATTCAGGTTGCTTGCATTCACAAATAAGGACATTTATCTAATTTTCCTTTTGTAATAGGTTGTTGTGGTTTAGATTGGTAAGCAGCGAAATACCACACAGTGTGGGATGGGGGGAGAGAATCAGAAGAGCAAAAGTAAGAAAACTCATCAGTTTGATAATTAAATAATACCACCACCACCACAACAATAGTTTCTAATGGAGGAGGGGAGGAGGGGAGGAGGGCAGGGCAGGGCAGGGCCTAGGAAAATAAATGATGCAACTGCTCACTGCCTGCCAAGCAATGCCGCAATGCATAGCCAGTCCCTGAGCAGTGATCGCTGCCCCCTGGCCAGCTCCCCACAGGTTATATACGGAGTATGACATTATATGGTATGGAATAGCCCTTTGGCCAGTTCGGGTCAGCTGTCCTGGATGTGTCCCCTTCCAGCTTCTTGCACCTGGTGGAGCATGGGAAACTGAAAAATCCTTCACTAGTGTAAGCATTACTTAGCAACAACTAAAACATCAGTGTGTTATCAAGGTTGTTTTCATGCTGAATCTAAACCACAGCACTACACCACCTACCTAGGAGGAAAATTAACTCTATCGCAGCTGAAACCAGGACACAGGTGCATCTGCTATACTCTTTGTTTTTGTACTTCTTACTTCAACTATCTGTTGTTTAACTGAAACTTAACTTTTGTAGTTCTTTGGATTTGAGTTCTTAACTGCGTAACCTCCATGTTATAAAAGAAACAAATGGTATCGAGTTCCCCTCCCTCCCTCCTTCCCTCCCTCCTTCCTTCCTCCCTCCCTCCCTCCCTTCCTTCCTTCCTTCCTCCCTCCCTTCCTTCCTTCCTTCCTTCCTTCCTCCCTTCCTCCCTTCCTCCCTCCCTTCCTTCCTCCCTCCCTTCCTTCCTTCCTTCCTTCCTTCCTTCCTTCCTTCCTTCCTTCCTTCCTTCCTTCCTTCCTTCCTTCCTTCCTTCCTTCCTTCCTTCCTTCCTTCCTTCCTTCCTTCCTTCCTTCCTTCCTTCCTTCCTTCCTTCCTTCCTTCCTTCCTTCCTTCCTTACCTTCCTTCCTCCCTTCCTTCCTCCCTCCCTCCCTTCCTTCCTTCCTTCCTTCCTTCCTTCCTTCCTTCCTTCCTTCCTTCCTTCCTTCCTTCCTTCCTTCCTTCCTTCCTTCCTTCCTTCCTTCCTTCCTTCCTTCCTTCCTTCCTTCCTTCCTTCCTTCCTTCCTTCCTTCCTTCCTTCCTTCCTTCCTTCCTTCCTTCCTTCCTTCCTTCCTTCCTTCCTTCCTTCCTTCCTTCCTTCCTTCCCTTCCTTCCCTTCCTTCCTCCCTCCCTTCCTCCCTCCCTCCCTTCCTCCCTTCCTCCCTTCCTTCCTTCCTTCCTTCCTTCCTTCCTTCCTTCCTTCCTTCCTTCCTTCCTTCCTTCCTTCCTTCCTTCCTTCCTTCCTTCCTTCCTTCCTTCCTTCCTTCCTTCCTTCCTTCCTTCCTTCCTTCCTTCCTTCCTTCCTTCCTTCCTTCCTTCCTTCCTTCCTTCCTTCCTTCCTTCCTTCCTTCCCTTCCTTCCTCCCTTCCTTCCTCCCTCCCTCCCTTCCTCCCTTCCTCCCTTCCTTCCTTCCTTCCTTCCTTCCTTCCTTCCTTCCTTCCTTCCTTCCTTCCTTCCTTCCTTCCTTCCTTCCTTCCTTCCTTCCTTCCTTCCTTCCTTCCTTCCTTCCTTCCTTCCTTCCTTCCTTCCTTCCTTCCTTCCTTCCTTCCTTCCTTCCTTCCTTCCTTCCTTCCCTCTTTCTGTGTTTTTCTTCTAAGACTGTGAATGGGAAAAGGAAAAAGAGTGAATATTCTGCTTAAGAACAAGGAGTAAAAAAGCAACTAAAACCAGTTGCTACCTCCCCCACCTAAAAATATATTTGTTGTTAACTTATCATGCACCAAATATTTAGCACTGGTAAGGATGGGTTTGTGTATCTGTTCTAAATTTTCTATAAAGCTAAATCCCAAAACCCTTTACAAAAACTTCCTGTTGTTCAGGGTTTTAAATACCTGGACAGAATTTTCTATTTTATGATATTATAACAATTAGGAAGTGAATTTTCAAATATTCCATGGAAAAATATGGTGTACGATTAAGCCCTGTATATTGTCCTAAAATATTATTATTGTACTCATTCAAATTCTATTAGACAGAATAATGTCTATTAAATTATTTACTTCCCTATTCCCACGGTTTTTATTATTTACATATTAGACTTTAGTATAGTAACAGCAGTTTTAAATTTAGCAGTTTATATATTATCACAGATAAAATTAAACCTTAAACATTAAACTTTAAATTATTTCTATTGTAGGCATAGTAAAACTCGCTTTATTTTGGTTTGGCATTTTAGGAGGTAAAGGAATTCTGTTTAACCACAGAGGGCAGTTATGGAAATTATTTTCATGACTGAGACATCTTAGTTGATTGTACTATGTCTTTGCAAAAGAAACAAGCACACACAAATTAAACATCATAACATTTTCTCGCTGGAGCTATACCACTAAATGCAACACATACATGAAAAAAAACATATAGAAAGCAAAATATTTATGTAATTTATGTACTGCTTGCAAAGCATTCAAAATATTCAAAGTTATTATACTTAAAGCAGATTAAAAACTTAATAGAAATAACACCCCAGTTCAAAATGCCTGGAGGCATCTGCTAACTTAATTGTAAAATTTCATTATTAAGACAAAAGAGCTGTACCTTGCCTTGATACATTTTAAATGTTGGTTTATTTTTGTCCTTAGGTCCCAGGATAATGATTTTTCAGTTATGGAGAATGCTTCTGAGTAAATAGACTCTTCCTTCAGGAAAATAAGAAATGAGTAATAAACAAGCTTGGCATTTTCAAAGGCAATTAGTACAGCTTGAAATTAGATATGCAAATTAGAAATGCTCCAATAAATTGGTGTTTGGTGCACAGATTTTTCTCTTTAGAAATACCAAAAGCACAAGCCAAACTGCAAAAGTAATGAACTTATGCTTCATTTTACTTTGAACTAGTCTAGTGGTTTACCATTCTACTCATGGTAAGTGGCAGAGTTGATTATGAAAATTTGAGGGTGTTTCTTGTTTACAAGGCAATAACCATATTCTAGAAGAATAAATTTTGAGGCCAAAGGTGCTTATTAGTTTCTATACAACTTTTATTGAACCAAGTACTACTCTCAGATTACTTTTGCACTAAAATACTGGTAAATATGTGTTGTTATTGCTGTTGTTATTGTCATCATGGTTGTTACTATTTTTATTATTGTTGTTATTGACATTCTAGCAATTAGATTTTTTAGATGTGCTAATAATTGAGTTAAGAATAATGACGTAACTAAACAAGTGGGAAAGCTGAGAGACTCTTGCTGTTGTGTTCTATTAGGAAAGAGCTGGGCTGATCGGGCCTCGTGCCTGATTTGGGTGTTTATTAGTTGGTCAGAGAGCAGAACTTTTAAGCAAGACTATTATTAAAAATTAGGGCTAGGGAAAATGGCTTGGAATTGTCTTCTCCTCTGTTCCTATAACTTAAAATGCCGTTACAAAAATTAAGTTCTGATCTGAGTTATTAAAAAGTTAACATCACCTATGGGCAGCATGCATATAATGAGAGTAAGTATGCCAGTGTCTATGTTACGCATTCATCTAACACTATCAAAATAAATCTCGAGTCCTGAAACATCTCCAAGTGGGACAGTGTTCTGACCTTGTAGTCGCGTTACTAAAATTCTTAGTGCAGTGTCCATTAGCTGCCCTCACATTATGTTAGAAACACCAAACTATGAAAAATCATCAAAGAAAGAATAATCTTTTAGAACAAGAGAGTATCACTAAATTCCAGAGGTGGAAAAAAACTTGTGCTTTGCTCTGGAAGCTTCTAACAGTGTAGCCACAGTTTCATATTAATATTAAGAGAAACTCTGTCATGGCAACTGAAGCAGATGAGCATAAACTAAAGCAATCCCGGATATCTCCAGTAATTCCAAAAGGCAAAGCTCATTTTTTTATTATTTTGAATTAAAATAATCTATGCATTATGATTAGATGTGTGCTGCAAGTTTCAATAGTAAGTCATTACCTATTGAGACAACTTTTCAGAAAATTTGGTGTATATTCTGTCACTTCAAGCCTTTAAGACTTTCCTGAAGTTATGGAATGTCCTCACTGAATGTATTTGATGAAAAAATTACTCAGTGTTAATTTTTGGCCCATGTTGTTATACATAAGACTGGATTATATGATCGTACTAGGACTTTCCATAGTAAATTTTAGTATTTTCATGATTTTAAATGATACTTAGAAGGTGCCTAGAAAATGTTGATGTATCTTGACTGAATTCTTGTAAATACATAACAATGTTTATCTACAGTTATTTAAATTTTCCAGCTGTTGTAAACATAAGTTTGCCACAAAGTTATTTGTCCCTCTCCATGGGCCAGTGCAACAGCTGTCCCTTTTTTTCACCAAAGCTTTCCAGTTATTCCTGATCAATTGTTTCTCCTTCCAAGTTTCATGATCATCTGACAATGTTCAACAGTTCCTTACTGAAATGAATCAGTTATTGTAGAATTAAGGTGTCAGTTTTAGACTAAAATATGTGTCATATTTCCCCTGTTAACTTTTTAATAACTCAGTTCAGAACTTAATTTTCTGTGTGGCCAGCAGGGTAAGGGAGGTGGTTCTGCCCTTCTACTCTGCTCTCGTGAAAACCCCCTTGGAGTACTGCATCTATTTCTGGTGTCCCGAGCACAAAAAAGACATGAACCTGTTACAGTGGGTCCAGAGGAGGGCCACAAAAACGGTCATAGGGTTGGAACGCTTCTCCTATGAAGGAAGGCTGAGAGATTTGGGGTTATTCAGCCTGGAGAAGGTTACTGGGAGACCGTATTGCAGCCTTTCAGTATGTAAAGGGTGCTTATAAGAAAGAAAAAGAAAGGCTTTTAACTAAAGCCTCTATTGACAGGAAAAGAGGACAGTTTTAAACTGAAAGAGGGTAGATTAAATACACTGGATACAAGGAACTTGATTTAGAGAAAAATGTCCCTGCCCGTGATGGGGGGGGTTGGACTAGTTGATCTTTGAAGGTTCCTTCCAACCCAAGCCATTCTCTGATTCTTTGAAATGGAGCCTTGAAAATTCGGCTTTTAGATGGCTTAAGTTAAATAACATGAAACTTAGCAGTTCTATACTGGATGCATAATGAATAACACATGAAAAGAATCCCGTAATAAAGGTCCCAGATTGCTGGAACAGAAGCAGCTCTTTGTTGAGAGTGAATCAGTGGAGCTGAGCCTATTGATCTAGCAATATTTTTAATTAATGAAAAGAAAGGAATGAGAAAAATGGACAAGCTATTTTACCTGCAAATTAATTCAATCCACATAATGGACTGTGACTATGAAATATATGTGTTGAGACTTGGGTAAAAACCAGTAGCAATTCGAGTTACTTACACATTATCTGTATGTGCTAAACAGAGAAACGGGTTATATGCTCAGCTCTGCCATCTACCATGTAGCCACTGCAGCTGATCCTTTGTCTAATTACCATACCAAATTTGGCAATAAAGCACAGTACCATTATTTAAGTGATATGAATCAATTCAGAAACACGTAAAACAGATCCTTGTCATATTTTTTTCAGTAAGGTTTCCCCCAGCATATGTTCGAGTGATTTGTTTAGAGATTCTAATCTTAGGTACCTTAATTGACTGGATTTTACTCCTCGTCTTGAGACATTTTTTCAGACATTGGTCTTCCTAACTGGAATTTTCTTTACACTCAGGTTCAATTTTCCATTTCCTAACTGCATCTCTTTAATTCTTTTCCTTCCATAAGCAGCATGGTATTAATACCTCATCATTCTTTACTTTACTTGACCGATATAAATATTCTCCATATTTTTAGCAAGTAATTGAGAGAGAAAAAATATTTATTTTACTAACAATTAGTTGAGCTTTCAGTTTCAATGTTCAGACTGTGAGTGCTAAAATAATGCAATTACCACTTGTAACTTGAAACCAATAGAAGATAAACATTTGTAAGGTAATTACCTCTTATATCATAAATATCATTAGGCTTAGTTAAATGAGTTAAAATCCCAGGATTCATTGGTCGTATTTAATTTTCTAATACTATTTTTTATTAAAGCCTCCCTTAACTTTAAGGTTTCATAGTGATAAGTTGATATAAATCATAAGAAGCTCATACTGTTAGAAGTGAAAACTGAAACAGAGGTTTGCTGGTGATACAGGATCTCATATTTAATAATATAGAAGAAATGGTCATTTGTGCTCAAAATATCACAGGGAAAATCCAGCTCTGTGGTTGGAAACTTGTAGGTATAAACTTACATCCTTTATGTGTACCAGAAAAAGAGAGGAAAGTAGCACTGAAAGAGTTTCTTTCCTTTTGAAAGAATCTGGTAAAGATTACTGAAGCATAAGGCAGATGAAAAGAGGTTTTATACATGGTCTGTTAGAGGTGACTAGCCTATCAACAGTTTCAAGATGAAAAGATTGGTCAGAAGGGCTTCATCAGCTTCTGTCATGACAGTATCAAAATACTGAGACTTGAATGACTGGATTCTCGTCATTACTGGCATACACACTACATTTTTTAGGCTTTTTTTTGTTGTGGTGAAGCGATTTACATTAATTTCTGATTCTTTCATTATGTTCTTTTAAACAAAAAAGGTATACCTATGTAAACTCAAATGAAAGACTGAGTCCTCACAGAAATAACTGCAAAAAGACACTACCACTGAGGTAAATTAACAGAGTGTAAAGTATTTATAGACTTGTGAACTTGTGATGATGTGAAGTGTTTTTTGTTTTTATTTTTTTAATAGATGTATATTGATGTATTACAGAGTATCCTTGTGTGTGTATTTTTTCATTAGCAGTTCTAGAATTGGCATAATAAATTAGCTAGAAATGTTGTGTTTAGAGACATGATCAGAAATATGTGAGGATGGATATGATGTCTATCTGCTTTTTCTGTGATCAGTTTCTTAAGTGTTTGTGGGACTTTTTTCTGTAGGCATCTCTGGCTGGATTCCTATCTAGGTGAAAATGAATAATGCATCATTTCATTAACTGCCTACCAGTCCATGCGAAAGAAATATCCCCCTCTCCATGACATGATTTTCTACACTATTTTCATTACATTTTTTGATCGTAGCAGTACTTTGAGTTGTTTTGTTAAACAGGTTATTTTCTTCAGTTCTGTTTGGAGGTTTAGTTGAATTTATTTTGTTTACTAACTTGGAGAAAAGAGCCATTATAACAAAAATTAGGTTAAACCTTGTCCCAGTTGCATGCATCTGTAGAGAGAGGCCAGACGAGATTTATTCTAACAACATGGGAGCTAAAACACATATAAGAATAGATGGATTTAAATTACTTTATATGAATAAATTCTTAGGGTAGCAGTAATTTGAATCAAACTACCTGACAAGTAACTAAAAAGCCATCATAGCAATTATCCACAACTGGAGTCATCTCCCCAAGTGACCTCTCATCTTTGGTTCAGAGTTATTGTCAATTGGTTTTGCTTTATTTACTGTATTTGGGCAGCAGCTATATGTCTTGAAGTCATGGAGCAAGAATCCTTCCTGTTACGTATGGTACAAACAGATAACAAGAATAAGACTTTTGCATAAAGAGAAAGCAGTCTGAGAAAATCCAATATTAACACAACCAGGAAAACATCCACACCTTTGAGACAAAGAGATAATCTATTCTCTTCTCAGTGGGTCCATAACATCTCAGATCATCAAGGAAGAGATGCAACATACAGATGGGCTTGTGATCGAGGAGTGGACTTGACCATGGACACTATTGCATAGGTTATCCATGAATGTGAAATATGTGCTGTGATCAAGCAAGCCAAGCAGTTAAAGCCTCTATGATATGGAGGACAATGGCTGAATTATAAATATGGGGAGGACTGGCAGATTGATTATATCACACTCCCACAAACCTGCCAAGGCAAACACCATGTGCTCAAGGACTATCATGGTCCTTGAAAAGCAAGTCTTATGGTGACATAGCACCCCAGAAAGAATTGAGTCAAACAGTGGCACTCATTTCTGAAACAACTTCAGACAACTGGACCAAAGAGCATGGTATTGAGTGGGTGTATCACATCCTCTATCATGCACCAATCTTTGGGAAAATCGAATGACTGTTAAAGACTACACCGAGAGCAATTGGTGTTAGAATGTCCCAACATTGGTATACACATTTAGGAAAAGTCTCCTGGTTAGTCAACACTAGGGGATCTGCCAATCGAGCTGGCCCTGCCCAATCAGAACACTTACATACTGTAGAGAGGGATATAGTCCCCATAGTGCACATAAAAAATATGCTGGGGAAAACAGTCCGTGTTATTCATGCCTTGGGCAAAGGCAAACCCATTTGTGGAACTGCTTTGCTCAAGGACCTAGTACACTTGGTAGGTGATGTGGGAGGATAAAGTCCAATGTGTACCTCAAGGGGATATGCTTTGGCATGAAATCACTGGGCAGATGAAGGGAGAGCAGTGGATGCTGTTTACCTTGATTTCAGCAAGGCTTTTGACACTGTCTCCCATAACATCCACACAGGTAAATTTAGGAGGTATGGGTTATATGAGCAGACAGTGAGGTGGATAGAGAACTGGCTGAATGGTAGGGTTCAAAGGGTCTTGATAACTGGTGCAGAGTCTGGATGGAGGCCTGTCACTAGTGGTGTTCCCCAGGGGGACTGCTGGGTCCAGTCCTCTTCAACATATTCATCAGTAACCTGGATGATGGGATAGAGTGTAACCTCAGCAAGTTTGCTGATGATACCAAGCTGGGAGGAGTGGTTGATACACCAGAAGGCTGTGCTGCCATCCAACAAGACTTGGACAGGCTGGAGAGCTGGGCTGAGGGGAATCCCATGAAATTCAGCAAGATCAAGTGCAAGGTGCTGCATGTGAGGAGGAACAACCCCATGCACCAGTACAGGTCGGGGGCTGACCTACTGGAAAGCATCTCTGTTGAGAAGGACCTGAGAGTGCTGGTGGACAGCAAGTTGACTATGAGCCAGCACTGTGCCCTTGTGGCCAAGAAGGTCAATGGTATCCTGGGATGCATTAAAAGGAGTGTGGCCAGCAGGTCGAGAGGGATTATCCTCCCCCTCTTCTCTGCCCTAATGAGACCCCATTTAGTGTACTGTGTCCAGCTCTGGGCTCACCCAGTCCAAGAAAGACAAGGAACTACTGGAGAGAGTCCAGCTGAGAGCTATGAAGATGATCAGAGGACTGGATCATCTCTCTTATGAGGAAAGGCTGAGAGAGTTGGGTTTGTTTAGCCTGGAGAAGAGAAGACTGAGGGGGGATCTTATTAATGCTTATAAGTACCTAAAGGGTGGGTGTCAAGAGGATGGGCCTGGGCTCTTCAGTGATGCGCAATGGGCACAAGTTGGAACACAGGCAGTTCCACCTCAATATTAGGAAAATCATCTTTCCTGTGAGGGTGCCAGAGCAGTGGAACAGGCTGCCCAGAGTGGCTGTGGAGTATTCTTCCCTGGAAATAGAAAAACCCTCCTGGATGTGGCCCTGTACACCCTGCCCTAGGTATACCTGCTCGAGTAGGGGAGCTGGATGAGATCATCTCCAGAGGTCCCTTCTAACCCCCACCATTCTGTGATTCTGATTCTGTGAATAATTTTCTGTATCTCTGAGGATGGGTTTAAATCATGACTTCTTTTTAAAAAAATATATAAAAAATAAAACTCTGCCAGAAAGAAACAGCTGGTTGTTAGAGATCCAGTTTAAAACATTTCAAAATAATTAAAATATCAGCAGATTTTTGACATCTTGTCCTTGTAGTAATTGTACAAATGAGAAAGGACTGTATATAGTGATGGTCATACAGAAGAACGTTGTAAGCTAACGTTTTATTAAAAGGTTGATCTCATTTAGTTCCCAGAGAAAAACTTTGAATTCACTGCACAAAGAGAAACATCTGCTTTAGTCTAATAAAAGAATTTGCTAAATAACTTGCAAAATCAGTAAGTGCTTGACATCTTACGTTGTAACTTGTGCTTACTCTTACGTGCCATTTTTATATTAGCCTCCTGAAGTTATGTTACTAAACAGGAAAAAAAAAACAGATTTGCTTTCTTCAGTGTATCAATATCTGGATTTGTAAATTCTTGTTTTGATAAAAGACTAGGAGGCATTTAGCCAAGCTAATGTTTTCTTATGTATGTAAAGCTGTTTTATGTAATGACACTCAGTTCACAAGGTTTTTTCCTCAATGTTATCAGGGACAGAATTTCACCTAGGAATCATCCTTTGCTTTAAAATGATCCTCAGATCTGAGATTCTTTTATTTTTCTTTTCCTCCAGTACTATATACTAGGCTCTTGGCTATCTACCGTTGATAATTTAAAGCTGGTCAGTCACTGTGCAGTCTTATAAATGAAAACAACTTTGTGATTCACTGAGTCAACTAAGAGTGAAGGTGCAAGAGAAGAATTGAAAGACTTCTCCACACAAGTTAAAAAGTTGCAGAGGTTTCATGTTGATGTGATTTTAGACCATTGAATCAGGACTGAAAAGAACCTTATATTTATGTTTCAACTGAGCTTATGTCAATTAGCATAATGCTTTGGAACATAGTCTAAGTTAAAAGAAAATAAACAGCTACTCATTTCCAATCAATACTGGTAGACTTATCTTAGTTTTTATCCTGTCTTTTTCTTTGACTTTTTCTTCTGCCCCTCCTACCACCTACTGTTTCAATCACAAACTGCATGTAATTCTCAGTCCCTAAGCTCATGTGTCCCTTTCTGTATTTATCTAGTTTATTCATCCTTGTTTTCCAGTTTTGTCATCCTTGTCCCATCTACGTTGCCTCATCCTTGTCTAGTCTTTGAAAGTACTGGTACTAAAGTAACTGAGAATCTGCTTCATTAATCTGTAATACTCTTTCAAGTAATAAGTCAAATCCTTCAAAATTATGGTTTTTCTTGACTGTGTGTTTAATATAATGCCATTTACTTACCTAATCTCGACAACTAATAGAAATACTTTGCTGTTGGTGACACTAGTCAGGTCTCATAAACTCAACAACGATTCCATTTAAAGTTGTTGGAATGTGTAAGCTTATACAAACTCTTACTTCCTAATGAAGAAGCTGATTAGTGAGGGGCTGCATAATGACATCTCAATTTGTTCTGTGGAATAAATAATAAATAGTTTGAAAGCAAATACTTTATCCAAATGTGGCTTCAATGGATTTGTCTACTGAGAGTGTTTGAATTTATTTATTTAGAGCTAAAGCAAAAAATATATTTTTCATAACTGAAGAATCCACATAAGTGACAAATACGAATGAATAGACATGGGAGAGAAACACTAACTGAGAACTATACTCTAGAGTTTTATGAGACATAACACCAACAGAAGCTTCCCTATGGTTAGAACACGATAGAACTCTCCAATGAGCTTGATGATGGCCAGTAAAAATTGACTTTACATTTTAAAAAATGCTGTAAGATACCAACAGTTTCAGGAGAAGAAGAAAATATTTTGCATTCTACAGAGTTGTTAGTGAGAGTCTACTTGCAAATTTTCAAAAGTTTGCATGAAGGGGAGAACCAGAACTTGAACCCTGACAAACTTAAATGACATTGAGGGAAGCAAAGAAAAAAATAGTAGGAGATAAAAGAATCAGGAAGGCAAAAGAAAGAGTAACAAGGCAAAAAGGAAAGAGATGGAATAAGCTGAAAGTGATGTACAGGCTGCTGTAACAGGCAGAGAACAAACTTCAGTTACCAAACAAGGTGCTAATGAGAGACAGACAGACTCAGTAATAACATTTCCAGGAAATATGATGCTATGGCTGATAACAGTTACAGTTTTCAAAAGCTTTCAACATTACTTCTTGTCTACAAGTAGAGAGCTTAATCAGAGGATTTTTTTTCCCCTGATTCTAGTGAGAACAGGCAGCTAAACACCACACAGCCTTTCACCTACTCCCCCCTCAGTGGGATCGGAGAGAGAATCAGGGGAAATAAAAGGCAAAATACAGGGGTTGAGATAAAGACAGTTTGATAGGGCAGAAAAGGAAGGGATAACAATATCAATAAAAATAATTTAAAAAATAATAAAATATCTAAGCCACACTTCCTAAACTTACCTATGAGGATATTATGGGAGACAGTGTCAAAAGACTTGCTGAAGTCGCGGTAAACAACATCCACTGCTCTCCCTTTATCGACCCAGCCAGTCACGCCATCATCGAAGGCTGTCAGGTTGGTCAAGCATGATCTCCCCTTGGTGAATCCATGTTGACTACTTCTGATAACCTTCTTGTCCTCTGCATGCCTGGAGATGACCTCCAGGATGAACTGCTCCATCAGCTTTGCAGGGATGGAGGTGAGGCTGACTGGCCTGTAGTTACCCAGGTCCTCCTTCTTGCCCTTTTTGAAAATTGGAGTGACATTTGCTGTCCTCCAGTCCTCGGGCACCTCTCCTGCCCTCCACAACCTTTGCAAAGATGATGGAGAGTGGCTCAGCAAGAACACCCACCAACTCCCTCAGCACATGTGGGTGCATCCCATCAGGGCCCATGGGTTTGTGAGGATCCAGTTTGCCTAAATTATCTCTAACCCAATCCTCCTCAACCAAGGGAAAGTCCTCCTTTCTCCAGATTTTCTCTCTTCTTTCAGAGGTTCTGGGATGCCTGAGGGCCATCCTTATCAGTTAAGACTGAGGCAAAGAAGGCATTCAATAACTCTGCCTTCTCTGCATCCTGTGACACCGGGGCACCCGACTTGTTCAGCAGTGGGCCCACTGTATCCCCAGTCTTCCTTTTACTGCTGAGGTATTTGAAGAAGCCCTTCTTGTTATCCTTGACATGCCTTGCCATATTCAGTTCCAAGTGGGCCTTGGCCTTCCTTGTTGCATCTCTGCATACCCTGACAATATTCCTATTTTCCTCCCAAGTGGCCAGTCCCTTTTTCCACATACCGTAAACCTCCCGCTTCCGTTTGAGTTTCTCCAGAAGCTCTTTCCTCATCCATGGGGGTTTCCTGGCTCTTTTGCTTGACTTCTTCCTCATAGGGATGTACCAATCTTGAGCTCGGCAAAAGTGGTCCTTGAACATTGACCAGCTCTCTTGGAAGACCCTGCCTTCTAGAGCCCTAGCCCATGGGATTGCTTTAAAGATGCCAAAGTTATCTCTCCTGAAGTCCAGGGTTGTAATACTACTTGTTGCCCTGCTTCTACCACACAGGCTCCTGATTCCGTCTCCTCTAGTAACCGTTTGACTTCCAAGTTTCAATTTTCACCCTTTTCAACAGATAAAAGCATGTCACTGAATCCTATGATAATCTTATGTAGCACTACTCTCTCAAATCATCCTGAAACTGATCTGGCTATGATGAGCACTTTCAAGCTAAAATATATATCTAACGATATATTTGTAAAAGTATGGTTTATAAGTATTCCTTGGTAATCCTTATAAAGATTTATAAGGATTCCTTGGTAATAATTTACTCACAAAAAAGGTCAAAAACAAGAAACCAAGACAGTAATAAATTAAAAACCCAGATACAAAAAACATAATGAATTTCTAAGAAAATAATTAAGACCTGAGCTCTTAGGTCACTAACAGCTGGGTCTTTGAAGAAAACAAGGTGTACAGCAGCGTACTTGAAGAAGTTCAGCCAGCTCTGTTCTGTGTATGTGTGTGCGTGCATGTATGCTTTTGTGTGATTTGCTACTTATACCCAGGCTGACTGGCCAGCAAGTTAGAGGAGATTAGAGTCTGGAAAACAGCAGGGTCAGGACTGAAGGCTGGATGAGCAGAACCCAGGGTGTGGGCAAGGACTCTGGTCAGGTGTGATTGAGACAGACTGGTCAGAGTTTGAGGGATCTGCAGAATTTTGTGTGTCAGTGGATCAAGAGGGTGTTGGTGGCAGGGGGAGTGCTATCTGTGGAACTCCTGTCCTGCTGAGCTGGAGAAAACGAACAGGATTTGGCTGTGTTTTTCATGTCTTTGTAAATATGGCTGGGGTTTATGTGGGTGCCAGGAAGAGCACTGTCCTCTGTCTGTGTCAACCTCTGAAGCTGGACCTCTGAATATTGTATACATTTTTATCTATAGTTTCGGAGTACGTGCTCATACTTGCTGCCTTCTGGACATCCAAAGAGGAACAGCAGCAAGCAGACTGGGAAGAAAAACTCCCCTGAATCCCAGATTTAGCCCGACCTTAACAATATTAATAGGTACTGATATATTACTCATTGAAAAAAAATATCCTTGTTCTTAAATTTAAACCAGAGAGTCTGTGGAGTCTCCTTCCTTGGAGACATTCAAAATGTGACTGGACATGTTCCGGTGTCCCTGCTCAAGCAGGGGGGTTGGACAAGATGATCTCAGGAGGTTCCTTCCAATCCCTATCGTTCTCTGATTCTGTGAAATGGCAAGAAAATAGGTAAAATCTTTGTGGAATAAGAATTTCCATTCCTGAAAATGTAAACCAATTTAAAACTAGTTTTGGGAGATAGTGAAAAAATTGTGTCAGTGCTATACTACTAATTAGATGGTAATATCTGGTGAAGAAAGTGACTCATAACAACTGACTGCCATTGGTTTGGATTGTGACATTCTTAACACTGTGTACCTTTAGAAAAGATTCACGCCTTTAAAACAAAGGACAATAAAACTTTAATGCTTGAAATGTAGAGGATTAGCACCTGAATAATATTGATATGCTGAGGCAGATATAGGAAAAGGAGAGCTTTTACTGAAGTTAAGTTTTTTTTTCTCATAATATTGATCTTTGACCATCAGTTACAACAAATCATAAATAATATCCAAAGACTTGCATTCACCGATTTTTACCATTTTTCCTTTTCAAAACAAGATGGTAAACAGGGCTTAAGAGACAGAGAAAATATCTAGATATAATACATTTCAGCGACATTATTATCACATATTAAATTTTAGGCAGATGTACAGAACAGAAAAAATAAATTACTGTAGAGGATCTAAGATATTATTGTAGGTAGATGATGGAAGAGCATTTTAGCCAGCCACTCCCTAAGGTTTCTAGTATGTTTTTATGTCATAAGATTTATTGTTACATTATTAAGGTAATGGCTATTTGTAGACAAAAATTTCATCTCTTCTTAGCCTTCTCTTTTTTCTCTAGTATCCAATTATAAGACAGGTTTTCCATTTTCCTAGTAATCCTGCCTGTCTTTCTTTCCGCTTGTTCCAGTTCAGTTCATCTTCATAACCACAGAGAACCAGAGCTGTATACAGAATTTCAAACACATTTTCAGCTGTCCTGTTTATAAAAAAGTAGTACTTCTCAATTCCTAATGAAAGTATCTGTGTTGGAGTATTCTGGCTATATGATCTGCTTTCATCAACAAGTACACCCACATCCTTTTCCTTCTCAATTATTTCAAATTAATGAGCACAACAGCTTAAAGGATTTTAATAAACCCTAAGATTGTAAATTTGCATTTCTTATAAATGATTTTTATCCTGTTTCTCCAGTTGTTCCTCATCTGTGATATCCTGTTTCTTTTCTATATTGATAGTGTCTCAATTTTGTGCCATCAGCAGTTTTCATCACTACACTACTAATTTTTGTGCCTTGATGACTAACTGAAATATTAACACAAAATTAGATGAATCCTTGTAGATTTTTTCAGTATTCTCATTCCAAGCTAATACTTTACCCTCTAATACTACTTACTAAGCCATCTCATATTTCATCAATGGATCTTTGTCTTCCTTAGTTTTATTAATAATTTTGCACACATTTCAGTAGTAGATGACTTCACTGACATTCAGACAGGTAAGTCCCAAAATATTGTAATTATCTCAAGAAAACCCTTTTTTTGTTCCTGCGTGTTGGAAATTAATTTTTCTTTTAAAATTTGCTTTTAAGCTTTGCATATTCTTACACTACATTTATAAGTTGGAGCTGTCAAAATTACATTAATTGTCTTTTTAAATACATTCACTGTTCTACATTTCTTGGCTCTTAACCAGGATTGACCAACACTAAAGAGATTACTCAGTTATTTTTCTTTTTTGCTCGGAATACAGATACCAGAAAACTGCCTTCCCTAGATTCTAGACCTCTTCATTTCCAAGTATCCCAAACTATCACTTTAATCTTAATTGAAAGGCATTCAGAGTAGTAGACTCAGGTCATTTTATGATTCTAAACATATATTCTGTGATCAGAGAAATCTGAGAAGAGAAAAACAGTGCTTTGAAAATAAGTAGAGAGGAAAGTAATAGCGGAAGAACACTTCTGCTCAGGCTTTGCCACTGTTGGACCTCAGACAAACCCAGAGAAAAAGATCAGAAAGAAAAGAAGAAATGCTGGAGATGGTACAATCTTTGTCTTGTCTTTTTTCAATACTGTAAATATTATCTCACTTATGCAGGCCTTCTGATAATATACAGTGATAAAATGTATAAAAACTTTTTTTTTTGTTTGCATTTTTGCTTAGTGTCTTCACAGTTTATGAGGTTTTAGATTACATTTGGTAATTTGTCCTGAATAAAGGAAAAAAATAAAAAGAAACTTTTGATATGAAGGAAAAGATGTGGAAGAATGGATGTCTTAACTTTACACTGCTCTTCACTATCAGTTAAATGATCCACAGTATCCCTTTCCGTCAGTTTTCTTACCAACTAAGCAGTAAATGTACGAACGGAGTGTCCCAACTCTGTTTAAAGCAAAAGGGCAATAATTAAGTAACAGAGAAAACTGTCTATCATACAATGAATTTGCTCAGGAAATAGTTTTTGTGGGGAAGTTTCTGATGCCTGTACATTGTGCATCCGTTCAGCCTTGTTATTTAATTGTCTGATTCTCTTAGTGAGAAAACAGATTGGTTTATATTTTTTATGACATTGCCAGAAGAAGGAACATTGAAGTTTAGACAGGAGCTGTTACACACACTTTTAAAAGGGTCTGAACCTCATCTGTTTCTTTGGGAAAGCCAAAAAATTACAACACAGCAGTCCAGCAGTTAGGGGAGCCATAAGATAATGGGAAATCCAAGTTTCTGTCTTTGGTCTCATGCAAAGGAAATGGTCACATCCTGTTCCACAACATTCAACATCAAAGCTAGTTTACCTCTGTAGGATGATTAGCATTGAAATGCAAATCTCTGGTTTGAGTCAGGCAAAACAGAGCTTTTCTTGTCACACTTTTCCTGTTAAACATCCTTACCACTGACATATTCTGATGGCTTCTGGACTATTTCTTTTTTCTGTTTCTTATGTTTTCTGGATGCAGAATAAGAAAATTTTTATATCTCAAAAAAAACTTAAGGAGGGTGGAAAAAAAATTCTGGCTCAGCTCCCTTTGGTAGCAATGAAAAAAAGACTTACTATAACATTTCAAAATAGGTGTAAGAAAGATATCTTATAATACAAGAATAAGAATATGCAGTATAATCTGAACTAGGAAAACTTACTACTTACAAAGCACATACAGTACTCACAAAGGAAGGAATGGGAGGAAAAATCCTTAGCTTTTCGTGCTTCTGTTACTGCATTTAGCATATCAGTCTAATCTTCTTTAAGAATTCAATCCAACTTCACTGAAACTTCAAAATTAAAGACAATGAAGCATTTTAAATGGATGCTATCATGCTCAATATACTGAGTCTTAGAAAATAATTACTTGTCTTGCTGAGAAGACAGCTGCAGGCAATACAACATTTCAGTGTTAGAAGATACCGTCTTCCACAGTCTATATTAAAATGTAAAAGCCATTTTCTTTTTCTATAGTAGATAATATCTAGTTTTGCATCATAACTTCTGACTTCAAATTATAAGCTAATATCAATGCAAATGACCTGTACAACATCATAATACTGCTTAGAGACTATCCATGGTCCCATGCATTCAGTGGCACTGGGAAAGTGAAACGATACAATGTGCAATGATACAACGTGTTGAGACTAATAGGTATTTTCCCAGCAATTAATTTTAGGCACATAATTTATTCTGACTACTGACTCAGGCAATCAGAAATGAATGTGTATATTGTGATGGTGACTATGAGATAAGGTTTTCTTCAGATCCTTGAACATACAGCAACACTGTAAAATACCTAAATCCCATTGATTATCCAAATAGTGTCTAAAATACCTGGGAATATCTTAGGTTTGATGAATAAGGTATTATAAATGGGTGTATTCCTGCCTTAGATTTGCTAATAAAGCACTTGTCAATCTTTGTGTTTCTAGGGGGATATAGAAGAAATAAGGAATTTGATATATTTCTGGGACACACTTACCCTGCAGAACCCATGACCATAGTTTTCCTGTTTTGTCAATTACTGTGAAATATATGTGATACAAGGTTCTTGTGACTCCTTGGAGGCACATGTCCCTACCTTCACCTAGTGAAATTGCCTGTAAAATTTCAATTTGCCTAGTGAAGGTGCCTGTGAAATACCACTGTTGTATGCTCAGTCACTTTTGCAGGACTTTTTTGTCCTTAAAATACCAAAAGGCATTAAACATCACTTTCCTGAAACTGTATGATTCAAATGATTCTAGGATTATCTGCAAAAAGATACAGAAATTACACAATTTAGATTGCAAAGGATTATGAACTGCCGTCCCAATGGAGAAGGGAACAAGACAGAGGTGGTACACTTCTTTCACACATGTTTAGCAGGCTCCAAAGAGTTCTAAGTTACCACTCTGAGTCCTGGAGAAGGTAAATTGGATTTATCACTTAAAGGGGTCACTAATGTCTCTGATCACTCCTCTGGTAGGTGGACACTGGTGGACGAAAAATTGGATAAGAGCTGGCAATGTGCACTTGCAACCCTAAAAACAAATCATATCCTGGGCTGCACGTAAAGAAGCATGGCCAGAATCACCTCTGAAGGAAGTGATTCTCCCCATCTACTCTGCTTTCATGAGAGCCCACCTGGAGTACTGCATCCAGCTCTGTGTGCCCAGTACAAGAAAGGTATGGACCTGTTAGAGCAGGTCCTGAGGAGTGCCACAGAACTGGTCATTGGGCTGGAACACCTCTCCGATGAAAAAAAGGCTGAGAGAATTGGGATTGTTTAGCCTGGAAAAGAGAAGGCTCTGGGGAGACCTTTTTTTGGCCTTTCAACATAGAAAGGGTACTTATAAGAAAGGTCCCTTCCAACCCAACCGGTCTATGATTCTATCATTCTATGATCATGGGTAGGCTAATCAATGCATGTGTTTAAATGATGTGATCATTAATAGTCAGAAGGGAAACCTTGGGGATATAATAGACAGCTTCATGTAAACACCAGCTCAGTCTTCAGTATCAATCAATAGAGCAAAGAATAAGTTATTAGAAAAGAACAAGGTATAACATTTTTTATAAACCCACAACTTACCTCCGAATTAATAAATTCTGCAGCATTGTTGAAAGTAAGGGGAAGATTAACAAAAATAACTGAAAGTATGGCATCAAAAGTATTATTGTTCACCCTGGATTGAGCAGGAAGTTGGACTAGAGATTTTCTGATATCCCTTCTAAGTTGAACTGCCCTATTATCTTATGAACTCTTATAGTCATTCAGAAATCACCTGTAGGACAGATAGCAGTGTTTAGCAGATGTATAAAATATAACACAAGCATGAGGATGTTGACTACCTAAACTTTAATAAATCCTTTGACACTGTTTCCTACAGCACTCTCCTGGAGAAACTGGCTGCTCATGGCTTGGATGGGAGTACTCTTCGCTGGGTAAAATCTGGCTGGATGGCCAGCTCCAAAGACTTGCGGTGAATGGAGTTAAATCCATTCGGTGACTGGTCACGAATGGTGTTCCCCAGGGCTCAGTGTTGGGGACAGTCTTGTTTAATATCTTTATCAATCATCTGGATGAGGGGATTGAGTGCACCCGCAGTAAGTTTGCACATGACATCAACTTGGGCAGGAATGTTGATCTGCTTGAGGGTAGGAAGGCTCTGCAGAGGGACCTGGACAGGCTGGAGCGATGGGCTGAGGCCAATTGCATGAGATTCAACAAGGCCAAGTACTGGGTCCTGCACTTGGGTCACAAGAACCCCATGCAACACTACAGGCTTGGGGAAGAGTGGCTGGAAATCTGCCTGGCAGAGAAGGACCTGGGGGCGCTGGTCGACAGCCAGCTGAACATGAGCCAGCAGTGTTCCCAGGGAGCCAAGAAGGCCAACAGCATCCTAGCTTGTATCAGAAACAGTATGGTGAGCAAGACTAGGGAAGTGATTTTCCCCCTGTACTCAGCAATGATGAGGCCGCATGTCAAATACCATGTTCAGCTTTGGGCCCCCCAGTACAAGAAAGACATTGAGGTGCTGGAGTGCATGCAAAGTAATGCAGTGAAGTTGGTGAAGGGTCTGGAGAGCACAAGTCTTATGAGGAGAGGTTGAGGAAACTGAGGTTGTTTAGTCTGGAGAAGAGGGGGCTGAGGGGAGACCTTATTGTTCTCTACAATTACCTGAAAGGACTTGTAGCAAACTCCTACACTCCTGTACCTGAATGTTGTAGTAAGGTGAGGGTCAGTCCCTTTTTCCAAGTAAGAAACAACAGGATAAGAGAAAAAGGCCTCAAGTTATACCAGGGGAGGTTTAGATTAGATATCAGGAACAATGTATTCACCAAAAGGTTTATCAAGCATTGGAACAGGCTGCCCAGTGAAGTGGTTGAGTCACCATCCCTGGAGGTATTTAGAAGACATGTAGACGCGGCACTTAGGAACATTAATGGTTGGACTTGATGATCTCAAAGGTCTTTTCCAACCTAAATGATTTTGTGAATCTATTAACTAACTATTACCTGCTCAATTTCCTCTTGGTGAGCAAAGCATTGCTGAAATCTTTAAGACAACCTAATAACAAACAAGGTTCAGTAACAGAGTTATCTACAGAAAACAAAGACAGGACAAGATGTAGGCAAGGAAGTCAAGAGGCCAAGGACCTGGTAAGCAATGGCACAAAAATACAAGTAAATAAATTACTTCAGAATCTGCAAGGAAGATATTACTTGTTAACTAGATATTCACTGAGACCAAAGTCAGACAAAAGCTTTATCACTTGGGGAACCCTGGATGAATCACTGTTAGTTGGAAACGGATAAGGCCACACTGACTGAGGCCTATAAGCAAATGTTTAGTCTGTCAAGATATTTATCATCAGGTCTATGGTCTAGATTTCAGAATATGATTGCAGGGTACAGACACAGTGTAATTTAATGGATAGACATGTTCCATGCTAGGATGACTGGGAAGTGAGTGCTGTTATGTGTTTTGTTTTCCATCTTGTGCAATAAGGAAGAGAGGAACAGAGACTGAAAGGAATAATAGAACCACTAAAATTACTGTCAGCGAAAAGAACAACGAAGTAGCTATTTTTCAGGGAGCATGGGTCTTTGAGTTATAATATGGCTACAGAAAAAAAGAGCAACAAACAACTCCAGAGACCGACTAACATCTACATATTTGTCTCATAAAAGGGCACTGAGGTTAAACCATCTAGAAGCTGTCTCTTCAATTACTTTAAAAGGTTAAAAGAACAATGATCTTTTTCTAAGGCCCTGTTGCACTGGATAGTCCCTGCAGGTGAAAAAAGATAATCAGACTGACAAAATTCAGTGAATGGACAGTTTGTGCTCTGTACTGCACAAGCCAACAGCCTGGAGACAAGGAAGGAATGTCAAGTCCCAGTTTTTTACTGCTTCACTGGGCTTGTTAAGTGTTGCTTTTTCCAGTTGCATAACATTGATGATATTTTGGATGTCACTTGAATCTATTCCTGCATGCTCAACTCCTCTTAAATGTTTGCTTTAAGCACTGGAGCAAACTATAATCTCAGTTACCACAGTGTAAATCAAGAGTAACTCCAGTGCAGGCACTAGAGTGACATGGTATAAGGCTAAACTCAGTTAGGAAAGAAACTCACTGAATATATGCTGTGAATTTGCTTAAGAGTCTTTTCTGGCACAGAGTTATATGTGAAATTATCCCTGAAAAACCTTGATATGGCTATCCAATATCTCTACAGCATGTGTGTTGGTTCTTCCTCCTGCAAACAAATCTATTCTTTCCTGTGCTCCTGACTCATCCAGTCATTCTCATACTCCCAGATTTTATACTACACTTGTGTGTCTTGTAAGGAACAGAGTCCTTTGCCAAGACAGAGAGATATGATGGTCATGTTGACAGTTTCTTCCTCCTCTCTCTATAGTCCACTTGGAGTCATTTTCATATATTTGGTAGCATGTTTTTTCTTCAGCGCCCTGCAGCTCCAAGTTATATCCAAACTGTCTATATATGGTGTTTTCTGTATTTGTTAGGTACATGTTCTCTGTTCTCTTTGTTACCCCAGAATCAGTTTTGTCCAGCTCCAGGTCTGCATTTCTTTAATCGATCATGGGTAAGTTGTTTATAGCCAAGGGATGTCTAGTGAAAAGCTGATGTCCCATCTCTTATCATCCTGTTCCTATACTCTATGCCACATCCTGTTTCTGCACTTTTCAAGGACTCTGCTATCATATCGTACCTGTATTTTTCAACCCTACATCACTTCTACAATGGAGTGACTGCATCAGTGGGCAAGGGAAGAGCAACTTATGTTATCTATCTTGACTTCTTTAAGACCTTTGGTAATCGTCATCCACAACATTCTTACCTCTAAATTGGAGAGATACGGGTTTGAAGAATGGACTAGTTGATGGAGAAGGATTTGGCTGGATGGTAGCATCCAAAGTTACAGTCAATGGCTCAGTGTCCAAAAGGAAACCACTGAGTATTGTCCATCAAGGATCTGAGCTGGGACTAGTACTGTTTAATATCTTCATTAATGACATAGATGTTGGGACTGAGTGCACTCTTAGCAAGCTTGCAGATAACACCAAGCTGAGTGGTGCTGTCAATACACTTGAGGGAAGGAATGCCATCCAGAGGGACCTTGAGAAGCTTGAAGAGTGGGCCCATGTGAACCTCATGAAGTTCAACAAGGCCAAGTACAAGGTCAAGGGAATCCCTAGTATCAATACAGGCAGCAGGATAAATGTGTTGAGAGCAGCCCTGTGGAGAAGGACTTGGGAATACCAGTGGATTCAGACAGAGCAAGCCTGACAAACCATAGTGCTGAACCTTGCAGTCTTGGTATAAAGTTCATAGACGGCTGCTAATAATGACAATACTATATGACAAGGCTATATATTAATAGATGCAGCTTGTAGTTCCTGCTCTGGCTTATACTTTGTGTTTTTTTGGAAGGGTGTCAGCAGCTGATATGTGATTAATTGGTTGTGTCTGTGTTCCCTAAGAAAATAAGCTACTAATATTTTTTGCATTATTTACTTTTGGTTAAGGGTTTCCATTTTTCTACTGGGAAGGCATCATGTAGTCTCACTGCTTCTCAAATCGACAAGGTAATATAAAACCTGTCTGTCATCATCTACATTTGTTCTCAGGTAAGGACCACAAAAACGTTTAAAAAAAAAAAAAAAAGAGAAAGATAAGATTACTGTCCCCAGCCCAAAGCAAGTGAGAAGAGCTACAATGTATTGGAAGAACTGCAGAATGCCAGCTTCTAAAATGCAGCTGTTGAAAATTCCTAACAAAGAGCTAAGTTATGAGATCTGTTTCTCTGCTGTAATCTGTTCTTGTAATTGATGCCATTTCCACCTACTCTGCTCTTTGCAGTCTGCCTGCTGCATCATGAGGAAATATTATCTGAGATAAAGTAAATTTAAAAGAACTGTGGAAATCAGCTAACCCATTTGGGTTTCTGAATTGGTCATACTATAAATTGCAAGGTTAATAACAAAGCTTCACTCTTTTTGATGATGAAAAAAGCTGCACAAAGTCGTGCTATCAAATGTGATTGTTCATAAAATTTCTTAGCATTATTAACATTCATATCATCACACATTTGTGCTGCTTAATTAAGCAACTTTGTAAGTATGTTAGCAAGTAAATGCAACTAAAACTTTCTGCCTCATGGAGAAAGAAATTAATTATTAACCTGGTATTTTCAATAGTTTGATAGTGACTAAGTTCCTGTGGACCTCTTAGATGTGTTATAAAAACACAGAAATGCATTCATAGTGATTTGAATTTTTTTCTTTCTATAAACAAGTCTTAGGAACATGGTTTTAAAAAGTAAAAGAAAATAAAGATGAAATTCTAAAAATATAATTACTCTAGCAACCAAACCCTTTAGTGGACTTTCAAACCATGGGTTAGGTACCTAAACAATGTGGAGGGAAGAGTTGAACACATCAGAGTCCTAGCCATACACCTCCATATTCATATTTCAGTACCTTCTCCTAATTACATACAACTACACTACATTTTGAAATAATTAAACAGCTAACTCTCTTTTTCTTCAAGGTACTACTAGATGGGGTTTACAGAGCAGTTAGACCCTCAGTAAGTATTTTGTTCTCTCCTTCTCTGCATGGACTCTTGAACCAGTTTTCATATCTCCTCATAGATTCTTTACTCATTATAATGTTATAAGACACTCTGCTATCATCTCTTTCCTGTGGAATCAGTTCCATTTCCATGTCATAATTAAAGACAGGGGGAGAAAGAGGCAGAGAATATCTGGTATTCCAACAGGCTGTTCAGAGAGACACCTGGGAGTAGGAGACAGAGGTTCCAGCTTGCTCTAGGTACTCTTCATAGTCTTCTGTTGTTTTACAATGACTATGTAGTGTTAAAATTATATATATAGTTATATATATATATATATATATACATACATATACAAGTTATATAACTTGTCTTTCATGCACAGTAATAGAGTTTAAGCATGGGAAAGGGCCTGTGATCTGCTTCAAGTAGTCCTAAGGCAGGTGGGGTTTTCCTTCACTAGATTTGAAACTGAGGCAGTTGCATCCACTGTAAGTGCATTGCAAAGGCATATAGCAGCCACAGTCACATCTTCTGCAGCATCCAGTACCTCAAACGTTCTCTGGTGGGTTGGGCAGAAGACCACTTAATTTGTTGATTCCAATACACCCTACTTACTATGAAAGCATCATGTCATTTAAAACTGCCAATAAACAAATTTATGTCCCAAGTTAATTTAAATGAATAAAAATTTAGATTATATTGGATTCTAAGTGCTCCTTTCTTTCATAATATGGATGAGCAAGAAATTTGTTTTCCTAAAGTTTCAGGTACAGGCAAGTAAATTGGCCTAACCTTACGTGCCTGGGTTCTTATTTAGTTTTCGGCCATAGTAGGTAACTTGATTAGAAAATACACTATCTACTGCCCTCTGCACATAGAATTATGTTCAGAAAATATACTCCCCCTTGCTCTACAGATCTCCAGTATATGCGTGTGTAGTCATGTATATTAGGATGGACAAATTTTTTTGACAGTCATGAATATAGAAGGGAATAAGCACAACAAAAAGAGAAAACGTATTTATGATTGCATTCAAAATCTACTGACATCATTGAAAATCTGGTTGTTGGCTTTTAATATCTTTGAATCAGGTTCTTTGGTGACTTAAGCTATTAATATACATCATATATTCTCAGCATTTCTTTTCTCCAGATTTTAGTATCAAAATTTTATCTAGTAAGAAAAACTCACAATAATGTAACCAGTTACGTTTATATTGATTGTGCCTATGCTCATTTCTGTCTTGTTTAAAATTAATTGACTGCTGTTTGCAATAAAACACATTGCAAAATACAGTGGTTTGCTAGCATTTTTCAAATTAATTTTTCATAATAAAATTAAATATTTCTAAGCCTCATATGCTTAAAAAATTCTGAAAAGGTGAAAATTATGAGTGTTTATATTTAAGCAGTTGTACATATATTTTTTAATATCAGATGGGATATAGGTGACTTGCTAATAAATGATTACTTAAGAGTTGTTCATATAAGTAGCCTGATATAAAACATCTGAATATTTTAATTTAAATTATTTTTCCCTCTCACAGTTCTTTACCCTACTCTGAATTATGTCTTTTACTTTGTAGAGAAGAAGAGGGATATAGGCTATGGATTCTGTTTGCAAAAGGATGTATCAGGATGCATCTGGACACCTTTCAGAGACTCTTACCAGTACATTGCTTGGAAATAGTCCTCTTATTTTGGAGGAAAAAGAGTTCAGAACAGGCAGTAGTGGAATACTTGAAGACAATCCATGGTTTGGTAGTAGTATAGATGCAGTCATTGAATCCATTTGTGGAGGTGGAAATGTCAAAGAATAACTGAAAAGCCCCTAAATATAAATTAGTTAATAGTGAATATAAGAAATACAGAAAAAAATAATATATACAGGAAATTATGAGACTTTTATGCTTATTCATGCATGTATTTATTACAAGAAATATATCTGGTAACCAGATATTCTATTGCTTTTAATATTCTCCCAGTCAAGTACAATACCAGTGACAGAGGACCGCTGGAATGACTGCAGGCAGGTAGTAACTGAGTGAATAAATAAAGAGGGCTAAAATTCAAAATGGTCAATATTTCTTCACATTTGGACCAACTTTTAAAAGCTCTGTTACTAGATATATATATGAAAAATTATAAATAAAGGCTCAGGAGTATGTGTTCTACATATGCATACCAGAAGAAACACATGAGAATAAGCTTACTGTAGTGAACTTTGCACACTTCACCAGGTTTGACCAGTTCAGATTTGGTGCAGACCTAATTGCACTTTATATCCCAGTTCTATCAACCTGCCCAATTTTACTTTCAGAACTTTATTACCTGTGTAATTGTATTGTAATACAGAAGGAAAATTGTATGGGAAAGACTTTTGTGAAGAATTTATTTTTCAGCTTACTTGCTCAAAGAAAATAAATATGAAAGTGACTTCTAATTTCAAATTGAACAAAAGGAAACCCAGATTAAAAAGGCTATGGTTTTTACTGAAATTCAAGCAAATCTGGTCCCAAATTATTATTTTGAAAAAAACCCAAAATGCAAAAATGAAAGTTTTTCAATTTTACAGGGTTTGCTTTTGCTTTTCTCCACCTCAAACTTGTCCATATTTGGCAAGAAGAGCATGAAACAGATGCATTTTGTAGCAAATGTATCTGATAAAAACTCACTTCCAGCTGTGGTCTCTAGTTAATACACTGATACAGAGCTTTGGCCTAAGTTCCTGGCTGTTCCAGGCTCAGGTGGCCTGTGCAGTGTTTGCCTATCTCTACAAGCCCTAAGAAAGAGCCTAGAATACCCTTGTTTTATCTTTCAAGGATTAGTTTCAGTACATTTATGTTTGAATACATATGAGTTAAACCAGTACAGCAGCAAAGAAGAGCACAGAGCTATTATAAAGGTGAGCTTTCTGAGGCTGATGAAGTAGCTGTAAGATTTCTGACATAAAATATAAAATACAAAATCTCATGTTTGCCATAGTAGTTACACTAAGATGCTCCAAAAGCATATAAAGAATTTATAGAATCTTGACTGTACTCTGCAATAAAGTTCTGGATTGTATAAACAACATGAAAGTAAGTCATCATTGTCACTTAATGGCACCTACATTTGATGATTAAGCAACAAAAATGGACAAAATCTAGAAGGTAGATTCTGCCTGGAGGAAATTAGTTAACATGTAGGGTAAGCGGGTGATAGTTTGGAAGCCACTAGGTGATCATCTGGAAGTTAATACAGCCACATGAAATAAAGTGCCAATAAGTGTTATAAAAATCTGTTTATTATTTAAAAGTTCCTGCAATAATTCTGATTTGTGTAATATTTGCTTTCTTTTTATATAACACATCATCTTTGGCTATAAAAATCTCCTTTACTCAGTGGCTAACACTTGAGTGTAGCATATTACATTACATTTTCAGGTACACCTAATTTGGTCTGAATGCACACAGTTCATCAAAGATATATGTGATGAGAAGTTGTGATTGCAGGAGGGATAAGCATTTCTATGTTTTTGGTTTGAAAAGTACAAGCAGCCTTTTAAATTAAGATGTGAGACTGCATTTTCTCAAAGAAATTACAGGTCAGTCTTTAACTTATACTTTTCCCTAATAAGCCCAAGCATCTATAATTTTTCAGAACACCTCCTACTTAGTTTTAGGACAAAATAACAAACGCAGGTTACCTCCATGTTATAGTCTCAACTTCAGTTGTACTGTAGACATAGCTTAAGATAACTTGCATGTTTATATTAATGAAGGTATAAAATCTATAACTGAATTCACCTAATCTAATTTCAAATTTCTCAGTGACAATATTTACACCAGCCTCAGATTTACTTTCTGAAGTAAATTATTGGTCTTTCTGAAGACAGTATTTAAATGAAGTACAACTTTAATTCTGAAAAAAAAAAAATTCTAAAGACTATGTTATGGTATATATAGTAAATCTTGTATTTTTCGGTTCTCTTTATATGAAGGCCTTTTTTTTAAGATATAACTTAGAAAAATAAAGATTCAGTTTAATTTTAATGGGCAGATCTAGCATGTGATTCTGGAAATAGCTTTGAAAAAAAGTTGAATGTAAAAATAGATATCTAATACAGCCCAACTTCTTTGGCAATGTAAAAGAAATTTAATCTTATACTTAATCAAAACTTGCTGTACAACAGCAGTGCCTACATTTGAAACATCCAACATTAGAAGCTGAGTCCACTTCATAGAAAATAGTAGGTGGGTGAGAAATCCAGCAGACTGTAAGATGGAGATACATAACCCAGACAATAGGAAAAGATCAAAAAGAGTAAGGCCCAAGTTGAGGTGTAGTGAGTTCGAGATAACAGCCAAAATAATTAGTGTCAATATATCTTGACGTATCAAGGTGTCACAAAGTGAAGCCACAACTTATTCAGGGTCACAAGCTTCCAGGATCACAACCCTCCAATACAAATTTAAAAAAAAAAGAAAAAGCATACTGTATTATATTTAAAATAGTTTGTCCTTCTTTAATCATCTTTAAATTATTCCTCTAACCCAGAAAATGGTATTCATTACATAAAAAGTTGAACCACTTCATCAGGAGACGCTAAGATATCTCCACAACATAAAGTCCAGTAATCTGATGGAACAAGTAGTGACAAAGGATGCATGAATGCAGAATCCAAGCTTTCAGGTGTAAATGGTCCTTCAACATTTGCCTCCCATATCCAGAGAGGTCTGTAATCTCTGATCCACAATTAGCACTAGTAGGCTTTGCAGTGATTAATTTTGAACTATTTAATACATGAAGAAGTATTAAATTGTTTAAATTAAATATTAAAAGATCTGCTTTCAAAGATCACTTTGTTGTTAAGCTCATATTTTTAAATCTACTCAGATGCCCAAGACTGATATTTGTGTAAATTTACCTACTGTTCACCACTACCTTTTGGAATTTCACCACTATGTGCCAGGATCCTTCTGAAGTACTTATACAGAATTTAGGAAGACCTTGTAGTCTGCTAAAAACCCCAAGCTGAAGTCAGTGTCCCGGAGGATCTAAAGGAGTATTCAGAAACTGGATATCCTCTCAGCTTTTTCAATAGTGAAGCTAATTTTATTAGGCCTGCTAAGCCAGAGAGGTAATTGGGAAAGAAAGACTATGAGAATGAATAGTCAGGCCAATGCTTAATAGTTCTGTCATTAGGTTTTCTGACTGATTTGAAATGGACATCTGAAATTACATCCTTGGTCAAATGTTTATCTCCACTGTTGATGTTGTTGGGTATATAGATTTGACCTATGACTGGAGGAACACTAGAGAATGAACCTTTAAAACGTGAATAGAGGAGCAAGATCTGAATTGAAAGATGGATATCTCATGACAAATTTAGCTTAACTTTATCATGGAGTGAAATTGTCACATTGCAAATAAATGAAGTTTAAATAAATAGATGAAGTTTTTTCATTGCTTGACTCTGGATCCAATTCTAACAATAATAAATATTTCTAATAGAGAAAGCTAATATATATTCATCAGTGAACATCAGTGACTGCACATAGAAAAGCAGCTGAACACAATTCACTGGGACTTAAAAGGCGTAATTAAATCTCAGGGATGGCAGGAAAGTTCATGAAGACTTGAGACTAAGCTACTTAATGCTACCCAAGCCATTTAATGAGATTGATGTAATCATAATTTCAAAGCAATTTAAGAGCAAAAGTTACCATTGATTTAAACAAGTTCTAAAAGTGTAAATATCTTTAACAACTGGATAATAGACATATACGCTCATTTTTTGATTACTGAAGAGGTTTAAAATTTCTTACAAAATATTTCAAGAGAAGAAAATTAATTAGGTATTCACAAATTTAATTCTTCAAGTCTATAATTTTTTAGAACTCAGAAATGTTTGTGCCATTTCAGCTTTAGGAATTAGCTAGGTTCACCACATACTCTCTGTTATTCCATCTTAGAATTACTTAAAACTTTTCCAGTGTAACCCGAGATAAAATGTTGTTTGTTTGTTTGTTTAATTTTATTTCTTATGAATAAGGGACAGGCAGTTTTGCAAATCAGACAATGCATGATAGCTTAAGTTTTAGTAACTGACTCATATGTCTGAGGACCTGCCTTCTTATCTCACACACACTACTATACTATTTGTTCATCCTCGCTGAAAATTACTATAAATATCATCTCAACCTCCAGAAGCTGTGTGAGTTACTTATACAATATGCATGGCACTGTGCATACTAAAAGAAACAGCCAGATGATAGAATTCTGATCTTGAATATTTTAAAAAGAGAAGAAGACCAAAACAGGATTTGTAATTTTTGTTTATGAGAGCAAATAAACACATTGTGACTACATAAGACAAAACTGTGTCTGGAGAGAAGATGAAGTACTGAGATTAAGGGATGCAAAGGTAACTGTTGTAGGAAACCTGGGTTTCCTGAAAAGAAAGAGTAAGAAGTATTTTATGCATGTGAGAAAGGCCTATAACAAGGCTTGAAATATGAATAATTAAGGATTTCAATTAATGTGACATTGAGTGCTCTGGAAGGATGTATGATCCTGAATGTATGATATGCTTTCACAGATTTCTGAGAAATCTTCAAAGCCAGAGGCTTTTAGTTACGTGACTTTAAAAAATGAACCATTCGGTATGAATAAGTAGAACCTGACCATTTTATTAATTATTTTGATTGAACTATCAACTGTTAAGAAAATTCCTGACATCTAGTAAAGTATCTTGAAAGTTTACAGAAGGGTATATTTCAGAAATACAGAAGGAGGAAGAATGGTATTTGAAAATAATATTGGTCTGAAAACAGTGACCTGCTTGTTGAATGTTCAGATACCTCAGTGATTAGTCTCATAAAACCTTTCTTCATTTAGGAGAAAGCAATGGAAGTTTGGAAGTAGTTATCAAAATATAGTCAAACCAATATAAAATTTAAATAAAGTAAGTACTCCAAGAGGAGAAAGATCTAACAGAAAAGAAGAAAAAGTGTATAATGGCATCAAGCACAGGAGAGAACCATAATTATAGTACAAAGAGGATTAATGGATGTTGAGATGCAAATGTGAAATAATATCTAGGGGATGGTTTTGTTTAGATTCACAGCCCACTGAGCTTTTTCATAGGATAAGCTGCCAGAATGAAGAAGGAAATCCTTCCCTTACACATATTTTATTAATACTTTATTCATTCTACAAAAACATTATAAATATTGTACAAGGTTTGCCACTTCTTTCCTATATCTTTTAGCCCCTCCCTTACATGAAGTCAGTTAAATATTGCTGTGGATCTGAATGAACAACACTGTTCTTCAGCCATAAAATTTCAAAATTTTCTTATTCAGTTTCATGACAGTCTAATGTCATCTGCACTACTTGAACTATATAAAGAATATTACTTTGTCAAAGAGAACTAGAAAAGAAAAGTAATCAGAAAATATATGTATGGAAACTGATGCTGACAAATTTTCTTTAAAAAACTTTATCTGGAACTTTACTGAATTTATTTAGTGCCTGTGAGATAAAATCTCTGTAATAGTTTAGCCTGGTCACATGCTTGTTAATAGTCTCTATTTGGCTAAAGCATGTGTATTTTACCTATTTTTAGGTAGCCACAGTTCCCCCAATTTCTTTCAAATGCTTACTTCCTTTTTTACCCACACCATTTGCATCTGGGAAAGGTTGCTGCTGTCTTCAGTGAAAGTGAGGCTTCAACACTGAACAAAACTTTCAGCACAGCATATAGGTAAACTTCCAGTAACTTACAAAAGGGATTCATAAACTTGTGAGGTGTGAATTCAAGGCTAGACACAGCAAGAGATAAATGAACTGCACGAGTGGAGAAAGGCAGAAACCAGTTAGACATAACAAAAGCAACACAGCAAGCAGTTGCTCAGCAGTTTTTTGTACTAGAGCCTAGTCTTAACTCTTAAAAATTTCAAGCTTTCCAAGATATTTCAAAGAATTTGTCACAGATAGCAGTTGTCAGGTTGAGGTTATAAAAATAATATGATGCTAGACCTGTGTTAAATCCTGATGGCTATCTTACTGATAACTTTTTATTTGCTTTTGAATATATCAAATTCTCAAATATCTCACATGGATCCCTAGAGTCAAGATTACATCATGTGGCTGTTACTGTGCCTGACCTGACTGAAATGGTTTAATAACACACATCTCCAGCTGTGTGAAGAACCAAATGACTAGGAGTTACCCGAGCTGACATTGCTGAGTTTCTCATGGATCTAACTGCCTAATGACACCAGCACAAACCTCAGGTACAGTAGTTGGACCTATGAAAAGCCAGTACAGACTCTGCAACTCCTTGGCTCTTTAAGGTATACAGATCACAGACACTTGGTTTCTGAAGATTTGATAACATCCAGAGGGCTTAATCTTGAGAGATGTGGCAGTGCATCTTGCCTTTTGCTTCGCTTGCAATCTATTTTTTAAAGATTTCTTCTTGGTCTATGTCATGAATGCTATAGGAGAAGGAGCTTTTTTCCTCTTTTTGCTCTCCTAAAAATACTCTACTATGCTGTATTGCCTAGAAGGAGTTTGACAACTCTGACAGCACTGCTGTTCTAAGCTCAGGGTCCAAACTTCTCTTCCCCCAGCCTATCTTTCTGGCTCATATATTGTCTCTTTATTCGTACCAGGATTGTAAGGAAATTGTAAGGAAAACTCGTGTTCTGATTTTCCATTTGTACAGCGCAATAATTAACATGTGTTTGTGGGGAAGTCTCCAAGGTACTAAAAATGCAAATATGAAGTTATAATTTATTGGTTCAGTACAGTCTGAAACAACAGTGCTCTAAGCAGTTTAGCTGGCAAAATTATAGTGCAATAGTAAAATAACTTATGTTCTTGTTTTACGTTCTTTAATGAACAGATTTAATTCTCAATTATGATTACCAATTCAGAAAAAATGTTGTGAAATACTAGAGTTATTGTTCATTTTTTAGATTAAATATTTTACAAACAAATGCAAAAGATATTATATAACCAGTGCCCTTCAGCAAGGGAGTAGATTTTTACTCAGTTTTTTATTCCAATGTATATGTGCAGTATTCATCAGTGCAGTATTCATCAGTGCAGTATTTATGAGTGTATTTTTTGCTATCAAATTTTGTGTAGAATCTCATACGTTGGCAGTACTGTTGGTAACATCACATAATACTGACAGAAACCCAAATTTCCCATTGTAAGATCTCATTTTTAGTTGATTGTTACTTTTCCGAACATTAACTTCTCATACTGAGATGTTATATGATGTGTGACGATATCAAGCCATTGGTTTTGGTTTTTTTTTCTTTTCTTCTAATTCAGGACACAGTCTTTACATTTATATCTTTTCAACAGCATCCCATTCAAAAGCTTAATCAAAAGAAGATAGATGAGTTGACTAAGTTTAGGCTTCTGTTGAGACAGGGACTACCTTTCTTGTAATCCTAGGTGTTCTCAAAACCTTAAGGAAAACTAAGTAATCTCTGGGGTTCAGCCCAGTAGGTTTTCAGATGGTTCATTTAATGTGTTACACAAATATTCAGTTGTTGCCGCCTTCACAATAACACAGGTGCAGGAGCTATGGATGATTCCTGTCCCACACCTAACAACCTAGGAACTGAAGAGTCATGCTTGATAAATTGGTTTTAAAACTTCTGCTAGCTTAGGTAAAGCTAAACAGACACTTCCCAGGAGATGCACTTTAGATATTAGACCATTTTTGTTAGTGACCCCCGATTCTTCTTCCATACCTTTCTGAAGTTGTGCCATTATATAGGACAACAACAATAAAAATAGAATTGTTCATGGGGTGAAACAGTGAACAAGCAAAATGCAACATGACTGACTAATGTCGTAGTGGTCAGAGAATCCATATGTTCAGAGAAGTCAAATTTTAGAGTTTCCAGTCCCTGTGTTACCCTTGCCTCTGGATTAAAAGCCTTTAAATTTAGAAATATAACAACCAAACAAAACATACTCAGGGAAGTGTTTAAAAAGATGTTTTAAGAAGCTGGAGAGGTGTGAAGACAGGAAGGGCACTGAGTTTTCTGCTCTCCTACTTCTTAAACAGAGGCTCTAAATGCTGGGTCATTATGAAAAGTTGACAGTATCTATTTCTCCTCCTTTACAATGAACTACGTTTTCAAGCAAATACAGTAATCACTTCGTTACTGAAATGTTCTGAATCTTCTGGCATGCTGTAGGTTTAATCTAATCATAACTTAATAAACTGGGCTCCTGAGAGAACACAATTTTCCTCTGCCTAGCTGTTCATTATTTTTTCTTGTAACTCAGGCAGGATGTACATAGCCGTCTGCTGAGATATATATGCTCTACAGAAGATCAGAGGGACAGAAGTAGGGAACTGTGATGTGTTTACTAAGTTTTAGGTAATTCCAGGTCCTGGACATGCTGAGCAGGTGTGCTCAGTTTTTGTTTTATTTAAGGTCTGAACAAGTACTTTTTTGGACTTGTGTGTTTAGTGAATAAGACTGTAAGTATCCTTTATTTTGTGATCTGAAGGTTTGATGATCCAAGGTGTGAGAAGACTGTTTTGCATTAATAGGCAGCATGTATCTATGCCTTTATTTGCAAATTCAATGTACCTGGCACTATTTTCTGACCATGAGGCTGGCTACTATGGAATGGTTATCTTTTCCATTGTAATCATAAAATCATAGAATCATTAAGGTTGGAAACAACCCTTAAGGTCATCGAGTCCAACCACTAACCCATCACTGCCAAGTCCACCACTAAACCATATCCTCAAGCACCACATCTACCCTTCTTTTAAATACCTCCAGGGATGGAAACTCCACCACCACCCTGGGCAGCCTGTTCCAATGCCTGATAACCCCTCGGTGAAGAAGTTTTTCCTAATATCCAACCTAAATGTAGTAATGTAGTAGTCTTAACTCTTCTATGAGCACTTAATCCCTTTGGGCAAAAAGGAAAAACAGAACAGTGTTGATACGGATAATGAATATCCCGTCAAGTGGCTGGACTAGACCAGAAAAAGAGTCTTTATTAGGAACTCTTTCTTTAGAGAATTTTATTGTCCTCTTATCATATCCATGAGAATGTAAAGAAAGTGTTGTCCAGTCTAGATCAAGAAATTAGTATTCTGTGACTATAAGCATTAATTTTCTTTCATGGCCAAGAATGTTTATCTTTCAGCTTGAAGACTTCTTTGGACCCCTTCTAAAATAAAATGAAATAGTAAATGTAGGGGCTCTACATGCTGTATCTACAACAGAAAACTACTCACACCTTGGACTATTCCCTGGCACTAAGAGCATCCATTGTCCAAACTATCTCATCTTGATTCTCTGAATAGCACTTCATCACATCTAAAATGCTTTTCCAAAATTATCTCTAGCCACTACTAACCTCTGAGCCTTGCTTGGGATTTGTTTGAGAAAGGTTTGGTGAATCCAAATCAAAGCTAAAGTGTGAGTTTTGAGTCCATGTTCTAACTGGAAATATCCTCCCAACTTAAAGACAATCAAGTTCCAGCATCTGGAAATAATCCCTAATGTAATTTACCATACTATTAGAAATTTAGGCTGTTCTCCAGCCAGTTCGGATTCACTTCAGAGAAAGCTGTGAATATAGCATTTCAACAAATATCTTGGCTGCATTGTCTCTAATAGGTTTTCAAAAAATTATACATGATATTACCAAACAAAAATGTCAAGTTTGTTATAACTTTATGTGCAAACTGTACAGCAAATACAAGCTTAATTACAGTTCAAAGGTAATATTCGATCATTTATAATACTATAATCTCTTGGCTGTAACCGCTTGATTTTAAAATTCAGTAACAAAGGGACACTTTGTTCTTCCAGATAAGAGTTACACTATCAAGATGAATAAACAGAACAATTCTATTTCTGCACAGAAAAAGGGCAGAGATCTTGCAGAAAAGCTGAAATTTATGGCCTCATAAATCAGTATTGCAAATAATATATGTAAACAGAATAAAGAATTAAAGAATACATGGATGAAATCAAAATCATATACAAGATATTATCATTTTCTAACTTTTGAGGGCTTAATTTGTAAAGAACTTAAAGAACAGAATTTTGGGGTTTAATGTCATAGGTGTATGTGCATATATATAAATATCCTTGTAGACATATCTTGCCTGGTGTAATGGTTTCAGATTAAAGTGTATATTAGATTTTTATCAAGGGAAATTTTTGTATACTCAGATAAACAATTGACTTACATTAACAAATCCAAATATCAAGGTATACAGTAAACAAATTCTGGTTTAATAAAGTATCCCCTGCAAAAAATTCTCAACATTAAATGTCAGGAACTGCTAAATGAGGTCAGAAAATGATAATTGAGCCAATTAATGGACTGTGACTTGTTGGGGAAAATTATGCGCTTTCGTGCTATACGGATGGAAGTGTTACCTGTTGTAAAGATGCTAGTGGAGCATTTTGCAGGACATGCTAATATGAAGCTTTTATCATGTGCCTCATATTTTCTGAATCCAGGGCATGACAGAAGCTAGCATCTCTTTTGCATTCTGTTTAACATTTCCTTTATTTCTAACATTTTAAAAATCTACCTGTGATGAGGAATTAGGTCACAGACTTTACTGACACAATACATTTGTTCTTTAGGAAAAGGACAGTTATATAAACCTATTAGCTGGAAAAAAAAATCATTGCCCTAAAAACTGAGAAAGTTCCTCTTTTTCAGAAAATCGCCATTTCATATTGATGTTAGTTTAAAAAAATCATTATAGATGAATCAATACTTGTAAAAGACAACATTTCATCTTGTTTTCTTTTGTGACCAATTTGTGAAAATGCATTCAAAATGTCTAATCTTGGATTATACAGTGAGATTTTTAGAGGATATCTTGTAAGCTTTTGTCAAAAGCTCCTTGCGGGCAGAGCATTCAGTCAGGAATCAAGTTTTAAAATAGCTTTAAGAGCTTCAGTTTTAACTTCAAAGTCAAAAGAATTATACTTAAGGCAGGAAAAGTTCTCATGTCCCTTTGACTTTTCCATTTAAATTAACAGCTCTGATGACTTCTGAACAATGACATACATTAATGTCATCAGTGGAATTACACCAAACAACATCAATGTTTACTGAGTTGAAGAATTACCTCAGGATGTAGGCTTATTTCTGAATTATTGTGGTTTAGTTTCCTGAATTAGACTATGTTTTATTTCAAAGTTGCATGAAAATATATGATTCATAGTCTAGTTGTTCACACTGAGTAATTAACACTAAACAGGCTTATGGAAAAAGTAATCTAAATTTCTAATTGATTCTTACTATTTTCAGTGTCTAAAAGAGATACTTAGAATGGCCTGTTCATGAAAGCCAAATTTTAAGATGTGAAAGAAAGAAAGAACATGACAATATATTTTAGAAAAACAGGGAGAAATGGTGAAAAATGTAAATGTAAGGCAAAAAGCATGTGTGTATGTGAATATACACACACACACACACAAAAAAATATTATATTATATATTATATTATATAACATAATATAATATTATACTGTATTTTGTGCTTCATATATTTATGCAAATATATGACGCATAAAGTAAGAGATGTAGACAGATACCAAAGCATTCAGGCAATAGAATTTTATACATCTTACTATTAGGAAAGTTAAACAAGCCAGAAGAAGAAAGCTGAGGAAGAAATCATGAAAGTGAGAGGAAAAGGAGTCTTGAATGAGGAAGCATAATACAGTAGAAATGAAGTCATGGAGGTGATGACAGACATATTTGTAATCAGAGGAGAAGGAAATGACAGATCATCATTCATATCAAATAATGATGGAAGGACAGAGTACAATTATACTTTTTCTCATCTATAATTAATATAATAGTGTTAACAAAAGCCTAAGGAGAAGTAAAGTGGAAAGAAGTTCACCAAAAATAATGAAGAGGTCCTTGGTGGGTCACACAAGGACCTTGATGACTTCATAAATTACTAGTGTTTGCCTTGTATGTCAAGACCAAAAGCACATCTTCCAGAATCTAAAATAAAGAGTGACAGATATTTGAGAAGGTAATAAATTACTGTATGGCAAGAGTTCAATGACAGTTCTTGAAGAGCAGGTAGTTACAGCTTGCTTTGAGAAACTGGCAGAGTCATCTAAAGGGTTGGAATTAATGGGTTTGAGATATTTTAACTACGTGGTAAGGTACTGTGAGAGGTAGGACAACATATATATATATATGGTAGAATTTTGCCTCACCTAATTCTGGGTAGCTACATGAGTGCTTATCAGCTAAACTACCTCTGGGGAAATCAAACCCTAGCTTAGATCACATCACTCACAACATTAGAATTGTCTCTTTCTTTCTCTAGTGACTATAAAGAGAATCTAGGTGACTGGTGAAGGTGTAGTAGCTATTGGCAAGGAGGTAATGTTCTGTGAAGTAAATCCCAGTGAATTTTTTTAGTACATAGTGATATGTAACACCTCTATAACAGGTTGTCCTGCATTTCATTCAAAAACTAGAAAGACTGAGAATATCAAGAAGGAAATTAATTTAGGTCAGAGTGGTCATAGAATGAATGTTCATCATTCTTGTGTTAAGGAGCAAAAATAACATCAAAATGCAATGTATGAAGGAATTAAATATTTTCATTTATATTATTTTATTAGAAATATAGAAATAGAAATATTTTATATTGTATCATAGTATATTAGATTGAAATACTAAATTCTGAGAGTAAGACATCCTAAGAAGTAGGTCAAAAGTGGTAAAGAAGTCTCACAATATTGTTAATTTTTAATGAATGGTATTGAAAATATGCATACAAAACATTCTACTGCAAGAAAGCTTGAGGATGTTTTAAAAAATTAACTTGCCTAAATCAGAATGTTTCTTCATTAATGTGAAACACAAAAAAGATACATTGAAAAAGAGAAACCTAGGACAAGGTATTAAAAATAATTTGACATGAGCAAAATCAGACAGTACACAAATTAAATATACTAAGGAAAGAATATACACAAGCAATTATTTTCTAAGAAAGTTAACAGAAATATGGAGACTATGAAACTGGTAGTAACACCAACAAAAATTAAGTAAATCACATCATACTAAATTGATGAACACATACCAGGTAGTAATTACAATGAGAAAGATAAAATCTTAGTCAGGAACAAACAAGAAACAACTTTAAAAGTACTCAGGTAATTTGCACATTTTAATTTTATAGGTTGATTTCATAGAAAGATACTTAGACCTTGGGTAATGAAATCTCAGAGCCAAAGCTCTCTCTTGAGAACTCTGGGAGACTAGGTAATATTTCAAGACTTTAAAAATCTCTATGGTCCCTATTTCTAGAAAGTCAGAATGGAGGAATCCGTAAATATAGATATACCTGTGTAATATCAGTTCCTGGAAAATATTAGAGCTAATAATCAAACTGATTGTGTTTTCCGGTTTCCCTATTTTCCATGTATGCATGTGTAGCATGAATAATAATTGTAGCAAAGAAATTCAAGAGATGAGATATCTGGTGGTAAGGATAGAACAATACTGCACTAGACTGGGAGGGCTGTGAAGCCTCCACCATCACTGTTAAAATTAGAATTGAAAGAACATCTGCCAAAAATTAGTTAAAGTTGTTTAAATATAGAGTGAGTTAAGTATCTTCTTGACCTTCCTTCCAAACCAACAATTCTATGAATTGAGTAAAAATATTAGACAGAAAAAAGTTTCAGTAGCAGTAAACACCATTCAGAAACAATTTTCTATATAACAGTAGTGTCTGTTTAGCAAATTGATTAAATGAGTTTATTTAATTTTTGTAACTTTTTAAATTGAGTAGCAGCTGACAAAAATAACACAAATTCTCCTTCCCTTGATTCAAAGAACATTAAATTTACACGTAATACAAAATTTTTCAGTACATTGTTTATAGTATTTTAAACTACATATATTAATATAATACTTAAAACTGCATAACTTTCCATAAATAATCAGAATTCTAAAGTTAAAGTTTACATTAGCTACCACATTATTACATTTATACATGCTCAAAATTCTTTTTACCTTGATCACTTGGCTTCAAAATCCATTACTTCTCTTACACTGTCTCAGATATGATTTATGATGATTTTACCAAAAGTTTCTCAGAATCACAGAATCACAGAATCACAGGTTGGAAGGGACCTCAGGGATCACCTAGTCCAACCTTTCTAGGAAGAGCAGAGTCTAGACAAGATGGCCCAGCACCCTGTCCAGACAACTCTTAAAGGCGTCCAACGTGGCCGAGTCAACCACTTCCCTGGGGAGATTATTCTAATGGTTGACTGTCCTCAATGTGAAAAATTTTCCCTCTCGTGTCCAATCAGAATCTCCCCAAGAGCAACTTGTGTCCATTCCCCCTTGTCCTCTCCATGGGACTCCGAGTAAAAAGGGAGTCTCCATCTTCTTTGTAGCTACCCCTGAAGTACTGGTACATGGTGATAAGATCCCCTCTGAGCCTCCTTTTCTCAAGGCTGAACAAACCCAGTTCTCCCAGCCTATCCTCATACGGCAGGCTTCCCAGTCCTTTGATCATCTTGGTAGCCCTTCTCTGGACCCCTTCCAGCCTGTCCACATCCTTTTTGTATAGCGGAGACCAGAACTGCACGCAGTACTCCAGGGGTGGCCTGGCAAGCACTGAGTAGAGTGGGATAATGACTTCTTTATCTCTGCTGGTGATGCCCTTTTTGATGCATCCCAGCATCCTGTTGGCCTTCTTGGCCGCAGCAGCACACTGTTCGCTCATGGTGAGCTTCCTGTCCACCAGGACCCCCAGGTCCCTTTCCACAGAGCTGCTCTCCAGCCAGGTGGATCCCAGTCTGTGCTGCACTCCCAGATTATGTTTTCCCAGGTGCATGACCTTACACTTGTCCTTGTTGAACTTCGTAAGGTTCTTGCTGGCCCACTCCTCCAGCCCATCCAGATCTCCCTGCAAAGTAGCTCTCCCTTCTGGAGTGTCTACTTCCCCACTCAACTTGGTGCCATCAGCAAACTTCATCAGGCTACACTTGATGCCGTTATCCAGATCACTTATAAAGATGTTGAATAACATTGGGCCCAATATCAATCCCTGGGGGACACCACTAGTGACAGGTTGCCAGTTTGAGAAAGAGCTATTTACCACCACCCTTTCAGTGCGGCCTGTCAGCCAGTTCCCCACCCACTGCACAGACCACTTGTCTAGGCCATAATGCATTAATTTCTCCAGGAGGAGGCTATGGGGAACCCTATCAAAGGCCTTGGAGAAGTCCAGGTAGACAATGTCCACCACCCGCCCCATGTCAACCAGGCAAGTCACTTTGTCATAGAAGGCCACAAGGTTTGTCAAGCATGATCTGCCCTTAGTGAAGCCATGTTGGCTTTTCCCAATCACGTACTTCATTTGACTTGTGATGGCCCTCAGGAGGAATATTTCCATAACTTTCCCAGGGATTGAAGTAAGGCTGCTGGGCCTAGAGTTACCGGCATCCTCCCTCAAGCCCTTCTTGTAGATAGGGGTAACATTTGCCTTCCTCTGGGACATCCCCCATTCTCCATGACTTCTCAAAGATTATGGAGAGCGGCCTTGCGATGACGTCAGCCAGCTCTCTCAACACCCTCAGGTGGATGGCGTCAGGGCCCATTGATTTGTAGGGGTCAAGCTCCTGTAGTAGTTCATACACTAACTCTTCCTTCACCGATGGTGAGTCTATGTTTGGATCAACTGGGAATTTCACTCCCAAAGCCTGGGACCCTACAGTGTTGGTAAAGACCGAGGTGAAGAAAGTGCTGAGGACCTCTGTCTTTTCACCATCTTTGGTGAGTGACTCCCCTATTCTGTTTAACAGTCAGCCTATGTTTTCCTTCTTTTCCTGCTTGTGGTTGACATGTCTGAAGAACCCTTTCTTGTTATTTTTTATGTCTACAGCCAGTTTCAATTCAAATTGGGCTTTTGCTTTTCTGACTGCATCTCTGCACTCTCTGGCTATGCCCTTGTAGTTCTCGGTGGACAGCCCTCCACTTTTCTGTTGTGCACACATTTCTGGTGTGCTTCCCTTTTGGATTTGAGTAGACCCAGGATGTCATGGTTGAGCCATGGGGGCCTCTTGCTCCACTTACTTCCTTTTCCTTTGTAGGGGATAAACTGGTTTTGTGTTTCCAACAGGGAGTTCTTGAAGAATTCCCAGCTCTCACTAGCTCCTTTGTGTTCCATGGAAGCCTCCCATCGAATCCCTCCCAGTTGAGCCCTGAGTACACTGGAGTTTGCTCTTCTAAAATCCAGAACCCTTGTCTTAGAGCTGACCTTCAGCACACTCAGCAGGATCCCGAACAATATTGTGGTCACTGCAGCCAAGGCTATCACTAACTGAGATATTACAAAGCAGGCTTTCTCAGTTTGTGAATAGCAAGTCCAGCAGCGCCTCCTTCCTGGTTGGCACGTCTATCATTTGTATCAGGAAACAGTCCTTTATACATTCCAGGAACTTGGTGGATGACATGCGAGCTGCCGTGTTGTTCTTCCAGCAGATGTCTGGGTAGTTGAAGTCACCCATCAGGACCAGGTTCTGTTGGCCAGAAACTTGCTTTAGTGCCCCAAATATCGCTTTGTCAGCTTCATCACCGTGGTTAGGAGGTCGATAGCAGATGCCCACTGTGAGGTCGTGCTTGGAGATGACCCCTTTGACTTTAACCCAGAGGCATTCGATAGAGCAGTTGCAATCACCATAGTTGACTTCGATACATTCAAGGTGTTCCTTAATGTAGAGTGCAACTCCTCCACCTCTTCTACCTTGCCTGCCTTCACGAAAGAGCTTGTAACCATCCATTGCGATCCCCCAGTCATTTGATTTGTCCCACCATGTTTCAGTTACTCCTATGATGTCATACGCTTCTGAGTGGGCACGGAGCTCCTTTTCCTCCTGTTTGTTACCTAGACTGCATGCATTCGTGTACATACACTTGAGGTGTTTACTCTTTTGTTTCACCTCCTGGGAGACAGCTAAGGAACCTTTATCACCACACTGCTTGGCCTGACTTACTCCCTCGTTGGATGTGCTGGTGTGAGCATTTTCTCCATGGATCCCACCCCCCAGATCCTTCAGTTTAGAGCCCACCTCACCAAATTAGCCAGCCTACTGCTGAAGGTTCCCTTACCCCTTTTAGACAGATGGATTCCATCCCTTCCTAGCATGTTGTCGTCATTGAAGAACACCCCATTGTCATAAAAGCCAAACCCCTCACGGTGGCACTAACCATGTAGTCAGGCGTTGATGTATATTATGCGCCTGTTTCTGGCTGCTCCCCTCCCTCGAACTGGCAAAATGGAAGAGAAGATCACTTGGGCGCCAATGTTTTTCACTTGCTCCCGCAGGGCTCGAACGTCTTCCTTGATTTTACCCAGGTTGTGGCTCTCGGTGTTGTTTATGCCTACATGAAATAGTAATAGTGGATAGTCTGTTTTCCTGATGAGTTGTGGCACCCTCTCAGCAACGCCTTGGACCTTGGCTCCTGGGAGGCAGCACACCTCTCGTGTCTCCCTGTCAGGTCGGCAGATGGGTGCCTCACTACCCTTCAGCAGAGAGTCACCCACCACGAGCACTCGTTACTTTTTATGATGTCCACTGTGTGTTGCTGGTACAGTTTCCCCTTGCAGGGGACTTTGCAGACCTTGCTCATGGGTGTCCTCAGTCAATAAGGCTTCATATCTGTTTCTGATTGTGATGGTGGAGGGTGCAGGCTGATGTGGAATCCTGCTCTTGTGAGTCACCAGGGTCCACGGTGCCTCATTCTTGGTGGGTCTGCCACAGGAACATGATTCTGAAGCCACCTGTCTATCTCTGCCTCAGCTCCTCTAATACTGCGCAGCCCCTTAACCGTTTCCTGCAGTTCAGCCACCTGACATAACAGGTCGTCAACCTGTGCACACCTCGTGCAGGTACTTACCTTTTCATCAGGAGGGGTGTTTGGGCATTTGCCGCAACCCACTGCCTGTACTGATGTGTCCTTTCTTACCAGACCCGTCTGGGTGGATGCGTCCGACATCTTGGGGGCTTTTGCTGAACGAACAGTGGTTTTAGCTCTGAGGCGAGTGCCCACCATTTTGCCCAAGGCCGAAGCACTTGCCTGAGCTGTAGACCTACAAGCGGGCTGCGGCATCCCTCCTGCTCGCCCTGCCTGCGCAAACTGCCGTGCCACACCCTTCTGATGCACCACGCCCTGTTTGTCCGTCCTCTTCGCCATGCTCCTGGTCACTCGCGCTCCCTGGGGGATGTTTAAATCTCCCACCGTTGCTTCTGGCAACGCCCCAGGCCGCGTCAGCTGCGGGTCAGCCTCGCTCGCGAGAGCTGCCAGCTCCTGATGGGTCACTCTGCTCACCCCCGGGCTTCTCGGGTACAAGGAATTGCTTTGCCTGCCCCGATCTAGCGCTGAGCCACGGGACTCGCCCTTGCCGTCGCTGAGCTCCTCGCCGACTTTTTAGTTTTATAGATTGTATTCCATATAACAGACAAAAAACTTATACTTTTTTGGTACAAATTCAGAAAACACCTTTGTCTTAATAATAAAACAACATCTTAATAACTGCTTGCCTTTAACAGAGACTCTTGACTCCATTTGTACCTTCACCATTGTTCATGATATATATGCAATATATTTATATTGCTTAAGTAGAAGGGAGAAATACTTAAGGAACACATCACAGATTCATTAAACTTAATGCCAGAGGGAATCATTGTGTAGCCTGAACTACTTTTTTTCAACCGTAGTTAATCTGTATGAAATCCAATTATGTGTAAACTTTTTGATTTTTTTTCTTTTTTTTTTCTCGGAGGACTTATATAAGGAAACTACAAAGATGCTAATTTTATCTAATGAAGGTTAATCTCCTAGTCTCATTTTATAGTGAATGCAAGAAATTAAACTCTCAAAAGATGCACTGAGGGAATATAAGGACATTAGCTTTCCTGCAATAAAGACAGCATTTGCCAATACAATGAACAGTTTTCATTGCATGAAAAGAAGGAGAGTCGTCTTTGCTAGTTTCTTGCCCCAATGACAACCACATATGTATAAAACCCATTTGTCTGAGCACAGGTGTGAACTATCTCTCTGAAACATGTAAAAATATTGGGCATTAGAATTACAGTGCAGTGGTGGAAGGCCATTTATATTCTTGGCCTCTAAAATAAGTCATAAAAACTGGAAATTATCCAGAAATTACTGAAGAATGTAAAACTGTCATTGATACACAGAAGAAGGCAGAGAGAGCTCAAGGAGATAATTTTTAAAAAGTAAAGAAAACTGGGTAGTGATTTAGAAAAAGATCTCCTTGTTTGCTGAGAAATTACATAAGGAAATTTCCACTTTTCTTGGGTATGTGATGCAAAGAGACAAAACAAGAGGGAAGATACTGATATAGATTAAACAAAGCATGATATTCTCAATCAACATAAAGGCTATAGGCAGTCCATTTTCCTGCTTCTTAAAAAGAAATGTTAAGTGTTAGAAGGTTAGGTGTGCATATGCTTTTACATATATAAATGACAACAAATCAGTTTAAAATTAATAAATCATGTGTTCACTGTGACTTTCAATATAGGCTATTACAAGTACTGACTTATTGAAGCCTAAGGAGAAGGTTCATCTCTACTTTTCCCTTTGTCAGCTTTTAATGGAAATAATTGCCTAATTATCTGCTCCAGTGCAATGGTGGAGTGTTGTAATGTTTCTTCTCTCCCCCGGGGAACGTACACAGTCTCTAGGAAGTTGCCATCTGCTTCCATTTAGAATACCAGTGAAACACTCATTTAAGCACTGGGGGTTGCCAACTTCATGTGTCACTAAGCTTCGTTCAGAAAAGGTTGACTGTTTTATTATTTTGATTCTTGTTAGATGTTGTAAAGGCCATCCTAGTAGGAAGACTAGTTCATCATCAGAAATGAAAAGATGTATTTGTTCCTGAAAATGACCACAATAGCAACAACCTCACTGTGGGTAGAAAGCAGCTGAAGTCAAACATTTTAAAATTATTATTTTCACTTTGCTTGTCCTGGTTTGATCAATTTGTGAAACACATCTTCTGAAATGTTTCACTGATCCTGTGCAGCAGACATTAAAAACAAAACAAAACACCATTCCCCGAGAAGTAAGCATTTCTGGTCTATTTACAGTGTGCAGTTCAACTCTGTTCAGTAGCTTACCTCAATTACTGCTTGTAAAATGCAGAGGAACTTGAGTGCTCTAACAGACCATATGGTTTGATGGTAATTACATGGTGCAACTGAAACCCAGGTACTAGTGTAACCTGCTTGTGCTTCTCCCAAGAGATTTCACTTACATTGTTTTGGTCTGGGTAAGTTGGAGACATGGAACTGTTGTACATGTGATATATTATCTAAAAGATTAGCAGTAGAAATAGCAAGAAACTTTTTCTCTTAAGACCTATCTGTCCATGCAGTCAGTTAATTAGAATAAATGCAGGTACTGGTTGAAATTTTTCCAGTGTTCTCCATAGTGATTCTGGAGACTGTTAAATATCAGGCCCTGCACCATCCACCATTTTTGTAACAGACATAACAACTAGTAACATTTAGAGAAAAATTAAGCAATCTTTGACTCACTACATAGTTCTTGTCAAGAAAAGCTTGTCTAAATTAAGATCGTACTTATAATAACAATAATCATAATATAATATTGTAATGAAAAGCAAATCCACAAGACTGAGAGGAAAAAAACTCAGGAAAAACAAGTGATGCAACTGTTCCCCACCCACCAACTGACACCCAGCTAGTCCCTGAGCAGTGATAGCTGCTTTCCACCCAACTCTCCACACTTTATATACTGAGCATGACGTTATACGGTATGGAATATCCCTTTGGCCAGTTTGAGGTCAGCTGCCTTGGCTGTGTCCCCTCCCAGCTTCTTGTGCACCCCCAGCCCACTCGCTGGTGGGGTGGTGTGAGAAGCAGAAAAGCCCTTGACTCTGTGTAAGCCCTGCTCAGCAGTAGCGAAAACATCCCTGTATTATCAACACTGATTTCAGCATAAATCCAAAACATAGCCCCATACAAGCTACTAGGAAGAAAATTAACCCTATCCCAGCCAAAACCGTCACAATATGTTTATGAAGTGAGTTGTAAAATATTGTGCAAAATACTGTGTTAGTTTTATATATGCGTAGATACCAAGGTAATGGACACAACAGAACTTACATTTATAAAAAGTTGACCATCCTGCTATATAATTTTTTTATAACACAGCTTCCCTAAAAATGAAAGTAAAAACTGCCGTAAGAAAGCAAATCCAATGCCATGTGGGCATTGTTTTATACTAGCTTAAAATATGAATGCCAAGCCAGTAGTTTAGTTTTATTTTAGTTATTTCCAAAACTTATGCAGCAGTGATTAATTGTATAATCATGTCACTGCAGTACCAAACTCCGCTAATATGAAGTAATTTTAGGTTATTAATTTTTCCCTAGAAGACACATTAACAACATTGTTGAAACCATAGAGTCTGTGTCTTTATTACATCACAGCATGCTTCTCTTTACTAGATTAAAACTGTAAAATAATTACTAATCGTAATCACTTTGAAATTGGTGTCCTACTGCTATATGCAGTGTTTACATAAAGGAATTTAACTAATGAGTTAAGAAATCTGTTTTTAAATATATATTCAGAAAGCAATAAAGAATCCTCACCAAAAGGGGAGGAGCTTCCATCCTACAGCAGTTGTGATTGCATACCATTGTCATGTCATCTTTCTTCAAATCCTGATCAAGATGATTTTCATAGTTAAAGACTACTGGGATAGAAAGATGCAGATGGGATGGAAAAAAACAGTTAATTAAATTAAGTTACAGGTTAAAAGAAACAATACCCCCCTCCCCAACACTCTGAAACGAAACTACATTGTTAAATAATTAAATCCTCTTCTTGTCCTCTACCTCAAAACAGCTGAACCATAACTATCAATATATTATTGATCTGTAGACATCCCCATCCACGGCTTCATTTTCACATCCTGATTTCCCCACAGATCACAATTCCCCCAGATTTGACTGTTTTCTGTTTACAAATACCCTAACAATTACTCATACAATTCACTTATTTTCTGGTGTCAGTTCTGCCTTGTAGTTTACAAGTATGGGTTTACCACAGCAACAACTGGGTTGTGTGGCTTTCTCCATCACAGCTGCATCTACTTCAGCTCTATACAGATTAACATACTTTATGAGATTAACTGTAATAATTTAAACTTTTCAAATTTTACAAAATCATGCCTACTATTTGCCATCAAAATTTTGTCAATTGTCATTGCTTCCTTGTAGCAGATTTCAGCTAAAAAGCTGCATATTTAGTTTTATTCTCAGAGTGTTTAGGTGGGGATAATACATTATCTATACAATTCTTGTACTTGGTCATAATTGCTACTTTTTGTTGCATCCCTCATTCTATCTACGTTTTGTACTTTTCATTGAAGAGCCATGGTTTCAAAGCTGTATTAGTATATCAATAAAGTATTCTTACTACCACTACCAAAACTGAAAGGATTGCTCTCACCTATTCCTAATATTCCTTAAAAACATTTTCCAGTTTGACTTGGAAATCCTCAACGGTTGTACCTCTACATTGTGAACTACTTCCCCAGTCTAAGCACTTGGTATCTGACTTCTATCTAATCCAGTTAGGCTCCAGAATCTTGGCACAGCAGCACTTAAGGCCCTGATTTAATAATCTCTCACTAAATTACCTACCATATCTAGATAGGATCAGATCTTCACACAGTGAATCTTGCGGTCTTCATTTTGAGTTCATGGCCACTGTGGTGGCAGGTACTGTTTGCCTGTTATCTGTAAGAGTAAATGGATAAAATTGAGATACAGCTCTGAGGTCAGAGTCAAGCCACTCACCTTCCCAAACAATTCCTTTACCAAGAGTCAATAAAATAATTCTGTCCTATTTATGGAGGAAGCATGCTATCTGCTGAGACTTCCAAGTTCCTCAAAGGGATTAGTGTCATCTTATGCTAGCGTAGCTGAGGTGAAAACTGCTACAGAAGGGTGGGAATTGAGTCAGTTTTAATGAGTTCATAGCTGAATGCACAAGTCTATGTGTAATTATCTTTAGTTGCAAACTTGGCAACACCACTCATTTCATGAATCACTCTAATGTTGCACTCTAATGTTTCATCCTTCACTTTAAATCTTTCTTTTAGAAATACATGTCATATTTTTCCTCAGTTTGAAGTTCTATTACCACCAGTTTGTTTTTAAGAGCTTGAAAGAATTAGTCAGTTAGTTGAAATTAAATAAGCATTCTTGAACTGTTTTCTTTAGTAACTGCACTTCTTTCCTTACCTCTTATAGGTTTTTTGTGGTTGCGTATTTATCTTTATGACTTGTACACATCAGAACTGACATAGTCAGTACTCATCAGGAATTTTGCTGGTCAGTGTTTCATACCATTGTATTTGGTGGCAGAGCACACACATCTGAGTGTGTCTCTTTAGATACTGGGTGTCCAAGACATATTTATATAGTATCAAGATATTTGTGACAAATTTGCCCATTTTTCATTTTATGGTGAGATTTGATACCATGCAGGGTCTGTATCAGTTCAGGGTAACTGTTGCCATTTAACTCACTGGGTTCAAACAAGATAAGCAGCAACCAAAAGTCCGATAAATCATTAAAGAATTCATCCTTTCCATAAAACTGTTGTACTTGTCTGGTAACAGCAGTTCACAGTCATGACATGCAGAACTTTCACTGACTTTAATGGATCTCTGAGTAATGGCATTTGGAGAGTATAACGTTGTAGATGGGATTTAACTCGTTTTCCATTTGAAAGAAGAATTTTGGCTTATGTAGCAGTTGCATAATGTGTAAAAGTTTTTCATTAAGAAACATTTCCTTATTAAGAAAAAGTTTCTTATTAAGGTATAAGAAAAATGATAACGTATTCTAAGTTTGAATTTTGGTGATCACATGATTGACATTATATCTTCTAAAAAGGTACAGTAATTTAGAAAAGTCCCCAACATGGATTAAAAAAAAAAAAAAAGAAACTAGTATTTAGCAGTAAGCTGTATATTTTAGTTCAAATATCTATTGAATTTTGATATTGAATCAAATCATTACCTACTAACTTGTGCTATACTATGACAAGCCTTTCAGAAAGTACTCCAGCTTTTCACTTCTCTTCAGGTTTTATTATGATGTTAATCACCTACTCTGTAACAATCATGATTCTTTGTTTGATCACCTACCCTGTAACAAACATGATTTTTTGTTTAACTTTGTCTAGACATAAACTTCCAAAACCTCATTCATCAATACACATTACTTCTCCAGTAGCCTACAGTTCTAGTATTTCCATCATATGAAAGTAGTTACCTGCTCAGGGTCTAAAGAGAAATTTAAATATTTGAAAGCTTGCTTTATTTGAAAAGCAGTGTAAAAACCATATATATAAACATTTTCCAAAAAAGGAAACCTTAGCTCAGGGGGAAGAGCACACCAATATCACCGCTTATACTTTATTAACAACAAGACAAGCAGATTTAACTCCTGAGGAAAATACCTTGCAGTGAAAGTTTTAGCTCCATTTTTGTGCCTTCTCCACACTCACCAAATATCAAAAGAAGAAACAGTAGAAAAGATGTTCTGAAGGCAAAAATATAGGAAGATGAAGACCAGGACTTCTTCAGTAATATCCTCTGAAATGTTCATAGGAACAGAGAAAGGAGGAAAGAGACCATTTGAATAGTTGGCAGAGATGACAGTGTAAGAAGCAGGTTCAGCAAGAACTGCTGAACACAGGAATAAAGGGTACCAGTACAGGAGAAAAGGATTTCATTTGAACCTTAAAGGAACCAAGCTGCTGTCACTTACAGTCAGGAAGGTCAAGAGATGGAATTTCAACTACAGAACAGGAGAAAGCTGGAAAGGACAGAAGCACAAATATTTTGGAATTATGTTTCTATAACAGGTTAAGAAATTAAGTTTTATATCTGTTAGAGGATCTGTTAGATTCAACAGCTTGAGATAGGTGCTGCAGGACTGTGCCCCCAGGTCCAGCTAATAGAAAAGCTGAAAAAAACACATAAACAACAACAACAACACATACACTCTTTTTATTCCTTTATGCCTCTATTTTCTTATGCTTGTCTCTCCTCAAATCAATGAAATAATTTTTCCCACCTTTGGTTCCTCCTGTAAACATCCAATAATAAAACCTATGTGATTCCAAAATGGTCTTCCCTTGCATCCCATGTCTCCCACCACTGACTGTGACCCCACCCTTAGACTGAAAAGTGATCCATGGAGCTGCTCCTGACAACTCATCTGGATGAGTTTCACGCCTGGGCGCTGGGGCTGAGGTTCTCCTGGGACTGACCTGTTAGGGGCTTGGACACTGTGTTCTTCCTCTGAGTTCTTAATTTGTGTTCCTGCCTGCCATTGTGCCCCTGTGCTCTTCTGTGCTTGTGAAGATAGACCTGTGATTGGCTGATGTCTCCTGTAATGGGCCTGGGAATAGCTGGGCAAGATATTATTTTGTGTCTCCTTCCTGCCATTGTCTCCCTGTGCTCCTTTGCAAGTGTGCAGATGGGCTTTTATTGCATAACCTAACAGTATCTTCATGCAAAGGATAGTTCAGAGGGTGGAAATAATTGCCTAAGAAATTGAAAACAAACTGTCGATTACACAGGATCCTAAGGGAACAAGAACCCCAGTACACATTACAATATGAATTCCAAAAAATTATATGTGAAATGATACATCTGGGTCTTCATGAAGATATTGATATATTAAACATACTAGTAAGACAACGAAAGGCAGCAAACAGAACACTGTAATATTGAAATATAGAAATAAGACAAAGCATATTATGCTAGTCAAGAACAGTACCATATCTTAAACAGAGCTATGAATCAAATTAACACACAAACAATTTAAACAAATCATCACATAATAAAAATGGGTTCAGGTTCCTGGACAGGAAAAAACCAATAAATTATGGGGTGTTTGTCACTTACCTCCAAATCTGAGGAGAACTTTTGAGCAGAAAATAATTGGTAGCATGAGATTGCTAAGTATGATGCATGATAGGGGACTTCAACCACCTGGACATCTGCTGGAAAAGTGACACAACAAACTACAAGCAGTCCAGGAAACTGCTGGAGTGTATTGAGGACAACTTCCTAGTACAAGTGATAGAGAGTGTGATGAGAGGAGAGGCATTGCTGGACCTGTTGCTCACTAATGCAGAAGAACTTATTGGAGAGGTCAAGACTGGAAGTAGCTTGGGCTGCAGTGATCATGCCCTGGTGGAATTCTCAGTCTTGAGGGGTACAGGATGGATACAAAGTAGAGTCAGGACCCTAAACCTCAGAAAGGCAAACTTTCAGCTCTTTACGGCATTAGTACATGGGATCCCTTAAGAAACTGTCCTCAGAAGCAAAGGAGTGAACAAGAGCTGGGAGATATTCAAAGACATTTTTCTTAGGACACAAAAGCTCCCAAACCCAATGTGCAAAAGTCAGGCAGGGGAGGCAGGAGATCAGCTTGGATAAGTCAAGACCTCTTAGCCAAACTAAAACACAAAACCAAAATGCATAGGCAGTGGACGCAGGGATACGCATCCTGGGAAGATTACAGGGATATGGCCTGAAGATGCTGGGAGGGGATATGGAAAGCCAAGGCACAGCTGGAGCTGAACTTGACTAGAGACATGAAAAATAAGAAGCATTTGTTCTGGTACATAGGGCAACAAAGGAAGATGAAAGAAACTACCTCCCCTGATGAGCGAAACAGGAGACCTGACTACAGCTGACATGGAGAAGGCTGGGGTTCTCAACAATATTTTAGCCTTGGACTTCACCAGCAAGTGCTCTAGATATGCCACCTAATTCACAGAATCAAAAGGCAGAGACTGGGAGAATGAAGTACTGTCCCACTGTAGAAGATTGGGCTCTAGACCATTTAAAGAACCTGAGTCTGCACAAGTCAATGGGACCCGATAAGAAGTATCAAAGGGTCCTGAAGGAACTGTTAGATGAAGCTGATGAGCCACCATCCATCACATGTGAAAAGTCGTGGGAGACTGGTGAAGTTCCCAGTGCCTGGAAAAGGGAAACACAACATCCATTTCTAAAAAGGGGAAAAAAAAGGAACTACAGGCCAGTCACTCTCACCTCTGTGCCTAGGAAGATCATGGAGCAGATCCTCCTGGAAATTATGCTAAGGCACATGGAGGACAGGGAGGTGATCTGAGGTAGCCAGCATGGCTTCACTAAGGGCAAATCATGTCTGACAAATTTGTTGGCCTTCTACAATGGGATTACAGCATTGGTGGATAAGGGAAGGCTAATAGATGTCATCTACCCAGATTTGTGCAAAGCATTTGATACTGTCCTGTTCAACAATCTTGTCTTTAAAATGGAGAGACATGAATCTGATGGACAGACCACTTGGTGAATAAGGAATTGGTTGGATGGTTGCTCTCAAAAAGTTATATTCAAAGGTTCAAAGTCCAGGTGAACAACAGTAATCAGTGGTGCCCTGCAGGGGTCCTTATTGGGACCAGTATTATTTGACATCTTTGTCAGGGCCATGGACAGTGGGACTGAGTGAACCCTCAGCAAGTTTACACATGGCACAAAGCTGAGTGGTATGGCTGATACTCTAAAGGAAAGGGATACCATCCAGAAAGACCTTGACAGGCTAGAGTGTTGGGCTTGTGTGAATCTCAAGAAGTTCAACAAGGCCAACTCTAAGGTCCTACATCTGGCTCAGGGCAATTGCAAACATGGATATAGGCTGGGTGAAGAGTGGATTGAGAGCAGCACTGCAGAAAAGGACTTGGGAGTATTGGTGTATATAAAACTGAATATGAGCTGTCATTGTGTGTTTGCAGCCCAGAAAGCCAACCATATCCTGGGCTGCATCAAAGGAAGCGTGACCAGCAGGTCGAGGGAGGTGATTCTGCCCCTCTACTCGGCTCTTGTGACCCCAGCCTGGAATACTCTGTTCAGCTCTGGGGCCCCCAGCATAAGAAAGATGTGGACCTGTTGAATTGGGTCCAGAGGAGGGCCACAAAGATGATCAGAGGGCTGGAGCATCTCCCCTATGAAGACAGGCTAAAAGAGTTGGGATTACTTAGCCTAGAGAAAAGAAGGCTCCAGGGACTCCTTATAGGAGCCTTCCAGTACTTAATAGGGGCCTACAGGAAAATAAGGAGGGACTTTTTATCACAGAGTGTAGTGATAGAACAAGGCGTGAAAATTTTAAACTGAAAGAGGGTAGATTTAGATTAAATATTAAGAAGAAATTCTTTACTGTGACAGTGTTGAGACACTGGACCAGGTTTCCCAGAGAAGTTGTGGATGCCCCATCCCTGGAAGTGTTCAAGACCAGGTTGGATGAGGCTTTGAGAAACCTGGTATAGTGGAAGGTGTCCTTGGCCACGGCAGGGGACTTCGAAGTAGATGATCATTAAGGTCCCTTTCAACCAAACCATTCCGTGAATCTATGATTCTATGTTGAAACCTTTCCCTGAGAAATGCCCTTATATCATCATTGCTGGAAACAGGATGCTAGGCTAAGTATAAAATTTATATGATATAAAATTAGCACATTGTTATATATTATATTTTTATCCTTCTCTAAATGTAAGTTGTCTTTGGAGTCTTACCAATGCACTATACATAAACGTTCTCTTTGAATGCTACCACAGTATGGGAGCCTCAGTAATCAAGAAGTCTTTGTGGAACATGTCCAAGAAATTTGAATTAGACAACCTTTCCCTTTTCTTTTTTCACTTTTATTTTTATCATGCAATTACCTTTAACTCTTTTTTTTTCCCAATTTTGTTTTGTTTTGTGTTGACTTAATTTCAAGGGTAACACATAGAAAGGCATCACATGAATCCCCCAAAATGTGTTCCTGTCATTCAATAAAACATTACTATGACTAATAAGAATGACTTCGTCAGAGTTACTGCAACTGAAAGTATCTTGAAACTGATTAAAATCTTGGACTATTACAAGTTATTATGCATGCTGCAGGATATTTTTTCCCTTTAAGAAAAAATCTTTAGAGTTTATCAGATAGGATGAATGAATTGAGTCTGAAAAGTGCAAATTTTTTAGCAACAAGTCCTTCCCACACACACTCTGGACACAGGACAGAATTCCCCTTTATTTCAACCAACACTATGCTTTGTGGTTCAATACGTAGTGCTGCTAAAATGATGTCACAAAGCCTTCAGAGAAGTCTGGTTGTTTCACACCTCTGCTAGAGCTACAGAGTCACCAATCTGTTCACCCTCCATGGAGTCTACAAAAAGATCCACAGAAGACTCTCAGTCCTCTCATTCCAGACCCTAATCCAGTATTACTCCAGGTCTAAAAATAAGCAATGCTGGAGACACTAATCTGAACCTGAATATTTCAGATAGCTGGTATGTTCAAGGTGAAAATCTTAATTTATACACATCCTGTAATTAGAAGCCCTAACAGCCCCAGAGAGCTTTTGGACTCTTTGATCTGCCTTGAAGGAAACTAAGCATCATCCTCTTGCCATCTAAATGCTTAAAGCAAGTGTTTGCAGCTTAGTAGATCCATATTAGTAATAGTAATGTAAAGTTATAATTCAAGTGGAAGCATGGAAGAGCTTAAAAATAAAAAGAACTTAAGTGAATTCATTGTGATAAGACTGAGAAGTCAAGTTAGGTTTCTACAATTTTTCATAGGCTGTGTGCCTATAGCAGGAAAGGCTATTTGCTATCTTTGTTATTAAACCATCACTCTAAAATTACAATAGTGCATGTCAACTGTTGTACATGCATAGATTTTAAAGTAATTATATTTTGCTAAAGTTTTCAACTATTCCTTTTCAGTTGTAATGCTGGACAACAGTAACCTATTTGTTATTATTTTGTGTCAAAAATACAACATGAAAAAATATTTCAAAATTTCTTCTAAACATATAACTACAAAATAATAATATAGCTCTCTACATATTAACTCCTTAGCTGATAGATTTGCTAGACAGAAAACATTTATTTACACCACATTCTGAACTGTTTTTAACAAGTCCTACTAAAACAATTCAACATAAGACCTCCATTAGTTTTACAGGCTGTTATGAAAAACTTAATGTTTAGTTTAAAGTGGATGTTTTTCCTTTTAATTCTACTATAGAAAACTTTCCACCTATTCCAACAGCAGTGAACAATCCATCTTCACTTGTGGCTCTATAGAAATCTTTAAATCTTTTAAATAGTTTTTTCTCCACTTAATCTAAATTTCTTCCAGTTTATCAGTGTCCTTCTTGTAATTCAATGCCACTTGTGTGTCCACAGAAGTGATCTATCCAGGGTCACGCAGAAACCATTATCTTGTTTGATCGAGAGCATGATGCCTCTGGACATCTACTTGTATGCATTAATCAATATCAGTTTCTTCTCCTTCCAGTATGTCTCAGCTTCACTTTGGGAATTGAAAAAAAAAAAAAAAAAAAAAGAGGATGTTTTATTACAAAGGACAGAGACATTAAGTCCCAGACACGAAATTCACAAAATTCTAGCAGAAGATGCTAGGTCATAAAACCAGCATAGTATTTGGAAAAGAGAGCAGGCAGACAGAGTAATCATTTTCATGTTTAGAAGAAACATATCAGTCTGAAAGATATTGAATTATTCCCTTGAGGTCAATGTAAGTTGAAGACACTCTTTGAAGGACTTGGTTTATTATAAGCAATAGCAAAATTAACTATCACTCAGATAAAAAACGTGACATGAAAGAAACATCAGTTAGGTTACCACATCCACAGCAGGTGTCTTATGAAGTTTTCACGGACTATCATGAATCTTATTGGATTGTGCATGGACTGACTTTCATTAGAATAATAGACAAGTCAAAATTGTTCCAATAGTATATGTCTTGTCCAATGCTTCTGAGACCCCCATCTGAGATGTCCACAGATGCAGTACTGTTCAAACACTGTTGTCCAGTGCGGATTTGTATAAAATTGAAAACACTTCTATACCTTAAGAATGTAAATTATTTGCAATATTCCAGAAGTAATTAATGTGACTGCTAGCTATTCATAGTCTACAAATTTCTGTGGTGCTTATTCTTACGTGCCAGATTTTACAGGTCGCAAGAATTAGGAGACCTAAAGATCCTAAGAAAATACAGGACTGTCTTCTATCTCTATATTTTCAGAATTAATTCATTTCCAGGAGATGGCCTTCTGACAGTGATGAGGTACCAGATATTAATATAAGCTTTTAAAAGGACAGGTAACAGTATCTTATCTCGGCGGGGGGGCAGGGGTGGGGGTGAGGGTGTATGCAGGTTTACTCCTCTGAATTTTCTGCTGTCTTAATGGAATGAAAGCAATTAAGATGTTTTTAAAGACCAACAGAAAGAAATGTTGCTGTGTTAAGTAAGAAATATAAGCCAAAAAAAAAAAAAAAGGGTCCAAAAGTGCAGTTTATAGCATAGTGTGGTTCAGGGTTTTTTTCTCTTCTGCAAACCAGATTCTTGATACTGTTACAGTAATAACTAATGAACCTTTTTTAAAAATAGTAGCATTTCTGGGTGTAATGCAAATAAGAAAGATTTTGTTTTCACAATAGAGCTTTGGAAGCTAGAAAAATTACTCTTTTATAAAATTTATCTTAATGAAAAAGTAATGATTTATTTTGCTTTAATTTCTATGGTACTCCCATTGTTACAACATTTCCTTTTCATTTGTCACAATGCAGGCTATTATAATTTGATTCATAGAACACTTTTCAGAAAAGCAACTATTTTGTGAAAAAAACAAACCCACAAGAGATTGCTAGAAGTACACATTCAGATGTGTCTCAGTGATCATTAAAGATATATATAGAAATTTATTTTGTTTTTCAAAAAGTCCTGGGCTTCACCGAACTTTACAATAAAAAGGAGACCAGATCCGGCACAAGAATTAGACATCTAAACATATTTCAGAGAAAAATAAAACAAAGATAAAACAAAGATAAAACAAAATAAAATAAAATAAAATAAAATAAATAAAATAAAATAAAATAAAATAAAATAAAATAAAATAAAATAAAATAAAATAAAATAAATTAAAATAAAATAAAATAAAATAAAAGCAACAAATACCCAACAAGAACAAAAAATACATAAGGGACTATGAAGGGATTCTTCACGTTCCTGAATTTTTTTTTAATGTATATATTTTAAATATAGAAACCTTTCAGACAGTAATATTTTAAATGCTTTATTTTTAAATCTTCAGGCAAACATTTTCCAACTTCAAAATTAGAAAAAGAAAATTCAAAATGTAAACATTCCTGAAAGTTCTCAAAAACTTAAACAAAATTGAATAATTACTCAAAGGACTATTAACCTTCTTTAGGTTTAAGTCTCAGCACCTACATCTTGCAAAAAGTTCCAGGGGACAGGTATATGAACCAAAAAAGGCAAGTTCAGCTTGGGGAAGCCTTGGGCTGGACGGTAAAAAATGGGGATCTCCCAACTCTTTCATCTAGTGCTTAACTTAGTATTAAAGAAAGTTACTTCTACATCACCTGAGAAAACTAGCCTGCAGTCCCACCCCTTAAGGTAGATGGTTATAACTTTTCTTTTCAAGTAGAAAACAGGGTGTGCCAATATCCCTAATGCTTGTGGAACTTTATAAAATAAGAATGTGCAGACTCCTGATGAGCAATTTAAGTACTGCTCTAAGGTTCAAATTAGTACGTGTTGCCATGCTAAAGGAGGAAGGTGGCATGTAGGACCTGTTGGCTCAAAGAGAAATATTCATACACAGATCTTGAGATGTCCTATCAATGCTAGTACAGACTACTTCAAATTAATAGGGATGAGAGAAACTCTTGAATAGTAGTCTAACTGAAAAACTGAACTTGATTTTTTGTGAAAGAGGTTTGTATTTATGTTTTTCTTTACACAAAACATATTGGTATTTTGCAGGACGGCAAAAGGTATTTGGGAACAAATGAAGTGAGTAAGGCTATGAGCAACAAGGATAAGAAATGATGTAATTGAAAGGACCTTGATTTATATTAATGTTCTGCTTGCCCCCATAGAATTAGAACCTGATTAAATAATTAAAAAATTATATATATATATATATATATATAAAAATACACACTGGCCACTTGTGGTGGGTTGACCCTGGCCAACAACTAAGCATCCATCCAGTTCCTTTGTCATCCTCTCCCCCCCAATGTGAAGGGGGAGAGAATCAGACAAGCAAAACCAAGAAGCCTTGGATTGAGATAAAGAAAATTTAACAGGTGAAGCAAAGCTATGCGTGCAAGCAATAAAATATGAGTTTCTTCCCTACTTTGCATGAGCAGGCAGATGTCCAGCCACTTCCAGGTTAGGGGTACCTGAGAATGTCTTCTTATCTGTTACTTGGGAAGACAAAGGCAGTATCCACAAACGGTTCCCTTCTCCTCCTCCTTTCCTCAAGCTTTTACCGCTGAGGAAGATAGCAGCCAAAATCCAGTGTTTTATCAACATTGCTTTAGTCACAAATCCAAAGTACAGCACCATACAAGCTGCTATGAGGAAAATCAACTTCATCCTAGCCAGATCCAGTGTATCACCATACCCCAGGCTCAAACTCACCTGTTTGCATCTCTTTTTTCTCTTTTTCAAAGCAAGAGAATGTTCTTCCATGCAGCACTTGGAAAAAGGAAAAAGCCCCTTTGCCTTTCTAGGAATGACTCTTTTTGACAACTTTTAATTTTTTTTTTTTCTTTAACTAAAGCATTTTATCCAAGTTTGTCTTCTTCAAGTCCAACTGTGTTAGCTTTGTATTGACACATAAGAAAGGGCAAGGAATGTCACAGGTATCCTGCTGTCCATATAGATGAGACAGACGGATATAAGAAAAGAAAATTGGGTAAAGTTGGTCAACAGGATCATACTGAAGATAGCTTCCAGCACTGAGAAGTGCTCCACATCTTTTGGCTCCTCCCACAGTGATGCATAATAATGAAAAAAATCAAATCCAATCATTTTGCTTTAGAAGAAAATGAAAAGAAATGTATCAGAACTACACTACTTCCATTAAATATTAATGCCTTCTGTGGTTATTGGATGGTAAGAATACATTTCATATGTATCTTTCAAACTAACTCATTAGATTGTAGTTTTACCTATGTAAGGTCTTCACTAGCATGTCTGTAGTGATGCATACATATATATACAGTAGGTATATATGTAGATATACATGAAGTAGACTGTCATGGTTTAGCCCCAGTCAGCAACTAAGCACCAGACAGCTGCTCGCTCACTCCCCCGACCACAGTGGGATGCTGGAAAGAATCAGAAGAGCAAAGTAAGAAAACCCGTGGGTTGAGTTTAAATTTTAAGTTCAACAATTAAAATAAAATAGTATCAGTAACAGTAGCAGTAATAATAACATGAGAAGGAAAATACCAAGAGAGAGGCAACATCCAGGGAAATAATAAAAAAAAAAAGTGATACAACCACTCACAACCCACCAACTGAAGTCACTAGTCCCCAAGCCGTGATTGCTTCTTCCCCCGGCCAACTCCCCCCAGTCAATATACTGATATATATGTTATATATACATATAAATTCATATGATATGGAATATCCCTTTGGCCAGTTTGGATCAGCTGTCTTGGCTGCGCCTCTCCCCTCCCACCTTCTTGTGCACCTGGTAGAGCACAGGAAAATCTGGGAAGGCCCTTGACTTGTATTAGCACTACTTAGCAAGAACTAAAACATCAGTGTGTAATCAATATTATTCTCATACTAAATCCAAAACACAGCACTATACCAGCTACAGTGAAGAAAATTAACTCTATCCCAGCCAAAATCATGACAAAGATATATACGAAGTGTTTCAAAAACAACACTATTGACTATCTCTGAAATTATTGTTTTTCACTTCCTCCAGAAATTTCATAAAATCATAGAATTATTAAGGTTGGAAAAGACCTCTATGATCATCAAGACCAGCTGTCAACCCAGTACTGAAGCACATTCTTCCTAAACCATGCCCTGAAGTGCCATGTCTACGTGTTTTTTGAACACCTCCAGGGGTGGGGTCACCAGCACCTCTCTGGCCACCCTCATCCAATGCCTGACCACTCTTTCAGTAAAGAAATTCTTCCTAATATCCAATCCAAACCTCCCCTGATGAAGCTTGAAGCTGTTTCCTCTAGTTCTATCGCTAGTAACTTGGGAGAAGAGACCATCACCTGCCTCACTATAACCTCCTTTCAGGTAATTGTAGAGAGCAATAAGGTCTCCCCTCAGCCTCCTCTTCTCCAGGCTAAACAACCCCAGTTCCTTCAAACTCTCCTTACAAGACCTACTCTCCAGACCCTTCACCAGCTTTGTTGCCCTTCTCTGGACACACTTCAGCAACTCAATGTCTTTCTTGTACTGAGAGGCCCAAAGCTGAACACAGTATTCAAGGTGAGGCCTCACCAGTGCCGAGTACAGGGGCATGATCACCTCCCTGCTCCTGCTGGCCACACTGTTCTTGATGCAAGCCAGGATGTTGTTGGCCTTCCTGGCTGCCTGAGCACACTGCTGGATCATGTTCATCAAGCTGTCGACAAAAATTCCCCAGGTCTTCTCAGCTGAGTAGCTTTCCAGCCACTCTTCCCCAAGCTTGTAGTACTGCATGGGGTTGTTGTGACTCAAGTGCAGGACTCAACACTTGGCCTTGTTGAATCTCCTGCAATTGACCTTGGCCCATCACTCCAGCCTGTCCACATCCCTCTGCAGAGCCTTCCTACCCTTGAGCAGAAGGCACTCCCACCCAAGTTGATGTCATGTGCAAACTTACTGAGGGTGCACTTGATCCCCTCATCCAGATTATTGATAAAGATATTAAAGAAGGCTGGACCCAAAACTCAGCCCTGGGGAACACCACTTTTCACCGGCCACCAACTGGACTTAGCTCTATTCACAAGTCTTTGGGCTCAGCCATCCAGCCTGATTTATACCCAGCGAAGAGTACACCTCTCTAAACCATCAGCCACCAGCTTCTCTAGGAGGATGCTGTGGGAAACAGTGTCAAAGGCTTTGCTAAATTCCTGTTAGCCTTCCCCTCATCCACTGGGCAGGTCACCTGCTCATAGAAGGAGATGAGGCTGGTCAGGCAGGAACTGCCTTTCATGAAGTCATGCTGGCTGGGCATGATCCCCTAGTTGTTCTTCACGTGCCTGGTGACCTCACTCAGGATGTACCACTCCATAACCTTCCCCAGTACCGAGGTCAGGCTGACAGGCCTGTAGTTCACCAGATCCTCCTTCTGGCCCTTCTTGTAGATGGCTGTCACATCAGCAAGCCCCCAGTCATCTGGGACCTCCCTTGATAAACAGGACTGCTGATAAATGATGGAGAGTGTCTTGGCAAGCTCCTCCACCAGCTCCCTCAATACTCTCGGGGGGATACCATCCAGCCCCATAGACTTGTGAGTGTCCAGGTAGCTCAGCAGGTTATAAACTGCTTCCTCTTGGATTATGGGGGATTTATTCTGCTCCTCGTCCCTCTGTTACAGCTCTGGGGGCTGAATACCCTGGAGATAACTGGTCTGATGGTTAAAGACTGAAGCAAAGAAGGCGTTTAGTACCTCAGCATTTTCCTCATCCTCGGTGGCAATATTCCCCTCCACATGCAATAGAGGATGGAGTTTCTCTTTGGTTCTTTTTCTGTTGTTAATGTATTTTTAAAAACATTTTTTTGTTACCTTTTAGAACAGTGGCTAGATTAAGTTCTAGGTGGGCTTTTGCCTGCCTTACTTTCTCTCTGCATGTATGGTTTAGTTGGAAATCTTTATTTTTAAAGAAATGCTTCAGTAGATATGTCTATATGTATAAAAATAAATTGAAAAGTGGTCACCTAACAGATCTTGTAGTACAAAATGTATGGTTTAAAGTATGTTAGAAGTGTTAAGTCATAATGTCTTTTTGCAAGTTAAGAAATTTCAGTTTTGACCCTTCTCCAGTTATATTTTTTTTCTTTGAAACAGTATAAAAAAAAGATTTATCCAAAAGAGAAGTGATGGTTAAGACTTTCATTATGAATTTAAGGATGACTGCATTAATCCTAGTATTTCCTATAGGGGAATATATTTCAAAAACTAAGCTCCCACCTTTACTTAAATTTAAACTGGACTTTAGGCACAACGCAGCATAAATATCCAAGACCAGCATTCCCTTCTCCTTTGTTTAAGTCAGAAAATCAAGCCATCTATTGCTTATGATCCCACACTTGTTGGAGTTGGAATTTATGACAGATGCCATTGTTACTGAGCTTAGGCAATTTTGAGTCTTTTGAGGAATAAGGCTTTGCATTCAATTTAGTAATGTTTGTCATATGCAGCAGTGATGAGTGTTAGCACTGGTGAAAAGGAGGAAAATAATTCCAGACAAGCTTTTCCAACCAGATGAGAACTGACGATACAGAGCTTTAACTATCTTGCCCCCAGCAAACAAGCAGGTAAAGCTTTTACACCCTTCACTCCGTAACAGTCATGTTATGAAGTGCCCATGTTTCTGACACTAGGCATATGCACCTTGGGGAATGTTTCAGAGGCATTATTTACACTGTAGCTCTTTCAAATAATAAATTAAGATTTCAGGTATTATTTCTCTGGCTTACAGCACGAGCACTACTTTCACTGTAATTCACTAGCATTAATAATCATGCTAGTGTAAAATTATTGGTATAAATAAATATAATTTTTAGCGACTTGTCTGAAAATCATAATAGAAACATGGGTTAATGAATAAAAATCAAAAACACTAAGGGAAACAATGCATTCAGATCCATAGTTACAGACACTATAGGGAGATGAGAAAAGAGCAGGAGATGTATTATACAGCCGCAACTGTTTCAAATTCTCCTACATTCCTAAGAGGGTTTTTATCTGGATTTATTTCGGTTTTGTTTCATCCTATGTGACTGAACCTGCTAAAAAGAAGACTTGCTAAGACTAAGAAGTCAGCTTCTGGTTGGGATACATTATGAGATCAGGCTGAACTGGCAGGGCACTGATGGACAGCTAATCTGAATGCCCTGCTGTAAAAGAAAATCAGTCAGCAGAGGCCACAGAGGTCAGATTCACCTGGTATTTGTGTACGCAGCAACTGTAAAAGACATTTAAGACCTTATGAAGGATACAGTTCTGTTTTGACTGTGAACTCTCTCCAAGACTCATCTTTTAAGATCTTTGATCTGTATGACATCTATCTTGAAGCTTTTTGGCTGTATAAAAATTGTGATAAATGGTTCATAGTGTTACGAAGAGTTTCCACAACTTATAATGCATTGCTTAGATAATAATGAATTTCTATTCTAATCTCTAAACAACTGGAAGCCAGCGGGACCTCTTGCATGTAAGATCAAAGAGCAAATTCCTGTCTTGTTCCATAAAGGACAGAGAAATGGACAGTTATTTTATTCCTGTCCTTTTCCCCCAGCCCACCCAAAGAAACAAATCATGATTCCTCCAAACCAGTCATTTTTAATTTGGTGGTTCACCTTGACTTATAAAAGCAAGATCAACCATGTGGATGTTCTGCCAAATTGCGCAAAAAGCCCCCTGCCTATGAGTGTGAGAGAAAATCCTCTCAGAAATTTCTGAATTTCTAAAAAAATATCCAAACTGAGAGGTCATGTGTCTGAGCATTTCTGAAGAATCTTACTCTACAAAGCTTATTGGAAAGCAGTCAACAGGGACCTTATTTCAGCAAAAATAATTTATGAGTAGAACCACCTTTCCCTAATTTCAGCCAAAGATAGTTGAGAACAGGCTCATAACCTCAATAAAGAGGATTTTTATGTGTCTGTTTCACCATCTACTTACTTCCCTGTCAACAGTGTTCAACAAATTCCATGCTGTATCTGAGCTTTATTACCCACTGGATGTTTTATATACAATGGATATTTGTTCCTTGCTGCTATCCCTGAGGATAAATTTGTCCATCTTCCAAGGCTGTAGTCTTTTAGTGATCAGTAATTGACCATAACTCTTTATCACCCTGGACCCTCTGTTATTGTCTCATTCCAGCACTTTCAAGAAAGTTGCTATCATACTGTGCTTTTACTTTTGGGTGCTTCCATTTCACCATCTAGTATCCTGTACCATTTCAGCGAAACTATCAATCAGCCTTGAAGTGAATCACACATTTCAGTTAGTATTTTAGGTATTTTAGTTGAAGGTCCTTGAAAAAATCATGCCTATTTTAAAAGACAGAGGTGTGGAATTTTATGTCACTGAATTGACAACAAAAAGAGAAATTCTGTCTCTCTTCAGTCATTTTTTTTGAATACTGACCTGTTCAAGGCATCTTTTTGTGTAAGCCATCGAACTGTTAGGCCTGAAGAACTTCACAGTCACAGAAAATGTGTTACTATCTTCTGAAAAAGACATGGTGACAGCCATGCTAAAAGAAAGAGCTTGATCAATTTGGTCTGGCTTTCCATTAGAAAAAATTACTGTGATACTGAAATATTTCAAAATATATTTATTCCTAGAATCAAGAGGAGCTGCTGCTTTTCTTCAGAGCTAGATCAGTCCACAGATATTGCAGTTCTCACTGGATTATTTATACATAGAAAGTATGAGCTCAATCAAGGATGTTCGAATCTTTGTTGTTTTGTTTTGTCACCGCCTAGCAACTACCAACACACAGAGGAGATATTCTGACATAGATTATGTGGTTTCCTACAACAAAATGGCATAGTCATAAGGTAAAGGCATACAAGTGTGTGTTCAGTGATATGAACATGCTGGGTTGGTGCACGCATAGCAGATGCTGCAACAGTAAAAGGGCTGTCTTCTTCCAGCCAACTGGTGACTGCTTTGCAAAGATATTAGGCTCCATTCACATGGTCCTGTTCAAAGATGCAGATCACATTTTGTAATAAAACCATAATAACTACTGGTGTGGGTTTGGAGTAATTAAGCACCCTTTAATTTCATTAATTATAAAAGCACATTAGACTTTTTCATATAACAGGTAGCAGCAACTTTCTACAGAGGCTGTTGATGATAAAGTATGACATGAATGTAACAGCATAAGAAAGTCTTCAGACATAACTTGACTTAATAAACAAAACTAATTTATAAACCATATTAGTCATAGACATTTTATTGAGCATTGTTTGTTGAAATTTACGTATTTCTGAAAGAGCCAGAGGACTATGTTAAAAGTGAACAAAAGCAGAAGCAAAGACATTAAAGACACAACATAAATATGGGAAACATAACTAAAACAAGTTGAGAGAATTTTGGAACTCTCTTTCCTGAATGGAAGAGGAACCAGGTGCATTGCCATTAGCACGGTCTCCTGCTGAAGCTGCAGAAACAAGACATTCTGAATTGATCTTTAAATGAAAGGAAATTAAAAAAAAAATCAAAACCCTGATTGCATTATAAATGTATCTCTCACCTCAAATGAGAGACAAATATCTAAAGTTCTTGATCAGCTCAAAACAGCAGGTCAAATGTAGCCCCTGAAGCTAGATTTGTGTCTTATATTCAATATACAAAGGTGTGACATTTCCAAACTCATGTTTAATTATTTCCAAATTCCTGCCTCCTTGTTTCAGCCAAAGGACTATGATGAATAATCTTTATAAAACTAAAAATAAATATTTATAATTAAATATTAAAATTAATACTAATGTTACATACTTTTGTAGAAGAATATATTACTGTAAAAACTGTAACAAAGACCAAAGAATTATTTCATAGAAATATTTATTAGATTAATGATAAGCATTATTCAAGCTGTTCTGCTTATAAAGTCTGTGGAGATCTTATTTAACATTTCCTTGTAGCGAAAGTACAAGCTAATTAACATATCATCATCCTACTGCAGACTGGGATTTTCTGTGATATTTAATATAAATCTCATACTTGAACTTTTCTAATTATTTTAATTAGCTTTGTCTTTTGTCCCACTTTATCTGTCAGAGAGTGGAGGATGTTAAAAACAGCCTAACATCTGTACTTTATATTATGAATGTAAATTACAGTAAAAATGTTGATTTACTATTCTTGCTATTAGCAATAGTAGTTCTGAGATTGAACCAAAAATGTCTATGAAGAACCACAGAACTACAGAAAGGTTTTCGTTGGAATTTGTATTTGTGCTGGATAAAAGTAAGAACAAGCAATAGACTGCAAGACACAAGTTCTCCAGAATGCCAGACATAATTTAGAAAGGTAAAATGAGCTCTCATAGCATTCCACCAAATCACAGCCATTAAAGTAATGGACCTGTGGGCCAATATCTAAAGCAATGGAAACATGCCAGAAAGCAGTCAACAAAGTAGATGAAATGAATGGTCTGTGGAAAGAAAGATGGAAAGGCAATGAAAATCAATTGTCCATAATGAAAATTAGGAAGAGTACAAAACCAAGTGTTCTTATAAGACTTCTGTTTGCACAGATGCTGAACAGTGTGCTAGTTAGGACAAGTAACTGAGTCTATATGAAACTACCATCAAGGGATTTAAGCTGCCCTTTCTGTAGGGAGAGAAATTTCTGTTTTACTTCAAGTGAAGAGTCTCTGCAGATTCCAGAGATAGTTCCTGAGACCAGATTCATCTTTTGACACAAAACATTAAAACTGACAAAAGAAGAACTGTCAAAACATAGAAGACAAAATATTAAAACATATAATAGACAGTGTATGGAAAGAGACACTTTTTTCTTCCAACTACTTTTCAGGTGCTGCACACTTTCAGAGTTGGAGATATCTTTATACATACATAAGAGTTAATACATACTATAAATAGCCTCACATATTCTGAATTCTGCCTTCAGAAGATATAGGTCCTGGTTCAGAGGGCTGTAAGAGTAAGCAACCCTGCTCATTGCGCGGAGGGGGATGGACTAGATGACCATTAAAGCTCCCTTCCAATCCAAACTATTCTATGATTCGATAATTCTAAGAAGGTAAAGAAACAAGAAAACAATATGAAAGAAGGACCAGAGGCTGACAAAACTGCACATTTTGAGAATTAATCTGTTCATCCTGTCTTCTGATATGCAATCAGATAATATAAAAGCAAAAAGTAGGAAGGAAATAAGTACGGAGCTGCTCTTTTTATTCAAATATTATAAAGGTTTATTAATTATAATAGTCCCTGTTTAACGGTATTTTACATTTAGTATGACTCTTCTGGCCCATCAGACGTTGAGAGATGCAGGATGCGGACATCAACCTTTTTATTATGGAGGGCAACATATGAGTAGAGACAAAAAGTTATGACAACCCTGTTATCATTATAAATGCTTATTCTCTGCACTCCAGACTTGAACTTTAGTCTGCCCAGCCCTTTCCTGATACTATTTGTTTTACTGTAGCTCATACATTTTTGTTCATGTATAATTTTCCATAGATGTTAAGAAATCTACACAGAGCAAAAATAACCAAAAACAGAAGAAAGGAGGGCATTCCAGGTCATCTATTAGTACTTAATGTAAATGTTTAGAGGAATTTAAGTATATGGAAATAGCAAATGGGATTTAAAGTATTAAGCTATCTATCCGATACAAATTTTATTTCTGAGAATATGTTTTAAAGAAAATTACTAAAAAAGACGTCATGAAAATGTTGTGATTTAACCCCAGCCAGCAACTAAACACCATGCAGCTGCTCGCTTACTCCCCCCCAGCAAAACCCATGTGTGTAAGCAAAGCAAAACAAGGAATTCATTCACTGCTTCCCATGGGCAGGCAGGTGCTCAGCCATCTCCAGGAAAGCAGGGCTCCATCACACATAACGGTTACTTGGGAAGACAAGTGCCATCACTCCAAATGTCCCCCTCTTCCTTCTTCCTCCTCCAGCTTTATATACTGAGCATGATGTCATACGGTATGGAACATCGCTTTGGTCAGTTTGGGTCAGCTGTCCCGGCTGTTTCCCCTCCCAGCTTCTTGTGCACCAGGCAGAGCATGGGAAGCTGAAAAAGTGCTTGACACTAGTGTAAGCACTACTTATTGATAACAAAAACATCTTTCACTGTTTTTAGCACAAATCCAAAACATAGCCCCATACTAGGTGCTATGAAGAAAATTAAGTCTATCCCAGCCAAAACCAGGACACAAAATAATTCCATAACAAATACATATGTATTATGAAGGAATGTAAGAATAAACAAACAATCCAAATCCCTGAAGTATGTCATAGTTTTTCTTAAACACTACTACCACGTATGTCAAAGTCTTCTTTATAGTGAGGATTTTCAGTTCTGATCGTGGTTATTCTGTAATTCTTTGATAACTACTAATATTGGTTCAATCTACTTCTAATTAACAGAGTATTTCTAAGACGGTTGTTAACCTAATTCTTTCTAAACTGATAAATATTATATCAAGTATATCTTTATGTCAAACTGTTAACTGACTGTTCTTGTTATGTCTGAATAAAGTACTCTTCAGTAATGATCTTTATGTGTCTTAAGATGCTCATGTAAGCAAACTGTTGCTAAACAAATTACAATCAACAATATCTTTGCCTGAAAAAGGAAAGTTCACTTTCCGGCTCAGTCAGGGTCATGTGCTACATTCATTGTTTCCATATCATACTTTCCTTCAGAGTGCATAGCTATTCAACCAAAGTTCAGCTTGACTTTGCACAACAATAATTGTCTACACTAGTGACAAATTACTGGAACATGCTGTTCTCTGAAATACATTTTTACAAAGCTAAAATCCCTAACTAAAATATACATATATGTGTATGTAAGTTGCTGTGTTCTTATTTAGGGAACTAAAAAATGTCAGTAGTTAACAATAATCTTGCTCTAGTGACCATGAATTCGTGGAGTTCACACCCCTGAGGGATACAGGAAAAGCAAGGAGTATAGTCAGGACCCTAAATTTCAGGAAAACAGAATTCCAGCTCTTCAAAGAGTTAATCAGCAGGACCCCCTGGGAAATGGTCCTCGGGGACAAGGGAACAGAATAGAGCTGGCAGATCTTTAAGGACACGTTCCATACAGTGCAAAAGCTCTCAGTTCCTGGGAGTAAGAAATCAGGCAAGGAATTGAAGAGACCAGCATGGCTAAACTGAGACATGCTGGTCAAACTAAAGGGCAAGAGGGTACTGTACAGGCAGTGGAAGCAGGGAGAGGTATTCTGGGAATATTATAGGGACGCTGCCTGGTTGTGTAGGGATGGGGTTAGGAGGCCCAAGGCGTGGCTGGAGATGAATATGGCAAGGGATCCAAAGAATAACAAGAAAAGCTTCTACAGGTAAATCAAACAGAAAAGGAAAGTCAAAGAAAGTGTACCCCCCATGATGAACAAGAATGGTGGCCTAGTATCAACAGACGAGGAGAAGGCTGAGGTACTCAAAAACTGTTTTACCTCAGTCTTCACTGGTAACCTCTCTCCTCAACCCTCCCAAGTCGATAGACTGCAGGATAGAGAGCAGAGAGATAAAGCCTCTCCCACTGTAAGGGAAGATTAGGTTTGTGACCACCTGAGGAACCTGGATATACACAAGTCTATAGGACCTGATGAGGTGCACCTGAGAGCTCTGAGGGAATTGGCTGATACAGTTGCTAAGCCGCTCTCCGTATTTGGAAAGTCATGGCAGCTGGTGAAGTCCCTGATGACTGGAAGAAGGGAAACATTGTGCCCATCTTTAAAAAGGGTAGAAAGGAAGACCCAGGGAATTACTGATGTCAGCCTCACCTCTGTGCCTGGGAAGATTATGGAACTGATCATCCTAGAAACTATGCTAAGGCACATGGAAGACAGGGAGGTGATCTGAGGCAGCCAGCATGGCTTCACCAAGGGCAAGTCCTGCCTGACCAACCTAGTGGCTTTCTATGGTGGAGTGACTACATCAGTGGACAAGGGAAGAGCTGGAGATGTCATCCCTCTGGACTTTTGTAAGGCCTTTGACACAGTCCCACACAGCATCCTTTCTCTAAACTGGGGAGATATGGATTTGATGGGTGGACAGTTTGGTGGATAAGGAACTGGCTGGATGGTCACATCCAAGAGGGTAGTGGTCAATGGCTCAATGTCCAGATGGAGATCACTGATGAGTGGTGTCCATCAGGGGTCTGTACTGGGGCCAGTACTGTTTAATATCTTCATCAATGACATAGATAGTAGGATCAAGTACACCCTCAGCAAGTTTGCAGATGACACCAAGCTGAGTGGTGCAGTTGACACACCTGAGAGATGGGATGTCATCCAAAGAGACCTAGAAAAGCTGGAGAGGTGGTCCTGTGAGAACCTCATGAGGTTCAACAAGGCCAAGTGCAAGGTCCTGCACCTGGGTCAGAGCAGCGCCCAATATCAATACAGGATGGCGGGTGAAGGGATTGAGAGCAGCCCTGTGGGGAGGACCTGGGGGTACTGGTGGATGAAAAGCTGGATATGAGCCAACAATGTGCACTCGCAGCCCAGAAGGCCAGCCGTACCCTGGGCCGCATCAAAAGAAGCGTGGCCAGCAGGTCAAGGGAGGTGATTTTGCCCTTTTACTCCACTCTGGTGAGACCCCACCTGGAGTACTGTGGCCAGCTCTGGAGCTCTCAGCACAGGAAAGACATGGAACTGTTGGATCTGGTCCAGAGGAGGGCCACAAAAATGATCTGAGGACTGGAGCACTTCTCCTGTGAAGACAGGCTGAGAGAGTTGGGTTTGTTCAGCCTGGAGGAGAGAAGGCTGCAGGGAGACCTTATTGCAGCCTCCCAGTACTTAAAGGGGGACTATAGGAAAGATGGGGGCAACCTCTTTAGCAAGGCCTGCTGTGACAGGACAAAGGGTAATGGTTTTAAACTAAAGGAGGATAGATTTAGACAAGATATAAGGAAAAAAATTTTACTATGAGAATGGAGAAACACTGGAACAGGTTTCCCAGAGAAGTGGTAGGTGCCCCATCCCTGGAAACATTCAAGGTCAGGTGGGATATGTCCCTGAGCAGCCCGATCTAGTAGAAGATGTCCCTGCTCACTGCAGGGGGCTTGTCCTAGATGACCTCTAAATGTCCCTTCCAACCTAAATCATTCTATGCTTCTATGATTCTCTGATTCTTTGATCTTGGAAAACAAAGAGAAAAAAATGAAAATTAATATGAATTAGATTTGGCTTATATTACCTCAGTAACATGACTGACAGATTAAGAACAGCCACAAACAAAAAAACCTTTGGTTTGGCAAATATATCAGAACTTAATATTTAGTGTTGAGAAACTATTTGGTATGCCATTTACCATTTTTTTCCCCATTTAATGAATGGAGTCAGACTTATGAGACTCTGCAGGACCTTTTTAATAATAAAAAGCTGTCAAGGTATATGTAGCTGTAAGTAGGTCAAGAGGAGGTACTTTGCAACTTTTACATATCTTCTGAGATATACTTTAGCTTTAATCTTGCCATCTAATCTGTACAGAAAGACACATGCAGTTTTATGAAACTGAGAGAAATCCTGACTGGATATAAGGTCCTCCCAGCTGATTTAAATACAGGATTGGTGTTTAAACGAGGTCACATTATGGTCACATGATGAGGCCACAGTATGCAGACAAGGCTCTACTATCAGTTCCTTAACCTCAGAAGTCCCAATGATCTTTCCCTAACAATTTCTCTAAATATAATCCTGTCTTGCTATGCATATGCAAAATTGTTCTTACTAAGGAATGGGAATGCTGAATTTCTGTTTAGTTTAGCAAGGAATTCCTTTGCTATAGTTATTGAAGAAGAGTTATTACACTCTGAATTAATCTCATTTTTATTTTTGCTCAATTTTAGGAAAGGGCAAGTTCTGCCATTTTTAATTTTATCTTGCAAGATATGTTCTGGTTTACTTTATTTCAACAACAGCAATTCCTTGAGATTTTTATTTAAAAAAATAATTTAGACATATGCTGAGATGAATATTAGGATTTATTGACCCAAGAGTCCAAGATTTACCTCTTGTTGAATAGCTTTTTCAGAGATGTTTTTCTTCAGACCGGATATGAATATTTTATGTGTACATATTTCTTCATGCCTACAGTTGTTGAGTCTGCTTTGGCTTTGCTTTTTAGAAAAAAAGCAAAGCCAAAGTATGATACTTTTTTTGAATAAACAGGATCCAAAATCTTTATTTTTTCAAACTGATTTCATTTTAATGGTTTTCATTAATCCTGACATGCTAATTTTTTCCCCTTTTGAACCTGTTAAGAAGGACCTCCAGTGTATTACTATTATTGGATTTGGCTGAAAAAAAATAAGTACAACAAGGAAACATTCAGTAGTCTACACACCCCCATTATTATATACTTTTATATAATTCAGTGCTAAAGAGTGGCACATCTAATCACAGAGTTTTCACCTGTTCAAGAGCCAGTATATTTCTTGCATATAACAATCTCTGCTAGAGAAGTAACAAGAGAAATTCAGCTTTCCACCAACTATACATCTACCATAGATCTTATAAACAACATTCAAAGTAGGAGGTCGTCTTGCTTATTTTGCTAATATTGGAGTGATAATGTTGTCCAAAAAGTGGATTTGTTTCCTGGTGTGCGATGAGTCAATAATCACACACTCAGGAGAGACATTGCTAATTTATTTCAGCATTGCGCAAACCTGGATGCTCAGTGGTTTTCCAGAAAACAAGGACACTGAAGCAGGCTACCTAATTATATTTATACGATAAGTCTATATGTATTCTGCCTATCGAATACATATTCATTCTATTCTACATAGGTTGTGTAACAGCATTAAGTCATTCTTCTTGGCTCTGCTTCAGATTCTTCCACGCATGCCTTCATCTCTTCAGATGTCTTTGGTAATCTTTATAGGTGGTCACGTGTTACACAAGAACTATTTAAAGCTGTTTTCTCTTGACAACTCACCTTAGTCTTCCTTCTAAAAGGAACATTTTTCATTGATTAAATGAGTGAGCTGATGGCCAAGACATCCTGTCCCTAAGCTTAGGTTAAATATTAAAATATCAAACAAAGCTTAATCAAAAAGAAAGGACTTTAGAATCAGACTAACTAAACATATACAATACCTCTTCTTTCCAAGGGGGAGTTGTTTCTTACAAGAACACATAAATAGAAAATCAGGACTTATTTTCGTTACTGATGAAACAATATTTTTCAAGTATATTTTTGGTACTATATTTTGTACATGTTCTGTCAGAATATTAAAAAAAATTCTTATGCATGCTGGAGAGTTATTAAGATGATGATACAAATGATTCAGGCAAAATAAAGCTGTAGTTTGGTGGTTTTTTTTGGTTGGTTGGTTGGTTTCTTTTTTAATTTTAATCTATATGGCTTCAAAGACCTGAAATGTACAGAGGATTTTATATTCTCATGCAAGTGGCAAAATAGCAGTTCTAGAAACTGGAAAAGTTTTATAAAGGTTAATTTAACCTTAAATTCCAGTGATAAGGTTTCTAACTGAGGAACAGGGACAAATACCTAAGATTATCCCATGCTAGATGAGTGGCACCTCAATCCTGAGAGGGTCCTGTATTGCTGAATCACACTTGCATACTCACATTTCATTCTAGACACTACAGAGTCTGAAAGGGGTAGCATTTTATTGTTCTGCAGAGTGGAAGTAGGGGGAAATGGGTGTTTTGTATTTACCGTTTGCAAGTAAAGTTAAGATTTCAAAATTTTTTAAAAATGGTAACTTGGAAAGAGGTAAGTAAGGGTCCAGCCAACTGACATGCTTTCACCACAGTTAAAGAATAATTTTGCCTTTATAAAACATTAGTTTGCATTTTCTGTTATGATTTCTTGGATATAACGGTATTTCGGGATGAGGAGGACTGTAAGAAATTAATTGGTACTCAGAATAAAAATACAGGAGAACAATCGTGTTAGTTACTGCTGTTATTATTTTATTTCAACATCTTCTGTGATGCCTTCTTTCCAAACCATTAATGGGGGTGATCCTACTGTGGAGAACTGAGAGGTTACAGATAGGTCAATCATAAGCTCAGAGTATAATAAGCAATAGAAAAGGCAAATAAAAATTAATGTTCTTTTCAATTTCAGCACAAAATCTTCTGTAAATCAGAGGTTAGTTTAACAGAAACTTACAAGCACTTATTACATTGAAGAAACCAAGGGCATGAAGCTGTCTGCACTTATGTAAAGGGGGAAAAAAGAGAGAAGATAGAGATAACTTTACTCGATGTTTATTAATGCTGTTTTCTTATAATGACAACTAATACAGTGTTTCCCTGGATATATTTTGCATATTTTTCATTTTTATTATTTTTATAAATACTTAAAAACAGGAAATCACATAACTGTGTACAGATATCATCATAAGGATGGCAAACTTCAAAAGTATAAGAAACACAACATAATTGAAGTAACAAAGCTGCTTCTTCACAGAGGTTCTGGATCCACTTTAAGCCTTAATGCTTTCTGTAGGCAGAGCAGAATCTCCCAAGCAGACCTGGAGTTACCACTCTTCTGATCTCAATCTGTTTCTAGCAGCTAAAAGGATGGTACCTCTGATAAGAATAGGACAGTGCAGCTGGAAATGTTGTTTTAATTTTTTTTTAATTTATTCATTTTTGTCTTGGTTGTTTTGTTTAATTTACCTGATGTTTTGTTTTAAGAGTCTTAAACTGACAGCTGCAGACAGCCCTGCTAATACACACAATGTGCAGTTACAGCAGCTTCCAGAGCAGCATGTGTTAATGGGCATCTCAAGTACGGACATCTCATTGCAAAAGGACATAGAGAAAATGGGGAATAATTGAACTTTGCTCTCCTTAATGGTTGGCTGGTCAGGCTAATCAAAGCTTGTCACACTTGAGAAAAACACAGGGAAATGCTCAGGCCCCACACCTCTCTGCTAAGCATCTAACCATGGAAGGAAAGTAGCTCTGATATAAACTAAAGGGAGAGGACAGTAAGTCACAAACTTCTTCCCTCGTTCCTACTAATACCCATATAACTTTCCTAAAAATATTCAAATCACAAATCCACTTTTTTTTTCTCCAAGCATGACTTACTTTAGCTATCAAAGAGAGCTTTAAAAACATGCTGATGAATGCTATGAAAATTCCTGGAGTTCATCCTTGACTGCATTTTCCCCAGTTTATATCCCAGATTTTCTTTAAAATAGCCATAAATAAAACTTCATCTGTTTTTTCTGTATCTGCTGCCCAGTTCTATGCTAATGCCATGCATACAAGATATAGTAAGACAAAAAGGAACATAAGAGCCTTCTGAGAAACCAAGGACTGTAGAACTTTGTGCGTAGGTCCTTCAGGCTCTCAGTTAAGTGCCACAGTCTTCAGTATGAGCTGCTGGAGACTTGAGGAGTGGGACAAGCAGACAGGTAGAGAAAAATATGTCGTTTTGACAGAAAGCTGCAAGAAATGAAAGTAGAGCATGTTGGCAAAAATGTCTTTGGTTTTAGCAAATCAGAACATTATAATGAAAGTAATAAAAGAAAATACCGGACAACAATATGTAATACTGCACATTTTCTACACAGGTCCAAGGAATTTTTATCCATCTTTCTCTCTCTCCTTTCTCTTCCTGTTATCCAAAGCTTCTCTGGAGGTCCACAATAAATCAAAATTGATTTCAGCTTCCAAAACTAGAAGCTCATTTAGGAGAAAATACATTCAAAGTTAATAGATATGCAAATATGCTACATTGCATCAAATTAATAAAGTTCAGAGCAATACCTTACAACTCCACTGATGAGCAAAAGAAACATGGTGATGAATGTATAAGCAAATAAGTATCTTAGTCCTCATACTTTTATGAACATCTCTCCATTTTTGGTAGAAGGGAAGATGAAAGATAAGAAACAAAAGCTAAAGGATGTCTCTGACAGAAGTATGGGTAATGAAGTCCTATTGGTTGGTTCAGCAGAAAAAGGAAAGATTACACCAATCAAGTCAACACAGGGAGGTCTTTGAGTGAGAATCAGACTCTTGGCCCCTTTCCATCTAGAGCAAAACAAAATGTCCATGTGTCTTCTGAATCCAAGTAAAATATACTGTGGTTACGGACACGTGTTTTCTCCCATGATGTCTGTCTTTCACTTCAGCATGTTCTTGGAAACACTTTTTTTAGCAAAAGTAGATGGTAAATTACTAGACCCACAAGCTGCATTCTGGCAAATTAAACATGCCTGGACCATCCTCTAATATTGAAATGGATGGCACAAAATTGCCCATATTCATACCGTGTAACTCTTTCACCCTCTAACATGTTGGCCAAACTCAAACTGCCTACTGGAAATGGTTTTTGTGTTTTGGTTTTTTTTCCCTCCTGTGCTAACTCTCAAATATTAGCATGGTCCAAACCTGTGCCATGGACCAGTCTGACCAATCTAACCATTTTAATAATACAGATGAATGAATTCCTTAAAGAACTCATATTTAAGAGTAGCTAATGAAATTGGAGTATGTAGATATTTTGATACTTACAATACACCTTTAGCTTAACACAGTGTTTTGAAAACAGATAATTTAAAGACCAGACTTTTTGTTAAGCAACATATTAATGAAAAGTCAAAGAATATTTTTTTAATGCTGAGTTTATATAGTGATGTCTGAACATGGACTTTAAAAAATCAAGTCCACACTATAGTTCACTAGGATAAATAATGAATTGGTCCAGATATGAAACATATTAAAGTTATTTACTGAGCAATTAACCTATTCAAAGGACCACAGAGTCAGAGAGCAAATTATTGTCTTAATATAAGGACCTGTGCATTCTACCTCCAAGTTACCAAGAGTATTGGTTCTAGCTCCTCTTACCCACACAAATAGATCAAGCTGGTGTGCATAAATTGAAACAGGAGAGGTTCAGACTACATATATAAGGAGAAACTTTTTCACCATGAAGAGAGTCAAGCATTGGAACAAGTTGCCCAGAGACACTGTGCAGACTCCATCCTTGGAGGCAATTAAGACTCAGATGGCCAACCTTAGCAACCTGGTCTGACCTCATGCCTGATTCTGCCTTGAGTAGGGAGGTTGTCTATAGACCTTCTGAGGTCATTTCCAGCCTGAATCATCGTATGTGCTTATGGTTTTAATAGTGGTTAAGACTGTTTAAGTTTCAGAAAATAACATTGAAGCATTATAGATTTTATTTATTTATTTTATTTCAGTTGCTCACACTCCCATACCTGCATACTCATATGTGCAAAGAAACATGTGCCTAAGTAGTTTGTTCAGTATTCATGCTCCAAGGTACATATAGCCAAGTGATCTGTCTGGCCTTCAGGCAGACATATGTATTCAGGTGGTGTGCAGAGATATCTTTGCAGTGGAACAAAGGACAGATGATGGCATCTATCAAGTTCTCGTCACATCTCCTCGGTTCTTAAATTGACGATGTGTTGGGTTTGGATATATCTTTTTTGTAATCTTCAGTACCTGAGAGTGTTTAGTCTTTCCATCCCACCTCATCAACTGCTGTCCTTTGTTTCCCAGCTTGTGTGTCCTGAGAAGCTGCACATAGATGTGTCGTAAACTTGTTGACCTGTTAGTGTATTTGGCATCGATATATGACTTTATTATAGGCTTCTGTCACTCATTCTGGTGCTCCTACATCCAGACATTCACATGCATTCTCCATTCATAGAATTTTACAAAGTAATTCCAGATAACCTTATATAAACAGTAATTCTTACTTTTGAGCTTCATCAGGTATATCACTGTTTGACCAGATCTAGCAATGATAATTACAAAACTGGAAAAGAGTGGAAGGATAGATTGAGAGCAGTTTGTAAAAAAAGGCTTAATAAAGTATTCAGAAAAGAGCAACTAGAAGAACTCAGAAAATTAAAGTGATTTTGAAAGGACCAGATGGAAGAATGGTACCTTCATAACCCAAGCCATTTTCACAGAAATGTAAATTCACTTAATCATGGTATGACAAAGTGCATTACGATGATGGATAGAGCTGGGAATGTTCCTAATTTGGAATGAGAATTTGAAGGAAAAACAAGTTTTTGTTTGTTCCGTATTCTTCCACAATATAATTCTCAGTAATAATAATGGAAGAGGGAAATGCACAGAAGGATGAAGACTTTTCTGAAAGCAAAGTAAACTGTGGTTAATGAGAATGAAATTCGCTCAAAAAGCAGAAAGCCTGGCCAAATTATGCACTGACTAGAAGGATGCTAAAACAATTATAACAAATATGCACATACACAAACTATACAAGTTTATTACTGAGATTAAACAAAATCTTCTCCAAAAAATTATAACAGGTTTCCTCCAAATTTATTGCAAAAGATAGCAAAAGTCTATCATACCTTTCACTAATGAATTTAACAGGTCGGTGAAGGACTAACTATTTGGATTAGGTCAGTTCTGCTGGAATGTTCTTTAGGTTTAGTAATTAATAAAAGTGTGAAGGAGTGTCTATTCAGTAGTGTATTAAATGTAAAAAAATTATATAAAATGACAGTATAAATTCTTATTTTAAAATAGAATGACTCCAAAACTTAAAGACTTATGTTATGCTTCTTTTTTAAATTCTGCTAATCTAAGAGTTTAATTTAAGCAAAAAGGTAAAATGAAAATATGGTATAGGATAAAAATTTTCCAATTTTATTTACTAAGAAGAGACAGATCTACAAAAAAATCCATCCAAAGTTCAGCCAAGTCCAGAGAGACTTCTCTTTGGCCTACATTTAGTAAGCTTACAGATGATCTACAAACACCTTTGAAATTTCAAAATTTGCTGTCTTGGTTTTCTGTTTCCCTCTATGGTCAGTTTCTGAATCATGATGAATTAAATTTTATATCCCTGTATAGGTAAATTGTTCAAATCACAAAGGAGCAATTTTTTATTTTTTTTTTTTTCAATGCTACGTATACTATGCAGGTTCTATGTGACCTTTACACCATATAGATAAAATGACCAGTAGCAAGAAGGGAACTCGGACTTTATTATTTATCTATACTTGATTACTAGAGCCTGGGAAAAAGTCCATAATTTGCTGTTATGAAAGACAGCTGCAAAATAATGTACTTTGAAGTAAAGAGTGAAACATTTTTATTCCTACTACAACTTGGTCACCCTTGCTTACATGAAAATTTAGCATATAATATCAGATAGTAATTGATTTTATTGTTAAACAGCCCTCAACCAATGAAAAATTCTAATAGTTGGCACTGTCTGTCTTAGACATTGTTTTTAAATTATAAACTCTGCAATCAGTTTCTTAGCTTTATCTTTCTATCTCTATTTTAGGAAACAAGAATTCTACTGGTACATCTGTTCATGTAGGACAGGGTCTGTGACTAATAAGTTTGTTAGAAAAGGCAAAATGGATTGGATTATTTCACTTGCTTAAAATGCACAATGACCACAGTCAAAGAGGAACCGTAATTTCTTGCCTGTAGAGAAGAAAAATTTAAGTTCAAAAGTAGTTAGATGAGATCCCTCTTCAAAGTACATTTCGTCATCATAGTTGAATAACGAGCCAACTCTTGAACTTACTTTCCATTCATTATTGAGAATGTTTCAGGATTTGGGGAGGGGTTACTTTGTGGGAATGGTAGCAAAATTACTGTTGTTCTCAGTTTGTTCTTTGGTGTTTTGTTTTATATTTTTTTTACTTAAATTAAATAAGCTTTTCTCACAGTCTGTCCTAAATCACTTAAATATATTTAACACATATTCACACATTCAAATTTACACACTGAATTGAGTGGGATTTAACCATTCTAGTACTTTGTTAAATTCAGGGTGTTTTGTTGGGGTTTGGTGTTTTTTTTTAATACCTGTAAGAAATAAAGCTTTAATAAAAGCAAGGAGTTCATAGCTCTGGGTAAAATTATTAACACCTACATAACCATCATACTGAGGACAAAAAATCTTTTTGCTGTCAAAAGGATACCTATTTCTTTTGTATACAAACATCATGCAGCACAATGATAAAGTTCAGATTTAAAATTAGTTTTTGATTTTGCACTTCAGTATATTATTTCCTGTGAACTACTGTTTTCAGATATGAAAAAATATAACACAGTACTGTTCTAGTGAAATCCAAGGGTCAAAACTTTTTATGGAGGAATTCCGTACAGTAAGCTACACAAGCAAAGCATTTGTTCTCAGGACACTTGTTAATATGAAGTAATTGTACGCAGAGCTAGATGTTTAACTTAGTGGTATAGATATGGGCTATGTTTTCACACTGTCTGCTTGCCTTGCTCCCTGTTCCTCGCTAGGGCCCTGGTCCCTTAATCATCCCTGTGCATATGTGCTCATTTGCCCTTGGATCCCCCCTGGAGTGACCCAGCTATTTTCTTCCAAAACAAAATCATGTTATATTGAACAGAATAACTGCTCCGCAGTCTGTCCCAAACACACACAATGAATGTGTCATGCGTGACTTCTTTCACCTGGCCTAGTCCTTTACCGCTACCTGAGCAGGACTTGTACTGTCAATATGTCAACATACCCACATGCTGTGCCCCAAGGCAACACATGCTGCTAGTGTCCTCTGATCAAAGGCATCACTCTTCCATTATGCTAGGTCCTTTGAACTGTAAAAAGTACGTATAAAAAGCATGTCTCAGAAAAACAACTCAAATGCCACTGGCCCTGTAATAGCCACCAGTCCACTCCTGACAGGACTAGAACAGAGATATAAACCAACACCTGCAACTGGCTACACAGACAACTCCTTCTCCCAGAATGCTTTCCCTGTATTGGAAAACAGCCACAGGCATCAAATCATATAGTTGTGATTAGAATCTTCCTAACACAAATTTTAGGAGATGTCTCTTTCTCAAAAACAGGAGTTGTGGCTTTATTCTTTCTAAAGAAAAAGGAGAGAAAAGGGACTTATCTTTAACACCTTAACTTTGTTGTGAAGGACTTTGCTTTGCATTGATTTCTATCTGCTGTCTGAGGAGATTGTAATAAATCTCTTCCACTTTCCAAGAGAGCACCCTACCAGTCAAGATATATATATATATATTAGTATAGATGATGTCATTCTTTACTGCTGATGTTGAGTCTAAGGTGCAGCCCAGAAAAGAGCACCTATTCTGAAAAATACTAATTTTATGTTATATCTCATAGCTGATATGTCATTATGACATATATTTTAAAAGGGAAGGAGGTCATAGACACTTACTTCAGATTTGGATTCTGATCAAAATCGATGTCATGCATATATAGGTAAAGATAATATATAACAATATTTTTGTCTACTCATTTAAAATCTGATTCTAACTGTTCATTTTCACTGTCAAAGACTTCCAAGCAAATAATCATAGAATCATAGAATTATTAAGGTTGGAGAAGACCTCTAGGATCAACAAGTCCAACCATCAACCCAATACTACCATGTCTCCTAAACCATGCCCTGAATTGGCATGTCTACGTGTCTTTTAAATACATAGTCACACGTATTTAAAAGGGCGTCACATCAGCAAGCTTCCAGTCGTCTGGGACTTCCCCTGTTAACCAGGACTGCTGATAAATGATGGAGAGTGGATTGGTAAGATTCTCCGCCAGCTCCCTCAGTTCTCTCAAGTAGATCCGGCCTTATAGACTTGTGAGTGTCCAGGTGGAGCAGCAAGTTGTGAACTGCTTCCTCCTGAATTATGGGGTTTTATTTTGCTCCTCGTCCCTCTGTTCCAGCTCAGGGGGCTGAATACCCTGGGGATAACTGGTCTGATGGTTAAGACTGAGGCAAAGAAGGTACCTCAGCCTTTTCCTTATCCTTGGTGGCAATGTTCCCTTCCACATCCAATAAAGGATGGGGATTCTCTTTGGTTTCTTTTCATTCTCTTTTATGTGGTTGATTCTAACAGGAAGTAGAACAGTCTCTTTAAAAAATGAAATATTTTTAATAATTTCTTTTCTATGTAGGAGAGAAGTGAGTACATTGTGGTATGAGAGAGGAAAAAGGGGAAAAACATCTGCTGAATTGTGAGAGCTTTTTTTTTTTTTTTATAAGGCCTTATTAGTACATGAAGCAGAAAGAGAGAGGGGGCTGTCTCTTCCAAGCCTCCTAGTAACTCTATGCCTTAAAAAGACAGATTTTTACCATAGATTCTGCTGCTGTAACCTCTTCCTTATCACTTCTATAGTATGACTGCTCTTTATACGTAGTAGCAGATGGTTAAGATAACTGATACCCACCAGATTGTTCTAAGATGTGGGTGTAAGAGAACTTTCACATACAAAGGTTAAACTACTCACTCTGTCACTGATGCTGCCGTGGTTATAAATTTGCATGCCTTGTCTGACGATGAACATCATAGCAAGGTTATAATTGGATACAGTCTATCTTTTCCAAAAAACAAACATATACAGGCAGCACTGTAACCACTGCATTTTGTACCAGCTCTTTCATGCTGAACAAGCACCTTTAAAATCACCTGCAGGCTCACTGCTGGTTTTTCTCCCTGTGACAACACACAGCACAGTAGACTCTAATTTAGGCAGGACTCTGAGTCATCGTACACCTAGCAAAAACTGCATTTAATTCCATAATACCTAGTAATAAAACACATGAATCATGTACAAAGACTTCCTCAACTGTATTACCTCATTCAAAGAGTGCTTTTAAAATACTGCTAAATTTCTCCATGGTTTCTTAATTTAAAGAGCCTACCAATACAGGATTTTCATGAGTTCTGTGGACATACTTATTTTAACCACCTGAAGGAAGTGAAAACTGCTGAAAGCAGTTTTGTACCTGTGCCAGAAAAATCTTATTTAAAAACAACAACAAAAAAGAACCCCACAAATTTTATCTTTTTTTTTTTTAAAAAAAAAGTTTAAATGTTCCAGACGAACAAAACATTGTCCAGAAGGAATAAAGTCCAAAACACACTTGCAGCTTGGATGCTTATAGCAACTGACACTTAACAGTGTTTAACAATTCTAACAAATATATCTAACAAATATGAAGTCAGGCAAAAATGCCAGCAGTCTGTGTGGATGAATAAAGAGCTCCTCACCAAACTGAAACAGGAAAAGGAAGCATACAGGGCTAGGAAACAAGTGGGGCGCAGTAAACTGAGAGGAATGCAGGAACACTGAGCATCTAGGGATGAAGTTAGGAAAGTTAAAGTCTAAATGGAACTGAATCTGGCCAGGGGTGTTGAAGAAAACAAGAAGGGCTTCTGTAAGTACGTAGTTGACAAAAAAAAAGACTAGGGAAATTGTGGGACCATTGCTCAATAAGAAAGGGACCTGCAAAAGGTACTGAATACCTTCTTTGCCTCAGTCTTTACTAGCAATACCAGCATTCAGGAAACCCAGGTCCCAGAGACTCGGGGGAAAAGGCTGGAGCAGGGAAGATGTACCCTTGGTGGGAGAGGATCAGGACAGGGAATACTTAAGCAAAATGGATATACATAAGTCCATGGGTCCTGATGGGGTGCACCCACGAGTGTTGAGGGAGCTGGCAGATATCATTGTGAAGTCACTCTCAGTAATCTTTGATCAATCATGGTGACTGAGAGAAGTGCTCAAAGACTGGAGGAAAGAAAATGTCATGCTATCTTCAAGAATGGCGAGGAGGAGGACCCAGTGAATTCCAAGCTGGTCACTCTCGCCTTAATCCCTGGTGTTCCAGGCCCATTAAAAATGAGAAAATTATCAGGAGTAGTTAGTGTGGCTTCACCAAGCAGAAATATGCTTGACAAACTTAAACTTTTGTGATGAAGTGACCTGCATGACTAGCCTGGTACCTGAGGGGAGAGCAGTAGATGTTGTAAACTTGGACTTCAGTAAGGCCTTTGATACTGTGTCCCATAAAATCCTCACAGGGAAGCTGTTGATGAACAGACTGAGGTGAATGTAAAACTGGTGAAATGGCCAAGCCCAGATCATGGTGATCAGTGATGCAAAGTCTAATTGGAAACCAGCAGCTAGTGGTGTATCCCAGGAATCAGTCCTGGGTCCAGATCTGTTTATCATGTTTATTAATGATCTGGAAGATGGGGCAGAGTATACTCTCAGCCAGTCTGCAGACAATAGGTAACAGGGAGGAATGGCTTATACACCAGAGGGTTGTGCTGCCATCCAGAAGGACCTTGACAGACTGGAGAAGTGGGCTGACAGTAACCTCAGGAAGTTCCACAAGGGGAAGTGCAAAGTCCTGCACCTGGAGAAGAGCAACCCCATAACACAATTTATGCTGGGGGCTACCCAACTGGAAAGCAGTTTGGCAGAAAAGGACCTAGGGATCCTGGTGGACACTAGGTCAAACATGAGCCAGTAATGTGCCCTTGCCGCAAAAAAGTCTAGTGGTACCCTGGGCTACATTAGGACGAGTGTTGCCAGCAGGTCCATGATCCTTACCCTCACTTCAGCACTGGTGAGGCCACACGTGGAGTAGCATCCAATTCTGGGCTCCTCAATACAAAAGACACATGAACATACTGAAGAGAGTCCAACAAAGAGCCAAGAAAAAGCTTAAGGGACTGGAGCAGCTCTTATATAAGGAAAGGTTGAAGGAGATGGGACTATTCAGCCTTGAGAAGAGAAGGCTCAGGGGTGATCTTATCACTGTATATAAATACCTGAAGGGAGGGTGCAAAGAAGACAACGTGAGCTGCTTTTCAGTGGTGCCCAGTGACAGGACCACTGGCAGAGGCAATGGACACAAAATGAAAAATAGGAGGTTCTGACTGAACTTCAGGAAACACTTTTTAACTGTGAGGGTGACTGAGCACTGGTACAGGTTGCCGAGGGAGGTTGTAGAGTCTCCACTTGGAGATACTCAAAAGCTGTTGGACATGGCCCTACGCAACTTGCTGTGGGGGGTTGGACCAGACGACTTACAGAGGTTTCTTCCAGCTTCAACCATCCTGTGATACTGTAATGCTTTACAGCGTCTAACAATTCAGAACTGTGGATTTTCACATATCTTCAACTGCTGTACGGACTCATGGTTATTCATAAAATAGGTTTCAAATACATAGGTGAAAAAACCCAACCCTCAAATATAGGAAGGAAAACTGGGTATAAATCTTCACTGATAGTTTTATTTATAAATCATGATATTGATTGCAGTGGCCATGATATTGTTTACAATAGGTAAAAATTGACCAGAACAGGTTCTTCCAGGGAGGACTTCTGCATTTAATATACACTCTGAATTGGCCAGAGAGAATACTATGGAAGAAACCAATAATTCATAAATGCATCGATCAAATGGTCTGAAGAGGTCCAAGGCTTGATTTTATATATATACACATATAAAGAAAGTTCTAAAACCATAAATATATATAAAATAAAAAATAAAAAATATTATTTATTATATGTTGTTTATTATTTATACTTTATACCAATAAATACTTACAGGTATTTACAAAATAAAAAAATCTCTAACAAAGTACTAAAATTCTTAAATCCTACTGAACTCCATGTGTAAGGTTGAATATGTAAATATGTGTTAAATATATTTAAATGATTTTGGGACAGACTGTGAGGCAATCTTATCTCATATAAGATATGTGAGAGTTGCAGTGAGAGATTCCTTATATATTCAAGCAGATTTATAATACATATGTAGGGAAAAATAACACCCACAATTTGCTGAGGTACTCAAGCTTTGTGAAAACATTAATGTTTTAAGTTCTTCTTACCTATATAAGACTGTCAGGGTTTAGCCCCAGTCAGCAACCAAGCACCATGCAGCTGCTTGCTCGTTCCCCCCCAGTGGGATGGGGGAGAGAATCAGAAGGGTAAAAGTGAAAAAACTCATGGATTGGGATAAAGACAGTTTAACAGGTAAAACAAAAGCCATGTGTGCAAGCAAAGCAAAACAAGGAATTCATTCACTGCTTCCCATGGGCAGGCAGGTGCTCAGACATCTCCAGGAAAGCAGGGCTCCATCACACATAACGGTTACTTGGGAAGACAAGTGCCATCACTCCAAATGTCCCCCTCTTCCTTCTTCCTCCTCCAGCTTTATATACTGAGCATGATGTCATACGGTATGGAATATCCCATTGGTCAGTTTGGGTCAGCTGTCCCGGCTGTGTCCCCTCCCAGCTTCTTGTGCACCAGGCAGAGCATGGGAAGCTGAAAAAGTGCTTGACACTAGTGTAAGCACTACTTATTGATAACAAAAACATCTTTCACTGTTTTTAGCACAAATCCAAAACATAGCCCCATACTAGGTGCTATGAAGAAAATTAAGTCTATCCCAGCCAAAACCAGGACAAACATGCAGCTGAACAACCTACCAAATCTTCTCAAACTGCTTTTCTTTTTAATAAGGGTAACAGATAATATAAGAATGGAATTTGCACTTAGAGGAAATCTTGCATTAGCATCCTCTGTTGATCCATTAGACTGCGTTAACAGCTGCAGGAAATACTATCATAGTGTGAAAAAGGTTATTGACATTTAAAATGCTGAGTTATCTATTTATTAATATCAATCATATTAAATCATAAGCATGACTATTTCTAAATATTTGGAAAGACAAACATTACAATGCAAATTACTTTCCACCTGAGAGCTATATACCATGTGGAATTACAACCCCTTCATGTTATATTTGTGTTAGATGTGAAGTGTAAAAAGTCATCCTAACTGAATAGAGCTAGAATCTTATACAAATATTACATATTTGATGTACGTAAAGAGATGAATGAAAATCACAGCAATTCTAATTGGGACACCATGGAATTAACTTTACCAAAGCACAAGATAGGGCCTAAGACACAGCCGTTTACTCTAAATTGCTTTCATCTTTTTCTGTTTTGCACACAGGAAGTTTTTATCAGCTGTGAGAGATTATTAAGCATGAATCTCTGGTGATATTTGTATTTGATTAGAAACTGCCAAAGTAAAGCTGGTTTGTTCCGTGACTTTTCTGTCATTTAAACTCTTAAACATCTATATATGTATCATCAAAATAGATACAAAACCTGTCTACTGCATTAATGATTAGCCTCTATAGAAGACATTGCTTAGGCGGATAATGAGTTGTTCAGATTGCTTGTCATAGTTTGAAACCAGTTGATAGAGCAACTGAATCACATAAATACGTGTCAAATGCAAACTGACTGGATGTGCAAGCAGAACATTTTTGAACCATAGCTGGCCTTAACAAAAAAACATCAATATTGCATCTTAAAAAAAAGATAAAAGAAAGGTAAAATTCACCTCTGAATGGTGAATAAAATACAAGAGTGTCAATAAAAGTGTGGACCTTATTCTCTTTTTTTCTCACAGCAGTATAAGGGGAATGCTAGAAAATGGACTTTTATGAGTTCAAAAGTATAAGAATTCTGTATCTTGATCAGACTTTATTTTCTTGACACTGAGTGCTGGATGTGTGAAACCATGGTGCATTGCTCTTCTTTCAATAACCTCTTCAGGTTACTTCTTTTTCCTGCTGGAGATTTCTCCTGGTATTCATATCACAACATATTGGAAATTTTGAGATTCTCAGGAAAAAATCTGAAAAAATACATTAGTGTTGCTACCTTAACTGGGAAGGTAAAATAAATATTCTTTTGAAAGCTTTCCCTATATAACTACCCAATAAAATAATTATCTAATAGTGATACATTTTTAATGTTAAGTTTTATTTCTGTGACTTTGTTTTACCTTAGAAGCATCCATGTACAAAGGATGAAATGACCAACCCATGATCTTTACAGGTCAGGTATTAAAAAGGGAAAAATCCCTTGCTTCTGTTATACCATAGAAAGTTCACTGTGTACATTCCATTGGATAAGATTTTTTTTAAGACTAGCTATTCAGAACTTACCTTCTTCAGTGACCTCTTAAACTTAAAACTTCAGACCTTAAAATTTATTTTCACCAGCACTTATCCTAGAGGTGTCTAGACCAATGTGAAAGCTTTTATTGATATTTACTCAAGTCCTGAACTGGTCTGTTTTCATTCCCAGATGGTTGGCATTTTTCTCAAACTACCAGAAAGGGAGAGAGTTTTATTTTTCAGACTCATGGAATATATTCATAGACCAGAAAAATGAAATCGTAGCTACCATTTTATCTTAGAACATCTGGGTAAGTCATCCACTGCCTTTTTAAAAAAGCCAGTGATTAAAAATTCCCCCAAACCTGAAATTGTCGTTAAGGCATTAACATTTCCCACTCTTCCAAGGCCAATTAATCTCAAATACTTTATAGCAAATCTTAGCAGGTGTGCCTGAGTATTGCTGCCACAACCTGGCTGCCACATCCTATGAGCACGTACTCATTAATTTATTACAAGAAAAAAATGTGGAGTTGAGTCCTTGCAGGTAAAAGATAAATTAATTAGTTGTCTTCTATTTCTTGAACAATTATTTCTAGCCTTTAACTATCCTAGAAAACAAACAAACAAACAAAGTTTGCCATCGTTACTGTGAAATTAAAGCACGTCCTATTTGCCATTGTGAAAAACAGGGCAAAAGCTTTGACTGCCAGAACTGTTGCTTCTGACTGCAGATCGCATGTAAATAGTATTTCTTGCAGTTTCTCATTCACAGGGAAAAAGCAATTTTGGTCAAATCCTTTTCATAATCATTTTCTATTTGCTAGGTGTCAGCAGCTGGCGGTTCACATAATGCCTCTTTTGGGTGTTATTCCAAGATACTTATTTCTTGTCACACACCAGAAGTTAAACTGGGCTGTCTCATTTTGGGCTTCAAGAGTCTGTCACCAAGGGCCAACTGCTCCAGATGTTGAATGAACAGTAAGAGCAAAGGTCAGGTATGCATGGCCTGCCTGGATATGAAGCAATACCCCAATAACTAAAATCCTAAGAACTTCCCAGATGAACTCGGAATTAAAGCCCCTCCTCTTTTGGGCTACAGGGCCGATATAAAATAGAGTGTTGTTTTGGATCAGATGTTCCAAAATAATTGGGCCTCTGATGAATGCTCTGACTTTGTGTGAAAGGGATAAATCTGGTAATAAAGCAGACTGACTGAATTCTAATTTTTAAGGACAGAAGAAGTGGAGAGTATAGGACTGAAGTTGAACCTGAATGGCTAGAAAAAAAGAATGGAGGGCTTTGTGGTAGAAGGGTGAGGGAAGATGACCTGAGTAATGAATTTTTATTGTTGCCATCACATATAGCTGCAACTGTCTTTAACAGTGGTAACTATGACATCGATTTCTTCTGCCATTGGTGGTGGTGACTTTATTAGCCCATGTCTGATTTTCTCCTTTCTTATTATTTTACCTTGCAATACTGAGCCCATGTTTTTAGATTCTTTAAATGATACCTGACGTGTGGCAGCATAAAAATTGCCTTTTATTTTTTTTCTTTCCATCCTCTCCATTACCTTTGTGGCCAATTAATTTTAACTTACCATAGCTCTGCTTCATACATCCCCAGGATGTGTTTGTCCACAGCAGTGGGTAAGGTCATATTTCACTCCCTGGTCCCTTTTGGTTTTCTTTTGGCAATCCATTTTGATGCAAGTGCAGCGCTAAAAGGTTAAAGGTTTTCTGCTCATTATAATTTTTGCCTTCTGTAAAAAACAGGGTTTCCCCCTATTATTAGTATTAGTATTAGTATTAGTATTAGTATTAGTATTGGGTTTTTATTTTTTTTCATAAAACAGGTCTGTTTTTAAAGAAAATAAACACAGAGAACAAGTTATGATAAAAGCATGAAATTTTTTCAGACCTTTTGACAATTTAAATTGTCTTCTTGATGCTATTTTATTAACAAGAGCAGCTATCTTCTTGCAGTCAGTTGTAGTCTTATAGCCCTCAAGTGCCATCAGAGGTCTATTTATTATTCTTGTGAATTTTCCCTGCTGGCATGTCTTTTGCATTTCCTGAGTCCCCTGCATCTTATTTTCTCTTTGTTTTGCTTTTGACTGTTCTTCACATGTCAGGTCTCTCCTGTTGCATGATCAAGCATCCACCTTTCTTTTAATTCTGAAATCTAGTTGTAGCTCAAGACTCGAATGTACTGCCCTGAGACATTGCTTATTTAATTTAAACCTTATCTTCTAACAACCGCTCCACAAAGAAGTCTTCATTTTCATTTCCATTCTTTGCTCATTTATCTCAAGCCAGCCTGGATTATGAATGTTGTACTAACTGCATATCTATCTATTGCATTTCAAATTTTTAAAAATGCTGTTGGTATTGTCTCATCTATTCAGCATAATTACAATTTGCTTTTCTATTTTCCTATGCAGTTCACAAATTGAGTACATTCAAATCACAGATGTAATTGAACTTATACTTCCAAATTCATTTAAAGGAAAAAAAAGAAACCCAACACGTCTAAATATGAAGCAATCAACAAATATTACTCATTTTGATTTGCAAAAATAAAATGATACTTGCTTTCACAGATACAAACTTTCTGCTTTATTTAACAGTAAACAATGCTAATATGCAGTGATCTATATTTTTACTAGCAATCATACAAATAGAGAGCTGGGCCGAGGGGAACCTGATGAAATTCAACAAGAGCAAGTGCAAGGTCCTGCACCTGGGGAGGAACAACCCCATGCACCAGTACAGGCTGGGGGCTGAACTAATGGAAAGCAGCTCTGTTGAGAAGGACCTGGGAGTGCTGGTGGACAGTAAGCTGACCCTGAGCCAGCACTGGGCCCTTGTGGCCAAGAAGGTCAATGGTATCCTGGGCTGCATTAAAAGGGGTGTGGCCAGCAGGTCGAGAGAGGTATTCTCCTCCTCTACTCTTGTTGCATTAATGGTAGGAGTCTGAGGAGTGGCTAGGGACCTACCGTTAAGTCACGATGTTCAGACAGGACCCCCTTGCTTTCTAAACTCCTGCTCAGAGAGGACTCTAGGTGTGGCTAAGTCCAGTCTTAGTCTCAGACTTGGTCAACAGTTTATTTCTAAGGGTTGTAGAAGTAAACACTCATCAGAGTATTTGTTGTTAATAACTAATTTGGCAGATGGCCAGGTTGATCACGTTCACTGAGAACGATCACAGCTAGATTGATGAAGAGTACGATTTATTAAAGCAACAGACACACAGGTTCTTTGGGTTACCGGTGATAAGATTGCTGGTTACAAGACACACACAAATACCAAGAATATGAGTACACTGCTAGGCTACAAGTATGCTAAATGAATATGAAGAGACTCTAATATGAAGCAAAGTAACTCTAATACATTAGAGATTTAAAGTGACTCTATAGAGGTTTCCAGTCTTACCCAAAGGTGTCCCAGTGGGGGCGAAGAGAGGCTCAACCTATCAACTGGTCCCAGAAGTCAGGGTAGTACGCAATGCTAACTTCCCCAACACCGTCTTTCTCTTCACTCATTTTATACTATTTTTTATCTTTTAGGTGGAGCTTCAGTGACTCTAGTCATACATACATTTATTATGATTGGTGTAAAATTTCCTATCTTTGTTTTTACAGGTATAGACTAGAAAAATTCAAAACTCATGCCCAGTGAGGGGTGGTCGCACCTTAGAGGCGGGTAACTTTTCAGTTGGAGGTGTATTTTGGTATCATAATGGCATTATAATGAGCAAAGTTCACCAAAAGGACAGCATTTTGTCAAAGGTATGACGGACTCTTGGCCCAGGGTGGCAAATATGCAGCATACCAGCTCCATAGTACCTCAAGTTCCCATTTACCACAGAGCCTGGCCGCGATGCCTCCACACTGCTCCACCCTCCGGACAACTCCTCTTAGAGCAAGTACACCAAGTTCTCCTGGCAGTGCCGACGCCTGTGGTTACCAGGGAACTTTTGTGGAATGGATTCCTCACGTATCAGCTGCACTTCACCCTGACAGCTTCTTCAGTGCTGTACCTTTTCTAAAAACATAAATTTAATTTCTAAGTCACCTCCAGTGTTTATTCGACAACTCTGCCCTAGTGAGACCACATTTGGAGTACTGTGTACAGTTTTGGACCCTCCAGTTTAAGAAGGATGTGGAACTGCTTGAGCAAGTCCAGTGGAGAGCTACCAAGATGCTCAGGGGACTGGAACATCTCCCTTATGAGGAAAGGATGGGTTTGTTTAGCCTGGAGAAGACTGAGGGGGTATCTCAGCAATACCTATAAATATCTAAAGGGTGGGCGTCAGGACGACGGGACTGGACTCTTTTCAGCGGTTCCCAATGACAAGACAAGTGGCAATGGACACAAGTTGGAACACAGAAAATTCCACCTCAATATGAGAAAATACTTCTTTTCTGCGAGGGTGCCAGAGCAGTGGCACAGGCTGCCCAGGGAGGCTGTGGAGTCTCCTTCCATGGAGACATTCAAAACCCACCTGGATGTGTTCCTGAGCCCCCTGCTCAGGAGTGGGGTTGGAGGAGGTGTCCAGAGGTCCCTTCCAACCCCTACCATTCTGTCATTCTATGATTCTGTGATATGTTTACATTATTCATTACCACCTTTAAAGAGATTTATAAGAAATATTTTATATTTTCTAAAACTTTTTTTAAAAACTTACACAAGAAAAGGATATATTGTCTGTCTGTAGAATCATTGTCCTAAAATCTTAGAAAGCCATTCACTGGAAACACTCATTCTAGGGAATCTGATTGAGAGTTCATTAGTCTAAGTTAAAGTGTTCTTATTTTTTGAGTTGTCTAACATCCTGGCATTGCCTTTCACTCTTCTGATGTTATTATCTTACTTTTGACTATTTCCATTATTTATATTGTTGGATGAATATTGAAACTTTCCTAAGCCTAACAAAGGAAACAAATACATTCCTCCTATCATATGTGGTCCAGTAAATATTCATTACCCAAGTTTCTTTCAATTTTCTTACATTGCTATAGTGTTTCCTAAGATTTTCACTTTCCAAATATATTAGGGGAAAAAAACCTCCACTCTCCTGTCATGAAAAGTCATTAAAAACTGTAATGGAAATGAATTTACTTTCATTAATATCTTTCAACTCTCATTATATAGTACCAGACTTCCCTAATACATATATTTACTTTACAATACAATTTCCTCCAGTCAGAATTTCAACGAGCACCATCAGATACATCATTGTTTATCAGTTTCCCACACCTGTATGACCTTTCATTACAGCTGAATACAAGTTATATGACTGGATCGTGCATACATGCAACTGTAATCAGTACGACTATAACCATATCTGAACAAATAATATGTGAGGTATTTCTGGTACCTACTAAATTTGCCAAAATTTCCTGCAAGACTTCCTAATAGCTAAGACAGATTACTTAAAAAAAAATTACTTTGTCACTGTATCATTTATATATTCCTTACTGTTGTATGTTTCTAATTCCCTGGCACTGAAGCTATAATATATTAAAAAGTAAGCAAATATAAGAAGTGTGTCAGGTGTTTGGGTGTATGACTATGTATTGATGCATTGGAAACATAGTTTTCAAATGTACCATTGCACTAAAGACAAATTATATTGACTCAGAACAAACAAAAGAAAGGAAACTACAGGTCAGAGGCTGGATATACACATATATGTTACATATAATGAATGAATACAGGTCTATTCTTGTAAAAAACTGATCTAGAAGTAGGGTAGCAATCACTACAGTTCAGGATGACTTTTTAAAAAGAATTTAATTGAAATTTCCTTATTATCCTAAAACAAGAAAAATATTCATTTAAAGGTTATTTTGGTTGGAAGTAAAAGAGAAGTGAAAAGTATCACCCTTTCCTTAAAAGTTAAAAACTCTAAAGTAGGCTATTGCTTTCTGTTGTTACAAATAAAAATACTCAGGCCCATGAATCATTTCAACAAGAAAAATTTTTGAGCTTATCCTTCCTAATGATTTAGTTAACAGTCTTATGGCAGAAATCAAAGCAAAGCTCTTTTCTTCAAACACCTGGCAACATTATATTTGTTAAGAAATTTTTGGAAGCAACTTATTTCAGCTAGCTAAGTCACAAAAATAATTAAAATCAAACTCCTTATACCTTTAATTTAAATGAATAGCTAGGAGCCTAAGAAAAATTGCATCATGGAATCAGAATAATTTGGGTCAGGAGGCACCTCTGGTGGTCAGCTGGTCCAACCCCTGCTCAAAGTAGGACTAGTTAGGTCATCTGCTTCAGTGACAAGTTAATTTGAGGCCTGAACACCTCCAGGGATGGATGGTCTACAACTTCTCTGTGTATGAAATCTTAATACCTAATAGAAAGTTCCCATGTTTCCACCCATGCCTGTTGCTCCTGCCCTGTTGTGCACCTCCAAAAAGGGTGTAGCTTATATTCTCTCTACCCTCTGGTCAGGTACTTGAAGACAACAATATTGTCTGCTCTTTGCCCTCTCTTTTCCAACTTGAACAGGCCTAGCTTTTCAATCTCTTCTTGCACATCCTGTGCTCCAGCCCCTGGCCATCTTTCCCACCTTCACTTGACTATCTCCAGTAAGTCCCTGTCTCTCTTTGCCTGGTAAGCCCAGCACTGGACACAGCACCCAGATACGTCTCAACAGTGCTGAGGGAGAGGATCATACACTTTGACCTGATGGCAATGATCTGCCTAATGCAGCCCAAAAGACTGTTGGCCTTCCTTGTTGCAAGAACACACTGCTGGCTCATGGTGAACTTCTTCACTAGGACCCACAGGGCATTTTCTGTAAAGCTGCTTCCCGACAGTTTGGACTCCAGCCTGCCCCAGTGCATAGGGTTATTCCTCCCCAGGTGCAGGATTTTACAGTTCTGTGTGTTAAGCTTCATGAGGTCCCTGTGTCCTATTTCTCCAGCCTCTTGAGGTCCCTGTGATGGCATCTCTACCTTCCTGTGTACTGACCACTACCCCAATCTGGTGTCCTCCACAAAGTTTTGAGAGTACACTCTACCCTGTCACCCAGGTTAATAAACATTATCATAGAGTCATAGAATCATTAAGGTTGGAAAAGACGCTTAAGATCATCGAGTCCAACTGCTAATCTATCACTGCCAAGTCCACCACTAAACCATATCCTCAAGCACCATGTTTACCCTTCTTTTAAATGGATGGAGACCAAACCACTTCCCTGGGCAGCCTGTTCCAATGCCTGACAACCCTTTCGGTGAAGAAGTTTTTCCTAATGTCTAACCTAATATTCCCTTGGCGCAGCTTGAGGCCATTTTCCCTCGTCCTATCGCTTGTTACTTGGGAGAAGAGACCGACCCCCACCTCGCTACAACGTCCTTTCAGGTAGTTGTAGGGAGCGAGGTTTCCCCTCAGCCTCCTCTTCTCCAGCCTAAACAACCCCAATTCCCTCAGCCACTCCTCATAAGACTTGTGCTCTAGACCCTTCACCAACTTAATTGCCCTTCTCTGGACACGCTTCAGCACCTCAATGACCTTCTTGTAGTGAGGGGCCCAAAACTGAGCACAATATTAAAGGTGCGGCCTCACCAGTGCCGAGTACAGGGGCACAATCACTGCCCTGCTCCTGCTCGCCACACTATTCCTGATACAATCCAGGATGTTGTTGGCCTTCTTGGCCGCCTGAGCACACTGCCTGCTCATGTTCAGCTGGCTGTCAACCAACACCCCAGGTCCTTTTCCTTCAGGCAGCTCTCCAGCCACTCTTCCCCAAGCCTGTAGCATTGCATGGGGTTGTTGTGACCCAAGTGCAGGACCCACCACTTGGCCTTGTTGAATCCCATACTCTTCACTCCGGCCCAACAATCCAGCCTGTCCAGGTCCCTCTGTAGGGCCTTCCTGCCCTCCAGCAGATCAACACTTCCACCCAGCTTGGTATCATCTGCAAACTTACTGAGGGTGCACTCAATCCCCTCATTCTGATCATCAATGAAAAGATTGAACAGGACTGGCACCAACACTGAGCCCTGGGGAACACCACTCGTGACTGGCCGCCAACTGGATTTGATTCCATTCACCACCACCCTCTGGGCTCGGCCGTCCAGCCAGTTTTTAATCCAGCGCAGAGTGAACTTGTCCAAGCCGTGAGCAGCCAGCTTCTCCAGGAGAGTGCCGTGGGAGACAGTGTCAAAGGCCTTACTAAAGTCCAGGTAGCCAATGTCCACAGCCTTCCCCTCATCCACTAAGCGGGTCACCTTATTATAGAAGGAGACCAGGTTAGTGAGGCAGGACCTCCCTTTCATAAACCCATGCTGGCTGAGCCTGATCCCCTGGGTGTCCCACATGTGCTGCATAATGGTATTCAAGAAGATCTGCTCCATGACCTTTCCCGAGGTCAGGACAGGCCTGTTGTTCCCCGAATTAGAATTAGACGTTAGATGTTATGGATCGCAGTAGGGATCCTTGAGGGATGCCCCAAGTTACTAGCCCCCATCTAGATTTGTATTTCCTTGTTCACTTTATTCACTAAACCACACCTCTGCAAGAAGCTTTACAGCCTAACTTGAAAAGCCAAACACAGATTTTATGCTTGTGTAAGTAAAATAATATAAAATCAATAGAACTTTCCTGTTATTATTTTAATTGTTTTCAAATTATAAAAGCTTCTTTACAAGAACTATAAAGACTGCAAGAAATATGTTGAAAGGACAAAAAATGTTTTATCAGGGTTAGATGGTCTAAAAACTTCAAACTAGTCCTTGTATCAGAAGATTTTATATGTTGTTACCTTGAAGAATTCCAAAATGAATTTACTTATAATAAGCTTTTAAAATAGCTCTGTTGAAAGTTTTCTTTTGTAATGTAATAAATGTTTTAGCAATAGTGATCCATGTTATTTACTACAGTAAGACTTTTCTCTAAAGAACAGCCAATCAATATGCATTTGCTTCTGTCATATGTCCCACCACTGAAATTTGGATTAACCATGGAGGAGAGCAGGCTTGCTTAAATGCATGATTTACAAGGTGAGAAACAGCAAAAAAGAGGGAAACCCCTGTTCACTTTAGATGAGATGATAAATGAAGGTCTCTGCATAGTTCTTAAACAGTGCAGCAGCTTATGAAACCATCTTTCAGGTGAGGCCAACAATCTGGTATCAGAGAACTGCTACTGACATTGCACTGACTTTTTCAAGTGTTTTTTTAGTCTCTAGCTACCTGCGGCTTTTGCCACCTTTGAAATTTTGACTTTTCCTTCTGTCATATATGAAAAGGGCAGAAGCCTTGTGGAAAATCTATTTTGAGATAGAATGGAGCTCATGTTTCACATGGGACCTACTAGGACTTTGGGAATTGAACTGCTAGCAGTACCTTGGGAGTTTCAGTCAGAAAGAACTGAGTAGAAAAAAACTTTTCCTAAGCCAATCTTCTAGATGGCTTCTAGTTTGCAATGATATTGATGCTGAAATACATTAAATTTTATTTATCTGCTTTAGGGAGTGAAATTCCACAGGAGTCTAATATTTGTGCTGAATGCGCTGGTTTTGCTCCAGATCAGAGGCATTTTGGAAATACTGTAATTCAGAAATGGAAGATTTTCTGGCTAGATTGACTCCCATGTGAGAAACTGATGCCACTGAGAAAATGCTTACACATTGATTTCTCTAATGAAAAGCTGTAGGACTTATATTGCTATATCAAACTTCATTTGTAGTTCAGCTATGTGAAAACTAAAGGTTTGTTTTTCCCTTTTCTCCCAGCTAATTTTTTTAAATAAATGTGAGCATCCATGTGATTAAATGGATAAAAAATGTAAGTAACCTTCCTCTAAGTTAGGAGGTATAATAGACAAAGAAGGGTAAAAGATAATTTAATCTTTGTGCTTACTCAGACTACCATGACTGTAGGTTCCTTTCAACACGAAGATGAAACAAATTTTCTATAAAAGTTCCTGTAACTGTTGCCAACTGTCTGGGGAAAAAAAATAAAATCCCTGCATTAATATTTTTGAAGTACATTTTTGTTAGTATGGGAAAGTTCACGGTATGCCAATACCTGACTATATTTGTTTTGCCTCTATTCTTCCTTTTTTTTAAAGTGAGCTGTTATTTGCTTGGATGTTAGGTGTGGTATAGCCACTTCAGACATTTACATGGCTCTTCTAGAGTAATATACATGTATGTGATTATTTCCTGCAATGGAAAGAGACAGTGCAGACCGTTTTGAATTGGTAGAGTACAAGTAATCAAGACTATTAACCTGCAAGACTGCAAAAGGTCATCGAAGTAATAAAAACTATTTGACAGTAAGAGATTAGAGTGAGCTTCTGCAGTTCCTGCCTGTGTGCTGCTAATGACAGTGAGGTCTTGTCTGTAAGATTAAATTTATGCATAGCTTCATCTCCTAGTGACATCTAAAACATGTCAGATAAAACAAGAGTTGACCCCTAAAATAATCTTTTTCTTTTCATTTTAGCCAAGGCATTTAGATCCCATTTCATAAATTTCTAAATGCCAATTTAACTGAGGTTGATTTGAAAGGAAAGGAAGACTTCTTTGTTGTAATTTTGTTCCTTCTTGGGATGGCTGTTTTGAGTGTACTGATGAAGGTTTTGTATCATATTCGGGTTACTTCTGATCAGACCTGGCCAAAAGGAGGATCACAATATTCCTCTATTTAAACTTCATAAATTACATCATAATATTATCTTTTTCTCCGTACTTTTATATGAAAATGTAAAGATCTTCATTTCATGTCCCTAAATTAGTCTACTTTCTTGTCAGAGTGGTTAGAATAGACACTCAGTTCCAAGCCAATATTTGTTATATATCAGCAAGTGAAAAGACTAATCCCTGTACACCTGTACATTATGATTTGAACAAGGTAGTAAATAAATCATTGCAGCATTTGTATTAGAAAACTTGTCAGCAGCTTCAACTGCAAATATAAGCTGGATGTTAGGAATATTAATAGGACTGACTATAATCAGAATTACAACAGAGAGAGTGAAACAGTATTTTCATTGTAGTTGATATTACTGATATTTTCATTATTTTAAGTAGGACGGTAGACCATATTTTGTACTTCCAGGTGCTGTCTCAAACTAACAACTCAATGGGACTAAATACCCTGAAGGTGAGATACTGCAGTTTGTGATTTACGGCCAAGCATACTACATTTCATAGTAAGAAATGCTTTTCTGTTGGCTTTATGAATGAAAAAAAGCAACAAGCAAAACTATAAAAAATTGTGCCTGCCTTTATCTCCAAATGATGAGAAGAAGAAAAGTAAAAAGAAAAAAAAAATTTTTTTAAAGGGACAAAATGAAAGGATGACAAAACCAAATACAGCTTCTACAAATGTATTCTTAAAGAAAAAAGAGGAATCTTCTAAAAGTGTCTGTTTCATTTCTTTTTTTCTCAAGAAATGCCAGAATTTATTCCAGCCATTAAACAGGATAGTACACTACTTTAAAAGAAAATTACGTTCTTTTTGCTGAGAACAGCATTCAGAAACTTAACAAGGATAAAAAGGCATACATTAGGCAGAAATATAAAACATTAGCATGCTTTGCTTGAGTATGTAGGACAGCAAAATCTCTGCTTTTCTCATTTTTTTTCTTTTAAGTATCTCAAGATGGCAGTGTTTCAGAATACTTCCAATTTCTCTGTTCTACATATTCTTAAAACCTGCTTGATTAATGTATTCATCATAATGACTGCACCTCAGGGTTTGAACTGGGAGTGGGAAGAACGCCTGGTACTGGACAGATCAACACGTCATATAATGTTATTAAAAGTCCATTATAGGAAAGGTATGTAAAACATGGATCTTCTTTTCAAAGGCCACTGCTATATCCTTTCTTACACTGAGTCTATAAATTTTGTCTGGGAAAAAGTTTTTACTTGTAACAACTGAATCATGTTTAAATTTGTTAAGCAGAGCTCCCAGCTTGCACTCAGGCAATCCACTGACTCAGAGAGACGCTGGCTGAAGCAGAAGTTCAGAACTGAAACTGCAAGGGTTAAACAGTAGGTTGCTCCACTCATGCCTAAGGATGAGTTGGATGGGAGGGGTTAGCAATAAAGAATGAATGGGCTTGATCAGCAGTCAATCTCAAATGCTTCTGAATCGAGTATTCTCCTATGACAGTTCAGGAATTGCAATAGCTGTGATGGACATAGGATGGGTATGTATCATCAAGCAATTCTCCGTCCAGGCATGATAATACAGTTTCCTTACGTGGACAACAGAGGTCCTAGCTTCTGATAATCGTAGTCTGGGTAGGATTTCCAAAGTAGAGGTTCTCTGGAACCTCTTTTTTGTTCCCAGGAGAAGCAGCCATCTAACACTGCTGTGACTCAGCCCAGGATTAACAACAATTTTTAATTCTCTGTTGGTACCACCCCAAAAAGAGCTTCTAAATTAAGAGTATTCTTTGGTTAACACAGGTAAATTTGAAATAGCTCCATAAGAATTAATGGAATTTTTTCATATAAGTACAGGATTGACACATAGGAAAGGGCAGGGCGGAGGAGAGAGATATGTAGAAGGTAAGGAGAAAGGAAGGAAAGCAAGCAGGTACAAACATGACACCAGGGAACTTTACTCCACTCATCACAAAACTTAAGGACAGGTATAATTCTCCTCACTTTACTCACATAAGAAAGTGTCACTCTCTGTCTCTTACTCTCTTTCCACACTTTTTCCTTGTCTTTTCCTAATGGTTTCAGAGTACTACCTTTAGTCAGTCATCTTTGCTGTAAATTTCTCTAAGCTGTTATTGGATAATCTTCCAGAGTGTGGCAGGCCCCATTGCCAGTGAATTTCTTGGGGTTATAGCCCTATTTGATGAAACTAAGAGCTGCTAAATTTACAAAGGACTAACAAAATGCATAGGGTTTTTTTTGTTCTCAGTTGAAATCCCATTTTACCAACAAATATTTTCAAGGAACCCTGTAACAACATATATATGCCTGTATATCCATGTTCCTGAATTTACTTTCTGTAAAACAAGACTCTGACCCATATGGTCATATGTGTGTGTGTTTTATTGGGAATTTGGACCTTAACCTGCTTGTTTGCTGCCCTTGACCTTAGAGATCTCAAATGCATTTACACCTTTTGAACTAATTTCCCAAAATCAGTTCAATTTTTGCACTCTCTCTGAGCGGACATTTGGCTCTTAATCACATGCAAAGTCCTACATATAACAAATTGGTGCTTGCTTTGTTTGCCAAAGTTTTGGAAGGAGAAGCACTTAGTTCATCTAAACAAGCTGGGATGTAGAAGGGTTTTCACTTTGAAAGAAAGCATGAGTGTGAAAAATCTAATCTTCCATCCTCATTGATGGTAGTTTTCACATTCATATTGATGTCTCAGGTGTCCCTCTAGTCTCATTTTCCTTTGCCCTTATTTTCTTGTGTGAAAATGTCTCATCTCTTCCACTCCAACATCGTTTATGCTCTGATTTTTCTGTTACCAATCTGATTTAATTTGGCTAGCAGCTCATTCCATTCACAGGTTCCTTCTAGCCTCCTTCTTATTAATACTCTAACTGTGAATTCTGAACTGTTCTGTCCATTATTTTGTAGCCACGCTTGATTTTAACTTTCCAGTTCTTCCTTTTCTTCATCAGCAGAGTTAACTTACAGCATGCTTTCTGCTGTTCAACCTCCTGGGTCTCTGTGTCCTTTTTTGTACTACTGCAGGAAAGTTTAGTAAATTCAGTTTTTTTAGCCACGGAAGGCATTTCATTTCTGTACTTGGTCCTGCTATGAAGGATCTATCAGGTAATGCTGTGTTGACTTGTTTGGCTTTATTGTTAATCTGTTCTCCTCTTCATTTCTGCTATATTTCATGTCAAGCACTATTTTTTCTACGTGCAGTGTAACTCCAGCATCTCCAGTCACATGGCATTTGTTGACTTTTCCATGAACTTAAGTATTACCATCTAATATGTCACTTCCTTCACCTGTCACTCTTGTACCTTATTCACATGAAGAATTCTATTTATTTTCTGTGTCATATCTTTCTATCTGCAATATTAACTATTCCTTACCATTCTCATTCCCCTTTTATCTAGTTCCATCACCTCAAATTTTTCCCCAGCTCTTCTAACTCCTTTTTTTTTCTTCCTCAGAAAACAAGAAAACAAATTCTCCATGCTCTCTCCAAGACTTTTACTGTCTCTGCAAGTAGGTCTCTATCTTGGTGTTTTCTTTCATTTCCAGTTTACTGAAATGCAGATGATTTAAGTGAGTTCTGTGGCATGTTCATAGTGTGTGTACAACTTCCATTTCATTCAGACTATCAAAAACTTGGAAATCTATCTTATCCCTAAGAGATAAAACTAACTAACAGGACATAAATAAATCATATTTCTTAGTGAGAGACTACTTTAGATAGTCTTAGATGGCAGTGTACTATCAGATGTAAATATACACAAAAATAAAGAGGAATTAAATAATAATCACAACTGGCATTCTTCTAAGTAAATATCAGCTTGACCCTAGGCAAAATTCTGTATATTCCATGTTATGTATAGTTCTTTCATTAGCAAAACCTGAACTTTCACCCAGTAATCATTGTTACACTCATAAACTTGTTAAGGGCTAAGGGAACAAGCCATATACACATGAAGCCAGGAATTGATTGTTAGACTAACTAAAATCATAATGGTTGAATCAAAACAGAAGAAACAGCTCTTCTTAGTCTAGTTACAGTAATGCTAACACTCAGAGTTCAAATTAATACAAAAAGACTCATTAATAATAATAGCCCCAAAACTGTTATAGAAAAAAAAAAAACAACCCTTCCTAATAGCTACCCTTTCCCTCTAGTATTTGTGCTCATCCTTCCAATGTTTCTCTGGATTTCATGGTCACTGGTAATAGTCTCTTGCAAGCAGAGAGGTGATTGGGTGTCAGAGGTAGTCTTCAGTGTCTTGAGTTCTTCACTTGGATCTCTTGTTATGGGATTTCTTATCACAGCTTGCTTTCTTTTCATTCATCCCCAGCTATAGTTTGACTGTACAATTTGTTGCACAATAGCCTCCACCAACTCCAATTAACATAAAAGTCTATTACTTGTTATGGAGTGAGTACCTGGGTTTGTCAGAACTTTACCATATATGATAGTCAGAGAGAGTAACCTCAGACAAGCTAATCAGGAGTCACTTGGCCATTAGGAATTTTTTAAAAGAAGGAAAAACCAGCCCTGGCCAAGGCAAGCCTAGACAAGCCTTGAATCCCTGCACTGAGGGGTCAGTGCAACACTTCTGGTTTCCTATTGTTAATAGCAAAATCATATTTAGTAAGCTATACCAATAAGCTTATTTTTAGATAATTTATTGATTTGGTCTGCTTACCACATCTTGAAAGTACAGAGTCCATTGCTTGTCTCTGCAGAACCACCCTATCTGACAGGTCCGTTTAACAAACAAAAGGTATAGTCTGCGATTATGATGTGAACAGAAAAAGACAGGATCCAGTGTAAATGTGAATGACCACATGCTCTGATCATGGGGGCAATTTTCTATTTGGGGCAAAGATGTGATGAGTCAATGCCTAATGACTGGACTATTGACTTTATATTGGGTCATCATCTTTACGTGGGGGCAGAATTTCAACTCATACTTTTACAGTTGCTCTTAGAAAAGCAGTGGGAGACACAGATATCTCAATTTTTAAAAATAATGCAATTAACCTAGGTTTTAAACCTCCCGCTTAGGAACTTGATTTTACACACCTTGGTTTGAAGATTCAGAGAGCTTTTCCCTGGTTAGCAAATGTCATTGTCTCCTACCTTTGCTCTTGATTCTGCATTATAAAGGGCAAGATTAGCATACCTTCTTTGACATGGACAAATTTTACAATAAATGTACTAACCATAAAATAACTGAAAACATGAAATAATAAAGAAAATTAATAGCTTAATTTCATGAAAAGTTCCAGAGATAGCTGTTTAAGTATGGAATAATTTAAGAAGAGAGAGAAGTAGAAGTTTCTTTGCAACTCAGCCTGGCACAAAGTTGATTGCTACCTCAAGCTTTGTTTATTACATCTACAGAAAAGAGTGAGGCTAGCATGTGTTCCTTTTTAAAGGAAAGTATTACAGATGCAGGCAGGAAAAAAATTGACAGAATTTAATTACTGAGATGGAGGATTTGAAATAAAACTAAAGCTTTTTTTATGAAAAAGAACGAAAAGGATTAAAGACATTGGTCTAATTAAACTCTTTTGGGTGAAAGGAACAAAAATCCCAAACCAAAAGAGAACCACATAGAACAAAGCAAAACAAAACAAAACCACAGAATGTGGAAGGATTATGACATTGTAGAAGTAACAAATATTGGGAAATCCTTTATTCATATAGAAAATTGGAAGAAAAAAAGAGTGATTCTAAGCCATTTGGTGCCATGCAGAGAAAATAAAAACACATAGACTAGAAAGAAACAAAGAAAGCATGCCTGTAGAATTACCATTTAGAAGACATCTTAGAGAATTTCTTCATTCTACAGACTTAATGCATGGCCTTTTGCAAGACAGTTTCCTATTTTCCTGTTGTGATTTAGCCGGCAGCTCAGCCCCACACAGTCACTCGCTCACTCCCCCACCAGTGGGACAGGGGAAGAGAATCAGAAGGGTAACGCTCGTGGGTTGGGATAAGAACAGTTTAATAATTAAAATTAAAAGAAACAACAACAAAAATGCAATGTAAAGGAGAACAACGAGAGGGGGACGGATCGGGGAGGGAAATGAACCACTGAAACAAACCGCACGCGATGCAGCCGCTCACCACCAGCCGACCTGACGCCGCGCCTCCCCCAAGCCGCAGCCTGCCCCCTCTTAATATATTGGTCATGGTGACACATGGTATGGGATGAACCTGCCATTGCCCAGTCCAGGTCAGCCGCCCCTGCCATGGTCCTGCCCCTTCCAGCCCCCGCCCCACCACGCGGCAGAGTGCTGGAAGCCGGAAAGGTAGCCGACCCCACCCACAGGGAGGAGAGTTAACCCGTTCTCAGCCAAAACCAGCACATTTCCATATAAGTTTATCTTCTACTTTTGTATTTCCAGTTAAATTATGTAATTTATTCCTTTGTATCTACGCCGTGTTCACATGCTGTTCGGTGCTACAGTCTCTGTAGGATACAATTGCCATATTCAAAGTGTTTTAGGTCAGTTTATAAAAGCATGTTGTTCACTTACATTACAGCCATAAAAGCTTAGAACTAGAGTAGCATTATATAGAAAATGGAGAAGAAATTACACTATGGTTTGGGTTTTTTAAATGTTTTTGGTTTTTGTTAGTTTAACAAGGTCAGACAAAAATGATCAATCAGAGTTAAATTTTTCTTGTAATATATTCTGTTGCATGTCTTTGAGGTCAGAAAATATATTAATGAGCTTTATTTCTTTCAGATGGCTGTACTGAGAAGTTAATTTTGTCAAAGCATTTGGTGAGAAAATACTAGAATTACTGTTGATGGGAAAAGATAAAAATAAAAGTATAAGAGGTCAAAAATTTCAACAGAGCCTCAAGTCTGCATTTTTTGATGAATCCCATGATTTTTAAAGATTTGTGTAACTGGTTATTTTGTGTCCTACTGTTATCTGTGATATACAGAGAAACTGGCTACAATGTGTAGAAAGAACTTTCTATGATCCTAAAATAATAGAATCATAGAATCATTTAGGTTGGAAAAGACCCTTAGGATCATCAAGTCCAACTGCTAACCTAACACAGCCATGTCCACCACTATACCATGTCCCTAAGCACCACATCTATATGTCTTTTAAATATGTATAGTAATGGAGACTCAACCACTTCCCTGGGAAGCCTGTTCCAATGCTTGACAATCATTTTGGAGAAGAAATTTTTCCTAATATCCAAACCTTCCCTGATGCAACTTGAGATCATTTCCTCTTGTCCTATTACTTCTCATTTCTGAAAAGAGACAGACATCCCCTCACTACAACCTCATTTCAGGTAGTTGTAGAAAGTGATAAGGTCTTCCATAAGTCTCCTTTTCTCCAGCCTAAACAACCCCAGTTCCCTCAGTCACTCCACATAAGACTTGTGCTCTAGGCTCACCAGCTTCATTGTTCTTTGAACACACTCCAGCAACTCAATGTCTTTCTTGTAGTGAGGGGCCCAAAACTGAACATAGTATTCAACAGTGTGGCTTTATCATTGCTGAGTATAAGGGCACAATCACTGCCCTGCTCCTGCTGGCCACACTATTCCTGATACAAGCCAGGATGCCGTTGGCCTTCTTGGCCATCTGGGCACACTGCCGGCTCATGTTCAGTATATTAAAAATAGTTTGTAACAATTTATTAAGTAACAATAGGTTGTGTTGTATTTTAAGGAAATGAAATAGCATATTCAGTTTCTGATCTCAGAATTAATTTTCTTATTGGCCTTCTGAAGCCTTTGCAATTAGTACCACTTAACACTGAAAAAAATTACAAGAAAGATCTGATGAATTACAGCATGTTTTAAATATATGCAGCAGAAAGGGATGGAACAAGTATTTTATTTTTTCAAAGATTAAATTTTCAAATCAATGGTTTTGGAACTTGATATTACAGGTAATTATTGTCAGGACAAAGATAGTTTTATTCAGAAGATAATAAGAATAAGATTTTCATTAAAAAGTCAAGAATAGCCCAGTAGTTGCTCCTGTGAATATGAAAGGATTTAACATGAATGATTCTTTAAAAATAGCTCTGATGTTTGAGAGAGATTACAATTAATACCTTAAATGTTTAACAGGCTAGATTGTTGACATATATAAATTAGTGTAGCATCACTAAAAATAAGTACACACTGTATATTCAAGTCGCTATAGAAACTTTTTCCATTTACAGTCAATGTGAGCAATGGTTAAAAACTATTTTAAAAAGAACAAGAAATTATTCACTAGAAGCAATATTGCTCTATTTCTGAGCGCCTGAATGTCTACAGAAATCTTCTAGCTTTTAATATATTGGGAGCCATGGAAAATTCTAAAAGTAAAAGACTGTAAAATCTAAAAGTTGTTCTACACTCCTAAGTTTTGCATGAACCACAACAGTAGAATTTGTGTTAATCATCTTGCCATTGAAAGCATATAATGAAGCAAGTATATAATGACCATTTCATTCCTACTTTTAAATTATTTTTTTAGTTAAAGAATGTAAAATCTAATAGCTCATTTTAAGTGGAGTTGATGTTACAAAGCATAAATTTGAATTTTCTATGAAATCCAGTCTTCTAAAAGCAATACTTAAGATATATTCTACTGTATATTTTTAAAAACAGATATAAGGACCTCTATGTTGATGTAGGGAGAAGGTTGACAAGGCTTAACAGAAACTGAGGAAAAACATGAGACACTGACAGTTTTATTTTTACTGTCTCAGTTAGTAAACCAGATTTCTTTTGAAACCCAGATTCCAAACACAAGGACTTACAAATAAACTGAACTCTTTCAAGTACTCGTAATTAATTTAGAATTCAGTAACTTTATGTTTAGGCAATATTTTTAGCTAATACTCTAACATAAATATCTGTGTTGAAAATAGTTGGCCTACTTGCTGTTACATGTGTGGCCTGAGAGAGTTGTGCGCTTTTGGTGTTGATAGCTCTATTAAGCATAAAAATAGTGTACATCAAATATTTACTCCTGTTCTAATAAACAATTTAAGTATTGCTCAGGCTTAGCCCTAGAAATGTACATCACAAGAAATGCAGGAAAGGACAATCCCCTATCTGCTTTGAGCAGATGTTCCTTTTCAAATTATCAATTTACTTCTTTAATTATAATAACTTTTTGGGATGATAGTGGACCTAGTGTCACCAGTCTGTGCTTTAAACATTGAGTTTTACTACACCCATAGGACAGGGGAAGGACATGAGGTCTCTCTTCCAGTTCCTGCCACTCACACTCCTTGCAGCTCTCACACATCGGATAGAGTGAGATTACACAGAAAAAACAGTTAACAAATAGTTAGTAAGAGTTCATAAGATAGGACAGACTGCTACCATCAGTTGTAGGGTTCGGTCAGACAGGTTTATTGACTGGTTTCCAGCTTATCAACCACTAGCCCCTTTGAAGCCCCTTGTCCCCCCTTTCCCCACCTTTGACCCTTCACCTGAATATCCCACAAATCCACTCAAATATCTGACATTAAGTTTCACACCGTTCCAGAAGCTACCTCCAGTATCCCATAATACTTGCGTCTCTCTTTTTTGCCCCTTTATATCAGCGACAAATTCAGGCCACTACTTTTCAAGGTGATCTCTGAGCTTCTCCTCTAAGGGCTCATCCCTCAGTGGCTTTGGTCTTCTCTGTTGTCTCCATTGCCACAAAATCCTTAATGTTTGTGGGTCTGTGCACTTAATTAATCAGATTCCTTCTTATTTGTTATTTATTTTGTACTGAATAGTCCTTGACCAGGTTACTTAAAGAACCAGATGCTCTGACATTTCACATATCATTACACCCTCTGGTCAACACCAGCTGTGCAAACAGGTGTTAACCTGCAGGATCCAGCCGTACCTCAAGCCTTTTCCCCTTGCTGACAGGATCAAGGAGAAAACCACCTGGGCCCTTATGTCCTTTGCTCTCACCTCCAAAGACACATAGTCAAACTTGATACTCTCCAGCTTTTCCCATGGAGGTGTCAGCATCTACATGGAAGAGAAGGAGTGGAAAAGAGTCTCAGGGCTGGACAAGAATCAGCAGTCTAGCTCATCATCAGTTCGAGCCCTGGCAAGCAGCAAACCTCCCTACGCAGCCAGTGAGGCTCTCTGCCATGGGGAGGAATCTACCATGGCTTTCACTCATGGAACACACATTAAGTTCTGTGTAAACAAAAATCAGAGATATTCTGTTCAATGTAGTATGCTTATTTAAACAGATTCAAATTTGATTTTTTCCCTTCAGGCCATATGTTTTGTTCTTTTATAAATAAATTATAAATATTTTAATAAAACAGATATCTAGTCCTTGCAGTCAAGCTCCTTGCTCCTCAGGACTAAGGGATCTTTATGGACAGATAGTTTCTTAATTGCATGGTTGAGAACCATGGCAGCATTGTAAGACCCACAAAGCAGACTATTGCTCCCACAGTTAGAAAAACTGAGCTGGTATAGATGTGGAGCATTGTCACTAACTCTAGAAGGTTGAGCTGATATTTCACATTTTTATAATCTGTCCAAATTATGTAGTCAATTTGAGGTTTTAACAAGGATACACAGCACCACATTTTAATAGTTTAAATTGCTGTATTTGAACTGCTATGAAATAGCAAGGAATCAACTGCATGAAAAAGGACAATGTTAATGAGATGAGGCCAAACTGCTGAAATATCAGATGAGAATGGCAAGTGAGAGAAATACTCTCAAGAATTTGTGACAAACAGTTGCAACAGGCAGATCTGACCCTACCCTCATTTATAAGAATGAATTAACATCTTCTTAGGACTAACCTGTTTTGTTGTTGCCATTTTTCAGAAATAAACATTGCAAAAGTATCCTTCCTGAACAGTCATAACTGAATTTCTGCAGCAGTTTCATCTCAATATATAGCAAATACATTGAGATATATTTTGCTCCTTTCATACATTCAATTATTTTTTCCTTTATATCTCCTGACATTTCAGAGATTCTACTCCTTATGGTGTTATTTGAAGAGGAGTTTTTGCTGTTTTTGAGAAAGAATGCCCAAACAGATTTCAGCATGTATCTATAGCCTGAGGTGAAATTAACACTGCAGAAGTATATGAGCCTTTTTGCCCTTTTCAGTATGTTATGCAACAAGATGTGATGCTCCTGAGGCAATCTTGGGTAGGTTTGTGCCTGTTTTATGTTTTATTTTTCTCCTCTTAAGTTTCTTCTTTTTTTTTTTTTTTTTTTGGCAACACGTAGAGATTTCAGTTCTTTAAATCATTACTTGCAATGGTTTTGGATGCTGATTTTATTTCTCCAGGTGATTAGGTGATTTCTTTACTCACTGTTTCTGTCTTTGGAGAGGTTTATATTTATTTATTTATTTGTTTGTTTGTTTTATACATGAAATATTGGAATGTTAGAAATGTTCGAAAGCTCTCACTGAAGTTTGTGGACTAGACTAACCGTTCCTAAATAGCTCATTTAATTCTTCTCTAGTACGGGCTTCTTCAAGACTCTTGTAGGGGGACTGCAGAAGCTGCTTGCCCAGTGGTCTCCACTGTCAGCAGCAGATGGGTGGAAGACAGTAGAAAACACCCCTATTTACCATATTTCCCAGACAGCACATCAGGAATCACAATAAAGTGTATAGTGCTTCATGAAATAGAGTAAATTGTCTAAATTCACCTCAGTGAAGTTATCTCATACCCCATTGAACATCACTGTTAATTTTACGTTAGTTTGTTTGGAAGCTTTTTTTTTTTTTTTCTGTAAAAGAAGATACAGTATCTCCTAGTCCAGTCCCTTGATTCCTCATCACTATCCGAAATGTCATCTTTCTGTCTCTTTCTTTTACATTTTCACAGTACTTCCCATATTTTCTTTTTCTCTGTCTCACACATTTAAATCACCTCCGCATAGGCAGGATCTGCCTGCTAAACTTTGGATAAAGTATGAGAAATGCAGATCTCAGCATTAGTCATGACTACTGAAAAAATGGAAGACATGAAAGAAATGTTATTTATGCTAGTACAAGAAACATTTTAAGACTGTATATTGGCAAAAGTGTATAGAGTCAGAACACCTACTTCTTCAGTCTCCAATGAGGATTTTCTGCCGGTAGCTGTAATCCTCAGAACAGTATCCAGGAATAAAAATTTTATATAATGATTTAATAAAACAGATTTAAAACTAAATACTGCGATCTCACTGCAAATTCCCATTTTAAATACTCTGATCTTCTTATCTCACACTATAGGTCTCTTGAGTTCACTACTTTGTCTCTGATTACAAGTGGTGTTTTCAGAGATTCATTTCCATAAGGGTTGTGTAAAGCAACAGAAACAATGTCATGCAGGTAAAGTGGCTAATAATGCAGTCCCAATAAAATTATGTGAAATCTCAGTTCTGCAGTTAGAGCTATCAAAACACACTTATTCAGCACTCTATTTGCTAAGACTTGTATAGGTTAAAGAGTCACTGGAAAACTGGTAAAGAGGACTAAACAGTCAAATCCTCAAACCTTTACTTATTTAGTATTTTACACTGTTTAACCAATATAAAAGGCATGGCTGCTATGAATAAATTATTAACTTTAAATTTTCTGTTAAGTGTTACTAAAAATTTTGGAACTTTGCTAATAAAACATTAGACAAGGTTCGAGTCAAATGAAAGACAAAGACCAGGGAGAAGTGGAACCATTTTTTTCTATGTATGTGCCAGCTGGAAATTATTACCATGGTGGTGATATTCTGCAAAGTTATTTAAAAGCTAAAAGCAGTGTTTTGGATATGATGAGCCACAGAAAAAATGTTTCCTGTTATACATGGTTTATTCTAAATACTTCTAGTCACTTTGGATTGTAAATCTATCACAGGAAAATACTATTATCTACTTAATTATTTCAAGCTCAGAGAAGTGACAGCACAACAAAATTTAGAATTGAGTGAAGGCAGCAAGTGAAATTTTGATGAGAAGACCAAATCATTAATACTGCCTGGCAGAACTAAAGATGAATTCTTAATCATCTGCACAGCAGAATGAAAATAACCAATAAATAATCAAGAAACAGTGTCCAGGCAAATATATCTGGCCTTGATAAAAAAAAATAACAGAGAGGGCCAAATCCAGCTTTCCTTCTCACGTCATTAATTCTGCTGTAGTTAATTTGCCACCACTGTTACTTGTTTTTCTTGATAACCTCATTTAACTACTAAGTAAAAATATTTCTTACAAAGGTCTAAAAAACTTAGATCCCTTTGAACATTCAGGTAGCTACATGTTCTGTAAGTAAAGAGAACAATATTAAGGTATCTTATTTATTACCTAAGACTAAGGTTTAGCTTTTACTATCTAAAATACTTTTATTAAAGATCCTAGCATCTGTTCACCTGAAGTCAGTATAAACCATCTTGCTTTACTTCAGTGACAGAATCATAGAATCACATAATGGTAGGTGTTGGAAGGGACCTCTGGAGACCACCTCCTCCAACCCCACTGCTTGAGCAGGCACACCCAGAGCAGGGGGTACAGGAACGCGTCCAGGTGGGGTTTGAATGTCTCCAGGGAAGGGACTCCACAACCTCCCTGGGCAGCCTGTGCCACTGCTCTGGCACCCGCACAGGAAAGGAGTTTTTTCTCATAGTGAGGTGGAACTTCCTGTGTACCAACTTGTGTCCATTGCCCTTTGTCCTGTCATTAGGCACTACTGAAAAGAGCCTATTCCACTCGTCCTGACACCTACCCTTTAGATATTTATAGATATTGATGAAACCCAACACCAGTCTTCTCTTCTCCAGGCTAAACAAACCCAAGTCTCTCAGCCTTTCCTCATAAGGGAGATGCTCCAGTCCCCTGAGCATCTTGGTAGCTCTCCACTGGACTTGCTCAAGGAGTTCCACACCCTTCTTGAATTGGAGGGCCCAGAACTGGACACAGTACAATAAATGTGGTGTCACTAAGGCAGAGCAGAGGAGGAGGATAACCTCTCTCGACCTGCTGGCCACACTCCTTTTAATGCATACCAGGATATTATGGGCCTTCTTGGCCACAAGGGCACATTGCTGCCTCAGGGCTATTTTGTTGTCCACCAGCACTCACAGGTCCTTCTCATCAGAGCTGCTTTCCAGTAGTTCAGCCCATGTCCTGGTGCATGGGGTTGTTCCTCCCCAGGTGCAGCACTTTATACTTGCTCTTGCTGAATTTCATGAGGTTCCCTCTGGCCCAGCTCTCCAGCCTGTCCAGGTCTCACTGGATGGCAGCACAGTCTTCTGGTGTATCAGCCACTCCTCCCGGCTTGGTATCATCAGCAAACTTGCTGAGGGTACACTCTATCCCTTCATCCAGGTCATTGATGAATATGTTGAAGAGGACCAGACCCAGCACAGACCCCTGGGGAACACCACTAGTGACAGGCCTCCATCCAGACCCTGCTCCATTGATCACAACCCTCTGAGTTCTGTTGTTGAGCCAGATCTGTATGCACCTCACTGTCCACTCATCCAACCCACACTTCCTTAGCTTGCCTGTGAGGAGGCTATGGCAGACAGTGTCAAATGCCTTACTGAAGTCAAGACAGACAACAGTCACTGCTCTCCCTTTATCGACCCAGTCAGTCACGCCATTGTAGAAGGCTATCAGGTTGGTCAAGCATGATCTCCCCTTGGTGAATCCATGTTGACTACTTCTGATAACCTTCTTGTCTGCTACGTGCCTGGAGATGACCTCCAGGATGAACTGCTCCATCTCCTTTCCGGGGATGGAGGTGAGGCTGACTGGCCTGTAGTTCCCCAGGTCCTCCTTCTTGTCCTTTTTGAAGATTGGAGTGACATTTGCTGTCCTCCAGTCTTCGGGCACCTCTCCTATCCTCCACGACCTCTCAAAGATGATGGAGAGTGGCTCAGCAAGAACATCCACCAGCTCCCTCAGCACTCGTGGGTGCATCCCATCAGGGCCCATGGGTTTGCAAGGATCCAGTTTGCATAGGTGATCTCTGACCCAATCCTTCTCAACTGATGGTAAGTCTTCCTTTGTCTCAATTTGTCCTCTCTTCTCTGGGAGCTGAGATGCCTGAGGGCCAGCCTTAGCAGTAAAGACCTAGGCAAAGAAGGCATTCAGTAACTCGGGCTTCTCAGCTTCCTGCATCACCAGGGCCCCTTCCTTATTCAACAGTGGGCCCACTGCATCCCCAAACTTCCTCTTACTGCTGATATATTTAAAGAAGCCCTTCTTGCTATCTTTGACATGCCTTGCCAGATTTAATTCCAAGTGGATCTTGGCTTTAGTCGTCGCATCTCTGCATACCCTGACAACATTCCTATCTTCCTGCCGAAGGCCAGTCCCTTTTTCCACATACTGTGAACCTCCCACTTCCATTTGAGTTTCTCCAGAAACTCTTTGCTCATCCATGTGGGTCTCCTGGCTCCTCTGCCTGACTTCTTCCTCATAGGGATGCACCGATCTTGGGCTCGGAGGAAGTGGTCCTTGAATACTGTCCAGCTCTTTTGGAACCCCATGCTTTCCAGAGCCCTAGCCCATGGGATTCCTCCTAGCAGATCTTTAAGGAGGCCAAAGTTGGCCCTCTTGAAGTCCAAGGTTTTAACCCGACTCATTGCCCTGCTTCTACCTCGCAGTATCCTAAACTCGACCATCTCACGGTTGCTGCTGCCAAGGCTGTCCCCAATCCCCACATCCTCAGCCAGACCTTCCTTGTTTGTTAGGATAAGGTCAAGTGGCACATCTCTCCTCGTTGGCTCCTCCACCACTTGCATCAAAAAGCTGTCCTCGATGCTCTGTTGGAACCTTCTGGATTGTGCATGGCTCGCCGTGTTGCTTTTCCAGCAAATATCAGGGTGGTTGAAGTCCCCCATGAGGACCAGGGCCTGCAATTGCGAGGCTACTTCCAGCCTCATCAAATTCCTCTTCTTGATCAGGTGTCCTGTAGCAAACGCCCACAACAATGTCACCCATATTTTGCTGTCCCTTAACTTTTACCCACAAGTTCTCAACCTGTTCTCCTTCCACTCCAAGGCAGAGCTCGATGCATTCCAGTTGCTCCCTCACATAAAGAGCAACTCCCCCACCTCGCCTTGCTGGTCTGTCTTTCCTGAAAAGCCTGTAGCCATGCATGACCACATTCCTGTCATGCAATCTATCCCACCATGTCTCTGTGATTGCAATGAGATCATGGCCCTCTAGTTCCTCCTGTTTATTCCCCATGCTGCGTGAGTAAGTGTACAAGCATTTCAGAAAGGTGCTTGAGCACACAGGTTTCCCTGGAGGGATGTATGACAAGCAACTATAGCCATGCAAGCCCTTGAGGTGGTTGGTCTCCTGGTTGCCATTGCATGAGGCTGCTATGGTGCCTTTATCACTGCTCAGGTTGTCCTGTCTTATTCCCCCATTGTGTGTGATGGCATTAGCATTGCCATTTTGTCCCCTTCCCCCCGAGTTCCTCAGTTTAAAGCCCTCCTCACCAAGTTTGCCAGCCTGCTGCCAAAGATTCACTTGCCCTTTCCTGACAGGTGGATTCCATCCCTCCCTAGCAGCCTAAGGTTGCTGAAGAACATCCCGTTGTCATAAAAGTCAAAACCCTCACATCAACACCAGCCATGTAACCCGGAGTTGATTTGTATTATTTGCCTATTTCTAGGTGCCCATTTTTCTCCAAAAGGTAATATGGAGGAGGAGATAACTTGGGCACCAATATTTTTCATGTGCTTTCCCAGAGCTTTATAGTCTTACTTAGTTCTGGCCTGACCCTGGCTTGCAGCATCATTTGTGCCCACATAGAAGAGTAGAAGAAGTTGTGGCACCCTGTCTTGGATCTTAGCTCCTGGAAGAGAGCAAACCTCTCATGACTCCCTGTCAGGTTGGCAGATGGGTGCTTCACTGCCTTTTAACAGAGTCACCCACTACGAGCACTTGTCTCTTGTTTTTGCAGTATCCACTCTGTGCTGCTGGTACAGTTGCACCTTGTGGACCTTGCTTGTGGGTGTCTGCAGCCGCTAAAGCTACAAATCTGTTGCTGGTGGTGATACTGGGAGGCAGGGGCTAAGGCAGAGCCCTGCTTTTGCAGGTCACCAGGGTCCAAGGTGCCTCCTCCTTCTCAGTGGTGTCTGCTACGGGAGCGTGGTTCTGGGGCCGCCTATCTCTGCCTCAGTTCTACTAATATTACTCAGCCTTCTAACTGTCTCTTGCAATCATATAAAGAAAGACAAAGTTATATCTCCTAAAATTCCAGGTAAAGGGTATGCTGTCTTCTTAAGTTGTTCAAGAAGCAATCACAAATTCAAATAAGAAACATGAAGACAATTAGTAATGATTTACTTCACTGGTTCACTTGCTGGCATACTTCTTTATATGCTTTTGTCTTTCATTGCATCATATGAATTAGAATTTGTAGATATATATATTTCAAGAGTACAACTGCTGTGAATTACTATAATATAAATAACTAATGATAGCAGCAATACAAAATATATGTAAATAAGAGGCAGTTTTTGGGATGGGGACTCTGACAATAATATCTGTTTAAGAAATCATTTACTATACATAGCTGTTTTTTCAAATCTGGGAACAATTGTTCATGAGCTAGATTAATGAATGATATCAGTATATAGGCATGTATATGCACATATACATAAAAACAAAACCTGGGGGAGAGGAAAAAGTGGGTTTTTTTCAGTTAAGAACAGTGTTGGCAAAGCAGGACAGAGTCAGTTTGTGCTAGAGAGGTGAGGAAGAGCAACAGGGGCAGGAGAACAGAAATTCCCTAAATTAATATTGTTATAAGATCAGACAAATAATAACTCAGAAAGGATGAAGTTCCAATGCAGTTTTTCTGTTAAAGTTTCATACATTTGGGTCTTTATTGAGGGATGTTTTGTACTCAGTTTATGTGTATTTAGCCAAGATTCTTATGAAAAAGCAGGTTATACAGCTCAGTCTGTCTAAGTCCAGGTGTTCTCCTGGCACATATCTCCAGTAAAGATTTTAATTAGTTGAAATTTCCAGCCAACTGAGAAGATGTTTTGAAGACTTTCTGCAACTTTCGTAAGAAATAGATGACCCAGAACAGCACAGATTGATATTCCAATATTTACTAGTTTATGACTGAAATCTTTGATCCTGTCAACCCCTTCCTTAATGCAATAATTGTACATTACTGCCAAATATGGACATATTACAGGATGCAACTCGTGTAAAATAAGTAATCTGCCAAATCAAATGCTAGGCAGTGAATCATTAAACGATAATAAAGTATAAGAGAAGCATACAGGTACCATGACCAACAAATGAGAAAAGATGACTCTCCAGAGACATAGACAAAGAACTACCCAAGGCCAAAACATATAAGCCCTTGGGCAGAAGCAGATAGTAACAGTCACTGTGGTAATGTTTATGGTTCTTCCTCGTGCCCTGCAGGATTGCCACTGCACAGGCTTAAGTTGCAAGGAAAGAAATGCAAGATGATGAGATCAGGTATTGATAAAGAGTGTTGAATAGAGGTCATGGAAAGGTAAATTAACTTAGGTATGCCATTGATGAAAAGAACGATGAGCCTATAATATCCAGAGACTCTGAAATTTGAACTGACATCCAAAATCCTTGGCCCTCAATACTCATCTGTTTTTAGCGAGTATTTGTGAAACAAATATGCAAAATTAACTTTTTGATATAATTATACTTAAAGAGGAAAATCTGGTATCATTTATTCCATTAATCCAAGTGGCAGATATCTGGTGTACCAAAAGGTTTCAAAATTTCTCCTGAGAAACTCATTGAGACATGAATACAATATAACCAATGCTATCTTCCACTTTTCATATTGACTTACAACCCCATCAGTTGTAGCTTAGTGTAATTTTCTAATAGAAGGCCAGAGATTCTATAGTGACCTGACAGGACAGGGCAAAAGGTCTTGTCTGAGATTGTCATGGTCTGAGCTGATCTGGACTTATTTTAGCTGTGATAGAAATTGTGTGTGTGGTGGGTTGACCCTGGCTGGATGCCAGGTGCCCACCAAAGCTGCTCTATCACTCTCCCTCCTCAAATGGACAGGGGAGAGAAAATATAATGAAAAGCTCATAGGTCAAGAAAAGGACAGGGAGCAATCACTGAACAATTACCATCACAGGCAAAACAGACTGGACTTGGGGAAATTAGTTTAATTTATTACCAATTAAATCAGAGTAGGATAATGAGAAATAAAAACTAAATGTTAAAACACCTTCCCCGGACCCCTCGCTTCTTCCTGGGCTTAACTTTACTCCCTAATTCTCTACCTTCTTCCCCCACAGCAGAGCAGGGGGACGGGGAATGGAGGTTGCAGTCAGTTCATCACATATGGTTGCTGCTGTTCCTTTCTCCTCAGGGGGAGGACTCCTCACACTCTTCCCCTGCTCCAGCGTGGGGTCCCTCCCACGGGAGACAGTACTCTATGAACTTCTCCAACGTGGGTACTTCCCATAGGCTACAGTTCTTCATGAACTGCTCCAGCGTGGGCCCCTTCCATGGGGTTACATGTCCTGCCAGCAAACCTGCTCCATCATGGGGTCCTCTCTCTCCACAGGTCTGCAAGTCCTGCCAGGAGCCTACTCCAGTGCAGGCTTCCCACGGGGTCATGGCCTCCTTCAGGCACATCCACCTGCTCCGGTGTGGGGTCCTCTGTGGGCTACAGGTGGATATCTGCTGTACCAGTAACCTCCATGGGCTGCAGGGGCACAGCCTGCCTCACCATGGTCTTTACCATGGTCTTCAGGGGAACCTCTGCTCTGGTGCCTGGAGCACTTCCTCCCCCTCCTTCTGCACCGACCTTGGTGTCTGCAGAGTTGTTCCTCTCACATATTGTCACTCCTTTCTCCAGCTGTAATTGCTCTTGCACAAGAACCTTTTTCCCTACTTTTTCCCTTTCTCTTAAGTATGCTATCACAGAGGCGCTACCACCACCACTGATGAACTCAGCCTTGGCCAGCAGTGGGTCCATCTTGGAGGCGGCTGGCATTGGCTTTATTGGACACAGAGGAAGCTTCTAGCAGCTTCTCACAGAAGCCATCACTATAACCTCCCCCCTACCAAAATATTGACATGCAAACCCAATACATTATGGCAGTCAGTAAGCTTCTGTCATCATTGTTTTCAGTTTGGTTTACTTTATAGAAATGGCAGATATTTGCTGTTACATGGAGAAGGACCTGGGCTTGTTGGTTGACAGCCAGCTGAACATGAGCCAGCAGTGTGCCCAGGTGGCCAAGAAGGCCAACAGCATCCTGGATTGTATCAGGAATAGTGTGGCCAGCAGGAGCAGGGAGGTGATCGTGCCCCTGTACTCAGCACTGGTGAGGCCACACCTTGAATACTGGGTTCAGTTTTGGGCCTCTCAGTACAAGAGAGACATTGAGTTGCTGGAGTGTGTCTAAAGAAGGGCAACAAAGTGGGTAAAGGGTCTGGAGAGCAGGTCTCATGAGGAGAGTTTGAAGGAACTGGGTTGTTTAGCCTGGAGAAGAGGAGGCTGAGGGGAGACCTTATTGCTTTCTACAGCTACCTAAAAGGAGGTGGTAGCGAGGTGGGTGTTGGTCTCTTCTCCCAAGTTACTAGCGATAGACCTAGAGGAAATGGCTTCAAGCTGCATCAGGGGAGGTTTAGATCGGATATAGAAAAAAATTCTTTACTGAAAGAGTGGTCAGGCAAAGGAAGAGTCTGCCCAGGGAGGTGGTGGAGTCACCATCCCTGGAGATGTTAAAAAATGCATAGACGTGGCCCTTCAGGGCATGGTTTAGGAAGCATAATAGTTCTGGGTTAACAGTTGGTCTTGATGATCCTAGAAGCCTTTTCCAACCTTAATGATTCTGTGATTCTATGAGCAGAGAAATGAGATGATACTACAGATATTAGATGGCCCCACATATCACTGTGGTCAATTTCTGGTCACTGCAATAGTACAGTTTTGTGACTCAGGCAAAACCAGTTTTATTGGTAACAAACACAATGGAAAAAACTCAGTATTTAGGCAGCCAAGAAATGCAACATAAACAGACTCCATTAAGAAATCATAAAAATAGACCCTAGTGGCCCACGACTGGTGAGGAGTAAAGCCTCACCATGAACACCATGCTCTTCCTGATTCAGGACTCATGACTTTGATAACTTTGAACTTTGAACTATGTACTGAAGAAAACTATTATCTGTAGGAACTGACAGCAATTTTTTGTAGTGAAATATATAGTGAGGTAAGAAGGAGGGAATTATAAGCAAAAAAAATAGTCCCGTCTCGTAGTGAAGCCAGTGAAAGGGGACAAGGAAATCTAAATCTTTATGAAAGGGTTTTATCACCTCTTGAAACATCAAAGCTGTTTAAAAAGTCTTCAGTAGACAACCAGGCTTTAGCTTCTGTGTTTCTGTGATTACCTTCCTGAAAAACTAAAAGAATTTAGAATTCCTAGCCAAATGTTGTGCAAGGTTTCGAAAATGACATTTCAAAATGATACTACAGTCAAGCATAAAAAAACCACACATACTTAAGAAAGCACTAACACATCAAGCATTTGAGAGGGTTTAGGAATACAGCAGCTAGACTGCAAAGTGATGTTGCTGGATAATTCATAATATAAATTATATAGAAATTTTAGTAAGATGGACTGAAAAGTTATCATTTTTTAATAGTTCTGATGTCTGTGAGTTTCATGTTTTTAAAAGAAAAAACCCATAATATTTTCAGTTCCTCAAATTTTGATTATAATATAATCTATAAGAAAATAACCAAGATTAAATAAATATTCCTGGGTGTTCTCTTTTTCCTGAGAAATTTAATTTTGGTCAGTCATTTGTATTTATTTAACCTGCAAGAAGAGTTTCTCTCATTTCAGGTTTAAATATAGGATTCAGTTGTTTGTTTACATAGGTTGCCATTTACTAATATTTTAGGTAAGCTAAAAATACCCATGACATGGTGTAATTTAGGAATCCTTGTTCTGCTCTGTTCTGTGTTAAAAATAAAATTAACATCAACTTTTTTTCAAAGAACCAACAATACCAGAGTGTATAACATTAAAATATTCTGATATATCTTATGCCACTGCTGATACAATCGTGCTGCTGGCATATTTAAAATGAGCCATCAGTCACACATGGAGACAATAACAAGCTCTTTGCTGTCAGTTTTCTGACCCAGATAACCTTAAAATGAAATATTAGAAAACAGGGTGGAAAAAATAACATGATTTGATCATTACATGTAGTACCATGACACCTAATATATTGGCTAATGTGTAATAATAACAGCATATGTATGAACATGTTTTTATTCTTTGTATAACTAATGAAATGTTGGGAGTTTGGGGTTTTGTTTGTTTATTTGGTTTTTTTCTCAAAAGGATCTTTTCATTTTGCTTATTTCTTATGGGTTTAAACTTATTTTTGAGATATATAGTCAGAGATGGTCTAACTGATAGAGATTAAAAGTTGTGCTTAAATATATATTGATCACTGTATTCCTGTCCTCCTTAAGTTAAGTACAAAAGTGATTTATGATCTTTTAAAGTCTTTAAACACTTTCTTTTCCTTCTTTGAATGGAGTAAAATAATGTGTTCCTAATAGAATTTAACATCTTCCACTTCAAATGTCTTAGAACCACACAGAGGACAAAACATTTCTGTGTTCAACAGCCTAATGAAAAAGAATCCTTTTTCATATTCGTGTCCATAGGAGGCATAGAGGAGTCCTTTAATATGTATGCAACAAAGAAGAACCAAGGAAACGGACACAATGTTGTCAGCTTGAGCTTCACAAAAATTCTCAGGTGCAAATCTGGGCCAATTTCTTTACTTGCCAAAATGAACAATTTCACATTTTATCAAACCATGTAGGAAATGAGACTACCATTTGAGAGATTCATAAATTCTTTCAAAACATATCTTACAAAAATAAATTAAAGCAAGAGAAATAAGATTTTTTAAACCTTAAAAGTAATGAGAGATGTATGTCATTATGCCTAGAGACAGCACTGAGATTGCAGATAATCTAGGTATTGCTTAAAAACTAAATAAATTCTTTATTTCAGATAACAACAAAGACAATAATTTTGAACACAGGGCAAAAGCAGAATGGCTAATGGAAATGGAAGTATGCTTATGGAACTGTACTACATTTGACTGTAGTTCAGACAGTGTAGCTTAATCTCCTTCCCATAACACTAAAATAAATGTATTACAAAACTGCTGAGACTTTTAGCAGGAGATCATAATAAATCTATTGACTTAGGTATGGTATTATCACAGTGGAGAATTAACAATGTGGTGAACTCCTAAAGAATCTGCCTTGGGACAGACCATATTAATATTAAAAATTTTGTTAGTCTTCTCAATGCATGAAGTATGCTGATGTACTTAATTTATAGCATGAAACTAGAAGGCATGTGCAAGACATGAGAGAACTGGAATATTATTCATGAAGGGATGGATAATCTTTAGGGATGCAAAGGAAGAATGAGATGAAATGCAGTGGAACAATGCCTAGTCATTTACTTGATGCTAACAAGAAACTGGGGACTCATTGCAGAAGAGAAGCAGAAGAGAAATAAGATCAGGATATATTAGCTGATAATAAGGTAGTTGTAAACTACCAACTTGTTGAGGATATGAAAATAAACAAATGAAATACTAGGATACAGCAAATACAATATAGACATGAGGACATTACTGTCAATGTACAAAGCATTGATTACAACTCATCTGTGTAGTTTAAATAATGTTTAACCAATATTCAAGAAACATGCATTTGAGGTGGAATAAATGCAGAAAAAGTCTGTTAAATGGTGCAGATTTTTAAAAAAAGTTTTCTTAGAAGAAGGAAAAAAGAAGTCTGGGATGTGTTTCTTCTGTGAAAGTTGAAGTTAGAAAGGAATATAGGGTTTTTTTCTATAATTAAACTAGGGATGCAAATAGAAAGAAGAGGCAATTATTTAAACTAAAGGAAAATGAAGAAAACAAAATAATGTAAACTGACAGTCGATAAACTCAAGGTTGCCTCTAATAAAATAAAAAGAAGAAATGAAACACAGAATTACAAAAACCAGCATCAAATCTGACTAGTGTAGCAAGAGAAGGAATTGACTGTCCCTTTTGCCAGAATTCTCATCTGCTAATCAAGACCAGAAATTCCACAGGAGACTAGCAGAGCATAGATGCTCTATGTCTCAAATTGGACACATTCATTTTGTGAGTGGGGACTTCCAAAAATTGCCCGTATTCTCTTCCCAACTAGAACCCTGAAGTTAATACTGATGGCTGTCTCCTGACCTACGCAAAGTGAGCTGGTTCATCATAATCCGGTTCCCGGGGAGTACTGTTCACCAAATTCACCAATAAAACCATGAATACAATCACACTTTTACTCCTTTACTGGCAATCTGTAGAAAGCATTAAATTACTCTATATCATGAAGCTAGGAAGACTCTTTTATCAAAGTAGCAATAGCTGCAGTCTAGATTTGAAACATGATAGTCTTGTACGTGACTCCTTTCCCAGTTATGGTCCTCAGCCTTGAATCCTTTTGAAAGTCCCTAAGCTGAATTAATATTATTGTCTCCTGTTCACAAACTTCTGCACTTGCACTACATATCTCAATATTCCTCCTCCTATGGGTGTCCTGAAAAAGCTGCTTCATCGTGGGATTGGAACTTGCTAATGAGATAGGTATTTCTTTCATTACTTCAATGATGTTGCTTTTAAGAACAAAGCTTATGTGGCTTTCATGTTTGTTAGCTTCCTTTAAAGCTTGGGATGGAAGTTTTGTCATCTCAGACTTTGTTTCAATAATTTGGCCTGGTGCAAGCTTAGTCATCAGTTTTGTTATGCTATAATTGCATAGTCAGATTTGGGGCACTGTGGAGGCAAGCCTGGCAGCCAGACGCTGCAAAGAGAATCTGAAAATGTTGACTTAGTCTCAGTAGTCTGGCTCTAGTTTTCTGTAATGCTTGCAGGTTGCACACTGTGGAAATGATGTGACATACTATCATCATGAACTCAATCCAAAAACTACACTGAATGAAAAGTAGAGCGGTATTATATAATGTAAAGCAAAAACACCAGCTGCAGGAGTGGCAGATACAGTAATCAAGCTCTCAGAGAGCTGCATATGTTCTCAGATTTTCCATGAGATTTTTTTTTCATGTTTCCACATTCATGGGGAAGCCATTGATATTTTTTAGTCTCACTACACATGCGCATCATTTGAGATTATCTTTGACCTCATTATTTGTCAGCCTAGCCCTGAAATAAAGCATTTACAATATCTAAACTAATCTCTGTGTGAACAGGTGAGTATAGTCAATCGCATATTGCATGTATTTTCAGACCCTGGTTGTGCAAGTTTAAGCTTCAGGAAAGCTAAAAGAATTGACAAAAGTGACTGAGGAAAGAGCACTAAGTTTTAGTTTGATTTCTGGTACACTCTAAATCGCAACCTTTTATGGACTTATCAGTCTTCAGCTCTGTGCATGGGCCTTGCTCAGCTCCCATTTCCTGTGCCCTGGTGATGCCTGCATTTGGAGGTTTTTTATTCTGCTTCAGTAAGCAGAGTGTGGGATTATGTGCTAGAAGTACTGTGTTACTGCTGATATTATATTTATTAATGGAATTTTGTTTTCTGACAGGCCCTGTTATTACCTGGCATGCACACTTTGTGGTGTTGTGTTGTCCACAGGGTGCCCTTCTACAAGAATTGTATGACCAGACACGGTCTTCCTTCAGATGAGAGACATGCCCTTATGAAGCCCTTGTGTGCATTTTCCTAGATGGCTAACTAGATTGGATTTCTCTTGTGAAGATACAGAAAGTAAGCAAAAGCCACATTTTGCACTTGCTAGAATACAGGGAAGGATGCTTGATGCTTCTTAAAACTCTGCCAAAGGAGAACAGAAATGTTTGTACACTACTTTCTTCTACCCTTGGGTTTACTGCACAAATGACATAGGAAATTCAGCCTCATGAGAAGGATGGTTATCACAACCAAATTTGGCATATTAGTGTATTTTTAGGATGCAATCTTTCAAGATACTGCAGCCCTATTGCTCTCAGTAGTAGATTTCCAATAATATTTAACAATCCAAAGATCATGTGAAAAATGTGATAGCCATGAATACTAATACAGTTTTAACTGCATTCATATTTAGAAATAATACTGAAGCATGGAGGAATGAAGAGTTACAGCACACAAAATAAGTCACACAATAGAACAATACCAGAAGAAGAAATTGTTCAAGTCCTGTTTTACTGGAAGTTTAAAGAAGAAGAGAGTTCGGAAAGTACTCTCACTTCCTACAGTTTGCGAGTCTACCTTCTGTCTTCAGCAATATTTCCAGACACTAGAATAAAATATGAAGAAAGGATGAGAAGAGTAATTACTCTGGGTTCTTTTCTATTAAAATAAAATTTTAAAATGTATCAGAAGAACTGTTCAAATACTACACCTTGTCAGTCATTGAACCTGCAAGCCCAAATTGAACAGCTACATGTAGAAATGTGCTGACATTTGCATGTAAGCATAATTATGGATTTTTGTACACATATTTTATATAATTCTCATTTGACATGCCACACAACAGAGCCTTCAAGAATCAGCTCCTCCTTACATGAATAAGAGCTAACATTTTTGCACATAGACTTCTGTAGCACTTCAGACATAAAAGAGCTAAATTTACCAGGTTGAATGGTTCTGTCACCTTTTGAATTTTCTCATCAGTGAAAAACAATAAACTTATACAGAACATCTGACACTCCAGACATTTGGAGGAGTTTAAAATGTCAGATAGGTCTTTATTTATTATCATTAACGTATGATCCAGTAAGCATTCACCGGAGAGACTGTGTTGGTTCTTTTCCCCCACAGCGTAAAGCACCTTGTCTCTCTTGGCAATGAGTTCTGTGTGATATACAGCAATTACCTCTGAAAAATTAAAAGCTCCTTAAGACCTGAAGTGGAAAGCTAACTTCATAGAGTCTTTTCAGAGTCACCAGAAGTATATATTTATTTCACTGACTGTTTTCCATAATTTTTCAAAAAGGTTTCGAGGAATTCAGCACCTTTAAGCTGTAATTTTTAATCTATTTAGTATTTTTGACAGGCAATTGCAAAACTCAATTATGCCTAAGTAGCAGAAGAAGAAAAACATAAAGTCTGGAACTTTATACATTGTATATTGACTCTTTGGATTTAATTCACTGAAATTATCTAACAATATGTTCCTGTAGTGTAATATTTTTGGCTGCTTTTTATTTTAGAAGAAAGTCCATCATTCCACTGAGTCATGTGATGATAAGTATGATGGGAAACTGACATAAAAAATTACAGTGTGGAATGCAAGACCTTGTTCCCAGAGGAAGGGAAGAAAAAGTTCTTGAAAATCCAGAAAATATATACTTGACACTGCTGCAAAGACAAATTACTCATTTTCACTGTCAAAAATATAAAGACATAGCCTTCTTTTACCAGCAATGAATATTGAAATATACTGAGATTTTATGTGCCTACCATTTATATATTGTATTATTATGTACTGACAGTGGCATGATAATGTTGTGCTTAATGTGACAGTTCTTTTGCTATTTTCACCAAGAATCACTTTTAATTTTTAAGACCTGTACTTTGGGTGGGCTGCCAGGGAATGAGACACAAGGCTACAGAGCAGGAATAATATCACAAGAGATCTCGATGAAAGGAGTGTAGCAGTTAGGAGTGGTGTAGTGTGTATCAGTCTGAATAGAGATGGGGCAGAAAAAATAAGGAACAACTGTAAAAAGCCAAGGGAATATCAAATCAAACTCAAGACTAAAGATAACTCTTCACCAGTGCTGAAGCTCAGAACAAGAGCTTACGTTACTTCTTCCATTTTCTAAGGAAAAAAATTCAAACTATTTTGTTGACATATGTGTGAATCTCATAATTTATTTGTTTTCTTTTTGTCTTAAGTGTCATTGTTTAACCCCAGCTATGGGGATGGGGAAGAGAATCAGAAGAGTAAAAGTGAAAAAACTCATGGGTTGAGGTAAAGGCAGTTTAATAGGTAAACCAAAAGCCATCTATGCAAGCAAAGCAAACCAAATAATTCATTCACCACTTCCCATGGGCAGGCAGATCCTCAGACATCTCCAGTAAAACAAGGCTCCATCACACGTAACGGTTACTTGGGAAGATTAAAAGCCATCACTCTAAATGTGCCCCCCCCTTTCTTCTTCTTCCCCCAGCTTTATATACTGAACATGATATTATATGGTATGGAATACCCCTTTGGTCAGCTGGGGTCAGCTGTCCCGGCTGTGTCCCCTCCCAGCTTCTTGTGCACCACCAGCCGACTCGCTGGTGGAGGGGTGTGAGAAGCAGAAAAGGCCTTGGCCCTGTATAAGCCTGCTCAGCAGTAACAAAAACATCTCTGTATTATCTACACTCTTTTCAGCATAAATCCAAACCATACCTGTGTACTAGCTACTATGAAGAAAATTAACTCTATCCCAGCCAAAACCAGCACAATAAGCTATTAAATATCCATGGCAGTGAGATCTTGACTTTAAAAATTTGTTTTAAAAGAATCAGAACATAGCAAAAACTGTCTCAGAACTGGACCTCCAGGATTCTCAGTATTACGATTTCTATGGTTTTTCTTCTTGCTCATTTATCTCAAACCATGAGTTACCTCACTTTTATTCTTCTGATTCTCTCCCCTGCTCCACCAGGGGGGAGTGAGCGAGCGGCTGCGTGGTGCTTGGTTGCTGACTGGGGCTAAACCACAACAGCTTGTCAGGCCTCACCTGGAGTACTGTGTTCAGTTCTGGTCCCCGCTATAAAAAAAAGATGTGGACAGGCTGGAGAAAGTCCAGAGAAGGACCACAAAGATGATCAAAAGACTGGGGAGACTGCCATATGAGGAAAGGCTAGGAGAACAAGGTTTGTTCAGCCTTGAGAAAAGGAGGCTTACAGGAGACCTTATAGCCATGTTCCAGTATTTAAAGGATGGCTAGAAAGAAGATGGAGACTCTCTTTTTACAAGGAGTCACAAGGAAAAGACAAAGAGGTACAAGTTACTGCTGCGGAGATTCCAGTTGGACATAAGAGGAAAATTTTTCACAATGAGAACAATCAACCATTGGAATAATGTCCCCAGGGAAGTGGTGGACTCCCCAGAATTGGACACTTTTAAGATTCAGCTGGACAGGATTCTGGGCCATTTTGTATAGACCATGCTTTTGACAAGAAAGTTTGGACCAGATGATCCTGGAGGTCCTTTCCAACTTGATATTCTATGATTTTATGATTAAATTGTGTAATCAGGAAATCACTTCTTAACCCCTTACATTTAGTCAGATATGGCATATGCATTGCATGTCTACTGTTAATTTTCTGACTTCCTGTCATGTAAGCCTAAGCATGGTGGTATAACAGAGTTAGCTTCATGGATTTAAGATTTCACAAACAGCAGTTTAATCTTTTAAATTTGGCAAAGTTTATTCTTTAAACGGGCTGACATTTTGTCTCTAGGCAGAGAGAAAATTGGCAATAGGACACCCTGTGACAACAAATCTGCTGAATTATTATTTTTCTAAACCAGGTTTATTGTCTACTGCTTGAAGGGGAAATTCAAATTGTAACTGCTCAGCAGTGGTAATTTGTGACCAAGGAATGATCTGGCATGGAGGGCAAGAAGGCCCACCTGCATAAGGGGCTAAATTGGCTGCAAACAGGAATGCCAGAGCTACAGCAACTCCTGTTAAAGGAGTCAAGTTTCCCTTGGTGTTAGACAATGAGGTTACTATCTGTCTTGTAGCTGTCTTGGAATGTGAGCACTCAGGGGCCACCTTTGGGCAGCAGAGCTGGGCTGGTGTTTGGACTCAAGGGTGGGCTGAGGTTTCCCATGTCAAAGTTCACAGGATTGGTGCTGGTGCAAGTGTCTATAAGGATTTGGCTCATGATGCATCTTTGCAGACTCCTTGTAGAACTGCTTATGGCAGTAGGAATCTGTCCAATGCACTGTTATTTTTTTTAAATATATATTTAAGCAGAAACGTATGTTTAATTCACTGAAAGGGGTACAATAAAGATTCCCCAACATGCTGATGTCACTGATGTCATGGAAGGCTGATGTTATTTGTGTCTGTCCCTCTGCCTATCCCAGAGTGTAGTGGGAACAGCAAGTCCAACTCTTCTACTATGTTACATTGTCCCACTTCCATAACTTCCTATTACCTTGCTACAGAATCTTGAGGACAGCAATATTCAAATTACCTAATATGAAAGAGCTGAAAATAGTGAAAGAGCTCCCTGGTAACTATGAGCATCTTCTGAAGCTGTAGAATACAGAGTAAGGGGCTTTTGGGAACCAGTAGCTAGAGTAGGACCCATCTGGGTAGAACAAGAAGTAGTGTAAATTTTTCACGTAGCAATTTTCTGTGCATAGCAATCAGTTGAGAGCATTTGGGCTTACCTGTTTCTTTCCTAAGAACACATCAATAGTACTATAGGTATTAAGGATAACAAAATTACATTAGGTTTGAGTGGTAGAAAATATGTAATTATGCCATACTTCCAAGCAGAAATATGAGGTCTCCAAAAGCAATGAACACTAAATAGTTTTGGAAGATACATGTATGTATTTGTGACAAAAATAGCTCCAGAGTAGGACAAGTCCAACAAATAATGTACCATAAGAGCTTGAATGTTGTCCTCATTTTTCATATATTGATGGCAAAGCCATTTCAAAATTAAAATGGGTCTTGATAGATGTGCGTGTTCTGGAGTGCAACTTAAACAGAGTCTATCTTACATCAAAGAAATAGAAATATCATTAGCACACAGCAACCACCTATCCAAGGTATAATAATCTATTCTGCGAGTCAGCCTGGTGCTTACAATGAATGTATATTGTCCAATTTATCACTTGTATTATTTAGGGTCTTAGAATCAAACGAAAGTAGTTATACTACTCCTTTCTTGGTTTCTCAGTTAAGTTATAGAAGAATTATATTTTCTTTAAAAAAATAAAACAAACATATAGTTGGTTCCTGGAAGTGACTTCATTAATGTCTTAAAGAAAAAAAAAAATACCGGAAATTAAATGTGTATATGTTTTATTAGAAATGATCATCCATTTTTATCACACAGAAGCAATAGGTCATTTTCACCAGTGCAGCCAAGTTGTTCTTGGCCTAGGACTAAGAGAAGGCAAGGACAAGGTAAAGATGCTTTTAGCTCTCAGTGGCACACAGCTGCCAATAAACTTGTCTGACCTTCTAAAATTTGCATCACGGGTACATCGGATCAATCAAGCAGTATGAAGGCCTGAAAGCAGAAGACATTGCCTGTACCTCATTCACAAGAAAAAATCTCACTGTTCTGTTCAACTACATTCTGTCTGCTTTGAGCTGTTGAATACCCCACATATAGTCAGACCTAAACTAACATTATATTCCAAATTGATAATACATTCTTTTTATTCTGTTGGACTATTGTAATGTAGTCATAGGTATTGAAACTCTAAAAGAATATTTCCAATCCTTAAAATGACTATAGATTATTTTTAGATAGGGAAGAAAAGACACGAAATAATAATGATATCGGAAATTAAAAATTAATGTACATATATAAAAGCTGGTTAGAATTTAGATAATAAATTTAGATTTTGATGAAAATTGGTAATTACATTTATTCATGTGCAAAGTAGGTTTTCACCTTCCAATCTGCCAGCTGAATAACTAGCTTTCGTGTGTCCACTAATCTGAAATTCAAATAAAGCAGTAGTTTGATAGGGTAATATTTGGGTAAGACAAAATAAGCAAACAGATAATTCTAAAATGTAGTACAACTTTATAGGAAACATTCACCTGATATCTTGAATCCTTTATTTTAATAAACTGAGGTTCAGACAACCTTAATATAAACACTTGTTCCAGATTTTTAACACTCTTTTATCAAGAATGATGACATAATTCCATATATTGCAAAATAAAGGTATACAATATGCAAATGGTATTAGAAAACAAGAAAAAAATCTGAACGTTTCAGAAATGATCAAGGGCAACTATTGCAGACAAGTCAGACTGAATTTTTAATTGTCCTAATCCTTCAAAAGATGGTGTTAAATAGTGTCTGTTTTCTGAGGTTCATGAAGGAAAGAATATGCCAGCCATTTGTGAAACTCTACAATGCTAAATTGGAGATGAATACAGTCATTGTTGGAGACATATATCTAGATTTTTTAATCAACTAGGGTGTGTTTTTACTAAACTTGTGATTGAATCTTACCACAGATACACCTTCATAAGCATCAGCCTTATCCGTTGAATAGACAACCTGAACTCATAGGATGTTTCAAGTGCTTGTAGAAAAGTATTAAAAATAGTTGTGCCTTTATAGTTAGTTAGGAGGGTGGATTAAAACTTACATTGCACTTAAAATTCAGAAGGTCATTGTATAGTCGGCTTTGATACACGTGCTTTATCTGGTGACTTTTGTCTTTTCAGAGAGAAGCACAAACCCCCAGTTTCTGATTACAGTGTTGATTAAGATATTTTAGATGTAACTGAAATAGTTTTGCAATTTGCAATTATCTACTCCTAAAATATTTTTCCTCTGTTTTTGATAATTGGATATATTTTTTATACAGCTGCCCTTGTTTTAAAGATTTTATTCTCTGTGTCTAAACATTCAAACTAACATTTTTCATTCTGGATCTATGCCTGAAAATTTATTAAACTCTCATGTTAAGTAATTCAGTTGCTGCTCCTTCTGAGGAAAATTGATGATTTGGGTAGTTTTAGAAAGCTTTGTCTCTTTTTGTGTTCGAGTAGCTGCAGCTGGGATAGAAATTTAAAAGGCCTTGATCTGAACTATGCCTTTTGAGGTTCTCCTGAAAACCTGTCACCATCTGATGGGACTCACAAGCTTTTAAAAATATAATTTTTTCTCTCAGCAGAATGTGTCAGGGTTTTGCTGCAGTTTCTAAGCATTTCTCAGAACTTTTCTGTTCCCCAAAGCTCTATAAATGCCGTTCACTATTCCAGCATTGCATAGCACCTTCAAAAATGCCAGTCTCACTAAGAATGTACCAAGACATCGAGACAGTGACTGGATATAGCAGTTGGACGCTGAGCTAAAGGCAACAGTGGGAGTTCCTGTAACCCCACCGAAGTCAGAAATGTAGTAGAAAACACATACATGTCACTCCTACCTAGGCATGCTAAGAAAACAAGTAGCCCATTACATTATTTTGAGGGATATGACTTGTTTCTTCTTACAGAGAGAAGCAGAGGCTTCTCAGGAGATGCAGGTTGGCTGGCTGAAGGAAAGTGGTGAGCAAAGGTGCAGTTAAGACACTACCTTTACAAAAAATTGGGTTGAAAGATTTTATGGTAGATACCTCTGAAGTATTTTTATACAAATTCCTCACACAAAGGATTCCTCAGACACATGCACAGATAATCTGTGTATGCATAGTAGTTTAGATAAAGCCAAGAAATGGTTGTTATAATTGTTATAATTGAAATCTTAAGAGTCTAATCATTATCAGTTCATAAAAAAAATTGTTATAGAAAAAGAAGGAATAATAGTGTGTTCAAATTGTTACATAGATACTTAGTTTCTACCCCTTTCTTGGTATTATTTCCTGGCACCCTTGCCATTCTCTGGGGTCTAAGATCAGTGGTTTCATTCTGATCATGGTGGTGGTGATGGGATGTTAGAGTGAGTTGTCAGCTCCTGAAGACCTTCGTCACCAAGGGGAACATGGTGTGCGTATTTATGGTTTCTTCTTCCTCATTCTAGGATCCACTGTAAGTCATTTTTCTGTATATTTGCTGGCATACTTTTACAGCTTTGCCCTTTCTTCATTGATCTGCAGTTCCACGTTGCATCCAAATTTACTACATATAGTGGCTTTTAACTATGTTAGATACTACTTCATTATTCTCCTTGTTCCCCCTAAAATCAGTTCACTTATATTTTCAATCTGGCTTCATAACAATATGATTTGATATAAACAAAAAGTGTGTATCCATTTTAACATTATACACCTGTGCAATCAGATCATAAAACTCAGTTTCATTTCTGCTATTCATATTCCAAGTTACAGCCATTTTGGGGCAACCATATACATTTGTTAGCATGCCTTATACTGTGTATTAGCATCACAATGTCTGTTTGCTTGCTTTTGGCTCACTAGCTTAGGAAATCTGTTTCAATTTTATTGTCAATATTTGAGCACCTGTAGTGATACTTTTATGATAACCACATATTTTAAGCCAATAACACTGACACTAAGTGTTATACCCAGCTGAATAAGGACATAAGGATGATATAAAATGGTTCCGTCAAGGATCTACTGACCCTCTTGCATCCTTTCACTGGATGAAAATGGAGCACTGTTACATTGACAAGAAAAATGTCTGCTTTATTCTCCTCCCTCCTGTGTTTTTCCAAGCCCACAAGTTTGTCTATATTTCATTTCCCATGTAAAGGCTTGCAGGTTACTTGTAACCTCTTGTCATGGTTTAACCCAGTCACCAACCAAGCACCACACAGCTACTCGCTCACCCTCCCCACCTTGGTGGGATGGGGAGAGAATTAGAAGGGCAAAAGTTAGAAAAATTATGGGTTGAGATAAGAACAGTTTAATAACTGAAATAATGATATGATGATAATAATAGTAATAAAGAAAAGAACAAAAGACAAAGAGAGGAACAAAGCCCAGGAAAAACAAGTGATACAACTGGTCACCACCCGCCAACCTATGCCCAGCCAATCCCCAAGCAGCAATCAGTGCCCCTGGCCAACTCTCTCCAGGGGATACACTGAGCATGACATCATATGGTATAGGATATCCCTTTGACGAGTTTGCGTCAGCTGTACTGGTGTCATGGCTTTTGCTGGGATGGAGTTAGTTTTCTTCACTGTACCTGGTGTGGTGTGTTGGATTTAGTATGGGAATGGGGTTGATAGCCCACTGATATTTTATTTGTTGCTGAAGTAGTCGCTAAGTAGGTGCTAAGTGTTGCCAGGTGGTGCTTATACTGGACAAGGACTTTTCCAGCTTCCCATGCTCTGTTGGGGGCATGGGAGGATAGGAGGGGAGGGGAGCGGAGAGGGCATGCCTGGGACAGCTGATCTGGGTTGGTTGAAGGGGTATTACATATTGTATGATGTCACACCTGGTATATTAACTGGGGGAATTGGCTGGGAGAGAAGGGATTGTGGCTCAGGAACTAACAGCATTGGTCAGTGGGCGGTGAGTGGTTGCATCACTGGTTGGCTGGTTGGTTGGCTGGTTGTTTTTTTTCTATACCTCCCCCTGCCCCTGGGTTTCACACCCTCTTCATTATTTTCCTTTTTATTCTATTGTTGTTTTTATTATTACTGTTTAATTTTAATTATTAAACTGTTCTTACTTCAATGCATGAGTTTTCTTACTTTTGCTCTTCTGATTCTCTCCCCCATCCCACTGGGGTGGGGGGAGTAAGTGAACAGCTAGGTGGTGCTTAGTTGCTGACTGGAGCTAAACCATGACACCTGGCTATGCTCCCTCCCAGCTTCTTGTGCACCTCCTCGCTGGCAGGGTATAGAAAACTGAAAATTCTTTTACTTAGTATAAACACTGCTTAGCAACAATTAAAACATCAGTGTGTTATCACATTAATCTCATGCTAAATCTAAAACACAGCACTATGCCAGCTACTAGGAAGAAAATTGAACCTATCCCAGCCACCACCAGCACAACTCCTGTTTAAAACCAAATATTTCCCCTCCAAATAAGTTTTTAAAAATTACTAAGTTATATTTGTGTTAGAACATGACTATCAGTCATGACCCTTTTTTTAAAAAAAAATCTTAATTTCTGGGGTTTTGTTTTTTTCCAGTTTGGTTTGTTTGTTTTGGTTGTTTTTTTAATTAATATTTGTTTTTACATCTCTGCACTCCCATAAAAAAGTAATAAATGCTGATAAATTCTACATTAAATATTCATTTAAATGTGTTTACTAGGTTCTTTCCAAATAATCAGGAAGGGAATACCCATATTCCAAGAAAATCATTGTCTGGGGATAAATAAAATTAAAGATGTAGTATAAAATGAGGGAACAGGAAATTCCCAGATGGAAAAATAAAAGGAATAGAAAAAGAAAATAGCTGGACGTACACAGCAATTTAAAAAATTACAGCAAATCAGTAATGTGTTGGAAAACCTCATGTGTTGTTACAGGGAAAAATGAAATAACAACAGTGAACTGTATATATATTCAGTGTGAAAATTCAAGCTTTCCTTTGCTTAAGTATTACATTGTATATCTCCTTTACATGTTAACTATTAAAACCCTGGAAGCAAAAAGGCTGGTATCAGCCCTTAACCAGGGTTCACAGAGAATTAGAGGTTGAAGCATAACCCTTAGAATGAGGAAAGCGATTATCCCCCATTACTCAGCACTTATTAGACCACATCTGGAATACTGTATCCATTTTTGGGCTCCCAATATAGAAAAGACATGAAGAAATAGAGTGAGTTCAGTGAAGGACCACCAAGTTGGCCGGGGCTGGAGAACCTGTCTTGTGGTTAAAAGGCTAATGGGCTTGATCAGCCTGCAGAAGGGACAGCTTATTCCAGTATCACCTTCCAGTTGTACATACTCAGCACTTTTCCTTTTTAATGCATATTAACTGGCATGAAGTCAGTGTCATCTTTTCCATGACTGAGAGATTTTCCTTTATGCAGCAAGAAATCTCTGGCTTTCAGCAATCTGCTGTAATGAACAACTGAGTAAGAAGCAAAAAGATGTAGTAATAAACCATTACTTCTAACTCTTCCCCCACCATTTTCATTAAAAATACATAAACAATAGGGCTAAAAGCCACATCATTATCATGATACGTAATGTTTCATCCTCAGCATATCTCCTCTATTATGCGTGTTAATTTACACTATCTTCCTTAAATATTTATCTTATTTTCTTTAAAGTATATGAGATGGAACAAGATGTTCAAGTGGTGTGCTGGCAAATGATAATTTGTGAGGTAAAGATAGATAAAATTTTAATATAATCCATTGGAGAGGGCCAGAAAATATAATGTAAATCTGTATCTTCTTTATGTTTGCAATAGTACATGGATTTCTAAATTATTTTTTAGAAATTCATACAACAAATAAAACAAAAATTTCTGAAAAAAACTACTTAATTTCTTAATTTCCTCTAGAGTTCTTAAAATATCATCAGCCATTTGAAATTAATATTGATTGAAATAGTGAAAAAATAAAAAGAATAGGAGTTACTCAATTACAAGTTAAACATATTTTTACCTGTTAAAGACCATTGAAGTTTTTTAAATACAGCAGTATATTGAATGGCTAATAATACTATTGTTAAAACTTGCCATCTTAGAAAATTGAAAAGACTTACTGAAAATTTCAGAAAAAGAGTGTTATGGGAAATTTGAATATTTTCCTTCTTGTAAAATGAAAAATTTTGGCACTTCTCGGTCATCTTGAAAACTTTTTATCTATCTATCTATCTGACTGATTATAGACTCAGAATCATAGAATATTTTGTGACAGAAGGGACCTTTAAAGGTCATCCAGTCTAACCCCCCTGCATTGAGCAGACACATCTAGATCAAGTTACTCAAAGCCCCGTCCAACCTGACCTTGAATATTTCCAGGGACGGGGCATCTGCTACCTCTCTGAGCAACCTGTTCCAGTATTTTACCACCCTCATCATAAAATATTTCTTCCTTACAACTAGTCTGAATCTACCTTCTTTTAATTTAAAACCATTACCCCTTGTCCTATTACTGCAGGCCCTATTAAAATTATCTCTCATACTGATTGGCTACCATCAAGTGACCCAACATGTTGGGCACCAATGACCTCAGTACAAACCATGGGTAACATTCTATCTGTTCTATATTTATTTTATTTTAATATCTTATAAATTCTCTTTTCTCTGCCTTTCAGATTCATCAGTAAAGTATTCCTTTTAACTGCTCAACTTCTGGCATGCTCCACATTTTTTGTAAAGATTATTCCTGGTGTTATTGCTCTCTGTGAGAGAGTTGTCACATCCAAAAAGCAGATTCATCTTTTTCTATGTTAAACCTCTTAGAATAGAGTTTGGACATTGACTCTGTTAAAATTTCCATCCACAAATACCAAATAAATAATCCATCTTTTCCTGAAAAACTCAAAGTTCTAGTTGTCAACACACATTTTCAAAGTCAGTCTACAGATCATTCTGTGGAAGCATAATATTTTTAGGCATTTAGGTGTTCTAACAGAATGATCTATTCTCAAAGTACAAGAGAATCTGCTTTTTGTTATCACATTGAATTTTATAATCCTTTCACTGAGCTTTTGTTGCTAAATTGTACTTGTTCATATTTAGTAGTCACCAAATCAGAGCACCCTTATTCACAGTCACCTCATCTTTATGTGCGCTTGTGAGGTGGGAGGGTTTCTAATTATGTCCACATGACATGTTAATGTTTAGGAAACTGGTACTCTCACATGAATGTCATATTGCTGTACACTCTGTGTTATCAAATATTGAATTGGTGATGAATGTCCTGTCTGCAGCCTGAAAGGATGACTGTCACCTAAATCCTCCTGACTTCAGTTCTGTGCTCTCACGTTGTAAAGTTTTCTGTAGCGTACATGTACACATTGGAGTTGAGGTGATACAAAGAAACATGAGATGAGATGGAGTTTATTCTTCAGATGGAATAAGGGGTGTGTGTCTGAGGTATACAACTATTTTGATCAAAAAGTGTTAACTGCGTTGAGATCTTCTCTTGACCTCTTTGAAGTCTCCAGAATATCTGATCTGTATTATAAAAACATCATCTTTGGCAAAGGTTTTTACCTTTAAACCTAAACTGCAGCATATTCCATGTAGCCACTGACAGCATTGTCTACTTGTCTTGAATAAAAGCATTTTCTTATATTTTGCAAAGGCTAAAACATGCTCTCTGTTGAGAAACTGGCCCATTATTAGAGATTTAATCTAACATTAAACATTCCAGTATTCCCAGAGGCCGTTGACTTTCCACTTTCCTTATCCTAACCATCATACTTAAGCATCCTTACACCCCAAATCATTCTCCTTGGAAATGAATGTATTGTTCCTTCGTGATTTTTGGTAAAAGAATATTTCACTTCTGCTTCCAGTTTAATATGCTGAACTCTTTTTTTTTTTTTTTTTTTTTTTAATGTGTGTGTATTTCATGCAATTGTTGAACTGGTAAGCATTAACTAATGTTAGAATCATAGAATATGTCATATTGGAAGGGAGGCATAAGGATCATCAAGTCCAACTCCCAGCTCCTCACAGGACCACCTAAAACTAAACCTAAGTCTAAGAGCATCATCCAGATGCTCCTTGAACTGTTACAGGCTTGATGCTGTAACCACTTCCCTGGGAAGCCTGTTCCAGTGACTGACCACCCTCTCCATGAAGAACCTTTTTCTAAAGTCCAGTCTGAACTTCTCCTGATGCAACTTCATCCCATTTCCTTGTGTCCTATTGCTGATCACCAGAGAAAAGAGATCGACACCTCTTGCTCTGCTGCCCACCTTGAGGAAGTTGTAGACTGCGATGAGGTCATGCCTTGGCCTTCTTTTCTCCAAGCTGAACAAACCTAATGACCTCAGCCACTCCATGTGGCATCCATTGTAGTCCTAGAGGCCTTTCACTCTTTGTAGCCCTCCTCTGGACGTGCTTTAGTAGTTTGTTGTCCTTACATTGAGATGCCCAAAACTGCACACAGCACTCGAGGTGGGGCCACACCAGGGCAGTGTAGAGTGGGACAATCACCTCCCTCGACCAGCTAGTTATGCTGTGCTTGATGCACCCTGGAACACAGGCCTTGTGGCTGTCAGGGCACACTATTGACTCATATTCAACTTGCCATGAACCCAAACCCTCAGATCTCTTTCTGTGTGGCCTCCATCCTAGTTTAGTGTCATTGGCAAACTTAATGTACATTCAATTCCTGCATCCAGATAATTTATAAAAACATTAAAGAGCACTAGCCTTAAAATTGAGCCCTGGAGGTCCCCACAGGTGACTTGTCACCGGCTTGATGTAACCCCCTTTACGATAACTCTTTGACCCTGACCCATTGGCCAATTGTTCACACAATGCATTATGCACTTGCCTAGCTGTATGCTGGACATTTTGTCCTGAAGGATACTGTGAGAGATAGTATCAAAAGCTTTGATAAAATCAAACCCCACCACATCTACTGGCTTCCCTTGACCAACTAGATGGGTGATCTTGTCTTGAAAGGAAATTAAGTTAGTTAAAAAGAATATTACCCTCACGAACCTGTGCTTGCTAAGATGAACTACTGCATTGTCTCTCAAGTGTTTTTCAGTAACTCCCAGAATAAACTTTTCCCTTTGCCCCTTCAAATCTAGTTTAAAGCTCTTTCAAAGAGCCCTGCTACCTCTTGTGCAAAAATTCTCTTCCCCCTTTGAGAAAGATGTACCCTGTCTATCACCTGCAGGCCTGGTGTTGTATAGAAAGACCCGTGATCAAAAACCCCAGAATTCTGCCAAGGACACCTTATGATCCTGTTTCAGTTTCAGTCTGAGGATCACTCCATGACTGGATTGACAGGGAAATGTTAAAACAGTCCAGCCAGCAGTTTAAATGCTTTTGTATGCAGAAGTTTTTACCAAGTCTGAGTAAAAAGAAGGTCATTACAGGTTTTCTATAATGTTTATGTTAACCAGTTTTGAAGACTCAGGTATTTCTGAGAAAATCAAATGCAACTTATTTTGAGGATACCTGGGGCAAAATTTAGGGCAAGACTATAGCTGTAAATTGAACAATTCCATAGGGTGTTTTCTGGCACCTTTGAGTTAGGTAGTGTAGAAATAGCCTTAATACGTTGATTGCCTGGGCCTGAACTTTCCAGAGATTTTCCTCTGTCATAACTGTCATAACTTAGTGAATATCCACTGAACTGCCAAAACTTTGGAAATACATCTTTAAAATGCCAGTTTTCAAAAAAGATAATTATGCTGATATGAATTACTACTTTATGACACATTTCTATGAAATACAAAAGAGGAAAGTGCTGAGAGCATATTTGTTTCTGACTATGAGAACCATACGATGTCCTACACTTACTAAGCTATATATCTTCTACCTCTAGGCAAAAGAAAATAGTAAAATATATAATAATCTTTTAAACCAATCATGTGAGAGAGAAGTGTTCCTATTAGCTACAAGGGCTGATTTAATTTGCCCAAAGTATTTGACGTACTGTGTTATGGAATTTTGTACTTTATCACTGGACACTGTTTATCTTCTACAACTACTTCACAAAACTTTTATAATAATATTATTCTGTTTCCATCTATTTTAATACTTTTAAATGGACTGTCTTGCTTGGTGTATACATGAAATATTAATGACTGCAGGTTTTAAGTATAACAAAGTTTCAAAAGTGAATCTCTGCATTTCTCAGTGATCAGATACATTCTCAAGGATTTGTCATCCTCAATGTCAAACTGATGAGACGAGTTTAATGTGTAAGTGAAGTATTTGGAAGAGGAGGTGATAGCAGTGCATGAGCAAAGCTTCAGCAAACATCCTCTGATTATCCAAGGGTTTCAGGTGTCTCTCACAATCTTCACATAATCATACCTGTACTGTTATGTCACTGTCATACAGTGTCAGTATGATCATCTGTTTCTATGGGGGAGTAGGTCAGGTCAACTAGTGTGGTGACAAATGTTCCTTAGCTGTCTCCCAAGATGTGAAACAGAAGAGTAATCACCTCAAGTGTATGTATACAAACACACTCAGTCTAGGAAACAAACAGGAGGAACTGGAGCTCTGTGCCCACTCAGAAGGCTGTGACATCATAGGAGTAACTGAAACATGGTGGGACAACTCAAATGACTGGGGGATCACGATGGATGGTTATAGGCTCTTTCATAAAGACAGGCAGGATAGAACAGGTAGAGGTGTCGCACTCTACATTAAGGAAAAACTCAAATGTATTGAAGTCAACTATGGTGATTGCGATTGCTCTGTCAAATGCCTCTGGGTTAAAGTCAAAGAGGTCATCTCCAGGCAGGACCTCAGAGTGGGCATCTGCTACCGACCTCCTGCAGTGACCACAATATTGTGGAGTTCGGGATCCTGCTGAGTGTGCTGAAGTTCACCTCTAAGACAAGGGTACTGGATTTTAGAAGAGCAAACTCCAGTGTACTCAGGGCTCAACTGGGAGGGATTCAATCGGAGGCTTCCATGGAACACAAAGGAGCTAGTGAGAGCTGGGAATTCTTCAAGAACTCCCTATTGGAAACACAAAACCAGTTTATCCCCTACAAAGGAAAAGGAAGTAAGTGGAGCAAGAGGCCCCCATGGCTCAACCATGACATCCTGGGTCTACTCAAATCCAAAAGGGAAGCACACCAGAAATGGAGAAGTGGGGGGCTGTCCACCGAGAACTACAAGGGCATAGCCAGAGAGTGCAGAGATGCAGTCAGAAAAGCAAAAGCCCAATTTGAATTGAAACTGGCTGTCGATGTCAAAAATAACAAGAAAGGGTTCTTCAGACATGTCAACCACAAGCAGGAAAAGCAGGAAAACATAGGCTGACCGTTAAACAGAATAGGGGAGTCAGTCACCAAAGATGGTGAAAAGACAGAGGTCCTCAACACTTTCTTCACCTCGGTCTTTACCAGCACTGTAGGGTCCCAGGCTTTGGGAGTGAAATTCCCAGTTGATCCAAACATAGACTCACCATCAGTGAAGGAAGAGTTAGTGTATGAACTACTACAGGAGCTTGACCCCTACAAATCAATGGGCCCTGACGCCATCCACCTGAGGGTGTTGAGAGAGCTGGCTGACATCATCGCAAGGCTGCTCTCCACAATCTTTGAGAAGTCATGGAGAACGGGGGATGTCCCAGAGGAAGGCAAATGTTACCCCTATCTACAAGAAGGGCTCGAGGGAGGATCGGGGTAACTCTAGGCCCAGCAGCCTTACTTCAATCCCTGGGAAATTTATGGAACGAATCCTCCTGAGGGCCATCAAAAGTCAAATGAAGTACATGATTGGGAAAAGCCAACACGGCTTCACTAAGGGCAGATTGTGCTTGGCAAACCTTGTGGCCTTCTATGACAAAGTGACTTGCCTGGTTGACATGGGGCGGGCGGTGGACATTGTCTACCTGCACTTCTCCAAGGCCTTTGATAGGGTCCCCCACAGCCTCCTCCTGGAGAAATTAATGCATTATGGCCTAGACAAGTGGTCTGTGCAGTGGGTGGGGAACTGGCTGACAGGCCATACCCAAAGGGTGATGGTAAATAGCTCTTTCTGAAAGTGGCAGCTTGTCACAAATGGGGTCCCCCAGGGGTTGATACTGGGCCCAATGTTATTCAACATATTCATAAGTGATCTAGATAACGGGATCAAGTGTAGCCTGATGAAGTTTGCTGATGACACCAAATTGAGTGGGGAAGTAGACACTCCAGAAGGGAGAGCTACTTTGCAGGGAGATCTGGATAGGCTGGAAGAGTGGGCCAGCAAGAACCTTACGAAGTTCAACAAGGACAAGTGTAAGGTCTTGCACCTGGGAAAACATAATCTGGGAGTGCAGCACAGACTGGGATCCACCTGGCTGGAGAGCAGCTCTGTGGAAAGGGACCTGGGGGTCCTGGTGGACAGGAAGCTCACCATGAGCGAACAGTGTGCTGCTGCGGCCAAGAAGGCCAACAGGATGCTGGGTTGCATCAAAAAGGGCATCACCAGCTGAGATAAAGAAGTCATTATCCCACTCTACTCAGTGCTTGCCAGGCCACCCCTGGAGTACTGTGTACAGTTCTGGTCCCCACTCTACAAAAAGGATATGGACAGGCTGGAAGGGGTCCAGAGAAGGGCCACCAAGATGATCAAAGGACTGGGAAGGCTGCTGTAGGAGGATAGGCTGGGAGAACTGGGTTTGTTCAGCCTTAAGAAAAGGAGGCTTAGAGGAGGCCTTATAGCCACGTTCCAGTATTTAAAGGGTGGCTATAGAGAAGACGGAGACTCCCTTTTTACACAGAGTCCCATGGAGAGGACAAGGGGGAATGGACACAAATTGCTCTTGGGGAGATTCCGATTGGACACAAGAGGGAAATTTTTCAGTGAGGACAGTCAATCATTGGAATAATCTCCCCAGGGAAGTGCTTGAGTCGGCCACATTGACAGTGTCAAGAGTCGGCTGGACAGGGTGCTGGGCCACCTTGTCTATCCTGTGTTCTTCCTAGAAAGTTTGGACTAGATGATCCCTGAGGTTCTTTCCAATCTGTGATTCTGTGATTCTGTGATACTTTACCTTTCAAATGGGAAAGCACACATATATTCACACACCCCCACAAAATACACTGTGGCTTTGGGTTGTATTTTGGGGGTTTACTTTTGGCTTTTTCCTTTTTTCCACAGCTTGATAGGAGTAGCAAAACACCATCTGGTGCTAATCTCAACTCTGACTAATAAAATAATGCAGCACCAGACAGACCTTCTATTAAAATGAATACTTCTGCAGTACAAACAGACCAATACAGGGTACTGTGACATAATGTGCATACCAGTACTCTGAATGAGGCTGTTTGTTGTTTTTCTATAAAATGAATGAAAGGCATATGTTCTTTGACCTAAAGTGAATTAGAATTTTAATAAAACCTTAGAGCCAAACTCTCCTTCTAGTGCCACCAGAATCACTCACGAGTGATTAAATAGATTATAACAGAAACAGTATCACTGTTTGGCCTTAAGGAAAGCCTTATGGTCCTATGGTTTAGTAAGATGCTGAACTGGGAAACAAGAGAATTAATTTCTAATCCTGCTTCTGCAGCTGATCTCTTCTACAGTGTCCCTTCTTTACTAGTATTGTCTGAAGTGTAGATTCAATTGCTCGATTATGCAATTTTACAGTTAAAATACAGAACTCATGCTTTATAAATGTGTAATTTCCATCTGTAGTTAGCGTTAATTTTTCTCTCGATCATAGCAAAAACTTTCTCTAAATCTTATGTATTAAATTAATGTATTGAACAGTAATTTTACAGCAATTTTATAGCAATTTTACAGTAATAACAGTGATTTTAAGAAAAACATTACATTTGTCATTCTGAAAGTCTAAAAATAATGAATTAAAAAACTCTACCCATCAAAATCTTGAGATTAGAAAGTAACTGAACATAAGATAACTTTTTATAACTTTTAAAGTATCGTGGCTTTGGTTATTTGTTTGTTTGTGTTTTATCTCTTGGTTCCTAAGCTGTCAGGGTAAAAATAGGTCATATTGTCAAAACAGTAAAGAAATGTACAACTGATGTATTTAGCAAATATTTTAAAAATATTTCTAATGTATATTGAAAGTGAAACAATTTAAATAGGTTATTTAATGAAAAAAGTGTGCTTTGAAGAAAATAGAGGAGAACATGATGCTGATATGAAGTCTGATGTTATGAGAGTAGGTCTGGCTTTCTCTTCTGTACTCCTCCTGGTATGTATTTGGCCTGAAAAATATTCACAACATCTTGAAAATAAGGAATAGATCTGGAAAAAGGCAAAGTACATGGTGCTTAGTCATATAGCATGCTGGAATCCAAAATCCTTAGACAGGTAACGTGGTCTCTGCTAGAAAATAAAATAGGCTTTGGATCATTCTCTGAACTTGAGGGCAGGAGCTGCAGCATGGCTTGTAGTCATTTGGCTAAACTCTTACCCTGCTGCAACCAGGAATCTGTCACCCATGCTGCCTAAGAGGAAAAAGCCCTGGAGTACAAAGTTCCCCAAACTGCCTGAACATCATCTGGAAGAGCACTAGCTGATAAAGGCCAAAACCATTTCTGGAATCATGCTAGCAATTAAATAGCATGAACTATTTTGAAATGGTGTTTGAGACATGCATCCCTGTCTACTTTACTAGTGTAGCAGTAGACATTTTGTATAGCACATGCTGAGTATGGATCCAAAAGCCAGCCAGTAAACTGAGGATTGCTTAAACTAGTCAAGAGAAAACACCAGGGAAAACAGTACCATAGCTAATCAACCTCCATTATCACAGTGCCTGCCTCACTCTAAACTTCAAAGAAGCATCTTCCTGGAATGAAAAGCAAGAGCTCCACGCTCCTACAAGGCCATGGACCTTATTACTCCAAAGACAAAGTGTTGTAGCACATGTGGAGATAAACCATTATGACATTTTAAGTTCTTTCTTTTTCCTTTTTTTTTTATTGGGAGGGGAGGGGTGGCAAAAATTTGTGACATCTATTCCTTAATATGGGAATACTATCACATTACATAAAACTGCATTTTCAATGAATAAGTACTCTACAAAAAAATTTAGGCTGGTCTATACTCATAACACTTCAGTAACATAAAGTAAACACACATAATCTGTTTTAAGTCAGACTTAACAGAACAAAGCGATACAGTCAGACTATAAATTAGCATTTTCTGCTGGTAATAGTGCAAAGATGTTGGTTCTGTAGTATTATGTATTTATTCCTGCGGAAGAAACAGTATATTTTGGAAGAACTGAGAGCTTGTAAATAGCAGAATAAAATTATTATATTCCTATCATTGTCCTTCCATCACTTTTGGTTCATGTTGGTTCAAAACAATTTTATTTTTCTTCTTTGTATCACTGAATATGTTGCTTACTTTAAAAAAGATAGTAGCACTAAGAGGAAGAATAAATTATTTAAATGGTTGTACTTCAGTTTAAATATTTTGACCGTTAGTATAAGTATTTAGATTCTTAAGTGTTGACCTAGATATTCGTTAACAAAGCTGTATGTTTTAGTTTTTCAAGAATTGGAACGATGGAAAATTATTGTTGAGAAACAGTTAAAAATCTTATACTCTAATCTCCCAATCAGATTTGATGTAGCCCTTAATGGAAAGTTATAGACATATTCTGGCAGCTAGGAAAAGATGGACCTATGAATATTTAAATTGTAACAAGTTAGGTTTTTTCTGTATGGGCCATTTATAAACACTTGTAGGGTTACTGCAGTGGACAGGAAATGCCATCTAATTAATTATTTTTTAATTATAGAAATATATGACTAAGGGTAGCTTCCTGCTTTGCATTTAGAAGTCACACAAAAGGAAGACAATGAAAAAGGAGCTGAGCAGTGCACATCAATAACATGATGTAAATTCACTTCAAAACTGATTTAATATATTTTTCCTTGCTAAGAATTTCCCAGCTAGATTAATAAGATTCAGCCTTTGTGAGGTAAATGACAAATTAAAAAAAAAAAAAAAAAAGAAGATTACAAGTTCTGAGAAACGTGTGATTTATTTCCTCTTCTGGAAGAAATTACTTAATTGGGAATTTGATTTTTGCAGACACAAAACTTTCATTGAGCTTCTCAAGTGCCATAACAAGGCTGCTGATGTATTTTAGTAGGGTACCTGAAATATTTTAAATTTGACAAAGCCAAAGATCATGTCTTCTTTTGAATTTCCTTGTTTTAACTTTCTTCAAGATATTAAATATTAAAATCTTATGCAGGTCTCTACTGCTCTGAAACTTAAGGTCATTTTCTTCTTGAATCTTTTGAGGGTCGATGGCTATCCCCATTCCTACTGTTCCCTAGCCATGCATGACCTAGGCTGATTCCATCCACACTCAGTGGGAATCCATTGTGTTATTCTTCTACCCTGCCAACAGCGCTGTACTCCTGAATATACTGTAAAAGATATTCTGCCATCTAGTACCGCCTATTCTGCCCTCTGGTAATCACTCTCCTCCCTCACTATTCACAACAAAGGCTCAGTGAGTCTCCATTCTGTTTTTAATCGCTATCCTGGTCTATTCCTTTACTCCAAATTATTTCATTTTATTCCCCTGTCAACCTTGCCATCTCTGCTTTTTATCCTGAACTACTCTGCTGAGCTGTCATGTTCACAGTTCATTTCCCTTTGACTTGGTATGGATAAAAGTTCCACCCATAGTCCAGTAGTGAGCTGGGATTACAGCATGAGGCTAGCATGTCTCTGCTAGTCTGCCATTGAAGTATATGTCCAGATGTTTTTAAAGCAGACCATAGTAATCTGCTCATGTTAAAACCACATGTATCTTCCAACAGGTCTTTGCTTTTGCTTTTTTTACTTCCTGTGAAAATCTTCAGTTCTTAGAAGTTTTTAATATTTAAAAACAGCCATCAGGACAACAGTTTTGTAAGACATTACATATCTTTTCATAAAGACTGAACTGAGTTACATGGCTTTTAAAGTTCTACTTTAAAAAAAAAAAATCACACAAATATCTGGCATATTTTGAATGGGCTCTGGATAATGTATTTTTTAGGTAGTTGTTCTTCCATTGACAACAGTTGAAGTAGTGTACCCTGTATCTTTCAAGACATATTTCAAAGAGAATGGAACTCCAAGCAAACTTTTTTTTTTTTTTTCATTCGGGCAACAGATACACATAATAACATATCTTGAAATTGTAGCAGTTAAAGAAATGCTGTCGGGAATGCTTTGGTTAGGAAAGGGTAATATCATCAACATGGCTACTGTAAACTACCCTTGGACAAAAAAGGCTATATTTCCACTTGCAGTATAACATTTATGTCTTGGACATCCTGGAAAGATAGGGGTTTAAGAAAGGGGAGCGAAGAAGATGAAGAGAGGGTTACCAAAAACAGCAGTTAGAAAATACTGAAGATGTGACAGAGTATTTTAGGGCATATCCCAGTTGTCAGGTCAGTTATTTTCATCACTGTTTATGGGCACCTAGAATGGTGTTCTCAAAAGGGAACGTTAACCTAGACACAATGTCATGTTCACAAGGCTATAAGGCATTTGGATCAGAGCTAGTTCATATTTTGCCAATTCAGAGATCAGCCAGGCTGAGCTCAGCTGAGGTGCATGACCAAAGTAGTTATGACTATGAGTGATTTTGATGAATTGGCCTTATCAGACAGGCAATTCATGGGGCTAGTTAGTTGTGTGTTTTTATTGAAAATACATTTTATCTCAGGAGATACCATTAAGCTGTTAAAACATTCTAAAATAACTAAAATATCTAAAATACAGTAATTTAGCAAGTTAATAACTCTCACTATCTTTGGGAGTCTGGCAGACAATAGTAATGTATTATATGTATGGCTTCATCCTAGAATGATCTCTCCCCATCCTGAGACACCACACTAAGTATGTTTTGCATTGATATGAAAAGAACTTGGCTTATGTGCACTGCAGCTTCCTTAGTGGTTAAATGTGAATGTCATATTCAGTTAAAAGCAAGTGAGAAATGGGATTTAAATGGTTATTTCCTTATCATATATTTAACTGATGTGAATCCTCTGGGTTTTTTTTTTTTTTCAAAAAATAATTATTATCACTGTTGCTTTTTTCTCTCCAAAGCTGTTATATATCCTATGTTCTTTAATTTTCTCATTATTTCATAGGCTATTTTTCAGTAAGAAAATGTTTATGTACATAGCCAGGAAAGGTATTCAGTGTTATTGGAGTCACTGGGTAAAGATCAATTTGTTGATACTAGACTTATGAAGGCCCTTAGTTATGCAACCTATCCTCTTGAATTAACCCAACATCTGGCAGACCTGTTAAAGTTACAATTTCAGATTAAGAGAATTTACAAATTAGCACATGAAGTGGATTGGAGGTCTAGTAGCGACAGTGGTACATTTGAAGAGAAGTGATTAGGTCATTGTGCACTATACACAGGCATTGTGGTTATCTTGGGTAATTTAAGGTCATAAGAATCATACCAGTCTCCTTCCTGAGCTGTTATATTAACTCTGTTGTATAGTTTTATTTTGTTCAACAATAAACTGAAGTGTGGATTACACTAGGAGACTTTTGGTTTTAGCTATTCATGACTAACACAATGTTAAAAATCTGAAGCTTATGTCAGGATGAAATTTTCTAATTCCTAGTAATTGGATATTGTTATGCTTTTGTCTATTACATTAAATAACTCAGTTATAGAATAGGATCTCATGGGATTGTGATCAAGTTGCTTCTTAATCATCTTTGCAAAAAACTGTAGAGTGATTTCCTCACAATTCTGATTAGGAACTCTATAAATTAGATCACAAAATACTCTAGAGACAGTTTTCTGAAACTTTTTAAAGGTTTTCTTATCCCTTTTGTTATGTTGCCTTTGATCTCTCCCGCTCCCTCTCTACAGTGCTTTACAGTTTTTGTGTCTCAAGTAGAAAAGGACTTCACATTGTGATAGAGGGCTGGGGAATATTTTATGTTTTATATTGTGTGAATGTATGCAAACTGTAATATTCTGTCTTCTCATCAGGACTAAATTTCTGTTATACATCACATCATTGAATTGCAAAATTCTGGACTCAGTGACTGTGGTAGTCTCCTATGTTTCTGAATGCCTAACTGTATCCAACTCTCAAGTATTGCTCTTGTTAACACCACGTAGTTAGAAAATATTACCTTTTTCCACTGGTTAATATTGTCCTTTTTTTTTTTGTCCTTTTTTAAAAATTAAATCTTATCTTCATGTGGAGAGATGTAGTTCTAGACCCAAGTGCATAATGATGCCTCTTTCCTAAAAAAGGATCAGCCTCTAATTGTTGCTGTGGTATCATAGCAACTTATCACTTCTTTCCCAGATGTGTGCAGGATGGTAGCTGGACATCCAGCAGAAACAAGAGCAGAGGATTATGGAAAAGGTCCTTTGATTTCTGATCATCTGTAATTTCCTTCTAAGTACTATTTTCATGTGTTTTGGCCAAATAACAGAGATATAGGAACAAGATTTTTCTCAGCTAGGTTCAAAGGGAAGGCTGAATTCAAAGGGTTTCAATCAAGGAAATAAAAATATTGTAGTGTAACAGATAATATGTCAAAAATGTCTCTGATAGAAATAAGCCCTTTCCCAGGCTTTAATGTCCCCCAATCAAGCTTTAATCTGGGAATATCCTTGGATGGGAGGAAACTGATAGAATATTTAATACTCCCTTCTTAGATCCTCTAAAATCTCTTGTTTCCGTGCCAGATTAGTCCAGGTAACCAACCTTGGTTTTCCTTTTTTTCTTCGCCTCATAGCTAGAAAGTTCCTCAGGTGTAGTGCAGCCTGTGTACATCTTATCTTACTCTGCACTTATTTGATGTATTTACCTCTCTGAATCTCAGAGGAAGAAAAAAAAAATACAATCTTCCTTTAAAAAAATAAAAGTTATATAGGGACTTGAGGTTGAGTGATTCGACTTTCGCAAAAATACAGAGCAGATTTGATTATGCCTTGTAACTTTTATATATTTGACTTACATTGAAAGTGAGAAATGAAATAATATTTTGGCAGTAAGGTACACTAAAATATTCTTTTATGTTTAAATTATGAGTTGTTGTTGGTTTTTTTATTAATAGTTTTCTCATTCAGAAAGTTACAAAAAACCTAGGGTTGATTTGTTTATGTGTAGGGTTATCTCAATTATTTAGTGTGAATGGAAAGATTTTTTTAATTTTTTTTTTATCTAGCATGCACATTTGGTGACAAAATTGATTCTGTTAATGACACTGGTAACAACTTCAATAAGAGATCACTCTTCAGCATAAATCCGTGATGAGGAAAAAATCAAATTCTGGTAGGTCATTTACTCCCTCTCTCACCAATGAAGAAATACTGGGGGTTCTATATTCTCAAGCATTTTCTCCAATCCAATGTTAAGTTATTCAGTGATTGGCTATCCAGCATTCTGTTAGCTAGATATATTTAGATGGATTATAGTTAAGTAGTATTCCCAGGCATGGCTATATTTCTTTCATCTGTCTTTGTGTCACTATTTCCTGCTATACCTCTATGAAACACGGATCAGACTCTTATGCTCTGTTTCAACCTACTTTATACTTGTTTCATTTTTGCACAAGTTTCTTATCCTTCTGCCTTTCACTTATCAGGTAAGCAGAATAAAAGAATTGCAAGCAGTCATTTTAGCCCAGCAAGAATAGAGAGAAATCTGAATTTAACACCTCTCAATGCGACAAAAAACATAGACTAGTTTGTGTATATGGCCTTTTAAAAATCAGATATTTCAGGTATTTTTGGGTGTTAACAGTTAACTTCTACACCCAGATAACTTCACAGCATTCACCTTTCTGGCTAGCCAGACTACCGAGCTTAATTCCAGTAGTATATCAGTGAATACTAATGGAGTTACACTGGCATAAAACTAGAGTTAGACAGTGGTTACACAGCCCCCACAGTTATCAGTAATTTCTGAAGTTATTTAAAATTTAAGCAAGGAAAGAGGGGGAAAAAAAAAGATAAAAAGGAGAAGAGGAAAAGATGTAGTCTTCTGTTTTCCAAAATATGTTTCCCTGTTTACTTATTATTATATATTAGATTTATGGAAATTATCATATTTGAATATGTTTTGAAAATATAACTTCACCAGAAATTGAATTTTGAGTAATTACTTTGACAAATGTAGCTCACAGGTTTTGTATGCGTATCTCCTTTAGTCCACCATCTAATCTGGGGAGGATTTGAGTACGTTATAATAGAATTACAGAATCACAGAATATCTCACATTGGAAAGGAGACATAATGATCATCAAACCCAACTCCCTGCTCTGCTGCCCCTCTTGAGGAAGTTGTAGGCTGCAGTAAGGTCACGCCTCAGCCTTCTCATTGACAAAAGGATTCACTGATGCCATAATTCTGGAACAAATAAGTGATTTCAGGAACATTGAAACCATGTTAGGAATCATGACACTAACTTTCACTGGGAATTATGCCTAAGTAAGAACCACAGGCACCTGCTAAAGAATGTATGATAGAAGAAAGTGTTAACATTCATCAATGGAAGACCACAGGTAAAAAGACACATGCAGTTAAGATGCCAGAGGCACAAAGAATGTAGTAGAACAAGACTGACATTGCAAAAGGAACATAAAAAGGAAAACACCCAAAGGAGAAAAAGAAATTATAGTGGGTTTTCAAGGGACACAAATCTTTATGAAAATATCATTATGCAGAACATCAAATTTGCCACAGATTGCTTGTTAAAGTCATAAACAGAAAGGAAAGAAAGTAAAACAAAACAAAAAAAATCAAACAGTACTAATGAAATGATTTGGGGGAAATACACAGGAAACATTTAATATCAAAGGTGGGGGAAAAATGTATGCAATAATTTACTTTAAAAACTATTATTATCCTGTGAGGAGCAGGGAACTGGACTCAATGACCCTTATGGACAACTTGACAACTTGAGATGTCCTATGATTCTATCATACTTTTATATAATTATACTATTATGTGTATACTTACTGATTTTTCTGAAATGCTATTTTTAGTATTTCTTAATATTAAATAATAAAAAGAAACAGAAATGAGAATGACAATTTATCTAAAAGTGCTATAAAGAATACTAGGATAAAAGTTGTGAAAGAGTTCAGTTTACATGGATAACAAATTAATCACAAACCATGTTCATAAGAAAACACTGGAAATCTTGAGAAAACTCTTGGCGTGAGATAAGCAAATATGCTACTTATGTTTCAGTACAATAAAAAAAAAGCACACTTGAGGTGTCAGGAACTCATGAAAGCTCAGTGGTCTGCACATCATCGTGTACATTCCAGCTCTAGTAAAACAAAGTATTAAGAGGGAAAAGAACATTTCAATGTTAAATACAGCAGGAACATGCAGCATAGATTTACATAAAATATTTTTTAAAAATCCAACACTTTTTTCCACTGCTTTTAAAAGAAACAACATAAGAGAGAGCCTACAAGTAATGTGTTTAAATTTTAATTATATTTGTGACAACACTGGAAGTTATTGGAGGAAAAATACCTGAACACTGCAAACAAGTAATTATTTGGTATGGCACAGAATCAAAAACTAAGGAATGGAAAGGAAATAAGAAGCAAGAATTCTTTGGTCAATAATAGCTACTATTGTACTTTACAGAATAATGATCCAGAAGGAGGGAGTAAACAGCCTATTACTGAAAATCACTGATTATCTCACAGAAGAAAAGAGCCAATAGAAAAAGCATCAGCAAGGTTAAAAACTGGGATAGAGAAAAAATGGTATGTCCATTTGGTGGTGTGTGTGTGGGTGTATGGTTGCAAAAGAAAGCAAAATGAAAACTAACCAAACCAAACAAAAATCAACAGCCTCACCAAATAAAAATAAATATAAATAACCCAAGCAAAAAAAATTTCACCTTGGAAACAGTAAGCCAAGATACTCAGTGGCAGTGAGGAGTCAGGAATTGGGTTCATACAGTGGTGGAGAAATTAAGAAATTAAGATTCAAACAGTTTCTCTCAGCATTTCACTGGCTTTGGTTTTACATTTTACACAGTCTTAGAATCTTGAATTTCTAGTCTCCACTTAGAGTAAACAGAAGAAAAAATATGATGCTAGAAAATATAACTTCACCTAGGACTTGCTGACAGACTTACTTGCTCTGCCCACCTCCATTTTCCATTCCATCATTAATGTCTTTAATGAACTCCAGTGTCTCAGGAGCAAGATGGTATTGCCAGAACTTCAAGACCTGAAGGAAAGAAGAAAACAGACTACCATAGAGATGACCATGGAGTGACCTAAAATTTGTACATATAGTGGAGCTGTTTCATGCCTGGTAAATTCCATTAAAATCAGACCACAAGGTATGATTTGATTCTTGGTTTTGGGGGATATAATACCAAGAGATTAAAATAATCAAAGTGAGCATCACTTGGTGAACTGGCAATACCAAATGAAACAAAATTATGCTAAACAGTGTTTAGATAAAACAGGTCCAAGTGGTTTTGGAGTATTAGCACAGATACTAGTCTGAAGCTCCTTTAAGAGTACTGTATTGACCAATGGGTTAAGACAGAAAACATGACTTTAACAGAAGGGTAAGACTTTAACAGAAGTTTTACATTCTCTCAGTGCCATGTGCTTCATTCCCTATAAAAATGATATGAACACTGCTCTATATTGTCAAGAACAGAACTTTCCTTGTCTTAGTAAGGAAAAGGCTGTTTCCCTGAGCACTTTCCTCTCTCTGCCATATTGGAAAGCTGTCACACAGCATCTTCCATTCTGGATTCCACTGGCCTTCCTTTCCATTTCATCTTTTTGTTTTGCTTCTCACTGACAGAGCTCATTGGTTAACTGAGATACTTTCCTGATGTGTTTTCCCTAAAAGAGTATAAGAATAATGCTCAGTTACAACATAATGGGTCACAGTTTGAAAATATTGGAAGAAGAAATCTGGATTAACCATGGACAAGAACTGTCCTTCACCATGGTTGATTACGATATTACTATGATTTGCTATATTTGGCAGTAGGATTTATACACCAAGTTGCCATTAAAATCTTATGATATGAGATCTCAGGAGTCAGCACATTACTCTTACTACTATTATAACTTCAATAAGCATAAAAAGAAGACAAGGTCCTGAAGTTCAAGTGAAAGCTTTTCCCAGGTATTTAAAATCTAAACTTTAAGAAACAGAAAGAAAAAAAAAAAGATGCAGACTAATATTTTCTGAAAGTTTTCTTTACCACTGGATAAAGTCTCGGTATCTTAGACAGATAACCTTTTGGCTTTGATCAGGTTTTATGAAGTATGGATTAAACTACAAATTATTCTCGAAAGTACTTCTGAGTTTATATTCCTGGAGGTCCAAATTTCGATGTTAAAATTAATTCTCCACTCATTTATGTTAGGATTTTTCTACATTTCTAGAAGTATTATCCTTTGGTTTTCACTGGTCTCTTTGGAAGACAGTCAAATTTACTGAGCAAGGAGAAAAGCAGTCATTAAAGAGAAACATGACAATGAGCAATGTATTCTTTAATATGTTTTGTATATATATGAAGTAGGTATGAGGAGAAGAGAAACCAAGACAGAAAAAGCAGACTAAGATCCTGGTTGTTCAGTTCTGTATGTGAAAATAAAATCAAAACAAAAAATCCCTACCTTGACACAGTGAATGGAATCTAGAAATCAAATGCTTGTGGACCTTCCTTCTGACCAAAAAAGAAAATATTTCTTGCTGCTAGAGACAAAGCCAACTGACAAAGCTGAAAACATTTTGAAAGAGTAAAGATCAAAGTCCAGTCACCTCAGTGTGACTCAGAGAGAGCAGCAGCAGCACAGAATCAAAACCTGATTGTGTCATGTCTCCTTCACTTGGCCTGAAGGGTTTTTGTGCCTGGAATAAATTTGTCTTTGTTTAAAAACACCTCCATAGCTTTTAAAAGTCTAGGCACTTGTCTTAAATGAAGTGTTATGTATATATTCTCAATACGGATTTTCATCTAGCTAGTCAACTACAGTATGTAGCTAGTTTCAAGTATTTGCTCATATTTGTTTGTATTTGGTTCATAGCAAAGAATAGAAAGGCAGATAGAGAGAAAGAAAGATCTTTGAAAAGGTCATGAGATATCAAAGAAAACTAATCTTGGGCTCTGTCCTGAAAAATGTTGAGTTATTAATAGATCACAAGTGATCTGTGAAGCTTCTAAGGAAATGGCCAGTTTTGGTAAATTTATGCCCAGTAACTGATCAGGGAAAATGAATCTGTAGGATGCAAAGGAGGTTCAGAACTCAAAAAAACTGTAGCTAAAATATAGTTCAAAAGCAGACTGCACTGAATTATTGGATTAAAAATATAACCTCATGGACATATTTAACACAAATTCAAGGAACTGTGCTCCTGCATTTAGACAGAGCAACATCATCAATAATCAGTATCACAATAAGCAATCTTATAGTGCTTTCTAAATTCAGTCTCAAATTGTGAATGGCCTTTATATCATAATCAATAATCAACAATCAACATCAGGCTATCTAAGCATAACACAGTTGGCATAACTGAAATGTCGCGTGGTAGGGCATGGCTGGGCACTGGCTGGTTCTTTGGTCTTCAAAAAGCTCAGTAAATCAGGTCTAATGAAGTTGAGCCTTTGACTGGCAAGGTAAATATTACAAACAATACTACTTTTCAATTATGCATGAGTAATATTTCTTGGTAAGCTTTAAATACCACAAAGTGTTTCATTGATTATGTTTCTTGACATATATTTTTCTCAAGAATTTTTGTTTTCTCATATTTTATAGATTCTAGCAGTTACTCATTGCTACAGTGCAAGCAACCTTTCCCCTGATGTTTATAATTATTTTTTGTACTGCCTGAGCTACATTTTCAAATCAAAAGACTTTCTGCTCACTTTGAACAGTTAGTTGCCATCCTTTTTCACTATTTTAATGCATTCTCTACCCTCTCACCCTTATGTGTATGTTATATTTAGCCTAAGAATTATGCATATTCTTAGCATTTGTATTTAAATATTAGTAATTTAAATGAGTTTCTCAAGTGTCTGTTTGCCAGGTTTATGCCAAACCTTTTTCATTTGCTGATTTCCAAAGGAGTCTAACAGACTTCAAATAATTTGGTGGAGTATCATCTGTCTTTGGCCTCCAGAACAAGAGATTCTGTCAGGTGCTCTGAAAATTTCAGTTCATGCTTCTGCACTGTAATGGGCCAGGTAGAACTCTTTATCAGTGTTTGGTGCAGTAATTTCACTGTGACTAAGAGAGAAACCATCCAGCTACAGATATATAGCACAGAGATAAATGGGGCATAAAAACATATCCAAAAGATCTCTTGATTTCTTCCTACACAGGAAATAACCAGGCCTGTAAGGCACCTCCAAAGATGTGTGTGTACTACAAAGAGAAATAAGTAGATGGGCACCTTTGGCAAAGTGTAAAGATGTCACATGTTATTTAAATTATAAGATGAGGAAAGACACATTATCACCCAGGAGGTGCTCAGATGTAGCCATAGGATTCATAGGCCTTAACCATGTAATTTCATTGTCACATTGCATCATTTAGAAGTTCAGTGTTCTGTTTTTGGGGAGGGGTTTGTTTGTTTGTGGGGTCTGGTGGTTTTCGTTTGTTTTTTGGGGGGGGGGGGGTGTTGGAGGTTGGTTTTTTTGTTTCTTTGTTGTTTTTTAATTTTTGTGGGGTTTTTTAGATACACTCTTTTGGGAGCAGGAAAATCCTGATGACATATGTTGATGAGTCCAAAAATAAACAGTGATTATGTCTGACAAGATTGGAACCCCACCCAACCCCTTAAAAGAATCACTTCTATAAAATGAAGAATTGTATAAAAGAACTTACTTCATGTGTATGATAATCCTATTGTGTATCCTGTGCCTCAGAATTACATGATATGGTGTTTTGTTAGCTATCTCATATTCCTCATAAAAAACAGATATGACACATAATTGTAACATGATGTTGTCCCTGTGCACAAGAGAAATACAGGTTGGGCTGTTTCAGATCCATGTTTCTCACTGCATTATGGAAGATGCTACTTTTGCTTTTTTAATTTAAAATTATCTATGTACCAGGACAGCCTATACAACAGATATTAGTAAAAAAAAAAACAACAAACAAACCCAACTTTTACTAAGTGATCAGCAAAAATATAAAACATATTCCTTCAGGCTGTTATTTGTTGGAAATGTGCAGAACATTTAAAAAATTTTTGACTGAAAGAAAACCACTGTAGAATCACTGCTGTCTGAAAACTGACTTCTCACACAGCTGTAACCTACGACCTGATAGCCTGGAGCTCACATAAAGTCTTGCCATTCTCTATTAAACGTCTTCCTATTTCTATCATTGTGTTTAAATATAAGTGTGTGTCTTTAAAAACTGCTATATTTTGTCTTGGCCGTCCTGAAAAAAAAAAAAAAAGGAATACATTGAAGACTAAATTTTAATTTCTTTTTAGCTTTTCCCAGGCATAGATAATAAAATCAGAATATTCAGGAAGGTTTGTCTGGATTTTTCTGGTATTTTACGTTTGTGTATTTCCACATAATCCTTCATATCGTATTTATTAACACAAAAACTTAGCATATTATAATAAACCAGTTTTTCAAAAGTAGATCAGGGGAATTTTTGCATCCTTATTTTGAGAAAGATGTTTTTCATTTCTGGTACAACCGATATACATAAACTGATATGTTGGAAGCAGAACTAATTTGGACAGGAGAGTTCATAGCATGATAGAGGTGCACTTTTTTAAAGGAACCAAGGATAAGCTCCACAGCTCTTGCTTTTCTGATAACCAGATTTCATTTTGCCCATGATCCAATATCTGTAGTTTTTGTGAAGCTCTGTGGTGAAACATAATCTCAGTAGGCATCATGAGAGTCTGTGGTGTACTTGGGTAGGTGAAGTTTTGCATCACCTGGACTCAGTTTGGCTGTGTCTTCTTCTTTTATTTGCTTCCTGATCCATAAATCTGTCTGTCATCTTCTTCTTGGTTCTCCATACATATAGTGACCTGTGACAAAAACATTTGGGTTTTTTTTTAACGTGAAGTAGTAAAATGCTTTTGAACCATTTCATGTGAGAAACACACTTGCTACATACAATTTTGCTTTAATTAAATGGTGTCCAGCCACCGGCCATAAGAGAGGTCAAATGGATGCCATTAGTTATGCATCCACCAATGTGCTTCTGAGAAGTACACGAAATAGATTGGAGAGCTAAACTAAACCAGTCAAATACAAGTGAGAAATAAGGAATACATTTTCAATGCAAGAGGCTATTAGTCATTAGAACACACTAGCAGACAAGACAAATGCGTTCTTAAAGATTCTTTCATCAGGAAAACATTTTCATTAATCTTTTATTGCAGGATCCAGTACAGAGGTAACAGGATTATACTTCATGGCCTGGTCAAGTCAGAAAGCAGAACTACAGTCCTTAATCTGTGTACCAGCAAGGGTGATTTGATAAATAGTTTGTACCTTTCAAAGATTGCTGGTCAGCCAGTACAAAGATAGATTCATAGAATGAAAAGAAAAATGAAACCAGACTGAGCAGTATGACTGCTCAGGGGTTCCCATGGGTATCAGCAGAACAGGGCATCACAGCCAGTCCCAACACTCCAGCCAGCAAGCAGGGCAGGCTTGGGGCAGCCATGGGCATCAGGCATCTCTCTAGGGACAGGACAGTCTGAGACATCAGTCTTCTGGGGTCTTGATCAGGCCCTGTGAGAGAAATGGGGATCAAACACAGCCCTGGAATCACTGGGCAGAGCTGTGGGGGTGGGCTGAAACCAGGCCAGGGTGTTAGCATGTGGGTGGGGATCAGGACCTGATAGTCAGGGCCAGGCTGCAACATGGCAGGAGCTGTAGCTTGTCGGGGAACCAATAGTAAAGTCTCAGCTTAAAAGCAGCCCCCTTGGGAAGGAGGAACAAGCCCTCACTGGAGCCTCTTCTGGCTCTTCCTTCGCAGCAGCTCTTACCAGCTGCCCTTGAACCCAGCTGGCCAAATGCTTCCCCCTGAGTCCAGCAGCCAAAGCTCCGGGCAGAGGGGCCACACCCAGGACCCTAACAGGATATATACTGTAGAAGGCAATGCATTCCACCTACTGCAACCAAACTAGTGACAAGTGATTTCCTTTTTCACAAGCCTTTGCTAAACAAGTACTAAATGTTTCTTTTAATGCCTGAGGCATGGCCCACACCTGGTCATGCTGTGACCTGGATTAGAGTGACCGAACAGAAAAAGCTGAGGAAAACAGATGCCAAAATCAGGACATATAATTATCTTCCTACCAAGTTAGCTATAGCAGCATGGGGTGATATACGTGAATCCTTTGAATGACTGCATTTGCCATCTGCTATTCACTTGCAGAACATTGTGCTTCTGCTTAGCACTCCTCAACACAAGCAAGCAGTATCTAGCTACCTTCAAACATAAGCAGGAATGGTGTGAGACATTCCTCTATAAGAGCAGACCTATTTGTTAATATGGCACCAGCATGTGATTGTAATGAGCAGTTAATGTTAGCATTGGTTAAAAAGATCTGTTCTGACTCTAGTTTCCCAGCATACAGAAATCTCTGGAGTTTTGTTGTCAACAAGAAATCCCTGTTTGTACATTTAAGCTAGTGAGAGAAATTACATTCACGAACACTCATCATTTTAGCCATTCTTTGGAATATTATTTATGGTATTTTTCAAATGGGTATTAGTCTGCTTAAGGTTTCTGTGTAGTCAGCCTTCACAAACCAAGAAACCTATAGTTTGCAGACTGTGTTGAAGACTGAATGCAGCAAAAGAAGTTGCTCTGTTCCCTTGAGAAGACATATGCTTGGATGGGATTAGTTTACTGAAGCACAGATCAGTGTTCTGACTTTTCAGAATGTATTAAAAAAGAATCAAACCTCAGGGCAATTATAAACATGCAACAGTAGTTCCCTGCTGCCTTTCAAAGTATAATTTCCCAGTCAAGAAAGAAAAGAAATAACCTACATACAAAATATTTTAATATTTTTATATTGTACAGAATAATGAGGATGACTTTTAAAACAAAAATTGTTTGACAGTAAGTCCACTAGCTTTCCTCTTCTACACTACCCAACATCCTTCTGATGCATATCATAATGTAAGATTAAAGTTTATATTTGAAAATATATAAAACATGTTGCTTATGTTTTTTTCCCCAGGGCTGATTTCTTCATGTATTACTTCTCCTCCCAGAAATGTTGCTTGCATATTCAGATGTTAAAAATAACTTCATAGCAACGGACTTCTCTTCACATCCTGTGCAAGACCACCGTTACTGTCAGCATTCTAGCCCTCTTGTCAACAACTGACTGCTCTCAGTTGCTGATGAAACCATCTAGAGCAGTTCAGTTATTAGAGTCTGTATGTAATAATGTTAATACTATGGATTTTTATAAATAGAAAGCTACCAGGTAGGAGCAATAAAATACTTTAAGATTGAGCACATTTGATGTAGAAGAGAAAAAATCAAGCACAAATGCTAACTTGTAAAATAAGTTTTCCAGAGTGGAAGGATACCATAAGTGAACATTTCATTTTGAAACGTAAGAAATAAATTTTTGGCACTGGATGAAGCAAAAGTTTCCTGACAGTGTTCTAGTCAAACAGCAAAATTCTATAAGCCTACAAATATTTTGTAATAAAGGTATTCTGTGACCATAAATACATCGTCACTAGTTTTCTGTGCAGTTAATAATAAAAGTAACAACAAGAATAAATATATCTCAGTATATGAGTAGACATAATTTTGCATTAAGTTCCTTATTTTTTTAATAGAAGTTGACATTTGACGTATTACTTCAGTAATTCCTCACTTTGGTTTAGAATCCTTACTTTATGAAATTCAAATAGGCAAAACTGTTTTTAAGATTAATTGCCTTCATACCTCTACCCTGTGGCAGCTTTCTTCACTTCATCTTATTTACTTATTTACTTATTTACTGCTAGATTTTAAGGGTAGAGTCCAGATGTAAATGAAGAATTTAATAGCATTAAATGCTGTAATTAAATAAATAAAGCAAATATACTATTAATTAAAACAAAATCAAGTTAACAATGTTGTTCTCAACTATTGATGACATGTCATTTTGACAGCATTTTGTTTGGCTTTACATATTCTGTTGTTAAGCCAAAGGGTCATCTTCTGTCACATAGGCTATAAATCACCCTGAGCTAAGTTCTTGTTTTACTTGTTCTTCTGAGACTGCACTGGGAATACTAGGAGAAATGAGATTTGCACGTGTAGTGTACTTTCTACAAACTAAATTTGCCTTCAAAACTAGATGCCCAGTTATATAGCCTATGTGGACCCATGACAAGGAATGATGATCTTTCACATTCTGGTGGTTTGTCTGGGTAAAAATTCAGTAACTACCTTTTAAGTTTCTAGGAATGAATAGTAAATTCCTTCTGCCCTTACCATTGCAAAATATAGTACTACTTGTACTTGTTTTCATATTCAAAAAATCCAACACACCATTCCTTTTTCCTGTTAGTTAAATTTTAAGAATATGTAGATGTCTATAATATTTTATTTATTCACTGCCACCCTTAAATAGGTAGAATTCCCTAAGAATTAGATAAAGCTAAGCTCTGAGTCTACTGAATTACTGAGCACATAATCAGCAAAAAGTGAGTTCTGTGACTTTAATTATGCAGGCTACACAGTTTTCAATAGAAGATTAAATATGATTCAGAAAAATCTTTTGACCTTGCACTTCTTCACTTTAAATAGTAGCTGCTGGAAATTTCTACTTGCATAATGGAACAGCAAATTTATTCTTCCTCCTAATTCTTAGATGCTGAAGTTATCGCTTAACATAGTTTTTCCTGACTGACCAGTTCAGCGACCAAAGTAGGACAGGCTTTGTTATAAGAAAATATACCTTTACAATTAAACATGATTCTGAATATTTTTATATCAACTTGGTTTCTTATAGAGTTATTATTTGAATTTGACCTAGACTCAGCTCCATTTTGAATATTTCTGCAGGTCCTATACAATTGAAAATGGAAATATAAGGTGATATAATGATTCCTGTGGTTAATCTGTTATGGATAAACTAGCAGAGTTGCATTGATATTATATAAACAGCAAAAGAAAATGTGCTCAGAATAGGATGTGAAGACTCCACAGTAATATTTGTGCTGATTTTTGTTGAGAAAGAATTAATTCTCATCACTGTAGCACCTGTAGTAGTCAGGGACCTTTCCAGCTTCCCATGCTCTGCTACGTGGGCGGGAGGCTGGGAGGGGCGGGGCCACAGCCAGGTCAGCTGACCCCAACTGGCCAATGGGGTCTTCATTCTGTACCATGTGATGCCATGACCAGTATATTAACGGGGGCAGCTGGCACACAGGGGAAGTTGTGACTTGGGGACTGGTGGTGTTGGGTTGGTGAGTGGCTGTGTCATGTGCTGTTTGTTTGGTGGTTCTTTCCCCTGTGCCAGGTTTTGCTGCTCTCTCATTGTTTTCTTTTCCACTATGATGATGTTGTTGTATTTTAATTATTAAACTGTCCTTATCTCAACCCATGAGCATTACCCTTCTGATTCTCTCCCCTGTTCCACCGGTGGGGGAGTGAGCGAGCCGCTGTGTGGTGCGGAGTTGCCAGCTAAACCACAATGATGTTGAATTATAGAAATGGGATCTGAGAATCATTCTGCATTGAGCTAATTGACTATATTGTTTCCAGAGAGATATAAATAACTAAAGTATAATTATAATAATGCTTTAGGATGAAGCCTCATATCTGCCTGACTTGAATGTATGTTTGAAGGGTAGATGTATCTTAAATAGTTCTACTTGGTAAACTGGAATTAATAACCAAGTTTCCCAATTGGAGATAATTTTGTGCAAGAAGCCATATCCAGCAACTGTTCTACTGGACTCTGAGTTGCAGCAATTGGATCAATTTCTAGGAGAAGATAAAAGGAGTCTCAATAAAATCAGTTACTTCAGTATTTTGCCTTGCTGTTATACTAAGCTTCTCAACATGCTTTAGGGTCTATTCCTAACTGGATATTTTTGAGTACTTTCCTACAAACAACTCGTCTATGGGGATGAAGTCCTTGTGCTATGAAAACCAAGGTTATCATATCTCTTTACAGTCCATAACAAGGGTGGGAAATTTCGTGTACATTATTTGACCAAACAATGCTAAGGCATAACAGAAGTGTCAAACTTCATCTCAGTAAGAGAGGGCAAAGCTTATGTGTAGAGATAATATATTATTAGTCTACCTCAAGTGTTAGCACCCTAAAAAGAGTAGTTAATAATATTAATTGATTGATTAAAAATTAAAAGTCAAAAGTTAATGCAGGTTATTTGCAGTTACAACACTCTTAGTTCAAATGAATTCAGGAAAACTCATCAATAAAACAGTTAAAACTGTAAAAATAATTAAAAAAAAAACCCAAACAAATAACCCCAAACAAACAAAAAAATTCCTAATAGTTTAATTCCTTTTATTCTGGTGCTGCTTTTTCATCTATCTAATGTCCTTCTCAATCCTATGTCAACAGTATATTTTAAGCAGAAAGATGAGGGTTTAGGAACAGGCTAAAATAGCTCGGGGCAAGACAAATCCAGAGAGTTCCTGCAACACAGTATGGGCAGGTCAGCACAATGCCTGGGGTTTTTTCTTAGGGTTGGGATAAAAATCACATTTAGTTGGCTATGCTGGGAAAGATCTGTGGAGATTTATCTGCCCAATGGAACAAGCTAAACTGATGGAGATTTTGGGTGAGATTTGAAGAAGGATCAGGGAAGTGTAATAGTCTGTGGGTAGGGTTATGGAATACCAATAATTGTTTCATAATTTAGTTAAAATTTAAATATAAATTAACTAGTTTGGATGGAAGGTTCAGTTGATTCTTTTACACAGTCTTATTCAAAAGTGGCCAACTATACATCCTTAATGCAAACACCAGATCATTCATTCATGAAAATTATCTCCTAGAGTCTAAAGATCTGCAACTTTCACAAAAACTAAAAGTTGCTTTTGGAAACTATAATCTATTTTTATGTGTTTAAACCCACATCACGTGTCAAGTAAAAGTGTATGTGTGCATATGTTTATTCTGGTTCCTGATACGGCAATTTCTATTGATATCGCTGTTTGCCTGTTGCAAACCTAACATGAAATATCTGACTGCGCTCTTGAGCTGCATGTATTTTGACATCATGACAGTTCTTAATGGGTTTCCCATGTACCCAGTGGAATATACTCTGCCTTACTGGCAGCCCAATGCGTACATAAAATCCATCTCTCTACCTCTGTTCTATTTAGGTAAATTTTTTGGCTCATGCAAATCAAATATTGTCCAGAAGAGATGCACTTGAAATAATAAGGCAATGAAGTCTCATAGCAGGGAGTTTCTGCAGAGTAGGGGGGAAGGTTTTGAACTAATCTGCATACTAACCATCTAAATGCATGTTGTTTTGGCAGACATCTTGCACTGAAATGAAAAAAAAAAAAAAAATCTGTTACAGGCACAATGCCACTGCAAAGATGGACAGGAGTGTAGATAGACAAAGGATGAACTATGAGTGTGCTATAGGTTTACTAAAAGTAGGAGAAACTTGCCAGACCTTCACTGTTCACCCTGAAGAAATTGCCTTTATGAAGGACAATATGCTATCTCTAATAAAGCTCCTGAATACATCATATTTGTTACCTCCAGATAAAATTTGCCACCAGTATTACATACAGTATTTCTGACTCTGTCAAGATGAATTTATTTTTGAGTCATGGTGTAAAGTCATCATACAGAGTAGGGCCATGGAGATGATCAGAGGCCTGGAGAACGTCTCCTATGAAGAAAGGATTAGAAAGTTGGGACTGTTCAGTCTGGGGAAGAGAAGGCTCTGAGGAGACCTTATTTCAGCCTTTCGGTATATAAAGTGGGCTTATAAGATGGACAGAAAATTTTACCAAGGCTTGTAGAGACAAGACAAGGGGCAAAGCTTTTGAACTGAAAGAGGTTAGATTTAGGCTGGATATAAGGAAGAAACTTTTTACAATGAGGGAGGACAGGCTGCCATGGGAAGTTGTGGATGCCCCACCATTGATAGTGTTCAAAGTCAAGTTGGATGGGGCTTTAGGCAACCTGATCTATTGAAAGATGTCCCTGTCAATGGCAGGAGAGGTTAGACTAGGTGATCTTTAAAGACCCTTTCCAACCCAAACTATTTGATAATTCTATGATATACAGTACATTTGGATCTAATTTGGAGCTGCAGACCAATGAAGGTGTAAAAGTAAGGTGAAAAATGTGTTAGCAAACATAAAAAAGACCTCAAGTGGTTCCTAGAATGAGGAAGTGGAAACCGTCAACATCAGATTCCTCCTGGAAGGACTTGTGATATTGATAACTCACCATAACACCACCAATGCTAGCTTGAACCTTAGGACCCAGAGGAGACATGAAAGAGTGACCATAATATTAGGCAAAGGAACAGAAAAAATAAATTGCTTGCACAACAATTTTATCTGTATTATTATTATTGAGAATTTATATATATTAGTATAAATTTCTTGATTTTTTTAATATATATTTAGATCTGGACTAACTATGGTTTTTGGATTAAGCTGCTAAGATTTTAATTATAGTAGCAATAAATTCCTGGTTTTATCTATAAGGTATTTCCTTTTATTTCCATAACAAAATTTTGAGTGTAACAAAACTGTTATTTGATAATGTACCCTGGTCAAACTGAGCCTGGGAAATTGCTTCTGACAAGGGCAAGGATGACTATTGTCCTCTACTTGAAAACTATTGCTACACAGCTTTTAGATTCCTATATGTCATATCTTTGAAAGAACAAGGCCAACACTTTACCCCTGAATATCCACTACCTTGAGATAGCCACCTCCCAAAGGGATATGAAAGACCAAGATTCAAAACCTTTTTGCAAAAGATATGAACAATTTCTTTCATCCCTAAATTCCCTAGGTCCTTTGATTATAGAGCAGAACATGTCTGCCAGAGGCATATGCTGCAACATCTCAGAACAGACAGAAGCCTGAGAGTCACCCTGGACATCTGCGTTCAGCTTCAGCTCACACAGACCTGCATATTTTTAATATCCTGTCAACAGCCAAAGCAAGCACTAGGTAGGTGCAGATGAAAGGGTCGCTTCTGAGGGTAGCACCTGGGGAACATTTATCTTGAGATTTTCTCTCCAGAGGGGTCTCAGATTAAATTTCTATCATGTTGTTACCTTAAACAGCTTGGTCACATTCACCAAACAGTCATGTACCTATCGAGTTAGTGATAACTAACACATATTTTGAAAGATGTCAGAGGTGTCCGAGTAGTGGATCTAGGCATCTAATGAAGCAGAAAGACTAATTATCTTGCATGATCTGGGATGAAGGGACAAGGTTAATGCTGCTGTCTTTTAAAGTCTGTCTTAAAGTATCAGTCAGCTGAATACAGTACAGCATTTTGAATAACACAAATCACTTAGCACTAAGTCACTTTCTTTACATTTGTAAGCCTGGGGTGACAGGATTAAGTAAATACAATATATTTTCTAGGACATTTTTTCTCATATAAATTATTCCATTATTGTAATGTTTATTCATGCTTGGGGCTATTCTGCTTGCTTGCCAGGGCTATAAACATCTCCTTCACTCTTTTTCTTCTTTTTTTTTAATGGTGTATGTAGCAAACACTCCCAGCTTAGACAGATACTTAATCAGACTGTATTGACTGTATTAGGCTACTATTGATCACTGTTAAATGTTTTCTTCCCACACAGAAAATCTAGCTTAAGTAATTTTCCCTATTTTTGCCCATAGCAGACTCTACGAATAAAGATTCAAATAATAAAATAATAACGTAAAGAATTTTCTAGTTACAATGCAGATATTTTCCTTGTGTTTTATATATAAATGATAAATATATTATTTAAATAAATGAAATTCCGTTTAAATCTGCACAATGTGACTCATCATCTCTGCTTTGAAAAACCATAAATTTACACCAAATCATAACACCCAAGCTTAAGCAAGTAAAATTCATTAATAAATCTCAGTCTAGTAAGTATTAGCTTAGAAGAAATAGGCTACAAAAGGCTTTCTGGTTACACTCTTTCCCTTCTGGTTCTCTCTCTCTCATCCCATTCGGGGGAACTGAGTGAGTGGCTGCGTGGTGCTTAGTTGCCTGTTGGGTTTAAACCATTACACTGGTTTTGTTTTTTTAATTTCCATTTGAATTAGGTCTTATAACCCTAAGATTTCATTGGTTTATATTACAATGAACTTTTATTCAGAATAATTATTATTTCATAGGTAATGGGGAGGTGGAAAAGTTGCAACCTGGTGTAGCTAGTAGCACAGAAACTCACATAAGGCAATTTTAAATAGTCACTCTAGTAACTGGCCTGACAAAGATTTTCCTTTGCTGTTGCATTGCATTCTTGGCTAGAGAGAGTGGCTAGCAGTCCTGCTTCTACTTGCTATCATTGCCTGGCACATCATTTCCTTTTGCTCATCAGACAGAAAGGTGGACACGCTCTATCCACAGCACACTTGATCTGGACTTCATTTATTTGCAGTGCCTAGAAAAATTGAGCTCCATTCTCATTTGCACCTCAATCACATGATAATAAATAAATAATAAAACAAACAAATAAATACGGTGATATTATAGAATCATAGAATCATTAAGGTTGGAAAAGACCCTTAAGATCACCGAGTCCAACCGCTAAGCTATTCTTACATAAATATTTATCTGCCTCAAGTATTCCTAGCAATTGAATATAATTTTAGGATTATTATTGTTTGCATATGGCAGCAACAAAGAGTATCCTTCATCCAGTATGAGCTGATGAGCACTCTGCAAATAACAGGCAATCTTGGACTTGAGAAATCTTTTTGATGATTCAGAATAATTGGAAGTAAGATACATAAAACAAACCAATAAAGAGGTTATGCAGTGGAAAAAATATTGCTACCGGTGACAAATTACATCTTGTTAGGTATAGCAGCCATTGTTACAATGAGTGTTTATGGGGATTTTAAGCTCTTGTGCCCTATATTTGCAGAAAGCAAATTTTAAATGATATATTTTGATTATGATAATCAGATTTCCCACTGAGTTCATTAGTTACAAAGTCAGCTCATCAGAGAACAGAAAAAAAATACATAGAAACACAGACAGCATGCATTTCACTGTTTAACTAACACAACTTTTCTGTGAAGTAATCATGTACAGTAAGTATATTACCGTATACATTAAGAGTACAGTAAAGAAGACCCCAAATTCTAGAAATTTCACCACCACCTATTAAACAAAAATTGGTTACGTTTGATCAATAATTTTCTCATTTTCATTTATTTTCTCAAGCCTTTAATGAATTAAATTGAAAAGGCATGGCTGAACTTGATTTTGCCATATCAGATGCTCTGTGGGGTTCATTTGCAGATTAGTTTTCCCTTAAAAAACAGCACATCAATTTGTTACTTAATATAACTTTTCAATTATTCCCTGTGGAACTGAAAGAGACAGTTGTGCCTACTGTAGAACAGCCTCCATACAAACTGATAATGTACTATTCATTCAACCATTTATTTACTTGCATCTGTTTGGCATCCTGACCACCTCCCAGTTTTGTGAACTAATTAATTTGTATGACTTTAATTTTCTCTGATTATGCATTTCCATTTCATGCAAACAAGGACATTTTATCATTATTAATTTTAATGAAAGTGATTTATATTTCATTTAGAATAATGTAAACATTAATCTGAATTTAAAAGGTTTCTAAAAAGAATTTTTAAAGCAGAGCCTAGTGGCAAGTCAGTGGATTACTGATGGAAACTAATGGGAATATACTGAATTATATTTCTGGAAATTCTGGATAGACAATTGGTTATTATTCTTAAATTATTTACAAATTAAATTATTTCTGGCTTCCTATTACTCCAAGCAGTCTACTCTGGAAATCTCTAGGGTGTTTTTTGCTAACACACTAGCTTTACTGGTTTACTCCACAAAAAAACTCACTGTTAGGGAAGTACAAAAGGCATCATCACTTACAGTAAAACAAACAAACAAACCTACATACACAGAGGTGATGCACCCTAGCTGAGGATGTGAGAAATTCTTCCAAACAAACACCGAAAGAAACCCATTCTGAATGGGTTTCAATTCTGAACTATGCAATTAATTTCTTAAAATTTCTTAGCTGCATAAGAACAGTGTCATTTTTTAAATTTGACTGTATACTCTGAATTCGCTTGTCACACTTACTCCAACAGGAAAACCAGCCTTTTCACTCTGTCTATTGTCTTTTTCACTTTTAATTTATCACTGGATCTCTTTACAGTGAAACAGCACTGAATGTCAACTTAAAAACATCTGTACTGAGATTAAAAAGAATTCTTATAGCAGTTTGATATATCACTAAGCCACATTTTTGGCCTTTTTATGTCCTTAATCTCTTGCCAATCCGGAAGACTCTGCTGAAGTCTGATGAATTCCAGACCTGTCATAGAGTCAGAAGCAAAACACCACCTGGATCATTGGAAATTCTGTTTTGAGGGTCCTTAGTGGGAGAAAGGTTGAAAGATGAAGTCTTATTGTTTTACACATAGTGTAAGAAAGGGTTTGGGATGCTCTGTATTTTTATATCTATCTCTCTCTGTATAGATATATATGATCTATCTATAAAGAGAGACATAAAAAAAAAAACTTCAAGTATAATTTCAGAATTTTTCTACTGGGAAAATTAATGTTTGGAATCTCAATGTCATTGACACTGGTTTAACTTGATCTTTGTCCAGTGTCAAGAGAGAAAGTATTATTCTCATACAGTCTGAAAAAAGCATGCATTGAAATTCAAATAATAAAGGGAGAGTGCAGTTCTTTCTATGGATAAAATAGAAAACATTTTTTAGCTGTACTACCATTTATCTATGAGAGGATAAAAAATTTTTCTCCTGATTACTCAGACGAGGTACTTCTGTCACAAGAGAAATATGAAATGTAAAATCCACATACAGAACAGATTTCCAATGACACTTAATAAAGATGACTGTACAGTGATGGAATAGTGCTATTTACCCCACCACATTATAATCATAAGTCGCTTTCTCTTTCAGATGACAAACACTATCCAGATGCCAGCTGAGAAAGATATTTTCCCTGCAGCAGCATCCGGTCCATTGGCAGACTCTTCTGGCAGTTGCATTGGCATCTTCTGCACTGCCTGTAGGTCTCTCATATCATTATGTTGATCGTTTGTCTGGGCTGTTGTGCCCTTCTGTTAAAACCTTCTTTTTTCTGTTTTGTTCTAAATAATTTGTTCAATATATTAATTTATTAGTTAGCTAATTGTTGTACATAGGATACCATCTTTGGAATCACTCATGGTAAAAATTAGTGATTACACATTTCTGCAGGGTTTCGAGTTTGCTTCTTATGTGAATCAGCACTAGAACTACTTAAGTCTCAATAAATTCTTTAAATTGGGAGACTATTAAGAAAAATTTAAACACCACCACCACCTTTTCTGCCCTCTGTACTATTTTTTAAAATAGTTTTTACTGAAAACTGCAACCCCAAATCCGATCGTCAATACAAGTTAATTACTATCAAACACCAATATTTTTTAATCTCTAAAAAATAATTAAAATGTAACTACGTGTCACGGGAAAGCTATCTCTTTAAAAGCATTACACTTTAAGGAAAAGATTACACTAAAAAGATAATTATTACCAAGGGTAATTATGATTACAGCAATGAACTACTGTAGTACTGCCAGTAACCAGGAAGTAAAAACAATAAAAACAAAAAAAGATTAATATGAAGCCGAAATAGGTAAGAATATCAGAGCAACCTTGTAGAGTTAGATCAAAGATCCATCCAGCTTTGTGTCTTGTCTCTAGAAGTAGTGAAAGGTAGATGTCCATGGGAGAGTATAAGAACACTGCAAATGTATGTATTTCCCCCAAATACTTCCTAAGTTTCTCAGGAATTTCTAAAATTTAAAAATATTTCTAAGTGTTTAACAATTCTTAACCAATTTCTCCTTCATATTTTTTTCTAGTAGTCTCTGAAACAGTGTCATCTTTTGCACCCAAAGTATTTAGTAGGAGCCTACACAACTTTGTTTTGTGTTTATGAACCCTACAAAACATCCTAGGTATGCCTTCTGTATCATTCTGTTCAAATTGTCCCAAACATGACAGTTATTCACTGGCGCTTATGCAGAATAGAAGAATAATTTTTTTTCCCTTACTTTATTGATCATAAACTGTCCACTTCCTCAGTTACTCTACTGACAATCAAAAAATGTTTTTCTTGTGGAACTGATACTGACTATTGACTAATTTCCTCAGCAAAGAAGTTTCAGTTTGCTTGAATTCTGTTGAAACAACCTGATTTCCTTCAGATTGGTCACCTGTTTGCACAGTGTAAAACAGTACTATCTTCAGAAGATGAGGAAAGATCTTTTAGAAAATCCACATCAAGTTGCAGGAGTTATTTCCTTTCTTTCCATAAACATTAGCTCCCTAGAGTCTATCTAGGTCTCTGTTATTTGCCAAACCTTTTTGACCGGACAAGAATTATTATTTTCACTTCCTTTCTTGTGAAGAACACAACAAAGAGAATTAAAACAGAGGTGTGATCAAATACTCAACTATCTCTACTACATAACTGATGTGGGAGCACAAACAAACCCCCAAGATTAACTTGACAAGAAAGGTAGCCTCAAAGCATAATGAAGACAAAGAAATCAAATGTACAAACTCATCAAGGACTCTTTTTCTCCCACCACAAACCCTCCACCCACCGCTCACATGCAAGGCTTTCTAGATAGCTGACTACACCAGTTACAACAGTCTGCTGCGGGCACTACATCATTGATTATTGGTCCTGTCTAGACGATTTAGACGTTGCTTCAAAAAGTTATGCAACATATATTCTCTTGCCCATTCAACACATGAAGTATGAAGCCAAGACAATGAATCTATCCTTGTGCCCTCTGACAGCCTCAAGATACTGAGAAATTAAAATCATTTTTACTGCAATTTGTTGACATAACACAGCGATCTCTTACATGTTCCTTATGACAGAAAAGATATACCTGTGCCTATCTGAAAGTTTATTTGAAAAAAATATTTACATTCAAAACTTTAGATTATAAAGTTTTTACTTCTCATCTGAAACTTTCATCATTTGTGCAGTGGGATTTCAGTAAGACTGACTTTCCTCAAGCAAGGTTATATTGTCAGTTTTTACCTTATGCAGAGGCTAGTAAAAGAAGAGTTTTGTGGTGTTGAATACTATATCACTTCACTTTATGCACATTATTCACAACAGAAAGAAGTGTTTGATGAACAGTATCCTAAATGCAGCTAAAGGCTTGTGTCTTTTATTAGATAGGAGGTCTAAAATACTTTTCCTATGGTACTCTTCAGTTGCTGTTGGCCAAATAAAGTATAACCTAATATGAATATTATTATTGTACACCAAACCACATATATTCCCTGCATGGAACATTTTTATATAATATGTTTGTTTCCTTATATAAGTGCAATGTGTGCATGACAATTTTGTAATTTCTTGAGAAAATTTGCAGTGCAAGAGAAGAAGCTTTACATTTTCTGTACAGTGATTAGCTCTGCGTTAGCTTTCCTCTCCAGTGTAAGTTTCTCGTTCATTCAGTCTCATATATGCCAAACCCCTAAGGACATATTAGTGGCCTACAGTCTCTCATCTGTGTTGATATTTCTTTATAAATGGGGAGTCCTAAAACTGGACACAAAATGCCAGATGCATCTTCATGACAGCCAAGTATAGAAGAGTAACTGCTTTCCTCAGTCACTGACTATACTCTTGGTAATGTAGCCCAATATGCCTAATCTGTGTCATCTGTGGATTTGCTAGAGGTGCTTTCTTTCCCATCATCTGCTCCCAGTATAAACCCCTTAAAAATACTACTCAGAACCAGTAACCAGTTTCACTTTGGACCACTACCCTATAAACCAATAGTCCAATTAGATTTTCACTTTCCATGCAGTACACCCATCCACTCCATATCTCTCCAGTTTGACTACCAGGATTGTGTAAGAAACTGTGTTCCAGTCTTCAGGGACCTCCCTTGATCAGCAGGACTTTTCAAATATGATAAAGGCTGGCCTCACAATTATGTCTTGAAGATGTCAGCTCTCTCAAATGCATCCAGCCTGGTCCCATGAATTTGAAAATGACCAACGCACCTGAGGAGTCCCAAGTCAGGGTCCTCTACTCCCTTCTCTCCCAAACCTTGGCACAGGGCACAGAGACCTAGAAAACCTGGGAGTTGAACTTGTTAACAAAAACTTAGAAAAAGTTGTGAATACCTCAGCCTTTCTTGTAGTCTCTTTCACTAAAAGACCTGTTTCACTCAGTGGTGCGCCCATGATTGTCTAAAGACAATTAATTCCGTAATTTAGTCCAGAGACAATTAAGTCCATAAACTCCTTTCTGAAGATATTCAGAATCTGAAAGAATGTAATCAGTCCATGTATACCTTGTCTATATGAATGGAGTATAATGTTGCATAATGTTGCTTTGTCTTTCAACAATGCCCCTCATTCACTCTACAACTGTGGGAAAATGCTTCATTTATATTTTTTTTTTTTGTAATAAAATCTAGGAAGCAAAAATACAGATATTTTGTATATGAATTCTGAATTAATTAAGGTGTTAGTAACTAACAGTGCTGGGAACAATACAGTAAAATTTCTTTTCAATGATTTTTTGAGATTTAAATAACTCATTATATGTATAAATGTCATATATTTTTTGTCTTCTAGTATTTTTAGAAAATCTGTGTCACTGCAATTACCCATTTGGATTTTCCTGTTATGCACCTCTGTATTTAGACGTATTTGTAAGAATGTATACAAAAGGATATAAAAGATGAACTGTAAAACCACAGGACTTTCAAGAACAAGATCCATATCAGGCAGCCAATGAAACAGTTGGTCTTTTTCTGTTTGACCACACTGCGTGGTGTGGATGGGCAACAAATGGAAAGTGAACATCTTTATTCGATAATATTGTGTGCATCGTGTTCATGACTGTTTAAGAAGGCAAAATTACCTGCCCATCTGCCCATTTGAGTGTTGTCTAATAAAATTACAATGCAGAAACCTTCAAAAACACAGATGGGATCCTTCATCAACTCCTACTTGATAAAGATTAAAACAAAGCACAGAAATACTAGAGGCCCTCATATGAAGTTGTAGGAGCGATGAATTTCCTGGAACATTTATCTGGAAATAAAACTTCATGCTGGGTTTTTCTTTGATTTAGGAAGAGGAAGTGTCAGGAGAAAAAAAAAAAAAAAAAAAGAGAAAAAAATGGAATTACTAGAGAAAGAACAGTCTAAGTGAGAAAGCAAGTAAATATGGACTATATTCAGTTGTTCCTTTATTTCCATGTTATTTTGACTTTTCCATGAAAGGTTCACTATATGCATAATGCAATACTTAATTTTGTTAATTTTGAAGAAATTTGCGTGAGAATTGGTAACAAAGAAATAAATTTGTCATCATTCTTGTGACCTATAATAACTTTTGTGACAAATCTTCATATATAATTCATAATGAAATTTGGTATGAAGCATCACAATTCCACGGACCTCTGCCAGCGTAACTCCAATTGTGAAACAGGATCCATGTTTCCATGTTTTGCTGAAGTATTAACAATATCTCATTGACAAGAGTACTATCTCAATGAAAGACTAGCAGGGGAAAAAAAAAAAAACCAAAACAACAAACAAGTGAACAAACAAAAAACCCAAAGCAAATCAGTATGTCAGGATTAATTAGATCCAGATAAGAATGAACACGTTTGTAGTTCTTCATTAACTAAAAAATAGGAGGAAATTTAATCTTCAATAAGCAAAATATTTCAGTATGATGTTATTACACATCTTTATGACTTTAATTCTGCAGGGAAAAGAGAAAAGGAGGGGATGTTAGTGATAGGAAACAGCTTACTTGTTGATGAAGTGCTCACCCAAGCTTGATCTAGTAGCTATGAGCAATATTAACCTTATGGCAAATAGTGGGCCTTGCATTAAGCTGGCCTTTTCTGTCACAACGAAAGAGAGAGACACATTGCTGGTAGACTCCTCCTAGATGGGGGAACACAGATAGTTTTAACTCTTTGTTTTCTCAGGCATCAATGGTTTGAAAATAGGACTCATTTCACACCATTTATAGCATCTAGAATAAAGGCTGTGTAACACATTTTCTGAATACCATCCACAACACTCATTGGCAATTCTATCTTTTACCGGATGACACAAGAATATTTCATAAATCAACAACTAAGTTTAAGAAACCAAATTAAACAATAAAAGATCAAAAATGCTCAGCATTTTATAGTTTCTAGCTTAAAACTTCAATATAGATGATAAAGTACAAAAACAAGCATAAAAAGTATAAAATATAAAGACAGGTATACAAAAAAGAAAAGCACATTCAGCATCTCATTTACCTGTATGGTATGTAGCCCTACACCAGTCAGTATGTTATTATATGGATCATCTTTCTGTAAGTAGCCCGGGATCTTTAAAGAGAAGGTCCAAACTGCTACATCTGTAGTTTTTAATCTCCTTTTTTATATTTCTCTCTGTTCTATTGGGTAAATGTGATGGTCTGCATATTAAGCCTTTTATTTAAGGTCCTGCAGTTTCTTTCCTTGTATTTTACTTCTGATACAATCTCTCAGCCATCCTACAAGAATGTTTCCTGTCAACCTCACTGTCCTAAAACTATGACAAACTTAGATAGCATTGTCTGTGCTCCACTATCTGATGTTACAATGTAGGCAGATACCTTAAGAGGCTTTGGACTTTTTTGTTCTTGGCAAGAAAAGTTTTCATGGCATGTTTAGTTATCTTTTAGGTAATTTTCTTGTGTGTGCAGGATCAAAATACAGCTTTATCTCAAACTCCGCTATGTTAGGTAGCTATCAATGACTTGGAGGAAACTGGAGACACTTGGAGGCAATCTTCACCTGCCCTGAATCCAGAATAAATTCTTACAAGACCTTGGATGATGGCACTATCTGGGCAAAATTAACCTCAAAATGCTGGCTCCCTCTAGGACTGGGGCCTTGAGAATTAGTTTATGTAAGCAGGTAGAGTTCAAAGCACATTGTTGAGAGAAAAGCGTGAAGGTATTGTAAATAGATTAAACATAATTTTCTTTCTAGTCTATTACTGTAAGGGACTAGAAACTTGTCTCAACATTGTTGGCAGAATGGCTTGACTGCCAAGGCTTCACCACGACGGCAACTGAGGAAGTTCTACCCAACAGGAACACATATATCTATACCTTGTTGTCTCGGAGCACATAGGCCCAGTCCTCTGCACATGTGCCTGGCCCCAGGGTCATCTTACAACATATGGGAGGGGGGCTTGGACCCCCTGGAACCCTCTGGAACCGTTGAGCACCTTCTAGTGCTGATACGGCGCATGAGCCCCACTGCCGAGCGGGAGGTGTGGCCATGCAAACCAGCTCATTGACTATGCAACAGGACAATGCTATAAAAGGCGGAACCAGCAGAGACCAGTTGGAACGTTCCCCCACCAAACTGAAGATACAGTGGACTGACGGGACGCCACAGATCCATGGTGATAGCTATTGTAACTCTCTGTCTCTCTTTTTCCTTTTTTTTCCTCTTTCTCTCCTTTTCTCTTGCGTACTTGTTGGCGGCCAAATAAAGTGACTTGGCACTTGATTCCATTTTGAGTCTTAATTCTGTTCCCGAGAATACAACAAACCTGGTCACGATAACACATCCAATAGAACATCACTCAGAAGTTAAGCCCAGCCGCCCCTAGCCACCCAGAATTATCTGAGGTTGGTTAGAAAGCAAGGGGGCTCAACTTCTGCCACATTGTGCAACCCAACAATGGATCGTGACAATTACCTTTTACTTAGTAAAAATTGACAGTGACTTTTCTGGTTTTTAATGTTACCAGATGGTAATTTCATTTGCTTTACCTTAGCATGGTCTGCCATGTAGGTAACTTTAATGTTGGGTGTTTTAGTGTAAATGAAGAGGGTGTTGTGGACTCACAACAAGGAGTATATATGGGTGAAACAAGAATACCAGAATACCTTTTCAGCCTTTTCAGTAACTGTTACCAGAACAGAGTCTTGCCATATCTTCACAAGCAAGTCTGAGACCTGCTGTCTAGAAGAAAGTTATATCAGTATTTTCTCATTGACAACATTAATTATTAAAACTCTTGGATGTTCACGAGAGTAACCTGGAATATGCTTGAATCTCAGCTGGATGGGAAATATTAACTTTTCATAATTATTTTTATTATTCCTATCTAAATATAAATAAGTAAAAATTGAATAAAATCATACTTTGGAAGATATGGTCAATAACAATATTTAGCTATAAGAAATAATAAAGAAGAACCAAAGATGAAAGCTTTTTCAATTTAAAAAAAAACATACCTTAGTGTAATTGATACAACACTGTCGCATAATCTACTCTTGAAAAGAAACAGGATCTTCTTTGCTTTTTATTTATTAAACAATACAAATATAATTTAAAAATATTTTTATTACTATTTTGTGCCCAGTCTGTATATGTATTGTGAAATGCATAAATTTGCTTTGAGAGCCACGTTTTTTTTGCTTGTAAGTACATATATTTTGAGGACACGCGTCAAGGGTTCATGACTTGATATTGTGTAACATATAGTATTACAGTACACTGTGTTAAATGACTTTTTCACGGCAGAGTTTGGTGCATATGTGCAAATCGAAATGGATTGTTAAACTTACTTCTGAAATATGCTGATTATACTATTATGAATCAAACTAATTGGACCAGCTAAATAAGTTAATTAAGCAAAGGTCCTTCACAATAAAATCATAACAATTTCTTTTGTTCTCTTCTCTTGTTATTTGTCACTGTTTGATTGGTTCTTTCTTTATAAACTTTCCTTAACCACCAGCCTAAGACCTGTTTCTTTGTCAGTCCTACCATCTTTCTTATACCTTTCATTTCTTATATTTTTTCATAAATTATTCCAACCTAGACTAAAACTGATCTTGTGCATTATTTAAGTTTAAGTTGCTACTTCTGCATGTTGTAAACAGTAGACATTATTCACTACTAATATCCTAAAATCTGATTTTTCTACTATTGCTGAGCATATTCTTCTTCCTTATCACAAATTTAGAAAGAAGCCCATGAATTTGTAATCCCTAGGGACACAAAATTCCTAGAGAAAGTAATAGTTCTGATGAACAACTAAAATTTTCAAGACTGGGCTCACAAAGTGTATATAAGCACAATTCATTGTAATAACCTACCACTTTTCCTCATTATTTTTACACGACTTCTGGCACTGATTGCCTATTAGAGGTAGTATATCAAACTCTTCCTTTATTTCCTCTCTGTTCAATGCCTGGTGTTAATATGGAGAACATCACACAGAGACTGAACTGGCATGTTTTAGAGATAACTACAGGAGCATTGGCAATGGTTGCTTTTTCAGAAGAAGGTACAGTAGACACACAGGTAATCTGTGGCTGAATTTTATGAAGAACACTGCTTGTAATTTTATAAAATAAGACTAATATTACCTAAAGATAAAATAGAATAAATTGGAAGGTTTCTGTTTAAATGTAACATTTTATTGTTGGGTTTTTTTTTTAGAATTTGTTCTATCATCACTTTACTTGTTTGTGTTGCTTTCTTCTGGAGTACTTTGTACCAGCTGCAAAGAATCAAATGCAAAATTCTATACTTGTTTAAACTTTATGTGTATGCTGCATTCTTTATTCCAGCTAATACTATTAACTACTATCTGTCCTTATCCCTTTGCCTGAGTATATATCAGCTAATATTTTTCTCAATGAATTCTTTAAACTGATGGTAAATTCTTACTAGCTGTTTATATATCTCTTTTCTAAGTCTCTTTTCCAAATAGTTGTTCAAAGGTGTTCTATACTTTTACTATAACTGGGTGGGGAGGTATTGATAATGGAGTAAATAAACAACTTAATAAAGTAGGCTGTCTTTGTCCTTGTAGAAAACAGTGGAAAAAGGAATTAAGGGCATGGAGTAACTATGTTTATATATTAAATGCATTGTTCTTGAAGTTATAAAAAACTAACACACAAAAATATTCTATCCTTCTATGACCTTTTATTAAAGAATTTATATTAAATTGCACATTCTTCCAGCTTTGACAGCACATTGAAATCATAAGATTTTCTTATAAGGATTTTTTTGAAGCGAGTTTTAGAAAACATAATATTTGATCCTCAATTCTTTCCTCCTGAGACATCATATTAATAAAGCATCAAATGTACCTCAAGTAGCACTGAATTCAGTTTACTACTGCTAGCTATGGATACATACTGACATTTCATTAGGTAGATCAATTACTGTTTTACTAAGGAAAGAAAGAATGGAGAGAGAAAGTACTGCAGATATATTATTTTCACTTTAATACTAGTGGAAAAAAATGGTGGTGGAACATAGCTGTCCAGGCGTATGGTACCGTAATCCTAAGAGAAGAATTAACCCACAGCAGTTACCGGCAAAATTTCCTTTGACATCCACAAAATTAATATAGAGCTATGAACATGGGTAGTTTTCACCAAAATGAAGTAAGTTTGTATCAATTCTTAACAATTAATTCCTAACAATAAGATTTAGATTGCTTTATACTTTTAAAAAGTGTATATATATACACTTCCATATACTTTATATACTTTTATATAGTGTATATATACTAAAGTATATATATTCTTTAAAAAATACTTTGCTTCTTAATATCACAAAAATAATACTGAAGAATATTTTTGCAGAGGCATGAAGAATTATCCACTGATTTGTAATTTGCATGAACACAATAAAGGGTTACATATACTTTATTATCAAATGAGCCAAAGCTATTGAGTTACTACAGTTTAATGGATTATCATGCATCAGCTGAGCCTTAATAACTCCTTACCTCAATTACATCACTTCTGTTCTGAAGTAATTTTCTTTATCTTAAAGCACCACTGTGTTGAGCCAGTGAGCAATAGTTCACGAGCATGTGTTAAAGAAATCACCTTTCATCATATGACCACATAGTTAATAAATAACAACTGGCACAAGAAATCATTCTCTAGTCTTAATTTCCATAAGACAGATGTGAGAAATTCTATACCCATTTAGCAAATATATAGACAAAGATTTGTAGTTGATTATATTTACAAAATAACAGGACAAATTTGCCAAGAGAAAAATTTGACCCACATCCAGTCATATACATTCTGTGTGTGCAAGTAAACATGCTTTCAAATTTAGCAGAACTGAGAAAGTGAAAACTGATCAGTGTAGACATGGCCCTATTAAATCAAGATATTCATTATATTTTTTTACCAACAACAATTATAATTGACAAATGTCTACAGTGGAGTAATTTGGTCTAATCATCATGAAATGGGTGAATTGCTTTCTGTATTCTTTAAGAGACATTTCCTTTAAAAAGAAGCATGGTTTCCAATCCCTTTCCTTTCCTCTGCTCTCCAAAGAAAAAATGACAATTGTATGATGTGTACTCTCTATCCTCTCATTTCACACAGGGAGAAAATCTTTCTGCTGAGCAAAAATTTGTTAAGTGTAGGCTTTCCAAAAACACAATGACATTTTACTTCAAGTATAGTTTATGAATGTCAACACTTTTTTGCAAACTTCCTGAGTTCCATAGTTTATACATTTTAATAACATCTGCATAATTAACTCACTTTTTTTTTTTTTTTTTTTTAAATGAGTATTCCAGTAAGGTAATATATAAAACTGAGTAAAATTCTTTCACTTTAAAATTATAAAATAATATTAACTGACATATATTTTTTAAAAATTGGTGAAGTGTTTAATAGTTATTTTTGCTGCAAACTCACAGTGTTAAAAGAAGAATTTTCTGGACTGTATTGGAAGAATAGACTAAAACCGGAGACAGATTAGGCTGAAGTACTGAATGTGTTCTTTGCCTCAGCAAAGGGAGACATAGGGAAACCTTCCACCTACAAGGTGCCTGTGGTTCCTGTGCTAAAACACAAGGTTCGAGGAAGAGACCTACCAGCAGTGGATGAAAGGTGAGTCAACAATCACTTCAGAGAACTTGAGTCACTAAGTCCCTGGGATGGACAGCTTATACCCAAGGGTTCTGAGACCTGGCCAGTGTCCCCACAAGGCAACTCTAACATTTTGAATAGTTATGTACATCAGGGGAAATATCCAGTGAATGGAGGAATGCAAGTATTGCACCCATCTTCTAAAAAGCTTGTGAAGACAACCTAGAGAACTGCAGGCTGGTCAGTCTCACCTCAGTCCCTGCGAAAATCAAGGAATGAATCCTTTAGGAAGTAATTTATGGGCACCTGGAAGAGAAAAAGGTGGTTGGGAATAACCAGCATGAGTTTATCAAGAACGAATCATTCCTGACAGACTTGATTGCTTTCTATGGTATGCCTGGATTCTAGATAAGAGTAGAACACTGGATGCCCTTTTCTTAAGCTTTAGGAAAGCTATTGACATTCTGCCCCAACATCATTCTTGTACCCAGATTGGGATGTTGTGGTTTGGATGCATGGGCACCCAGACAGGAAAAAATGAAAAAAAAAGATAAGAAATACCAAACACATAGTTGGACTATTTAGACTCAGGGAACAAAGGTTAATGGGTCGTACTCTACCTAGCTGTTGGTAACAAGCAAAGTGCCACAGAAGTCTGTCCTGGGACCAATGCCATTTAACAAACTCACAAAAGACTGAGAGGAGTGAGAGTGTGCCCTGATCAAGTTTGCAGAAGTCACCAAACTGGTAGGTGGACCAGTCACTGTGCTTGAGGACAGAGCTGCCATCGAGGAGGATCTAGACAGGTTGGACAAATGGATTAACAGGAGGCACAGGAGATCCTCCGTGGGAGATCCTGTACCTGGCAAGAAAGAAATCCTGGCAGCAACACATGGTAGGGTCTGATGGCTTGGGAAGCATCTCTGCTCAAAAGACCCCAGGGGTCTTGCCAGTGGGCAAGAGGCTCAAGTGCTGATTTAACAGAAGCACATGAAGGGAAATTAATTTTTCTCTTTAGTCATCTTTCATTAGACAGCATCTAGAATACTGTGTCTAATTTTTGGTCCCAAACAGAAAGAAATCAATAATCTAGGGAGAGTATAGTGGAGAACCACTATGCTGCTCAGAGCGCTTGCCCTGTGAGGAGAGTGTGGTTCAGCCTGGAGAAGGGAGAACTATGGGGAAACCTCATAGAAGCTGATTAACACCTATGGGGAGGTCATCAAGATGGGATAAGGATTTTTGCAGAGGTTCCTGGTAGGAGAGAGACAATAGGCATAAGTTAAAATAAGAAATGTTCAGACTAGATATAAAAACTAAGTAAGGAGCACAGTCAAGCATTAGTATAGCTTGCCCAGAGAGGCTGTGCAGTCTCAAGCCCTGAGCAACCAGGTCTGACTGCATGGCTGACACTGCTTTGAGCCTCGAGTGGTCCATCTCACCCTAAATTATTGTATGATTCTATAAATTTCTGTAGAAATCATTACATAAAAATGCTCTAAGTAATGCTCAGTTTACTGTCAGAAATGAAAAACAGTTCTTTGCTTATAGTACTACATAAAAGCACTCTTGGGGCTGGGAGTGCACCAGTAGGCATTAACTGCCCTGAACAGCCTCACATGGGTCTCCCTGTGCAAGCACAGACTTGGGCCTTCAGTCCCAGTCTGAGTAATTTTGTAGGTGAAATGTACAGATTTCTTATATGTTGCCTTTTAACATGAATTCCATGGGCTATAGAGAAGCAGTAGCCAAACAGAATTTCAAGTTTTCTACAGTTATTGCTACCTTCTTCAGTGGATATGAAGATCTCTCACTTCAAATTCAGAGAAGCTTCATAAGTAGTGCAGAACAGAGATAAGGTTTAGCTTAATTCAAATAGCTTTTATATTATATGGATAGGTACCTTCACTTTTCTTCTCATAATTACCTGCATTACACTGGCAATCAGGTATACAAAGAAAATGGCAGAATTAATGAGATCACTCTTTTGCATATTAAAAAATCATCTGTCAAATGTGCATTACACTTGAATAATGATCTAATAAAAAATTCAGTGTTTAAACTGTACTATCTTTCTTGATTTATCATACTCAGCTGCTAACACTGATAGAAAGATGATCGATGAAGCTGAAGCATATTATACTCTGATTATAGAACTGCTTATATTTCAGTTAGAAGACAACCATAGGACAATATGTGATACAAATAACTCCAAAATTTATGGCAGTAAGGCAACAGTATACAATACCCACATGGAGAGCACAGTGGGTAGAATCTAGGAAAAAAAACAGTATAAGGCTCTGTGTAGGCTTGTTTGTGCTGTACCTGCGACAGCATGATTATGATCTACATCTGCCATACTTGGATGTGTCAAAGATAACAATTTGAGCTTGGCTTTGAGTACACTGTCTTCAAAATATTAAGCTTTCAATTAGAATTCATTTGAAGATTCTACCTAGAGTCCAATAGAGTGAGGATAATAAATTTAGAATTTGCTCACCCGTTTACATAGATTTTTTTAAAACACTCAATTTTTGCTGTTTTTCTGTTCATGAGGTTTTTAACAGAACTGATGAGTACCACACGTTTTCAGGAAAATGGGTCTTCTATTTATTAGTGTGAGAAAGGAATTACTGAGTGCTCTGATAGTCAGCCTGGTATATATGTGAAGAGAAACAAGGGATGATATTTGCATTTATTAGCTTAATTAATCTATTTCCACTGTCATTTTGCCCCGTTCAACAAAAAAAATGGCAAAAGCAAAAGAAAAAAACCCACAGTAATTGTTATTTTTATATTCCAATGTCTGTAATGTTAAATAATTTGAAATACTTTTAAACCTAAGTAACAGTTTCCTCACCCTTATGCTGGTCCAGAGGTTGTCCTTCTGCACACTGAAAAGAAAAAGCATCAAGGAAATTAGGCTTCAGAGCTGTGGTGAAATATTTCATTCTCTTAACCAGTGATGTTACTATCAAGAAAGGTCTCAAATAAGAACATGCTCAATGTCTCAATAAGAAGGGTGGGATAGGTTGTGGATCCTTTTGGAGCGGAGTAGAGAGGACTCTAATCAGAAAAAGGTATTTTTCTGAAAATTCATGTGAAGTCACTCTGGACTCTTTGGTTCTTCTATGAAGAGTATGCCTGTTGGAAAAGCCTGAAAAAAACAAATTGTTGTTCTCTGTTAATGACACATCAGTTGGTAGGAGGAAATTAAAAAGCTATATGGAACATATTTCACAATTGTATTATGTGCATTTAAAAATAACCATTTAAAATCATTGGTATTGTAGTTCTCATTTGAGAATAAAGGCTGTCAAATATAATGCATGTGATGTACAGAACAGTGACTTCTAGCTGACGAAAGCTAAGTAAATTTCCTACTGTACTTAAAGCCAGCAAAGCACTCTCATTTAGCTGGCTTTACAGTGTTTCTGCCTGGGGAGGACTGGCATCCAATTCAAGGGTGGGCAGCATATTCACTCCCTGACCACAAGCACAAGCATTACTTCAGCCTGGTTTTTCTGCTTTGCATACAAGCCTTAGTTACATACAAGTCACACAGTACCTTAAAGAAGGGCTGATCCTTACCCTTAAGTACACTTTTACTGATTTTTTGGCTGCTTATATCTTTGTCTCAAGAAAATAAAGTTTTAAAGCTGTTAGAAAGAAAAAAAAATCCCTTTCTTAAATTAACTAGTTGCATGACAACAGTTTATTGTGTTTAAATTTTCCAAACCGTCCTACTTCCTGTACCTTACCCTATGTGACTAACTAGGCAAGGTTTGAGAATAAACTACACAGTAGAGAAAGAAGAGACATTCTTTTTTAACAGGTGTTGCAATGATAGTCTCCTCCTACCCCTTCAAAGCATGGGAACTTAGAAGGCTATGTTAAGCTAAATTGGCTATTTTGCTTAAAGTAGATTAAGTTCTTGTGTGTTCTTTTCTTCCAGCAGAACTGAAAATTGGGGAGCTTCCAGTATGCAGCAGTAGCCAAGCAGCTAGAAAAGCTAAGTCTTGTCTTTAATCACTCCAGCTGGAACCAGAAGATCCAAAGCCTAAAATAAGTCACAGAGGAAATAAAATGCTGTTAACACAAGGTAGAGGTGCTATGTAACATTTTAACTGCACAGCCATTTTCCAGGGTGGATGTGACCTTAGCCGATGTCTTAACAAAGGCTGCCAACCTGAATACCCAGAATAAGAATATTATTATCAAATAAAGATTTATAGCCAGTAAATGTTGCTGGCAACTAGAAATAAACTGTAGGTACAAAAAAAAAAATTGCTATTTGTAACAAACAATAAAACTAAGCTGTATAGAGCAGTAAAATTTAGGAACAATGGGATATATATAATGTTAGGAATTTCGATAATTAAATCCCCCATGCTTACGTGGGAAAGCAGAAAACAGTCCTTTGTACTCTTTCCTTGGTATAGTCAGTATGTATTATTATTTTTTAGAATATTTTGTCCGGATAGCATTTGCAATTGTTAGGTGCTACTGAATCCAGTTGCCCAATGGGGGTGAGGCTGTTGCACCTCAATGTCCCCACATCCAGCCAGGAGCAAAGCAGAGAATGTAACACCAACAGGCATGCACAACCACAAATATACACATGCATACAATACACATATGTTGCATATTCATGACTGTACACACAGATCAACATCAAAAAAATCACTATCACCCATGCAATTACAAACAGCACCAAGGGCCTCATCCTGGTTCCTTTCCCAGATAAAGGCTGTTAGTGGGAAATATATACACAGATAAATGTACACATATGCAGTATGGATCCCTCCAGTAGCTGGTCAGTCCGGTAGCAGGCCCCAGAAACATTCCACCTCTGGTTGCCTCACGTACAGAAAAATACATGCAAAAGGGTCTTTTAGTTGATGCCCAGACCTTGTGGTGTCCGCAGTCAGACCTGTGATAGCCAACTCAGAGGCACACCCATGTCCATCCCAGACTTCTTGCTGTTTAGACACCTGGCTCCCAAGTCTCATATTGTTCTTGTGGGCTAGTCTGGCTTGATATCAGCTAGTGATCACATGCTGCCATACATACCCACACACTATGCATATACCCTGGTCTCTCCAGTTGCTGCAGCATGGACACATGGGCCATGGACTGACTGCATCTCTAGCGCTCAGACCCCAAATGCACACATGCACACAGAATAGTCCCACATGCAGAAAAAGTGTTAGAAATGGAGTTTGATGAAAAGACAGGACAGGCTGCACTGACCTGGCACAGAGCATGGTCAGACAGAGGTGGATGCTGACCGGCAAACTGTTGACAGGCAACTGGTCCCTTTTTATCCCCTGCTTCCTGCATTTTGCCATGTCTATTCCTCCCCAAACCTCCTGAATCTTTCCTTCCCCTTGCATTTGGTTTCTTCCTTCAGCGTCCCAGAAGAAGTCTTGCACAAGCCCAGCACTCTCTTCCTCCACATCCATAAAGAGTTCCATCCTACAGACCAGAAACCCCACCCCAGTCTTTATAGTGTCCCAGATAGCCACCCCCGGGGGCACACGGTGCCGGGTCTCATCCAGCTGACGGGGATGATGCTGTCCTGGGACAGCCCTGGGGGGGACCAGGAGAGGGGCTCGTGTCTCTGACTGGGGTACTGGGGCTCCCTCGCTGCACTCTGCCTCTGCACTCCTCTATGTGCAGGGAGATGAGCCTTTAGCACATACTCTAACAAATAATAACAGACACAATATATTAAAAATGGTGCATATCCATGTTTATCCACACCCTTTTAATTTATAATTTGTTTTAAATAGACAGTAGATGTATAGTAGAGAATAAACATCGGATACTGCACGTCTGTGGCTTTTCACAGTCTCTCTCTGCAGAACTTTAAAAATAACCAGGACCAGTATTTTGTCAACCTCAGAACTGTATGTTCTTCAGATACAACAGTTACTAGCTTGTTAATAACATTACATTGACAAAAATATACATTATAAAAATAACATTAGAGGTCTAATATTTGTATCTAATTAAACCAGATAAGTATAAAGCCCTGATTTACCCTTCTCTGCATCAGAAGTTTTTACTCATATTTTCTTACAAGAAAGATTTTAGTTAAATATATTGGGAAAAAGAAGCACTTTTTTTTCCTCTCTTCACATAGAATGGTGTGCTGGTTTTGGCTGAGAAGGGGTTAATTTTCTTCACGGTGGTGCCTGTGGTGGTCAGGGACCTTTCCAGCATCCAGCGATCTGCCGTGTGGCGGGAGGCTGGGAGGGGTGGGGCCACAGCCAGGGCAGCTGACCCCAACTGGCCAATGGGATCTTCATTCCATACCATGTGATGCCACGACCAGTATATTAAGGGGGGCAGTTGTGGTTCGGGGACTGGCGGCGTTGAGTCGGCGCGCAGTGAGTGGCTGCGTCGTGTGTGGTTTGTTTCAGTGTTTCATTCCCCTCCCCCCTTCCCCCTCCCCAGGTTTTGTGCCTCTCGTTGTTTTCCTTTCCATTGCATTCTTGGTTTATTTATTTATTTATTTATTTAATTTTAATTATTAAACTGTTCTTATCCCAACCCACGAGTGTTACCCTTCTGATTCTCTCCCCCATCTACCGGTGGGGAGTGAGCGAGCGGCTGTGTGGGGCTGAGCTGCCGCTAAACCACGACAGTCTTTTTGGCGCCCAACATGGGGCTCAAGGGTTGGAGATAACAACAGCTGCTGGTCACAGCACCATGTTGTCCTTTTTGCAGTTGGTGTTAAATATTGGTGTTGGTTCGTTTAGTCTGCTGTGTTCTGCTGTGATTAGTGATGTTTTGCCTCCGAGAATTGTTATGCAAACACTGGTTTTCAGCTTTATCTGGTATTTGGGATTTGTGCTGAAACCATTACTGTACTTTGGATACCACCTTGTTGAGGCAATTAGCAATTATACCTCCTCCTCTGAGAGATTTTATATGGAGGAAATACAGAATAGTACCTTTGCAACTTTGTTCTATGATGTCTGTGCCTTTGTTACAACAACGTTTTTGTATCTTGAACATCCTTGGGTGGTTAAGGTGCACTTATTGTTAGTTTTTGGGCATGTTGTTTTGGTTTTGACTAAGCTACTTAAGAATATTACCCAGAAATCTGCCCCAAGGCTTGATAGTTACGAGTGGCAGGGCATGTGGGATAGCATGGGCAAATACCTAGGGCAGTGGGCACCCCCAGTGTTTTGAACAAGTGCAGAATCCTGAAAAAAATAGTAGAATATTTGGAGAAACTATGTTGTTACCCTGGGAACGCCAATGAGACACAGATCACTGCAACGTTCTGTGGCCTGGCCCATGTGTACCGAGCCCTGCTCAACAGTATTCAGTGCTCCCAAGGGGAAGAGAAGGTCTCTGGATTGAAAGGCAAAGTTACAGGCACTGTGGCCACTCAAACCTCCAGGACAAGCACTGGAGCTGGCTCAGAGAATCAACCTGTGCCAGTATCAGTCACCCCCATACGCAAGACTAAATATTGGAAGCGGACATCAACTCGTTTAGAACAGGATGATGAAAAAGCAGGGCCATCATGAGGAGAGGAGGAAGAAGTCATATATGAAATAAAGACCACCCGATCCCTGTCCTTGAGTGAGTTGCGAGATATGTGAAAAGATTTCAGCCGTAGTTCAGGTGAGCACATTGTCACCTGGATGCTCCGATGCTGGGATAATGGGGCCGGTAGCCTGGAATTAGAGGGAAAAGAAGCCAAACAACTGGGATCCCTTTCTGGGGAAGGGGGCGTTGACAAAGCAATTGGAGAAAAACAAAAGCCCTCAGCCTCTGGAGGCGACTCCTGTCTGGAGTGAAGGAAAGGTATCCCTTTAAAGAAGATGTTACATATCGCCCAGGAAAATGGAAAACCATGGAGAAAGGTATCCAGTATCTAAGGGAATTAGATGTGCTTGAGGTGATTTATGGTGACCTGGATGATCAACGGTCATCCAAAGCTCCAGATGAAGCCAACTGCACAGGACCCATGTGGCGGAAGTTTGTATAGAGAGCACCATCTTTGCATGCAAAGTCATTGGCAGTAATGTCCTGGAGAGAGGATGAGGCACCAACGGTGGCGGAGGTGATTGATAGACTCCGGGATTACGAAGCAAATATCTCTTCCTCACTCGTCTCTGCTGTGGAGAAACTATCCCAAGAGGTCCAGCAACTCAAAGAAGGTATGTCCTGCTCCCCACCTCTACAGAGCAGTGTCTCAGCTGTTAGGAATAAGCATCCTTTGGCTCAAAGGAGAGGATAGGCACCACAGGCCACCCTATGGTTCTACCTGCGTGACCACAGAGAGGCCGTGATGAGGTGGGATGGCAAGCCTGCCTCGACCCTAGAGGCACGAGTACGTGAGCTGCAAGAAAGAACAATCACTCAGGGAGGTTCTTCCAGGAAAGCTGCTGTTCAAGTTCCAGTGAGCAGGTCTCCAGACAGAGGAGTAGAAGTCCTGATTTTATTCCTGAGCTTAATAGAGAGACTCTTGATTCACATTTGCAGGAAGTGAGTTGTGACTGCCATGATTAAGACTAGAGGGGCCCTGCCTCCAGCCGGGTGGAGGAAAGGGATAACCGGGCTTACTGGACTGTGTGGATCTGATGGCCTGGCACGTCCGACGCACAGCAGTAAAAAGCTTTAGTGGACACCGGTGCACAGTGCACCCTAATGCCATCAAAATATATAGGGGCAGAACCCATCAGTATTGCTGGAGTGACAGGGGGATCCCAGGAGCTAACTGTATTGGAGGCTGAAGTGAGCCTTACCGGGAATGAGTGGCAAAAGCACCCCATTGTGACTGGCCCCGAGGCTCCGTGCATCCTCGGCATAGACTACCTCAGGAGAGGGTATTTCACCTGTACCCTTTTGGGTCCTTGCGATTTTGGTGTAGCTGCCTTGGAGACGGAGGAAATTAAACAGCTGTCTACCTTGCCTGGCCTCTCAAAGGACCCTTCTGTTGTGGGGTTGCTGAAGGTCAAAGAATAACAGGTGCTGATTGCCACCACAACAGTGTACTGGTGGCAATATCGCACCAGCCGAGACTCTTTGATTCCCATCCATGGGCTCATTCGTCGACTGGAGAGCCAAGGTGTGATCAGTAAGACCCACTCACCCTTTAACAGTCCCATATGGCCAGTGAGGAAGTCTAACGGAGAGTGGAGACTAACAGTAGACTATCGTGGCCTGAATGAAGTCACTCCACCGTTGAGTGCTGCTGTGCCAGACATGCTAGAACTTCAATACAAACTGGAGTCAAAGGCAGCCAAGTGGTATGCCACAGTTGGTATTGCTAATGCATTCTTCTCAATCCCTCTGGCAGCAGAGTGCAGGCCACTGTTTGCTTTCACTTGGAGGGGTGTCCAGTACACCTGGAATCGACTGCCCCAGGGGTGGAAACACAGCCCTACCATTTGCCATGGACTGATCCATAATGCTTTGGAACAAGGTGGAGCTCCCGAACACCTACAATACATTGATGACATCATCGTGTGGGGCAATACAGCAGAAGAAGTTTTTGAGAAAGGAAAGAAAATGGTCGAATCCTTCTGAAGGCTGGTTTTGCCATAAAACAAAGTAAGGTGAAGGGACCCGCACAAGGGATCCAGTTCTTAGGAATCAAATGGCAAGATGGACGTTGCCAGATCCCCATGGACGTGATCAACAAAATAGCAGCCATGTCTCCACCAACTAGCAAAAAGGAAACTCAAGCGTTTTTGGGCGTTATGGATTTTTGGAGAATGCATATTCCAGATTACAATCTGATCGTAAGCCCTCTCTATCAAGTGACCTGGAAAAAGAATGATTTCAAATGGTGCCCTGAGCAACGACAAGCCTTTGAACAGATTAAACGAGAAATAGTTCATGCAGTAGGCCTTGGGCCAGTCCGGGCAGGACAAGATGTAAAAAATGTGCTCTACACCACAGCCAGGGAGAATGGCCCTACCTGGAGCCTCTGGCAGAAAGCGCATGGGGAGACACAAGGTTGACCCCTAGGGTTTTGGAGTCAGGGATACAGAGGATCCGAAGCTGAAAAAAAGACATTGGCAGCATATGAAGGGGTTCAAGCTGCTTCAGAAGTGGTTGGTACTGAGGCACAGCTGCTCCTGGCACCCCGACTGCCAGTGCTGGGCTGGATGTTCAAAGGAAACGTCCCCTCTACACACCATGCAACTGATGCTACGCGGAGTAAATGGGTTGCACTGATCACCCAGCGGGCTCGAGTAGGAAACCCTAGTCGCCCAGGAATCTTGGAAGTGATTATGGACTGGCCAGAAGGCAAAGAGTTTGGATTATCACCAAAGGAGGAGGTGACACGTGCTGAAGAAGCCCCACTGTATAACAAACTGCCAGAAGATGAGAAGCAGTATGCCCTGTTCACTGATGGGTCCTGTCGCCTTGTGGGAAAGCACTGGAGATGGAAGGCTGCTGTATGGAGTCCTACACGACAAGTAGCAGAAACTGCTGAAGGAGAAGGTGAATCAAACCAGTTTGCAGAGGTAAAAGCCATCCAGCTGGCCTTAGACATCGCTGAACGGGAAAAGTGGCCAGTGCTCTATCTCTATACTGACTCCTGGATGGTGGCAAATACCCTGTGGGGCTGGCTGCAGCAGTGGAAGCAAAGCAACTGGCAGTGTAGAGGCAAACCCATCTGGGCTGCCACATTGTGGCAAGATATTGCTGCCCGGGTAGAGAAACTGGTTGTAAAGGTACGGCACGTGGATGCTCACGTCCCCAAGGGTCGGGCCACTAAAGACCATCAGAACAACCAGCAGGTGGATCAGGCTGCCAAGATTGAAGTGGCTGAGGTGGATCTGGACTGGCAACATAAGGGTGAACTATTTCTAGCTCGATGGGCCCATGACACTTCAGGCCATCAAGGGAAAGATGCAACATACAGGTGGGCTCGTGATCGAGGGGTGGACTTGACCATGGACGCGACTGCGCAGGTTATCCACGAATGTGAAACTTGCACTGCAATCAATCAAGCAAAGCGGGTAAAGCCTCTGTGGTATGGGGGACGATGGCTGAAATATAAATATGGGGAGGCCTGGCAAATTGACTATATCACACTCCCACAGACCCGCCAAGGCAAGCACCATGTGCTTACAATGGTAGAAACAACGACTGGCTGGCTGGAAACATATCCTGTCCCCCATGCCACTGCCCGGAACACTATCCTGGGTCTTGAGAAACAAGTCCTGTGGCGACATGGCACCCCAGAGAGAATGGGGTCAGACAATGGGACTCATTTCTGAAACAGCCTCATAGACATCTGGGCCAAAGAGCATGGCATTGAGTGGGTGTATCACATCCCCTATCACGCACCAGCCTCTGGGAAAATTGAAAGGTACAATGGACTGTTAAAAACTACACTGAGAGCAATGGGGGGGTGGAACATTCAAGCACTGGGATATACATTTAGCAAAAGCCATGTGGTTAGACAGCACAAGGGGATCAGCCAATTGAGCTGGCCATGCCCAGTCAGAAATCCTACATACTGTGGAAGGGGATAGAGTCCCTGTAGTGCACACAAAAAGTACACTGGGCAAAACAGTCTGGATTCTTCCTGTTCAGGCAAAGGCAAAGGCAAAGACATTTGTGGGATTGCTTTTGCTCAAGGACCTGGGTGCACTTGGTGGGTGATGCGGGAGGATGGAGAAATGCAATGTGTGCCTCAAGGGGGTTTGATTTTGGGAGAAAACAGTCAATGAACTGAATGGCATAATGTGAACTGCTATATAATATTGTGTGTCACCTCTGTGTTGTATCAATGATATCAGAGTACGAGCCTCCCAACCCATGGAAGATAAACTGTGAAACAAGCAAAGTGCAGCAGTGATGGAACGATGACTGACTCGGTATGCAGCAACCCAACGCCACACACCGTCTCTCCGACCCCGAAAGACTGATACGACAGATGGAGCCCAGAGTCATGGACTGGGTGAACTCAGTGGACATTTTAATGGACATTTTACAGGGAAGGTCCATAGACTAAGGGAATGATGTCTGTGTATTATGTTAAAGGATGGGAAGGGGAGGGGTGGTTTTTGGTAAGGTTGTATTGCATCATATGGGACCTGGGCATGGCGTAAATGGTATGGAATAAGGGGTGGAGAATGTGCTGGTTTTGGCTGAGAAGGGGTTAATTCTCCTCACTGTGGGGGTCAGCTACCTTTCCAGCTTCCCGCGCTCTGCCACGTGGCGGGGGGGGCTGGGAGGGGCAGGACCACGTGGGGGCGGCTGACCCAGACTGGCCAATGGCATGTTCATTCCATACCGTGTGTCACCGTGACCAGTATATTAAGAGGGGGCAGTTTGTTGCCTGGGGGCAGCGTGGCATCGGGTCGGTGGGCGTTGAGCAGCTGCATTGTGTGCGGTTTGTTTTGGTGGTTCATACCCCTCCCCTCTCCCTTCCCCCTCCCCGCCCCAGTTTCGCGCCTCTTGTTGTTCTTCTCCACATTGCATATTTGTTTTTGTTTTCTTTTAATTTTATTATTATTAAACTGTTCTTATCCCAACCCACGAGCGTTACCCTTCTGATTCTCTTCCCCATCTACTGGTGGGGGAGTGAGCGAGCGGCTGTGTGGGGCTGAGCTGCTGGCTAAACCACAACAATATGTTAGTGTCCTATCGGTATTTGCATGCATTTCTGGGGCATGGGCTTATGTTTTTGTATTTTGTAATAGCATTTCTTGCCTTCTATTCAGAAGAAAAAAAGCTTAAAGCTTAAATATGGGAGGACTAAAATCCCATATAAGAGAAAGATAACATAAAAATTGCTTTTGTCATGGTTTTAGGTGGGATAGAGTTAATTTTCTTCACTGCAGCTGGGATAGTGCTGTGCTTTGGATGTAGTATGAAAACAAAGTTGATACCACACCAAAGTTTTAGTTGTTGCTGGGTAGTGCTTGTACTAGTCAAGGACTTTTCCAGCTTCCCAGGCTCTGCCAGGTGCACAAGAAGCCAGGAGGGGAGGGGGCACAGCTAAGAGAGAAGATTCAAACTGGCCAAAGGGATATTCCATATCATGTAATGTCATGCCCAGTATGTTAACTGGGGGGAGCTGGCCGTGGGAGGGAGGCAGCAATCACGGCTTGGGGACCAGCAGTGTCGGTCGGTGGGTGGTGAGCAGTTATATAGTTTGTGGGGTTTTTTTCCTTTTTCCCTTTTCCTTTTTATTTTATTATAATTATTATCATTATTATTATAATAATTTTTATTATCAATATTATTTTAATTATTAAACTGTTCTTATCTCAACCCACAATGTTCTTTGTTTTGCTTTTTCTATTCTAATTCTCTCCCTCGTCCCACGGGGTGGGGGGAGTGAGCGAGCAGCTGCATGGTGTTTAGTTGCGGACTGGGGCTGAACCACAACAGATTTGTAAGTCAGGGAACTCTGATTATTCTGAAAATGGATTAGAAGATCAAGCTATTTGGTATAAACAAAAGAATTACAGCAGCCAATAGGTAGGAGCTTGTACAAGACAGTAAGTTTGCACTTCTGCGCAGTTGAGGCCATGTAAGATTTGTTTCCCATATTTGCCTTAGCATACACTCTGGCAGGCTGTCCTCAATCATATCTTAGATTATTTCAGTACTTGTGATAGAATTTCTTTAATTCAGATTATTAATATTCCATTTCTATTCTTCTATATGCATTTCACGATGAAGACAATAAGTAACAATCCCTGAAAATAGGTTCTCGGAGTCACTGTAGCAAATGTAATACTGTTTCTCCTCTAGACACTGGAGGAGACAATGGGTATAAAAACCAGTTATCTACAGAGCATGAAGAATGTTACAGAACTTGGAAAAAAATTAAGCCTTTGAGCTGGCTGAAAGCAGAAAAGAAAAAGTAGAAAAGACAAAAGTCTCTATACATGAGAAAATAATACTAACAGCTTTAGGATGATGCCTTTCTTTTGAAAACACAGTTTCTCCCCCTTTCCAACTCACTTTATTCTTTCTCTTTCTCCCAACCCTAACTTTAACTTTTCTGCTGTTCTTTAGAAAACACCCAGATACTGCCCAGAGGAAAATGTTCTCGCAGCTCAGTTCTCTTCTGCTGCACAAAGGAGACAGCAACAGGCTTGCAAGTAGAGCTCTTAGTAAAGACTAGCTGACAGCATACATAAACTTGAGGATGGAGGCTACTCCAAAATAAAAAAAAAAAGAAGTGAGAAAGAGGGGGAGAGAGGCAGAGAGGGAGGGGAGAGAGACAGAGGGACAGAAAAAAAGAAAAGGAAAACTCTCCCCAGGTGGCCTGTCTGGAAGAGGAGCAACATGGTCCCAGATGACCATTCGCCAGTGGGAGCTCTCACCAATGCAGGAGATGGTAATGATGATGAATATGATGTTCTTTTGTTGTTGTTGTGCTTTACCTCTAGTTTTATGGGCTTTCCATAAGGAGCAGCATAAATTCCCTATTGGTTGTGGCCATTTATGATGCTATTAGCACTGAATGAAGTTAATCAGAAGTAAATTTGCACTCTGGCTGTTAAATTTCTGTTCACAGTATTATCAGATAATGTTTGTCAAGTAGTCAAATGACTATTATCCACTCAGTTGAGAATTATGCTTTAGTTTCTTTAATACAAGCCAATTTTCACAAACAAGACATGCAGAGGAAGAGAGGTGACTCTGACACTACTGATATGTACTTCCCATGCAAACACATCAAACCAACAAAATATAAGTATATGGGTGCATGAGAATGAGAAGAAGCAATCTGAGACTGAGTATGAGAACTCAAAAGCAAAAGTGCTGCCACACTGGAAAGCACTACCTAAATAAGTAAAATTAAAGGTCGTAGAGTTGCAGATATTAGGCCGCTAGCATTAATAAGGAGAAGTCACCACATTACCCAAGAGAACTTGCAATGAGAAAAAGGTTTTTTCTTTCTTTCCATCCTAACTCTAACACTGATACTTCCCTCGCACAAGGCCCAGCCATGCCCCAGGGAAGAATATCACACAGGCCAGGGCTCTTTGCAGCCTGCTGTTCCCTTTTGTAGTGCCTTGCCAGCTCTACAGCACATGTAGCTCTGTTTTTCTCTCAACCCAAACCCTAACCCTAAGTGTAGGCTGAGCCTGAAGCACTCCTGTTGTAATGGGGTTAGGCCTAACAATGTTTTTCCAGGTGTTGAACTGTACGTTTTCTAGGAATTATCTTTAAAAAAGACAAAGAACAAACTAAAACAAACAGACACTCTACATGTAATGTATATCATTTCCTCAATATATTCAACTTCATTAAATGTTTATGTTACTGTGTTTCCATTTTTGAAATCCATGAACCTGTAGAGGCAGCTGGCTAAATGGTTGCAGATAGTTAAAAATGATGAATGTCTGTGACAGGGTTAGTAATAGTACTTTTGTTCACTGTATTAGTGCAATCTGTTTCTGCCTAGGAAGCAACCTGAACTATTAAGTGAACTTAAATTAACAAAATACTTTCTTCTACTTTTTGTTGTGATATTTCATAGTCTTGTTTTCGACTTTATTAATGTTTACCTTTTCTGAGTACCTTTTTTATCTACTGTGTAGTTTTACAGCTCTTAGCTATATCTTGGGTACCACATGCCATTTTATCTCTGTATATATATTTTTTTTTTCAGACACATTTACAAGTTTTTCAAGGTCCTTAAGTTCATAGCTTAAAACTAATAAAAAAAGAAAAACCATATGGCCTCACAGATACATGTCCCAGCTATCCTGCAAAACTGGTAGAAGGAAGTGCTTGTATTTGGTTTTATTTTATTCCCTTGAATTAATATGTCAACTGCAACTGGGAATGGAAAGAGCACTACCAAAAAGATGTGTTATGTAATCATGTCTTTTAAGTGTATTTATCATTTTCCCTTTCCCAATTTACTAGGCTGACAATGAAGAAAGGAGATAATGAAGGATAATTAGGGAGGCAGAGCATTGGTACAAAGTAGGGAAAAGATTACCGTAGAGATATGGGAATGGAGACTCACTGTAATTCACATTAAAGGTTTACCTGTTTAGGCCTCCTTTACTTAACAGAATCCAGCACCATTTTTTAATACAATGAGGTAGAAGAAAAACAAAGGCTGTAGTCACTGACATTCCTACTAATTCAATGTGGCCTTAATTTGATCTCTGTTCCATTTCTGGGCAATGGATTTTTCTCCTGGAATAATTTCCCAATAAACCCTTCATTAAAAAAAAAAAAAAAAGGCAAAAAAAAAATCTAATTATTTGCGTACAAGTGGATTTTGTCCAGATAGACACTGCTTTTTTTTTTTACAAAGTTTTGTTCTAGCACAGTTTATGAATGGCTTTGCCATTTTCAACAGGGAATTTTATCTACCGTTGCACTGCCCATGCCAAAAGCTTTATTAAATTCTGCAAAGCTTTTCACCATTTTCTCAGATTTTACTAAGTGTATTGACATGCTAATCAGTGATAAATATTTCTAATATCAGTTCTACTTAGGAGCCACCATTATAAGCATATTGCAGCAGTGTAGTTAAAGCAATAATTTCTATTAGTTGTGTTCTGATCTAGTTCAAATCAGGTACTGTATCCCTCATGTCCTTTACAACAAAAATATGTTCATGAGAGTTTTGGGATAGTATTTTAGCCAACTAATTTGTCAGGTTCTTATATGTTTATGTGACTTCTTTGACACATTTAATCTTTATATTTTGCTATTGATTTTAACCTTTTCCTTTTTTTATGCTTCAGTTGCTGACAACCCCCTAAAAAAAAGAATAAAATAGATTGTGCCCATGAAAAATTTATTGTCAAAGTTCTTACTATTAATCAGAGTTATAACTTATCTACATAAAGCTGTTCTCAGGGAGTGTTGGTCAGGAATGCATCTCGTTGCACCGAGTCACAGTGATAAATGAATCTTCACCAAATTATCGTAATTCTTAAACCGTCTTATGACACTTACTTCTCCTGTTAGCATGTTTGTACTTCAGATGTCTGCTTCTGTTTTCTAATATCCACTATCCATTTTCTCCTCTAATGTTTTTGATGTTTTATATTGGATTCAATAAAGTTGGATTTCCATTTTCTGAAAATGTGTTTCAGCATGACAAGAACACTTGATATTTTCTTTGAGAATACAGATTTTTTTTCACTTCTCTTTCTGTCTGCCTTACTGCTACTTCTCCAGTCTCTCAGGACTTCAGAGATATTAACCTGTTCTTTGATGTTACAATTTGCCAGAGGACAAATCTTTCAGGATAAATCCAAGTGTTTATTTACTTTTAATAATTTTTTGACTACTACGTACTTCTTTTAAAAAAAGTCCTTTAAAAAAAGCCCTTTTTCAAAGTTTCTGGTTCAAGACTAATTTTGGCTGTAGTTTCAATACACATTTTTCCGCTAATATTAATCTCTCAAAAAAATCCTGCCCATTGCTACACTTGGTAATTTTGTAGATTGTGATGAATCAGAGTGACTGTGCATTTTAGCAAGCATGTGATCAGACCGAATCCTTGCCTTGTATGTCTAGTGAATTCCATATAATTTGCATGATTTAAGGAGACAATCAAGCACCTTTAATAATCATTATGTTCATCTCTAGGATGTGGTCCTCTTTTACATATTCAGACTTCTTTAGGCCGAATGTTGCAGCATTAACAATTGCTTGCCAAATTTGTCTGAAACTTTTGCAGTTGTGTCTCCTGTTGTTAGATTTGCATTACACCCCACAATGTCAGTAACAGTGTCTTTCAACTGTTGACAAAACCTGGTCTGTCATTCCACCTGAATCATAGAAATTGTGTAGTATGTTGTAGGCAACAGTAAAAATTTTGGAAAAGACATGCCTAGGTCAGTTGTTTGTAGCTGTCCTTGTACCCACTACAAAAGTAACTATCATCAAGTTTTGCTGTCTACAAAACTGAGCAGCAGAAAGTGTAACACTTAACCATGACATTAAAGGATGAAATAATATATGGGTTGTTCAAACACTGAAAATTTAAAGAATTTTCTGAACCTCAATCCTCAATTAAATTGCCCTCAGTCCATAAGCTATATTGCTCTCTTTTCGGTGTTCACATATGCGATACAAGGAACAAAAATATAGAGCACAAAACTTATATAATTTAAAACATCAAATGCCACTGAATTCTTCATTTGTAAATACCTCTACTGCTTGCCTTCTTTAGTCACTTCTTATTTCTTGTAAAAGTCCAAATTTTGAAAACCTTGAAAAACTGAGGAACGAGCTTTGTCCAAATTGGTCCCATTCTAGTTATTATGGTGTCGTGTGTGGTCTTTCTTGTGCTTCAGATTACATGTGTGTCACGATTCAGCCTCAGTCGGCAACTAAACACCACGCAGCCACTCGCTCACTCCCCTCACCCCTGTGGGATGGGGGAATCAGAAGAGCAAAACCAAAACCAAACCAAACCAAAACAAAAACCCAAGAACAAACCACAACTTGTTGGTTGAGATAGGAACAGTTTATTATAATTATTTTTTTATTTTAACTGTTAATAATGATTATGATGATAATAACAATAATGATAATATAATAAAAAGAAAAATGTGAAAAGGGGAAAATACAAAAACACAAACTATAAAACTGCTCACCACCCGCCGACTGATGCTGCCGGTCCCTGACCTGCAATTGCTGGGCATGATGTTACATGATATGGAATATCCCTTTGGCCAGTTTGAATCTTCTCTCTTAGCTGTGCCCCCTCCCCTCCTGGCTCCTTGTGCACTCAGCAGAGCCTGGGGAGCTGGAAAAGTCCTTGACTAATACAAGCACTGCCCAGCAACAACTAAAACTTTGGTGTGATATCAACATTGTTTTCATACTACGTCCAAAGCACAGCACTATCCCAGCTGCAGTGAAGAAAATTAACTCTATCCCAGATAAAACCATGACAATGTGGTATTAGGAACTGTGAAAAATATAGTACAAGTCAAAGTTTTTAAAAATGAGATGTAAGAGATGACAATAATTTTCCTAGACAGGGAACCAACAAAGTTAAAGTAACTGTGTAAATTCCAACCCTACATAAGCTTGAGCTGTGTTTTACTTACATCCTGAAGGCACGCCACACAGCAATTCACTTCCTCAAAATGATTAGCCAGAGGAAAGTTAAACAAAAGGAATTATTTTGCAGATTAATTTCAGATTATAACGGAGATGCATGGCAAGGTTCAGTGTCGAAGATGATACATAACTGAGATACTGTTTGCTGACCCTTATCTGCCACAGCTGACAGATGTTTGGAGAAATTGTAAACAAGATACAAAATAAAAATTTACTTTTAGTCTTATTTGAAGTTTCCTTCATTTTAAAAGGTTCAGGATGACAGAGACAGGAGCGTTTGTAACTGTGTTTCTAATTCCGTAAAGGAGAATATAGTCCACTATTTTGCCAGAATGTAGCTTATTTTTATTTGAAGTCTTCCTAAGTATTTAAAATAGTCTCAAGAGAATTTCAAGAGTCTAGTCACAGATGCAGCCATCTCTACTGAGCTTGTAAGCCCAAATAAATTGCTGCCTAAGACCAACCTGCAAAGATACATACGGTAATCTTAGAACATGTAACCTGTTCCTCACTAAGATGAAGGTTTTCTTTTACATCAAATAGAGTAGGGCAGCGTCCCACCATTTTTTGACAGGAGGTGTGCAGTAGACCTATACCTCTTTTTCATAGAATCACACAATGATTGAGCTTGGAAGGCAGCTCAGGAGGTCATCTGGTCCAACCTCTCTGCTCAAGCAAGGCCACCTAAAGCAGGCTTCCCGGGACCACATCCAAAAGGCTTTTGAATATCTCCAAGGAGGGACATTCCACAACCTCCCTGGGCAACATGTACCACTGCTCAGTCACCCTCACAGTAAAAAACTGTGTTCTGACATTTGGAGGGAACCTCCTGTGTTTCAGTTTGTGCCCATTGCCTCTTGTCCTGTCACTTGGCACCACAGAAAAGAGCCTGGCTCCACTTTCTTTGCACCCTCCCTTCAGTATTTATATTCTTTGATAAAACCCAGCCTGAGTCTTCTCATCTCCAGGCTAAACAGTTCCAGCTCTCTCAGCCTTTCGCCATATGAGAGACACTCAAGTCACTTCATCATCTAAGAAGCCTTTTGTTTGATTCTATTTATATCATGAGAAGGACATACACACAAAGTCATCCACAGAGGTGGATTACTGTTTGCTTCTGACTCTCTAGAGTCTACTGAAACCCCAGCTTATTACATTACATAGAGCTTAAAATTTTCTAGGGCAATTAAAATTGCTGATAAAGATTTGACTGTGAATTCAAGAAAAATGTATATGGTTATGAATAGTATGTACATGTGAGGCAGCAGGCTGGAATTTTACACTGTTTCTAGGCACTTCAATCTATCTGTTCATAATACATTTTCAATACTTAGATGATAAAAACTGTGTAGACTATAATAATGCATTTTCTTCACCAGAAAAGCTTCCATAGGTGTGCAGTTTTATTTATGAACTTCCAGAGTGCATGGTATCTTACTGAAATTCTCATCAATAACTGGTAAACAAACATGCTCCAAAATACTATTCAGAATTGATTTCCTTTACTTTAAAAAAAATTGTCTCTATTCCCTTTTTTTGCCCATGTACCTTTGTCTCATTATCTGAGACAGCAATAGAAAAGCATTCAAGGCTATGTGTGATTTACAAAGTTTCATGGTATCAAGAAGCAAATGTACGATCAGGCTTACTCTTTAATTGCTTAATCTCTATTAAAGTTTCATCCTAGGTCAGTATGGAATAATCACTGGAGGTGACTTAGAAATTAAACTTATGAATTTAGAAAAGGTACAGCACTGAAGAAGCTGGCAGGGTGAAGTGCAGCTGATACGTGAGGAATCCATTCCACAGAAGTTCCCTAGTAACCACAGATGTTGGCACTGCCAGGAGAACTTGGTGTACTCACTCTAAGAGGAGTTGTCCGGAGGGTGGAGCAGTGTGGAGGCATCACGGCCAGGCTCTGTGATAAATGGAAACTCAAGGTACCATGGAGCTGGTGTGCTGCTTATTTGCTACCCTGGGCCAAGAGTCTGTCATACCTTTGACAAAATGCTGCCTTTTGGTGAACTTTGCTTATTATAATATATTTATAATACCAAAACACCCATCCCAAAAGCTACTCTTCTCTGAGGTGCAACCACTCCTCACTGGGCATGTGTTATGAATTTCTTCTAGTCTACATCTTTAACAGTAAAACAAGGAAATTTTACACCAATCATAATAAAAGTATGTATGACTAGAGTCACTCAAGCTCCACCTGAAAGATAAAAAATAGTATAAAATATGTGAAGAGAAAGAGGGTGTAGGGAAGATACCATCGCGTACCACCCTGACTTCTGGGACCAGTCGATGGACTGAGCCTCTCTTCCCCCCCACTGGGACACCTTTGGGTAAGATTTGAGCACTTGGTTATAACAAGTGTTTCCCTGTGAAAACTTAGAAACCTCTCTATGCCTTCACTTTAAATCTAGAATGCATTAGAGTCGCTTCATATTAGCTAAACGCGCTTGTAGCCTAGCAGTGTTACTCATTTCTTAGTATTTGTGTGTGTCTTGTAACCAGCAATTCTATCACCAGTAATCCAAAGAACCTGTGTATCTGTTGCTTCAATAAATTGCACGATTCGTTAATCTAGCCATGATCATTCTCATTGAACGTGACCAGCCTGGGCATCTGCCAAATTAGTTACAACAAATACTCTGATTGCACACAGCATGGGGAATAAATAGGAGGAACTAGAGGTCTGTGTGTGGTCGCAGGGCCATGATCTCATTGCAATCACAGAGACATGGTGGGATAGATCACATGACTGGAATGTGGTCATGGATGGCTACAGGCTTTTCAGGAAAGACAGACCAGCAAGGCGAGGTGGGGGAGTTGCTCTTTATGTGAAGGAGCAACTGGAATGCATCTAGCTCTGCCTTGGAGTGGAAGGAGAACAGGTTGAGAGCTTGTGGGTAAAAATTAAGGGACAGCCAAATATGGGTGACATTGTTGTGGGCGTTTGCTACAGGACACCTGATCAAGAAGAGGAATTTGATGAGGCTGGAAGTAGCCTCGCAATTGCAGGCCCTGGTCCTCATGGGGGACTTCAACCACCCTGATATTTGCTGGAAAAGCAACACGGCGAGCCATGCACAATCCAGAAGGTTCCAACAGAGCATCGAGGACAGCTTTTTGATGCAAGTGGTGGAGGAGCCAACGAGGAGAGATGTGCCACTTGACCTTATCCTAACAAACAAGGAAGGTCTGGCTGAGGATGTGGGGATTGGGGACAGCCTTGGCAGCAGCAACCGTGAGATGGTCGAGTTTAGGATACTGCGAGGTAGAAGCAGGGCAATGAGTCAGGTTAAAACCTTGGACGTCAAGAGGGCCAACTTTGGCCTCCTTAAAGATCTGCTAGGAGGAATCCCATGGGCTAGGGCTCTGGAAAGCATGGGGTTCCAAAAGAGCTGGACAGTATTCAAGGACCACTTCCTCCGAGCCCAAGATCGGTGCATCCCTATGAGGAAGAAGTCAGGCAGAGGAGCCAGGAGACCCACATGGATGAGCAAAGAGCTTCTGGAGAAACTCAAATGGAAGTGAGAGGTTCACAGTATGTGGCAAAAGGGATTGGCTGCTTGGCAGGAAGATAGGAATGTTGTCAGGGTATGCAGAGATGCAACAAGGAAGGCCAAGATCCACTTGGAATTAAATCTGGCAAGGCATGTCAAAGATAACAAGAAGGGCTTCTTTAAATATATCAGCAGTAAAAGGAAGACTGGGGATACAGTGGGCCCACTGTTGAATAAGGAAGGGGCCCTGGTGATGCAGGATGCAGAGAAGGCAGAGTTACTGAATGCCTTCTTTGCCTTGGTCTTTACTGCTAAGGCTGGCCCTCAGGCATCTCAGCTCCCAGAGAGGACAAATTGAGACAAAGGAAGACTTACCATCCTTTGAGAAGGATTGGGTCAGAGATCACCTATGCAAACTGGATCCTTGCAAACCCATGGGCCCTGATGGGATGCACCCACGAGTGCTGAGGGAGCTGGTGGATGTTCTTGCTGAGCCACTCTCCATCATCTTTGCAAAGGTCGTGGAGGACAGGAGAGGTGCCCGAAGACTGGAGGACAGCAGATGTCACTCCAATCTTCAAAAAGGACAAGAAGGGGAGGACCTGGGGAACTATGGGCCAGTCAGCCTCACCTCCATCCCTGGAAAGCTGATGGAGCAGTTCATCCTGGAGGTCATCTCCAGGCATGTAGAGGAAAAGAAGGTTATCAGAAGTAGTCAACATGGATTTACCAAGGGGAGATCATGCTTGACCAACCTGATAGCCTTCTAAGATGGCGTGACTGGCTGGGTCGGTGAAGGGAGAGCAGTAACTGTTGTCTGTCTTGACTTTAGTAAGGCATTCGACACTGTCTGCCATAGCCTCCTCACAGGCAAGCTAAGGAAGTGTGGGTTGGATGAGTGGACAGTGAGGTGCATACAGATCTGGCTCAACAACAGAACTCAGAGGGTCGTGATCAGTGGAGCAGGGTCTGGATGGAGGCCTGTCACTAGTGGTGTTCCCCAGGGGTCTGTGCTGGGTCTGGTCGTCTTCAACATATTCATCAATGACCTGGATGAAGGGATAGAGTGTACCCTCAGCAAGTTTGCTGATGATACCAAGCCGGGAGGAGTGGCTGATACACCAGAAGACTGTGCTGCCATCCAGTGAGATATGGACAGGCTGGAGAGCTGGGCCGAGGGGAACCTCATGAAATTCATCAAGAGCAAGTGCAAGGTGCTGCATGTGAGGAGGAACAACCCCATGCACCAGTACAGGCTGGGGGCTGACCTACTGGAAAGCAGCTCTGATGAGAAGGACCTGTGAGTGCTGGTGGACAACAAAATGGCCCTGAGGCAGCAATGTGCCCTTGTGGCCAAGAAGGCCCACAATATCCTGGGATGCATTAAAAGGAGTGTGGCCAGCAGGTCGAGAGAGGTTATCCTCCTCCTCTGCTCTGCCTTAGTGACACCACATTTATTGTACTGTGTCCAGTTCTGGGCCCTCCAATTCAAGAAGGGTGTGGAACTCCTTGAGCAAGTCCAGTGGAGAGCTACCAAGACGCTCAGGGGACTGGAGCATCTCCCTTATGAGGAAAGGCTGAGAGACTTGGGTTTGTTCAGCCTGGAGGAGAGAAGACTGAGGGGGGAATCTTATCAATACTTACAGATATCTAAAGGGTGGATGTTGAGAGGATGGGGCCAGTCTCATTTCAGTACTGCTCAATGACAGGACAGGGCAATGGGCACAAGTTGGATCACAGGAAGTTCCACCTCACTATGAGAAAAAACTCCTTTCCTGTGAGGGTGCCAGAGCAGTGGCACAGGCTGCCCAGGGGCATTGTGGAGTCCCCTGCCACTCCTCAGAATCCTACTATTAATGCAACAGTCAGATAGCACTCTTATAAATCCAGATCTTTCTCTAGGTGATAAACTGTTCAGGAATTCCCAGAATATATTATGGAAAAGATTGCCTTGATTTGAGTAGGAAGAGTTTTACTCAAGAATAAGTCACAGTACCTCTTAGTCTACTGATACTGGTGTAGCTCTAAAAATGAACTTGATCCCACGTATCCAAAATCATGATGTGTAGAAGATAATAGCTAGATTATTTTAAATTGCTTTTTCATGTTTTCCCTTAACACTTGCAATTATTCAATCATAAGCTGTAGATAATATTTTTTTAAAATATGAAATAGAAGCTGAATTTTTCCCTTAATAACATAAAGCTTAGAATGGAGTTTAACAAAGTCACCAACTCTTCCCAGGTTGATGAAACTGAGGAAGTTAGAAACAATGAGGTATGTTACAGAAGCTCATCTCTAGTAGTGTACATAACTAGTAATTCTTTTAACTACCTCAGCAATTTAATAAATCTATAGTGTGAATATCTACACCAATTTTTTCTTCTGGGCTCCCTTTATCTTTAAAGAAATAATTAATTATTTGGAGAAAGTAAACTGACTTCTACTTCATAATAAAATGAGTCACTGTATAAAAGTGAAAATTCCTCTCCCATGGGGTTAAGGAACTCCAGGTGCCTAGCTGTGGTGGTCCCATCTTGGCCACAGGATAAACTTAGCTGGCTAATTGTAATTGAGCGGCGGGTAGATTGCTCCCCCTTGGCACTGGTGATTGCCTCACTGATGAGTCCTTTTCCCTATCCAAAACTGAAGCACGTTCTTATGCAAATGTTTTTCTGCTTGACAATAGAAATAATGAATACAATTGTTAACATTTAAGAAAATTCTATAAGAGTTCTAAAGGCCATAATACTAGTGGACCTTTCTATGGCATGCAGCATGTTATACCATGTCTGGAGGTCCATTCAGTGTCACAGCTCATGATTTCCAGCACCTGAAGACATGTAAGATTATCTATCCTATTTTGCTTTATAGTGTTTGTGCCAATAAATGGTTTATAGATGAATACAGAGCATGAATGCCTTTCTTACTGAGGCCATAATGAACACTAACGCTGGTGCGCTATGATAGCTTTAAGACTGATCTCTGGATTTGGTCAGCTGAATCCCTGACTGCTCTGCAGCAATATCTATGTCCATTGTAATATGGTAGTAAGATGTGAGTTTATGAACAAAAGTCAATGCATAAGATACTGTTACATGGTTCCACATGAAATATGTGTTTTGGCTGATGTTAAAATCCTTTTTTTTAATCCTGTGTTAAAAGAAAGTACACTTGATATTAAATTCACCATATTCTTTAGTCATTGTACTGCAGTTAAATGACTTAATTCGATCAACAAATCTTACTATGTTATAATTATTTATAGATTTGAGTGGCTATTAATAATTCATTTGTAAGTTGTGAATAATAACAGCCTTGTGAGAATTAGCCTACAATATTGCTCTATGAATATGTATGCATTATTGTAAATTCATCCTTCATAAGATCTGAGAGGGAGAATGGTACAAATAAAGCACACAGTAAGTGCTACATTCATAAAAGCTTATTTTTGCAATTTCTATGTAAATAGACTGTTCTCTGTGGAGAAAATGTGTGGAATGAGGAAAGAAGAGGGAATGCAAATATCTCTTCATGACTAGAGTCCTGGTGTCAAAGGCTTTTTAAAGTAATTACCTTCCCAGTTTCAGGGCATCAGTCAGCTCCTTAGGATGTTAATGGAAATATTCCCATAGACTGGGAATCTGGGTGGGGGAATCTGCTCAAAATTTAGGTGGATTTTACATTAATAAAAAAATCTTTCAATAAATTTCACAGATTCCACATGGATTTTTATTTCTTGGGGTGTTTTAGAAGAACAAGGTGGGTGGTACATGACCAAGTTCAAATTTATGTAGGATTAAGAGGGCTTGAATTTACTTCTGTCTATGTTAATAAGTGAAGTGTAGCTCTACAAGAGAAAAGTTGTCACTGGAAGGATAATTAGTTTTTTTTTTTAATTAGCTATCTACTGTTTATTTTCTTCCCTGTCTATCATTTGGCATTGAAGTTTTAAGGATTCTGATTTATCGGCAATATTATCACTGTCAATTGCTATGTACTGAATCTCTTGGAATTACTGCTTCTCAGATTTTGATTCTGATGTAGCTTGCATTATTGCTTCTCATTTCTCAAAGTAGAATTACAGCTATATATTATTTTTGTTTAAATAATCCATTGGTAGATCCTCCACCTTTTTTTTTAATGCTCATTTCTCAGTGGAAGTCTCAGTTCTTCCACAGGGCAGACCTATCTAGCTTTTGCCTTTACAAACAACAATTGCTGTTTTACTTTACTTCAGTCACTCCTTCCTGGGCTTCCTCCAAGTAGCTGTCATTTGAAGATGTCTATCTTTAAAGGGGTGCACTAAGCTGTGTCAGTGCTGTGGGATAATGTATTTAAGCATAATTTACAATCGTGGCCATATCACAGAACTGTGTAAGACTATTATGATGAATAAGGATGAGATCATGAAAAAACTACCAACTTCCAGTTTCTCTGATTCTAACCAAGTGGGATAAGGTTGCTCGGATGTATTGCTGAAAAACATAAATGTTCATTAACTATTTCTGTTCTACATTCAGAGAGAAACAGGATAATGTTTACGTGGCTTAGAAAGACTTTTCTAGTTTCAGTGTGTATGTTTCATGAATACAAAACAAACATTGAAAATCTGAAGAGTTGAAAAAGCTGTATGCAGGATTTTAAGAACTTCCTGGCAATATTTTTTAATAATTAGAAGTGATTTTTAAGAAAGTATGGAATTTTGTGAAAGTACCAGAAGAGTGAAAAATGAAGAAGAAGATAATGAAAAGGAGTTGAAGGAATTAACTTGGTAACTGTGTGGTGATCCCACTGATCAGTGACCTGCTGGTCATAGGTTAACAAATGAGAAGCTATTTAATGACAATAACAATAACAGTAACATCAGTAACAATAGTAGTAGTAAAATTTACAAAAACTGTTGTCTTCTGGGTAGATTTTGATGTTTTTTTATGAAACCTTGGTGAAAGTATCAAATTTGACATGCAAAAGTTTCTATAAAATGCTTAAATGACAGTCTGGTTAGAAAAACAGCTGTGACACAGAATCAGTGTGACTCTTGCTGGATGGATTAAAAATTATTAATTCATACCTTCATATCTACATTTACACTATGAGGCCTGTCAGACACTACAAGAAAATTTTCATGTGGTCCAGTAACGATCTGTTGTCAGAGAATGATCTTCAGTAAATCTTACCAATTTTCCAGAAGAAAATACACATACATTAGAGAAACAGCAAATAATTTGGAAAATATAGATAGTAACCTGGAATCATGTCTATTACATTAGTTTTTATATTGCTACATATAATGTCCATTGTGGAATAAATATAAATACAGAGTAAATATTCTGCAGAGGTGAGAAGATACATCTTGCAATCCTGAAAATAATTTTGGGTCTTGCTTTATAAAACCATATGAACATGAGTTCCTTTCTATTGTTGTGATACGGCTTTATGAATTAGCACAATGTGTAGGTTTTTAACAGAAACAGAAGGTATTTTCTACACAAAGAGTTAGTCTGACTACTGCTGGAATAGTGCAACAGGTTCTGATTCCTGGATGTTCAACAAAGACTTGAAATCTATAAAATAGAACAGAAAACCTTTAAGGTAAATTTGATTTAGGAAAAAAATCAATTTTGTGTAAAAGTAACACAATTCAATAAGTTTAGTTCTTTAAGAAGCAAAGGATATGATTTACAAGAATCTTTAGAAAAATCTTTTTGTAGGATAAATGTTTCTTAAATAATTCCAAAAAGAACATAATAAACTCATCAGTAAAACACTGAAATAAGGGTTATTCAGACTAGAATATTCAAGTTCTTGAGTGATAGTATTAACAGTGAACCAAATTATTTAGGTTACTTTTATACTCTCCATCCTTTTTATTGTGTAACTTGGCACAGGACATCTCTTAAAATATATATAGAACAAACTAAAGCAGAAATTGCTCATTTTTTTTTTTTCTTTCATGTCACCTCTTAAGACAATTATCTGAGAAAATAATTGAAATTGCTCTGCATGGACTGCAAATCTGTTAAAACTGATATTTAATATTTTTATTCATCTCAGAAACACCAAATTTTAAATGAAATTGTAAAAGTCAGTTACACACAAGAAAAGAGTTAGATACCTCTGAGGATCTATGTTTTACTGCTTTTCCTATAGTTCCTGATTTAAAGTCTTTTGAGATAAGTAGTGAGACTCTCACTTATTTCAAAAAGTATTGAATTATCCAGTGTGCAATAGCTGGATTGGATGTTTAAATCCCATATGGATGTTCTGTAGCAAACTATAGATCATAATTATACATTTATAAGCCAAATCTTTTTTTGGTGGAAGGGAAGAATGAAAATCTTTAGGAAAATAAAAATATAGCTTTCAGTGAAACCAAACCTGTATTCAAACTATAGTGGTGGCTGTGAGGCTGCAGTACTTTTCACACTGTTGTGGTTTAGCCCCAGTCAGCAATTAAATACCACAAAGCCACTCGCTCACTCCCCCCACCCCTGTGGGATGGGGGAGAGAATCAGAAGGGCCAGAGTAAGAAAACTCTTGGGTTGAGATAATAACAGTTTAATAATTAAAATAAAATAATAATTATAATAATAACAGTAATATAATGGGAAAGAAAATAAAGGGGGAGAGACAGCGAGCAAAATGAAACCTCAGGAGGAGGGAAAAACGCCAGACAACAGGTGATGCAACCTCTCACCACCCGCTGACTGACACTGCTAGTCACCAAGCTGTGATCGCTGCCCACCCCCGGCCAGCTCCTCCCAATTAATACACTGGGCATGACGTCATATGATATGGAATATCACTTTGGCCAGTTTGAATCTTCTCTCTTAGCTGTGCCCCTCCCATCCCAGCTCCTTGTGCACTCAGCAGAGCCTGGGAAGCTAGAAAAGTCCTTGACTAGTACAAGCACTGCCCAGCAACAACTAAAACTTTGGTGTGTTATCAACATTGTTTTCATACTACGTCCAAAGCACAGCACTATCCCAGCTGCAGTGAAGAAAATTAACTCTATCCCAGCTAAAACCATGACACACTCTGTAACATCAAGATACTGCACATTCTGGCTCTCCATCCGTGGTTCCTTAGTCCTAGTTACATGATCTACCTACATTTAGACTGGCCTATCTAAATGCTGTTGACTTTGGTTACCAAGTAAATCATATAATCATAGAATGCCCAGAGTTGGAAGGGACCCACAAGGATCATCAAGTCCAACCTCTGTCCCTGCACAGGACAACCCTGAATTTTTACCATATCTCTGAGGGCGTTGTCCAAGTCCTTCTCAAATAGCATCAGGTTTGGTGACATGACTGCTTCCCTGGGGAGCCTCTTCCAGTGCTCCACCACCCTCTGGGTAAAGTGCCTTAGCTTCTGCTGCTGAGCTTTCTTCCATAGCAGGACATGTAGTATGGGCCACTGTGGGGTGAGGGTGTAAAAGCAAAGAGGCAGTATATCTGCTAAGTTTGATCAGCAGAATAGTCTTCAGGCTGGAGCAAAGAAAAGGGAGAACAATAAATACCTCAGGAAATTACGACACAATGAAGCCAAGGCAGTGAAAAAAACATAATGGAAATGTTTCTCCTTTTGAGTGACTGAAGTGAAAATTACTTTCTTTCTGTTTTCAATACTATAATAGTTTGTTGTTCATTTTTTTCTTGTAAGTTTTGAAAAGTTTATTGTCTTTTATAATAAATTTGAGAGCAACAAAATCATACTACTTTGAGTATATTACTCTTGCTTATAAAATATTGTTTTAGTATACATATGACTGAATGTGCAATCATAAAAAAGAAGAGCCAGGGACAAGGAAAGGTGGGCTGATCTGTTACTGTATATATTTGCATTTGATATCTGCACCGGGGGGGATTATGTGCTAGCAGTCAGCAGCAATTTCAAATACACGGTTCTGTCAGAACATCTGCTGTGTTAAACTAATAATGGTTTTAACTTTCCCATTGGAAATCATTCCGTATCATTTTACATTTTTACTAGGTGGTATTTCATGGTGTGTCAAATCACAATATAATTACATATTCCAGAAAAATTAAGTACTAACTTCCTACTGGAAATTTAAAGGATGCACATCTGTTTGCCAATGGAAAAAAAAAAACCACTTATTTCACTAAGTAGCTTTTCAAATAGCCCTTGAAAAAGACTTACTTGGACAGAATGTTGAACATATTACATTTAAATTCAGGGTCAAATAGTGTAAATTACTTTCCAAACTCTAGTCTGGAAAGTTTACTTTCAAAGAAGATAACATTGTCAATTGGCCACATTTTGTAGAGTTTACATGTAACTTTCAAACTCTAACATCAAAGATTCTGGTACAATTGTAAGATCAAGTATTTCATTTTACCCTGTATTTTGTATTTTAAAATATTAATAAATGTTCTTTTAAAAAAGAACATTTATTAAGTTATAAAAGTTATATCAGTTATATCAGTTATAAAAGTTATATCAGGAATTTCTTCTAAGAGACACAATTAAAGATGTATTATAAAGGTATATGTTGGTGATCTTTTGGAATTTCCCATGTGCTTGAGAAAGCAGTTCTTATTTCTGTCAGTCAATGTATTCTTAACTAAACATTCCTGAATAGCATATTTTATAAATATTATCTCTGATTTCTCACTGATCTGCATAGGAACCCAATCAAATACTCACACAAGTAACCTCACTTAATAAAGGAAAATAAAATAAAAACAAAACTATGCATATATTTCAGAGGAAAATTTCTCTACCTTGATGTTATTGTCAAACTAAAATTTGTAGTCTTTGATCCTTTTATTCACATTCTCCACTGTACCTCTGATAATTTTAACTATGTTCTCCAGCAGACTCTTAAAAAGACGTGGGGAAAAAGTCCTCCTAGTCATATTTTAAAGCAATGAGGTCTAGAGAGCAAGGTTATTATGTGTTCTGTAATATTAGGCATGCATTTTCATAAAATAATTAAAAAATATCAGCTCAGGAAAGAACAGCTTTGTTTTATTTCTAGTTTAGTAATTTCAAACCTTCTAGAAAACTATCAGTAAATGTTCTTAGTGATCACAAAACTGCCTATTAACAGAAGTTGATGTGGCTGTGTATGTTGCAGGTTTGTAGCAACACATTAATGGAAAAAAGGCTATGTAGATAAACTCTCCTTCTAGTACTAGTCAATGTAAGATTTGTTTAGGTTTTTTTCCTACTTAAAGAGTTGTGACAGACTGCATGGAAATTTTTGGTCAAGCGCCTCTTCAAGACTTTCTGCTCAAAGAACACAATCTAAAGTAAGGTACAGTTCTTGGGGGAAATGATGGGTCATATTCACAGTGATGTGAGTCTGACATTTAAGGAATATATCCAGGTTTGGATCTATTCAGTTTGGCAACTAAATTAAGCTTGATTGCCAGAAATATCAACTGCAGTGTCATAACTGTTGTATAGCTTTTTATTTTCTCAAGGAGGTAAACCCTGTTCACAATAATAAAAATGTATCAAGAATATTTATTACAAAATAGACGCTCTGTATGAATGATGGAAACACAATAACATCTTGATTTTTGTTGTTGGAAGTTAATCACCCAGCAAATATGACTGAAAAGTTATGCAGTAGAAGCATATCTGTTATACTATTATGTTGAATCCAATAGTAGCCAAATATGTAATTGAACTGAAAGTTCCAAAAATGGGATAAATTGGAAATGGGGGGTGGGTTGTAACAAATATTTCTCAGATGGTCTCATTCTTCTCTGATATATAGATACAGAAGAAAGCACATTACTACAAGCCAGTAATAATATCTTATAGAAAAAATTTCATTTCCTCTACTTAATTCTGTTCAGCATTAGATAGCACTGATTTTGTCTTCAGATTCATTTAGATTCAATAAAGTTGTCTGGCAGGAGGATAGCACATACTCAGTTTTCTATGAAAGATAACATTAAAAGATTTAGACATAACATTAACCAGAAAAATCTTCAGGAACTTCCTCAATGATGCTTTGACAGTACACTTGAAATGTGTGAAAGAAGGTGAAAGGCAGATGTGATGAACATAAAAGATAGTAGCATATTTGAGAATAAATTCTATAGCCATCCAGTGCTTCTGTGAGGTAAACAGTTGTTACATATCAGACAATTTGCTCCTCCATAGGAAAATGTAACACAGTGACTTTTGAATTAGGAATGGTAGGGGTTGGAAGGGACCTCTGGAGATCATCTTGTCCAACACCCCTGCTGGAGCAGGCACACCCAGAGCAGGGGGCACAGGAACGCGTCCAGGCGGGGTTTGAATGTCTCCAGGGAAGGGACTCCACAACCTCCCTGGGCAGCCGGTGCCACTGCTCTGGCACCCGCACAGGAAAGTTTTTTCTCATAGTGAGGTGGAACTTCCTGTGATCCAACTTGTGCCCATTGCCCTGTCCTGTCATTGAGCAGTACTGAAATGAGACTGGCCCCATCCTCTCAACATCCACCCTTTAGATATCTGTAAGTATTGATAAGATTCCCCCCTCAGTCTTCTCTCCTCCAGGCTGAACAAACCCAAGTCTCTCAGCCTTTCCTCATAAGGGAGATGCTCCAGTCCCCTGAGCGTCTTGGTAGCTCTCCACTGGACTTGCTCAAGGAGTTCCACACCCTTCTTGAATTGGAGGGCCCAGAACTGGACACAGTACAATAAATGTGGTGTCACTAAGGCAGAGCAGAGGAGGAGGATAACCTCTCTCGACCTGCTGGCCACACTCCTCTTAATGCATCCCAGGATATTGTGGGCCTTCTTGGCCACAAGGGCACATTGCTGCCTCAGGGCCATTTTGTTGTCCACCAGCACTCACAGGTCCTTCTCATCAGAGCTGCTTTCCAGTAGGTCAGCCCCCAGCCTGTACTGGTGCATGGGGTTGTTCCTCCCCAGGTGCAGCACCTTGCACTTGCTCTTGATGAATTTCATGAGGTTCCCCTCGGCCCAGCTCTCCAGCCTGTCCATATCTCACTGGATGGCAGCACAGTCTTCTGGTGTATCAGCCACTCCTCCCGGCTTGGTATCATCAGCAAACTTTCACCGAATCACAGAGTCACGGGTTGGAAGGAACCTCAGGGATCATCTAGTCCAACCTTTCTAGGAAGAGCACACTCTATACAAGATGGCCCAGCACCCTGTCCAGACGACTCGTGAAAGAGTCCAACGTGGCCAACTCAAGCACTTCTCTGGGGAGGTTATTCCAATGGTTGACTGTCCTCACTGTGAAAAATTTTCCTCTCATGTCCAATAGGAATCTCCACAAGAGCAACTTGTGTCCATTCCCCCTTGTCCTCTCCATGGGACTTCTTGCAAAAAGGGAATTGTCCATCTTCTTTGTAGCTACCCCTTAAGTACTGGCACCTGGTAATGAGCTCCCCTCTGAGCCTCCTTTCCTCAAGGCTGAACAAACCCAGTTCTCCCAGCCTAGCCTTGTATGGCAGCTTCCCAGTCCTTTGATCACCTTGGTGGCCCTTCTCTGGACCCCTTCCAGCCTGTCCACATCCTTTTTGTAGAGTGGGGACCAGAACTGTACACAGTACTCCAGGGGTGGCCTGGCAAGCACTGAGTAGAGTGGGATAATGACTTCTTTCTCTCTGCTGGTGATGCCCTTTTTGATGCAACCCAGCATCCTGTTGGCCTTCTTGGCTGCAGCAGCACACTGTTCGCTCATGGTGAGCTTCCTGTCCACCAGGACTCCCAGGTCCCTTTCCACAGAGCTGCTCTCCAGCCAGGTGGATCCTAGTCTGTATTAATCTCTGAATTAATCTCTGAATTAATCCCTTCTCAGTGAAAACCAGCACACATGGCTGGACACACAGACTAGCACAGAGAGGGCACTGCCTTTAGCAGCAATCCCCATGAACATCAAGAGCATTCATATAAAGCAGCACGGTCCTGTTTCTTCTTTCTGACTGATCAGTACTAAAGTGAAAAGTCACACACACTCACTGTGTAGATTCACACACAGAATCATCACAGAATCACAGGTTGGAAGGGACCTCAGGGATCATCTACTCCAACCTTTCTAGAGATCATGGATCTCTCAAATATCCACACACACTCTCTCCGTCCATCTAATGCCCATGGCTGGACCCTGGGCCCCTTACTGGCATGCAGGTCTCCTGCTGCTCACCAGCTCATCAAGCTTTATGTTCATTAGCAAACAGATGCATGCACTTGCATGCTTGCTTCGCACCGATGTTGTGCCAACACAGTCACAGATCTCTCAAACATTAGCACAAAACCTAAATCCACCTAAAATCCATGGCCAGGCCCTGGCTCAGACCCTTTGCCTTTTCAGACACCAGTCTCCTGCTTGCTGGCTAGTCTAGCTTGATGTTTGTTAATGAATGACACATGGCCACACACATTCACAACTGAATTCATTCAGGAAAGATAAATACAGCCAGGTCTCTCCAGTTGCTGGTACACAGAGCTATATGCCCTGTGACCCCCAGCTTTTTTTCCATATGCTGACACTTACATATTGCAGCACTTACACAGGATAGTGAGGTTATACATCAAAAAAAGGTTAAGGATTTAATAAGAGGATAGGCTAGACTGCATGGACCTTATGCAGGGGTCAGACAAGCACAGTGACCTGCTTGCATGCGATGGACCCATTTTATCCACTCACCTCCATTTTCCCATCCTTCTTCCTCCCTGATCCACCTGTTTCATTCCTTTTCCTCCCGTTGGCCCTTGCCCTGAACATACCATAATAAGTTTTTCACAGTCACACAAGTCCCCTCAAATATCCCAAAATACTCATGTCAGTCTAGTTTCTCCCTTTGTATCAGTGACAAAATCAGTGCCTGAGCTGCTCCTCTAAGAGACCATCCCTCAGTGACTGATGGCTTCTGGTCTTCTCTGTTGTCTCCATGGCCATCTGGTCTGAAATATCTGCATGCTTTTGTGTGCTTAATTATTCTGTTTTTTCTTATTTGTTATTCCTTTAATACTGAATAGTCCTTAACCAGATAACTTAATGAAACAGATGCTCATTTATTCCACATAACCTTACAGGTTTCCTACAAGTTCTGCTGCAAATAAACACACCTGAGTGGCTGCAAATGAAGACAGTAAAATCTGAATTTAAAGCCATTTTTTTTTAACATTGTGTATGAACTTTGGTTAAAACATTTAACTTACTTGGAGTTAATTCCTTTTCCATAAAGTGAGTTAGGAGAACGTGTTAAATTACTTTTTTTACAGGCTTCATCTTTCTGATCTACAATAGCCTTATCAAATGTCTATTGAAAATCATGAGAAATACTGTGTTGAATTTATAAGTGTTTGTATAATTTTCTGTGCAAACTATTAATATCTCAGCCACACAACAGGAAGTCTGTATTAAAATGCCACCTTTAAAATTTTTTCTTCATATTGACAGAAATACAGCGTATACTAATTTGCAATAGTCATGACAAGTTTTATTTTTTCATTTGTGTCTCTTGTAAGTTTGCAATTATAGTGTACTTTCTTAAAGACCTTGGTAAATACTAAATTGGTATGTTTGTGGAATTTCCCACGGAGGTATTTTCATTACAAAAAAGATTTTATTGTGTTTATGTTCAGACCTTTGAATACTGTCTGATGCTTAGAGAATATTTGCATAGTGTAAGGATCTGAAGGCTGTTATTGTTTATCCTCATGGACAGAGTGTTTTAGTTTTTCCTTCTGTAATTAGAATCTTACAGGAGTTCTCTAAAATGAAATAAAGCAGTAAATCAAAAACTGTAATAAAGTTCTTAATGGAAACTTTTAACATCCTGCACTTTTCTGTGTATATCAACAATGAGTCAAGCTGTCTGATTATTTTTAGGGACAAGGTCACCTCTTCTACACAGCAGTATAGATCCCCACAGAAATAACTGAAGTCAAGACAATTACACCTATTTTAATCAAGAGGTATTTATAATCAGAATTAGGTTGTCCTGTGTATAAAATAAAGATTAACTAATGGAAAGTCAGTTTGGCAGCATGTAGTAGAAGAGTGACACCCTGAGAAATTTATCAGACCTTTGTCAGAAATTTATAAGGACCGTTGGACTTTTGGATTACAAAATCTACCACAGGATGAAAAATCTTGGTTCTACAAATACTCTGTGGAAAAGCTTCATCAAAAGGTAATTTGGGTTATTCAAATGAATAAATGACAGGTCTGAATAAAGAATTTTCAGAGTTTATTGAATGAAAGTTTTGAATGCATCTGGATTACAGTTCTTGTGGTTGCTATATATCATAATATAATCTATACAGTCTTCATGTTAATTCCTCATTAACCCTCTCCAAAAGTTGATGAGAATCTTATGCTTTAAAAAGCTCTATTTAATTCTAGCTATATAACAGCATAAGTACTTTCCAGAATGACTGTGTTCCTGTTTCTTAGAAAAATAAGTGGGCATTTAGATTTTATTGTAATAATTGGATAAAATTTACCTAAATGTTTTTCAGATTTACATCCATCTGGAGGTTTTTTTGTTGTTTTTTTTCCTCATTTCACTTACTTAGGTCATCATTTTATGCTAAACTTAGTTAGCTATTTTGCTATTCTTTTAGCAAAATTCTTTTAGAAGTACTTTGCCTTATTTAGTAGCTAATATATTGTTTGACTTACAAATATGCGTTTCAAGTTAGGTCTTTAGTAAGCAATAGAGCTCTTATTAGTTGATCCATTCATATGTGTGACTAGAAAATAGTAAGTTTCAAATACCACCATGCCTTGGGTGCGGCCTCTCAGCCAGTTCCCCACCCACTGCACAGACCACTTGTCTAGGCCATAACACATTAATTTCTCCAGGAGGAGGCTGTGGGGGACCATATCAAAGGCCTTGGAGAAGTCCAGGTAGACAATGTCCACCGCCTGCCCCATGTCAACCAGGCAAGTCACTTTGTCATAGAAGGCCACCAGGTTTGCCAAGCACAATCTGCCCTTAGTGAAGCCATGTTGGCTTTTCCCAATCATGTACTTCATTTGACTTTTGATGGCCCTCAGGAGGAATATTTCCATAACTTTCCCAGGGATTGAAGTAAGGCTGATGGGCCTGTAGTTACCCCAATCCTCCCTCGAGCCCTTCTTGTAGATAGGGGTAACATTTGCCTTCCTCCAGTCCTCTGGGACATCCCCCGTTCTCCATGACTTCTCAAAGATTGTGGAGAGCAGCCTTGCGATGATGTCAGCCAGCTCTCTCAACACCCTCGGGTGGATGGCGTCAGGGCCCATTGATTTGTAGGGGTCAAGCTCCTGTAATAATTCATGTACTAACTCTTCCTTCACCGATGGTGGGTCGGTGTTTGGTTCAATGGATAATTTTGTTCCCAAAGCCTGGGACCTGGCAGTGTTGGTAAAGACAGAGGTGAAGAAGGTGTTGAGGACCTCTGTCTTTTCACCATCTTTGGTGACTGACTCCCCTATTCTGTTTAACGGTCAGCCTATGTTTTCCTTCTTTTTCTCCTTGTGGTTGACATGTCTGAGGAACCCTTTCTTGTTATTTTTGACATCGACAGCCAGTTTCAATTCAAATTGGGCTTTTGCTTTTCTAACTGCATCTCTGCACGCTCTGGCAATGCCCTTGTAGCTCTCAACTGATAATCCTCCACTTCTCCATTTCTGGTGTGCTTCACTTTTGGATTTGAGTAGACCCAGGATGTCATGGTTGAGCCATGGGGGCCTCTTGCTCCACTTACTTCCTTTTCCTTTGTAGGGGATAAACTGGTTTTGTGCTTCCACAGAGAGTTCTTGAAGAATTCCCAGCACTCACTACCTCCTTTATCTTCCATGGAAGCCTCCCATCGAATGCCTCCCAACTGAGCCCTGACTGAACTGAAGTTTACTCTTCTAAAATCCAGAATCCTTGTCTTAGAACAGACCTTCAGCACACTCAGCAGGATCCCGAACTCCACAGTATTACAATCACTGCAGCCAAGGCTATCACTAACCGAGATATTACAAAGCAGGCTTTCTCGGTTTGTGAATAGCAAGTCCAGCAGTGCCTCATTCTGGGTTGGCATATCTAACATTTGTATCAGGAAACAGTCCTCTATGCATTCCAGGAACTTGGTGGACGTCAGCTTAGTGCCCCAAGTATCTCTTCATCAGCATTGTCATTGTGGTTAGGAGGTCGATAGCAGATGCCCACTCTGAGGTCCTGCCTGGAGATGACCTCTTTGACTTTAACCCAGAGGCATTCGATAGAGCAATCGCAATCACCATAGTTGACTTCAATACATTTGAGTTTTCCTTAATGTAGAGTGCGACACCTCTACCTGTTCTATCCTGCCTGTCTTTATGAAAGAGCCTATAACCATCCATCGTGATCCCCCAGTCATTTGAGTTGTCCCACCATGTTTCAGTTACTCCTATGACGTCACAGCCTTCTGAGTGGGCACAGAGCTCCAGTTCCTCCTGTTTGTTTCCTAGACTGAGTGTGTTTGTATACATACACTTGAGGTGATTACTCTTCTGTTTCACATCTTGGGAGACAGCTAAGGAACATTTGTCACCACACTAGTTGACCTGACTTACTCCCCTGTTGGACATGGAGGTGTGAGCATTTCCACAATGGATCCTGCCCTCAAGTCTTTCAGTTTAAAGCCTGCCTCACCAAATTAGCCAGCCTGCTGCTGAAGATTCACTTATCCTTTTTGGACAGGTGGATTCCATCCCTCCCCAGCATGTTGTAGTCATTGAAGAACACCCTGTTGTCGTAAAAGCCCTCATGGTGGCACCAGCCACGTAGCCAGGAGTTGATATACATTATGCACCTCAGTAGTGTATATGTAGGCTGCTAGTCAGAGCAATTAGTGAAATGTCAGCTTTTTTCCAGAGGCATAAGGAACTCAACAAAACGAGAAAAAGCAACAACTCAAGTGAGTAATATGTGGCATTTGACTCTTTTAGACCTGTAAATGGGTCCTTTGTGAGACAGTTTAATGGCATCTATTTTGTTTCTAAATAATTCTGGTAAAAATCATACAGTTTAAATACATTTCCTCAAAATTCTTTCCTAATTTATACACTCTAAAAAGTAGTAACGTGAAAACTAAAGTTGCTTTATTATTCCTGTAGTTGGTTTATGTTCCTGGTGACAACAGCAAGCAAATCTATGTTCAGCCTGCGCTAACACCAAAGATATACAATGCTGTGTTGCCCTACATATAATGAATGCCAAAGTCAAATCAGATGAGAGCATCTTCTTTAGACTGTTTGATTTTAGTGTGTCAGATGAACCTTAATACTTCCTGTCTTAGACAATGGGACCCTTGGTTTTTATGAACTACTCATAATAACTCATGTTCTTGAGATTTCAGACCTCCCTCAGCTAGGCATTACAGTGTGTACAGAATGAATAATGTTATGTAAACAGAAAATTAATCAAATTCCCATTTCTTTTGGAGTCAAAAACCTCCTTTTAAAGGACTTCAGGCCCATTCTGTATAATTGACACATTTTTCATGCTGTGTGCCTCTCTGTTGACACTAGAAGACTAAGTCTCAATGGTCAACAGCTTAAAGAAACAGGAAAAATACATCTCTTCACCCATCTTAGTTCTCACAATCCCTGTACAAGGCTGACTAGAGGTGGGGTTTTTCCTGCCTTTTCACTGTACAGAAGGCTTTATTCATATATTGGTCAATATATTACAGATTAGTGATAGAAGTGCATTATCTCACATGAATAGTTCATCCCATCTTGAACACTTAAGGGCAACCTTCAGAAACTGATAAAAAGTCTTGCAATACAGTAGTGAATTTGGCTCCCTACTCTGCCATATTTTGTTTAATAACTGATGTTTGTCTAACAATTTATTTAATTAATTTTAAAGGATTTTAAGTTCCCAGTTTTCCAAAAAGCAAATGCTCTTAATTTTTTAGTAAAACATTCCATATATACAGTGTGAAAACCTCTCTCTCTAGGACTTAATATTATATAGCTTTCACATGCTACCAACTAAAGAGCAGGATGGGCGATGGGAATAGACAGATTTGCACTATAGTCACAACAGTAAAAGGATGGAAAAAAAATGTCAGTTCATGGCTTGTTTGTGGGTGGTTTTCTTCTTTTTTACCTGAGCTGTTTTTATAATCTTTCTCTCTTGTCTACTTTTGAATAGATTCCCCTAAGGCTTAATGTTTCATGCCTTAAATAAACAGACAAGTAAGCTGCCTAGATGACATAAGAGTGAAGGTTATTTCGCTAGGCTGAAAAAAATAACTCACAATTTTTTTTTATTTCCAAGTATATTCACTTGTGACAGTTTGGAATAACAAGGTGGGAACATAGGAGGAATCAAGTGCTGCTGAAGCTCAGACATAGAGACTGAGGAAGAGTCACTTTCTATAGGATATTCCTCCTTTCTTTCTAAGTTTCCACCTTTCCCACTCCAAAATATCTTATTGAATAAATTTTTAATTGTTCTTTGCACAAAGTAACTCTGTGCATTGTCAGTCAACATTACAAGTCAAGAGAATTGCAACATATTTTATCAGCTTCAAGGCTGATGTCAATACTGACAGTATTCTCTTTACTGATTCAAATTATCTTAATGACATATTTAACACTATTTGCATTTTTATCAGGGAGTCAATATATTCCCTGAAATCTATAAACAAAACAATAAAACTTCAGATGACATTATGTATGTGTGTAAGTCATACCTGGTACTGGAAGTTCCACAAAGATGGTCTTACCCAAGCTATCAGTGATGCATAAGGCTATGAAAATGTGTGTAAGCAAGCTACCACTTCTATTTCTAATTTTTGTTTGTTTTCTCTTGTTTTGTTTATTAGTACATTGGAATTATCAATAGAATTATTTTTAAAAGTAGGTCTTTTTAATTGAGTAGATTTTTTAGGATAAAATCACTTAGAAAAAAGAATTTTTCAGAAGGGATGACAATTTAACTGATCAGTAACAAGTTTTAAAAGATATTTTTAACTTATTTGTTCATAGTACTTTGTGCACAGTCATGTAAAGTAGTTAGAAACACAATTTGGGTGGCGTAGCTCACATGCTTTCCTTCCATAGAATCACAGAATACACAGAATCATTTAGGTTGGAAAGACTTCTGGGATCATCAAGTCCAACTGTTAACCTAACACTGCCAAATCCAAAACTAAACCATGTCCCTAAGTGACACATCTACACATCTATTAAATGCCTCTAGGGACAGAGACTCAACCACTTCCCTGGGCAGCCTCTTCTGATGCTTGACAAACCTTTGGTGAAGGCATTTTTCCTAATATCAACTCTAACCCACCCCTTGGCACAACTTCAGGTGATTTCCTTTTGTGTTATGGCTTGTTACTTAGGCAAAGTGACTGACACCCACCTCACTACAACCTCCTTTCAGGTAGTTGTAGAGAGTGATAAGGTCTCCCCTCAGCCTCCTCTTCTCCAGACTAAGCAGTCCTAGTTGCCTCAGCTGCTCCACATAGGACTTCTGCTCTAGACCCTCCACCAGCTTCATTGCCCTTCTTTGGACACGCTCCAGCAACTCAATGTCTTTCTTGTACTGATAGGTCCAAAACTGAACACAGTATTCGAGGTGTGACCTCACCAGTGCCGAGTACAGGGGCACGATCACTTCCCTACTCCTGCTGGCCACGCTATTTCTGATACAAGCCAGGAGGCTATTGGCCTTCTTGGCCACCTGGGCACACTGCTGTCTCATATCCAGCCATCTGTCAACAAACACCCCAGGACCTTTTCCACCAGGCAGCTTTGAAGCCACTCTTCCTCAAGTCTGTAGCATTGCGTGGGGTTGTTGTGACCCAAGTACAGGACCTGGCACTTGGCCTTGTTGAATCTCATACAATGAGCCTTGGCCCATCAATCCAGCTTGTCCAGATCCCTCTTTATGGAATACCCCTTTGGTCATTTGGGGTCAGCTGTCTCGGCTGTGTCCTCTCCCAGCCTCTTGTGTACCCCCAGCCTACTTGCTGGTGGGGTGGTGTCACAAGCAGAAAAGGCCTTGATGCTCTGTAAAAACTGCTCAGCCATAATCAGCACACTGATAAATGATTGAAAGTGGCTTGGTGAGCACTTCTGCCAGGTCCCTTAGTACCCTTGGGTGGATCCCATCCAGCCCCTTAGACTTTTATGTGTCTAAGAGGTCTAGCAGGTCATTAACCATTTTGCCTTGAATTATGAGGGCTTCATTCCGCTCCCCATCCCTGTCTTCCGGCTCAGTGGGCTGGGTACCCTAAGAACAAGTGGTCTTAGGCAAAGACCAATTAAAGTCTTAGGCAAAGAAGGCATTAAGTACCTCATTCTTTGCCTCTATGTTCCCCACCCCCCTGCATCCAACAAAGATGGAGATTCTTCTTAGCTCTTGTTGTGTTGTTGATATATTTACGGAAACATTTTTATTGCCTTTTATGGCAGTAAGCAGTAACCAGATTTAGTTCTAGCTGGGCTTCGCCCTTCTAATTTTCTCCCTCCGTAACATTACAACATCTTTGTAGTCCTCCTGAGTTGCCTTTCCTTGAGTTCTTCTGAGGAAAAGGCCAAACTAAGCCACTAGCAAATTATATCCTCTAGCCCTTAAGATACAGTATTATCCTTGCCATGTTGTTCCACTTCTTCAAGTTGGAAGCAGAGGTGGGTCTTACAGCTGAAGAATCAACTTGTCAGAATGACATGACAAGGGAGCCAACTATTCACTTGTCGCATCAAAATACAAGGGGTGAATGAGAAAGAACAAACAGAGCTCATCTAATGCAGTATAAAATCTTTGTTTCCTCATTTCCACTAGGCAAAATATGTGACTGCTCTCTTCAACAATTTCCTATCTTCTTTGCCTGGATGCCCAATCATCTTCTTGCAACTTATTCAGAAGCATAGAAAAACATAGCTGGAAGGATCCACTGGAGGTCACTTAGTCTAAACCGCTACATAAACTACAGCCAGATAGATTAAGTTACTTACAGTTGTGTCCAGTTGAGTTGTGAATTATTTCCAGAGATGGATGGAAATTCCATAACCTCTGTGGACATCCTTTTAGAGTATTTGATCACCCTCATAGTAAAAATCATGGCAAAACAACCCGATTGCCTTTCATAATAAAATTGATTGTATTTGTAGATGAGGGGACAGTACTAATGTCATTTAGCTGAACTTTGGTAGGTCTTTGACAGTCTCCCAGAATATTCCTATATCAAAGTTAGGACATTATGGTCTGAATGTGTGGACAACTGCATGGCTAAAAAATTGTTTCAGGGATTAGGATCAAAGGGTAGTGTTTACCCTAACTGAGAGGCTGACAGTATTCCTCAGAGGCCCATGCAGGAACCTGTTCTGTATAATATCCATACCAATGACCCAGAGGAGCTGACAGAGTGAATTCTCAGCAAATTTGCAAATGACAATGTGTCAGCGAGGGAACAGGCAGGACTCCTGAGGGTAGTGCTGCAAGCCAGAAGGACCTGTACAGGATTACAGGAACCTTATAAAGTTCATCAAGAGCAAAGAGGAGATCTTACACCTGGCAAAGATGTTCCCGTGCCTGCAGGGCGGGAAGCTCTGCTGAAATATCTGGGAGTTACAGCAAGCAGCAAGCTGATTATGAGCCATCAGTGTGCCCAGCAAGCAGAAGGCCAAAGGCAACCTGGGAAGGGTTAACAGGAATCCAGCCAGTAGATTGAGGGATTCCCCTTTTACTCGAGACTTGTTAGCACCTAGAATACTGCAGCCACTTCAGAGACCCCTGTATTGCATTTGTGTGGCACATTTTTGGTAATGGGGGGATACAGGGGTGTCAGAAGCTGCTAGAAGCTTCCCTTCTCTGACAGAGCCAATTCCAGCTGGATCCAAGACGGACCTGCCGCTGGCCAAGGCTGAGCCCATCAGCTATGATGGTAGCGTCTCTGGGATAACATTTAAGAAGAGGGAACAAAAAAATCCCTCCACAATTGCAGCTGGAGAGAGGAGTGAGAAAATATGAGAGGAGCAACCCTGCAGACACCAAGATCAGTGGAGAAGGAGGGTGAGGAAGTGCTCCAGGTGCCAGATTAGAGATTCCCCTCCAGCCCGTGATGAAGACCATGGTGAGACAGACTGTCCCCCTGCAGCCCATGGAGGTTAACAGTGGAGCAGATATCCACCTGCAGCCTGTGGAGGTCCCCACGCCAGAGCAGGGGGATATGCCCAAGGGAGGCCATGACCCCATGGGAAGTCTGCATTGGAGTAGGCTCCTGGCAGGACCTGTGGGCCTGTGGAGAGAGAGGACCCCATGCCGGAGCAGATTTGCTAGCATGACTTGTGACCCCAAGAGGAACCCACATTGGAGTAGTATGTTCCCGAAAGGACTGCACCCTGTGCCCACACTGGAGCAGTTCATGAAGAACTGTAGTTGTGGGAAGAACTCATGCTGGAGAAGTGCATGGAGGACTGTCTCCCATGGAGGGACCCCACACTGGAGCAGGGGAAGAGTGTGAGGCGTCCCCCCCATGAGGAGGAAGGAGCAGCAGAAACAATGTATGATGAACTGACCCCAACCCCCATTCCCCGTCCCATTGCACCTCTGGAGAGGAGGAGGTAGAGAAAATTGGGAGTAAAGTTAAGCCCAGGAAGAAGGGAGGAATGGTGGGAAGGTGTTTTAACATTTGGTTATATTTCTCATTGCCCTATTCTGATTTGATTGGTAATAAATTAAGCTAATTTCCCCAAGTCAAGTCTGTTTTGCCCATGACAGTAATTGGTAAGTGATCTTCCCCTTTCCTTATCTCAGTCCACAAGCCTTTTTTTTTCCTATTTTCTCTTCCCTGTCCATTTGAGGAGGGAGAGTGACAGAGAGGCTTTGGTGGGCGCTTGGCATCCAGCCAGGGTCAACCCACCACAGACTCCCCAAGACAGGAAAGCTCTTGATAAATTGGCTTGTCCACCAAGATGGTTGGGGACTGCATGACTCGTTTTGTGATGGTTGAGGGAGCTGGGTTTATTTTGTCGGGAGAAATGACAAGTTTGAACAGGAAGACTTAATGCCATTAATCCATTAACTATGAAGATGGTCTCAAGAGGGCAGAGCCAAAATGTTTGCAGCATTACATGACAGGAAGACAAGAAACAATAGGCAAAATTCATAAGGGAGTGGCTCCAATTTAACACTGAGAGAATATAATCCCCATGAGGACAATCAGGCAAGACAGGACAATCAGGTAAAAGAGATTACCAAGGAAGGTTGTGCAGTTTCCACTCCTGGAGGTTTTTAAGACCCAGTTGGATAAAGACCTGAGCAGCCTGGGCTGACCTCAGAGCTGACCCTGCTTTGAGCAAGAGGCTGGAATAGAGAGCTCCTATAGAGGTACCTTCCAAGCTGAATTACTCTGTGGTCATGTAACGCTATGATTCTATGATTGAGAATTAACTACTTCAATTGTCTGTTTGAAACTTTTTTCCATCCCATTGTCATATTCTTGGTTATGACATCTGCAGCTTTCCTTTATTGTAGAACAGTCCAGAAGAGTCTGAGCTTGAAGTTGAAAAAAATGGATGGGAAAGAAAGACTGTTTTATATGTATATTTTGGTTTTGAAATTTATAATTTTTTTGTGTGTCTAACATGAGTTATATAGCCTTATACCCTCAACAGAGAAGTGACTTGTAAAGATAATAAAAATATTTTCACAAAACCATTTTTTTCCACAGAATTTGTTGCTCTGTCAAAATAGAAATATTTCATAATGACAGCTTAAATTCCAGCACAATACTGTCAGAAACCTGTTAGCTTTATTTAGTGCTTAGAGAGTCTCAGCTACCAGGTTCTAGAAGTCAACAGCTGGAGGTATTTTTGGACAGCAAGTGTTCTCAGGAGAGTAAAACTCAGAATGTCATTCTAGCTGGGCACATCTTTCCTCGTAAATACTGAACAAGCCTCTGAACTTCCAAAACCCTCCACAGGATGGAATTGCTTGTTTAGTGATTTTCATGGACCTTTCTATGACTAGGAAGCAGAATCTTCTCCCCTTTGGGATCCATATTACTGTGTCACTTACAAATGTTATGTAGACCTCCCAGAATTCTTCAACTTATTCATGTTGCACAACAGCATAGAATCATAGAAACATTTAGGTTGGAAAAGACCCATAAGATCATCAAGTCCCTTTTATTTTAGTTTTCCACCTTTTGTGCTTACTAAGGAAGCGGCAGTCATTAAGCACCATATTCTGACAGTTTTGCACAGAGAAAGGAAAAGTATTTTGTGTGGGGTGATGTTTGGGTTTTTGTGTCGTGTTTGTTTTTTTTTTTTTTTTCCTGATAACGTAGTCCTGGTATGTTGAAGGATGAAAAAGAACATATAAAAGAAGATAAAAGAAGGCATGTAGCACATTACTTGCTGTTGCATCATGCTTATGTGCTGCATGACAGTAGGGTTCAGATCTCTTGCATCTTTCTCAACTCTAACGTTAGCTGACAAAATGAAGCTAGCTATGCCAGGGTCATGACATCCCACCTAGGCAGATATCCAGGTCTTACCCATAGGGGTAACAAGAACCACGATAAAGGACAGTGTTACATGTAGCTGGTTATATTTATTGTGGTATAATGAAAGTATTTTAGTTTTTAGAATGAAAACATAAATTTAAGGCATGAAGCATAAAATTATGCTACTAGGCTGAAAAGGTCTTAAAAAGTTTTTAAGGATTTTTAAGATATGAGGCTACTAATGACTTCATTGTAGGTGTCTATTAATATTATGGCATTTGATACAGTCCTTTCTTTATTGTTTATGGTGTATTTATAAAATTTCTTTGCACATTGCATGAGAATACAGCATTAGTTTTCAGTCATTAACATTGATGGTTCCACCTCAGACAGCTTCAAGTGTTACTTATTTTGTGTTTGTCCATAGTTCTGTAGCATAATGGGGGAAAGTTACTACTGTATTTTATACTCTGTTTAAAAGATCATGCCATATTTTTATGAAGACCTTTATAATTCCTGTATTTTTAAAACTAATTTAGTCTTCTCAGTGTAATTACACCACACTTTCAGACAACTACACCTTATCTTCCATGAACATAAAGACACTTACAAGTCATACTTCACACTTGTAAACTTTTAACACTAAATATGGCATGTTATTACGGATATTGAATACCCCCATTATGGTAAGCATTTACATTTTGCAGTTATCTACAGATAAGGTCTTTCTGCAATTATGGCTCAATATGTGGTAAATATATTGCAATTTGAAGCAATAAATATTTTATGAGGATCAGCTACTTGACTGACTGACTTAACCATATATGTAAATGAATATGTGAGTGTATATATATACCTCAACATATTATATTAAAAATATTTATTATACTATATAAAATATAGTATATAACCTACATATTATATACATATACTGTGTTATATATAGTAGTATAGTAGTTAGCATATGTATATAGTACATAGTGAGTATACAGTATATTTTGTATATATTTTTGTTTTCTGTTAAAAGACCTAGGGAAAATTTCACCACCACTGACTTGATTTTACATTAGATGTGTGCATGGATATATAGTTTATTATTTATTATACAGTGTATATATACAGAGTGCTTATATACATAGGTACAGTGTGTGTATATATATAGTACATACATACTCCTCAATACCTCTGGACATGCACAGGAACGATATGAGACATCTGCCTTAACTGGTTCCTCAACTATCAGCTCTTTAGCTTCCTTAATTGCTTTTGTCACTTCGCATTACTCTCTGGAGCCCATGCCTGTGGTGAGGACAGTTGCCTGTTCTAAATTTTTCTTGTGCTATATAATATCCTTCTCAAAGCACAACTGACAGCTCTTTAGCTGTTTTAGTTTAATGAGCTTATAAGCTAATCTTAGCTCATTAACATGAGCTAATCTTAGCTCATTAACATGTGGTAAGTATCAATTTCTTCATTTACAGGAAAGCTCTGTACTCCATGCCAAACGTATTATTTTTGCTTTTTGCTAATGACGAAGTCCATCATCATCTTATTTTAGAATCACGGGCATGACTGATATTGTGCAACTAGCCTTTTTTAGATTTCATTACAGACAATCTATATCATGTTGACAGAGTTTCGGCATCCAGAGAAGATAATAAAACGTGAAAAACATAGTTACTTTACTGGAAGTATTTTTTATTCAATCAGTCTTACATCTAATATAGGTCCTTCTTCATCTTTGGCAATCTTAGATTTACTAATAGGCAATGTGAAAATAGTAGTAGTAGGTGCAGTGAGAGGTTTTCATTCATTTTCTCTTTGTCCACCACTTTAGAGATATGTATTGTATTCTACATAACACTGACAGCAGCAGACTTTCAGGACTTCATGTATGTCATTTAAAAATGTATTTTACAAATAAAATCAGAAGTATAAATTTGTAAGTCTCAAAATATTTTTACACTTTGATGTTGGTTTAAGAGATACAATGTATTAATTTTACTTTAATAAGAAATAAACCCCAGAAATGCTATCAAAAACATGTAAATCATAGTTTTTAGCCGGTCATTGCAATAAGATGGACCATGTTCACAATGATTTTCTAATTTCCTGTCCCTGAGAGTTGCTTTTCAAAACTTTTTTTGGATCAAACAGCTTTCCAAACCACATAAGAAACAACTAAATGGATATGAAGTGGAGGAACAAAAACTCGCCAGGTATAGATGGAATGAGAGCCTGGAAGATAAGGTCACATCAGCCTGATATTAGTCATCTGGTTTCAGAATCACTGATCAAATACAACACCATTTAACTTGTTAATAGAGAACAAAAATCTACTTATTCCTTTATGCTTTCAAAGACTTTTTTTTTTTTTTAATGGATGTTTAGGACTTTCTGACCACTTTTCAAGCACCAACTTATTTCTGAATGCATGTGAGTGAAAATAAAAGGAATATTCCGAGAGTCTCATTACTCAAATTGCACTACCGGGCATTCTTTTGGCAGGCTAACCATAAATGCAGTGATTCCCCATGGATTTATGAATTCCTCAACTGATATACAGGAGCAGAATCCTTCTGTTTTATGCATCTCTTAGAGAAGAGTTTATTCTTCACAATTTGAATAAGTCGTTTTTATTTTTTATTTCCCATTTTCTGAAATCTAACACTTCACTGAATAAACTCTTATCACTGCAGAATGTGATAAAACACCAAGCAGAATCACCACTTAGAGTGTTCAGATATAATCTCCTGTCATTTAAATATTGGAAAAGAAGATGACTATATAATTAATTTGCCCCTTCATAACACCTTTTATCTTAGGAATATGAATTATTTTATCAGTACTAGGTAATTGGGATCAAAGTTCACTCTGATAAATACTATGTATATTCTTAGAATTGTGGACATGCAGCTAGACCATAAAATTCTGGATGCTATTTAATGTGATTTAAGATGTTACTTTAAAATGCATGTACAGCTCCTTTGATGGAAGTTACCATCTCTTCAGTCTGTTGCATAGCGAGGGCACTTTCTACAAGTGTCTTCTCAATATACTTCAGACAAAGAAAGTATTTTGACCTAATCAGCCTAATCTATCTGTTTTGGCATTATATTTTATGCAGCAAAGTATGGAACACTAACAGATATTCACTGGATACTTGCCTAATTGCTAGAGAACGTTATATGTCTTCAACATCTGTAATTTTTCACAAAATGATGAGGCCTACTTTTCAGAGCTATGACTACACTTACTCCTGGTTGAGCAAGCCAGGGTATTATGTTGCCATAGTTTCAGTATCAAGAAGATAATAAACAGGGAACACAGTTACTTCAGTGGAATATTTTTTTTATGTAAAGTGTTCATTTAATATTGGTCCTGCTTTATCTTTGACACTACAAAATCATATTCAAAATTATTTTCTTGAGCTATTACTCATTGTATTTACTTTACTACATAAGGAAAACAAATTATGAATATTTTTTCTATTGTCCTAGTTGTCACTTAGGGCAGCAATACAAAGTAGATGATGAACAAAATGGTCAAACAGTGGGACGCTTAGTCTGGAACTAAAGATAAAACCACCTTAGTTCAGAAATTATAAACTTTCATTTGTTTAAAAAGTTCCAGCTGGGATCACACAAAGATTTTGGAAAATAAATAGATATACCATGCAGAAATTTTAACCAAATGTATTCCTAGCTGTTATATCATGCTCCCTTCACATAAATACTCTCTTCTGTAAGGTTTAATTATTTCATAGAGAAAGGCAGAAAAGGAAGTAAAGCATGATATTTAACTGCTAACTAGTAATAGAGATTTTATTGAATTCCATCTTTACCAGAAAACCAATGCAGTGCATCTTTCTCCATCATGTTAGACTGAAAAAAAAAAAAAGAAAACCTTGGGTTTCTGAGAGATGCTAAGTAGTACCATGTAAGGCTAATAATACTACTAAAAAAAAGTGCTTTTGAGAGGAGGTCTGGAACTTGGTTGCTAACTTTACTATTGCTGTGTGGTCCTCCTGTAGTCACAGACAGTTCACGCATCTATATCAATCCCTACTGACAATCTGAAATGGGAAAATATTTTCACAAATTAATCTAATGAATGTTGTGGGGTTTAATATAAAAAGTAGTACAAGCCATATTTTTCTCCAACTCTGATCATCCTATAAAGAAACACGCTGCAACACATACTGACTTTCTCATTGTGAAATAGATCATCTTTTATAAAAAGAGCATAGACAGAAGTATACAAAGTAAAAAACTTGTATACTCCTGAATAAAAGATCTATGCTTTATTCAGATACTGTAATACTTAGGTAGGAGTTAGGGACTTACAACTGAATCTACACATGGAGATACGGATTTGCTGACCTTTTTGTGCAGTGATATCCAAGATTTTATATTTCCCTCATTTCATTAATATTGGAAAAAGTTATGAATTCTCCATAACACTTCAGGCAACCATACTAGTAGGTTGAGAGATAATAAATGCTTTTATGGCCTAGAAAAGAAAAGCTGTCTTTTACCTAGATTAGTAGCTTAGTGACTTGGCTACAGACTCACTTTACTTCCCATTTGCTCTCTATAAGAAGCAATAAAATTTGTAGCTATTAAATTATTTCCTTGACAAGAACAGCTCCTTGTATTATTGTCAAGGAGTTCCTCCAGGATAAGATGTCTACATATTAATGCCAGGTCTTTCACAAACAACAGGAAATCAGACATTTTTAGCTCTATTTTATGATGGTCTAGTTGTTCTGATTAGTTCTACTAGAACTGCCACTTTGGCGAGTTTAGGTGACACCATGTGGTTTCTGGATTCCAATAATGAACCACATTGTAGTACGACTTTAATGAGATGTAGTGAACTGGTTGTCTCTTGAGATGCAGATAATGCAGAATTAGAAGAGTTCAATGAATCTTGGACACAGCGAGTCTCAGTACCTCCAGAGTTACCCAGTTTAGTGGCTATTGGTGATAGAACTTAAATGAAGTTTTAAATTTAAGTCCACAGTATTGCAGAAGTTGCCTTAAACTTGAAAGGACTCACAGAGTTATGTAACAATCTCTGTATCCTGCTCATTGTCTCTGTGTAGTGTGTTTGCTTGAATAACGTAGCCAAAGTGCTGGGAGGACAAAACAGTCTAATTAATTTCAGCTACCTTCCTGAGAAAAACAAGAAACTCTGAGTAGACTGTGCTAACCAAATCCTATCAAGCCACCAAAACTTGAAATTCCATATGCCACAGTGAAAATTAACCACTCTGCTACTAGAAAATTGAACAGTTCACACACAAACAATTTATGAGTGAAACAGCTCAGGAACTACAGTAAAAAAACAAACAAACAAATCCCCCAAAGCCAAATCAAAACAAAAAAACCCAGCCAGACAACAACAAAAAAAATTATATTATGAATAGTTCATTCTCTATTACAGTGAAATCGGTATCATTCTTTAAAAGAGCAAGCTGGGTACTAGCTTAAGCATTAGCAGAATTGTTGAACAAGTTCAATGTAAGTTTTATTTATTTTTATATGTTAAAACATATAATGCATAAACCAAAAAAGGAAGAGCTTATCATCAGATTCTAGGCTGCATATGAAAGTTTGGCCACTGTGAAACAGGATTTTTTGCTTTTCAGAATTAACCAATTTACTTCAGACCCACCAAAAAACATTAGTGCGTGATCCTCACAATATAAGTTTTACAGTGACTCCTTGCTCCCCTTTCCAATGTTTTTAACAACAGAGTCTTCAGTGATTTCAATGTGGGTCTGAACGGGCCTTTTTGGTTTATATAGAGCACCAAATTCACAAAAGAATATTGGACTTTTTTTCCTTCAGTTATCCTATGAATTGTAATTCAGATCAGGATTTGTCATCCATTTTCCATGCTTGCAAGCAAAAAGGGTAGTTTAAATACAGTTTTGATATTATAGTAAAATAATTGTCTCCTCCAGTTCAATGTCATTAAAAGACAACATTGGGGTATTTTTAAAGACAGAAAATACTGCATGCACTGTTACTACCTGTTAATATGTACATCCTGTACATTTCTGCAGAAAGGTAGCAAAATCAATGTGCAAAGTACTCTGTCTACAACCTTAAGGAATAGTGAGCTTTTCTTAATTAATTTTTGATTTATTTTGAAAAAAAAAAAATAAAAGAGGGTTTTCTGTGCTTTTCACTGGGTTGACAAGTATAGGCCTTTGTTTTTTTTGAAATCTGCTTCTTCAAACAGAAAATTTATTTTAGTGAACTGGTAATTTTACACATTGTGCTCATTGGTTATATGTGAAAGTAGTCTAAGTCTTACCACTTCCCTAAAATTCACAGGAAGATTCAGAAAAAAAAGCATGCTTTTAAGACCCACAAAAATACCAAATTTGAGTAATTAATTTGGTTATTTTCTCATCTTCACTACTGAAATGAGTTTAAAGCTCACCTTACAAAGAAGAAGCATGGTTAAAAAAAGCAATTGTCCATTTTTATTTTGTTTACATTGCACTGAAAATTTACATCATACTTTTACAAATCCTTTTTCATAAAAATATACTTCTTTACAAAAGTGTATGCATTAATATAAGAGGAGTAGCCAGTTGCAGAAGAAACGTTTTAAACGATTTCAAATGTATTAACCTTAACATTAATGAATGAATCATAGTTATTGCAGTCATTTGAATAAACAAGAATAAATAACAACCAATGGTATAAAATATAAAACAGCATCCTTTTAGTAGAATACAGTTTGACAGAGTTTTATGAATATTCAAAACAATATGTTGTAAAATGGTTTATAAGAAATTCATCAAACATTATAGAAATCCAAGCAGCAATCCTGGGTACAATGATTTTTGGTAGGCACTCTCTATTACGGTAATAAAAAGTTTAGATTTTCACAGAATTATTTATGTCTGAAAGGGACAATAACAGATAATTCACACTGGCTAACACACAGCATTTGTGAATCATGCTATGAATGGAAGACAATGACCTACATCAAATAAAGTACTGAGTTGCCACTGAATAATTCTGATATGAAGTAACTGCAAAACTGAAAAATGCATTTCCTTAGAAGTGATTCTGAAACGTCCAAAACTTGTATCTGAGGGCTGCGGAATCTGAATTATCCCAAAAATGAATGGATTGTCCCTAATAAAATCATGGCTTTATATATATGTATATTTTTTAAAAAATATTCTTGTTTTCATTGCACTATGATAATATATTAAATTTTAAATCACTAGCTGTAAGGATCTGTTTCCATAAAGTACGGAATATATAGATAAAACAGATGTGAAAACACAGTATTTCCAAATTATAACTTCCTTTTGCCATGTAGGTCTGATCCACAGTTCTTTGAAGCCTGTTAGAATCCAACAACTTCAATGGGATTTCACCACGCTTTGTGCATGCATTTTGTCAAAATGTTGAAGGAATAAACTGAGATGATACGTTCTAAATTTAACTAGCATGTATTGAAAAATGGACTCTTAAATTTTTAATATATGGATTTGATTACTAATGTTACTGTAAACTGTACTTTGAACTATCAATAAATTATGTTTTCACATTTGAAAAAATGTAAGATGGTCACTCTTTTGAATGATCTTCAACAGTAAGGAACATAGCCACATGACAAAGCTCAATTCATACTAGCTTCTTGATTGCAAAATTTGCCTAGTTGTATGACTGACAAAAGAAATGTAGAAACATTGTGATTTGTGGGTATCGTTAATGTAAACAGTGAAAAGGAGCTTGACTTGGAACATGAAAAAGAAGCAAGATGTAAAGCAGGGAAAGAAATTAATTAAATAAGGACCTGACATTTTAAGTTTTATTCTGTGACGTGAAAAGAGTAAGTTGTACTTGCTGATTTCTAAATACTACATCCTGGACTTTAAAATTAACTGTTCTGAGAAAAATAAAATACTAAACGGGCTGAATAAATGAAAAAAAGGTACAAACTCATGAGAAAGATGTAGCATATGACTGTTAAAGAGAAGTCAGTGATCTATTGTCTCCTGTAAGTATAGCTCTTATTTTCTACCTATGTCTTCTTTTTTAACCCAGTCCCTCTATTATAGTTTCTATAAAGCACAGAAGTACTGATAATGGATGCTCCTCCAATATATGCAAATATGTTTTATGTTTTAGAATAACCTCCTTTTTAAAAAAAGCAAATAAAATGTGAGTAGCACTCATGGAGTGCAGCAAATTCTTTTAAAACTCTCCATGGTATACACGAAGACGATTTCTGATCCAGTTTATGAAAAACAAAATCAAAACAAAATAACCACAACCCATTCTTGTCTATCATCCTCAGGAAAAGGTGACCCAGTATATCCTGAAAAGTGTGCTTTAATTTTTTTATTTTTTTTTTTAAGTCAGTGAACTGTGTGTGCACTTTGTTATGTGTCAGTTTCCAGACTTTGAAGACATATCATTACCACTTTATACCATTGTGCAAACGGTGTTCAAGTTGGGGTCAAATCGTACCGCTTTCCCTTCTACAGACTTTGCATTTGTGTCATACATGGGGTTTTCAAAAGCAGCTTGTCCATTATTATTTTCATGTACAGAGCATCCTGTATACTGTGTTTTAGGTGCAGTCCTGTAGAAAAAAAGACAGAGTATTTGTAACTGCAGTTTTCCTCCCTGACTTGATGTGGTTTAAGAACCTGAACAAAATGTAGCTCCCAATTCCAATTATAGGAGGTAAATATAACGTCTCAATTTTTTACTGTATCTGTGCTATGAATTAGTACTCCCTTTATCAAAGTTTAAGGTGTTCACTTTAAAACCTATTTAACAACCAGAGAAGAGGTATGTATTTCCAATTGGATGATCAGATGATAAATATTTAAGAGTACAACAAAATCTTGTAAAGATGCAATAATTCCTCGGCCAGATGACTGAGATTTTCTTTTTCCCTTTGGAGACTCAAGTTTATAAAGAATGAATTTAAGCTGAAGAACTTTCTTTTTCACTAAATAACTCAAAATACCAAAGTTCAATCACTTGAAAATATTTTATCTCTATTGTTATGCAAATGTATGCTGGACTGTAAATCAACAATATAAAAAGTAAAGACAAGTTCTTATACCATATAGTTAATAGAAAATGTATTAAAAAATTGCATGAACATTTTTTCATACTCTGAATCAGTTCAAAAACAAGTGGTACCATTTAAAAATGATGGCATGTGTTTTAAACCGATGTTATCCTGCAGAGTATACTACAATTATTATTGTCAAGCTACCAGATGTAAATCACCATTTTGACAGCTAGTAGGCAATAAATTTTCTTGTCATTAAAGTGATTACATTTTTTGTAGTTATCTAATGCCTTAAAGCTATAGGAAAATATTATGTGACACTAAATCCAAACAACTAATGCTGATCTCAATACCATGAACAAAACTGTTGAGTTTAGACTAATGAAATTGAGAAGGCTGGTGCATGTGTAACATAATCGCATATGAACTAATAATCTGAGAGGCAGATACAGTTCCATAATGAAACCTGTCCATAACATAACACTTGCATATACTTGCAAGCCAATAAACAGAGCATGCATTAAAATAAAGTACTCAAGATGTGACTCATAATTCTGTCACATGACAAAAACTAATACAGGCAATCTACTACAAACCCACACAAATCTATTAATTATACTATTCCTTATATTCCAATAATTTATAGCATCGGTTTTGTTGTCAGAGAGAAATTTATAACACCTTAAATAAGAAGGAATGAAAGTATAGCACAGTACAATAAATTGATCTCAGTCATGATGCCAGACCTTAATGGTGGTAGGAAGAACTGTCTAAATGCATACTTTGAAAACATTTTTTGGTTTTAAAGAAAACTTTATTTACTGTAATAAAGATTGAAGGCAATAAAAATACCAAATCATACAGAAATTCTACATACACAATATGTACTTACCTTTGTTTATAAAGATAAAAGCCAAAACCAGCAAATATAAGAGCAAAGAAAGGCACAAGGATAGCAATGGCCACTGAACTACTATTTGTACCATGTGGTTGATTAGAAGAATTTGTACCTTCAGACATGTTAAGACCTGAAAAGAATAATAAGAAAAAAACCAAGTAATATATGTCTTGTTAGTCCCAGCACATACTACTCCATAAACTTAAGAATTCAATAACACTTTGTAATTGGGTCATCATAATGTGTTCTTCTGTATACATACAGCTGTATGCTGAGGCCACCTGGAAAGTAACTGTAGTGTGGTATACCATATTCTGATTAATAAGTGGATGCAAAATGTTGGGAGAACAATACATATACTCTAGGACAGTAAATATCTTCCTGAATAATTCTGTATGGGATTCAGGTTGTGGATGTTATTCATACACATTAATGTACTGCATTACAATAAGTCAAATTTATAATAACCCTTATGTTAGATTGATTGTATTACTGATTATATTTGCATATTTCAGAAAGAATGTATAAAAAGTAAACATGATTTCAAGGAGAGGGTAAATCACCTGAAGAGGCAAACTGAAAATTCATTATGTTGATCTCATTAGGCTCTGCTATTGATACATAGAGAGAAGGAGGTAGGAACAGCTGTGAAGAGCTAGAGCCAGGTATTGATGAAAAAATAAGAATATGATCTGTTGCATAGTGAGGAACACATTATCTAGAATATCTACACAGAGAAGATATATGCCTTTTTAATGTGAAGAAAGGAATACCAATGCAGCTTCAAAGATAATTTTTAAGATTTGAACTGGACCTTTTAAGAATTGTGTAGGTCATAATATTTCCTGACTCTCTTGATCTTACAAGGCAATATAGAGAAATTTTAAAAAGCATCCAAAACAACAAACCAAAAGAAGCAAACAGATAATCAATATATAAAAATACATAAAAAGAAATCAATTGTTTGGGAACAGTGATAAAAACATTTTGTTTGAGATAAACTATTTTTATGTTTGTGTGCATGAAATAATGAAGTGATAAACACCCTAAACAAAATTTGTTCAAAGATTGTAAATCTCTCTGTAACTGTACTATGGACTAAATTAACTACAATTAATTCTTGTCTAGAATTTATACCAAAAAACGAACCATTCCATTCATAGAAAATATAAACCAATAAAAAGCACCTTCAATATATTAAAGAATCTCCCAATTACAAAAAAAAAAAAAAAAAAAAGAAAAATCCCTCTGGAAATTGAATGAAAAAATACAATTTTCCTAAGACAATTTGCCAACGAAGTCTTGCATTTTAAATTTTGTTAGATGGATTTCAAGTATTTTGAATAAGTTAATAAAGGGAAATAACCCTTCTTATATTCATTTAAAGGAAATATTTCTTGACAAAGATAAGTCTAAGAATTCTTTTAATTGAATTTGCATTTGTAAATACAGTGAAAATCAAGATCAGAAGCAGTGCATTTTACTGTGATTTAGAATTGTGAAAAAATAAACATTTACCTTTACCTCATATATTCATTAATAAACCCTCCCAGCACATTCAAGTATTAACAAATTTCCTGGTTTTACTGAAAAAATAAGGATGCACAGTACTTTGCAGCTGAAAGAACCTGCTTTTGCCTCAACATATAAGAATTTTATCTAAGGATAAGCACTCTAAGGAGCCGTTACATTAGTGGAAAATAATTCATCTTCTAAGATATTCTGAATAGTGTTTTATCATTCAAAATTCAGTATTAACTAAATTCAGATTCCTGTTGTAGGAGAAATATCACAGTTCTTAAGACAGTAAAGGGAATTAAATTCTTTTTCTTAAAAAGCACTACAGGTTGTTGTTGCCAGAGGTCTGTTACCAGAGCTGTCTTCTCCAAGAAAGGAATTTACAGAACAAAGAAGCCATTTTTTAGGAAATAAATGCTTATCAAGGAAGTAAGATTGTGTTATTCTTACGAGTAACATAAACATTTACTTGCAAATATTTAGCAGTTTCACTCTTCTAGCAAATTTTTAGGTGAAATGTTTTTTTCAGCACCATGAGCAAGATATCAGTTTAGGAGAGCATTCTATAATGCCCTAATACTACTGGACATAATAAGACAGAATATGGAACAATGAACTTGCAAAAAATTAGCATGTGCTAAATACCTAATCTCTGAAGTCCAAATTGCCCATAATCTTTACCCTGGATGAATCCTTGAAAAACATATGTTGCTCCATCCGGTTCAGCAGAAACCTGTAAACAAAAAGTATTCTGAATTAAATGAGGAAAAGTTTATTACAAGTATCTATTTGAAAGAGAGGTAACAATATGCTTGACTGATAGCTGTTATTCCCCATTAAAAACACCCTCTCTTCTCTAGGAAATCTGTAAAGTTCAAAAGAAAAGACAGAACTGCTAAAGGTGCAACTTAGACAGGGTGGTTTATAGCCACATATACTACCTTAATACTATGTTTGACTGTATTATTTTTTAAACAAAAAAACCTTAATGTTTCTGGCAATTCAAGGTGCCACTATTTTTTGAAGTGTCTTACATACTTCATAATTATCTGATTTGTTTAGGAAGTAGATTGCAAGAGTTATATTGTAGATAATCCTAAGGATGCAAGTATTGAGGTTTTAATAATTGCTTTAAAAGTAAATAAAAAAGACCTCACATTTAATTGACAGTTCCTTTGTTCTTACTCAGTGCTTATTCCAATAATTAATTATACATATGTAGACCTGGAGAATATTGAATTAAACTTTGGTACAAAAGCAAAATACACTAGTATAAACTAAAAGAATTTGGGGCAGAAGGAAAGAGTTTTGAGCCTATTAATATCTCCCTTATTAGCCTAAGTATATTATGAACTAACACATTGTATTCAAATTTACAGGTACTTGCTTCCCAGGATGGTTATTAGGTTTCAATTCAGTGGGACCAAGGCATCTTCCTTTAAGATTTTCCTTTAAGCTTCCCTTTCTCACGTCAACAGTATGCCTTCAGCAATGACCTGAAGCTATGCTTTCACTGAAGAAAGGGTGCATTTCTCAGATCAATTTCTTACTTTGGAGTAAAGTGGCTTGTTTGAGCTATTCCAAGATTTAAAAAAAAAAAAAAAAAGTCAAAGAAGAACAGGATGTAAATAGCATATGGAATGTAGGGACTGTACTTTATATATTTGTACATTTAGAAGTCTGAAGGTAAATGTCTTGCTTTTACCATATTATTTTCACCTCAGGAACATGCTCATGAAGCCTAAAGTTTGTAAAAAACAAGGGACTTAAGCCCTTTTACCAGTATATTTATCATTCAAGCAGTTTAGGGTTTTTTGCTATGGTTTTGGTTTTGTACCTTTTCTTGAATTAGTATTGAAGCAGTGCCACAAGTTATACAACTATACATTTATGCGGACACTTCAATGTATACCTCTTCTCTTCTTTTGACATGAGCACCCATATTGGTGCCCCTGTAGTGCTTTACCAGTAGATGAAACATCAGAAAACAGACAAATTCCTTGAAAAATGAGTCGATGTAATAGGAATGTATGAGTGTTCATCATCAACCACATTATTTTGGGCCATTTTTTTTTTTTTAATCTACTTCTTTCTTTAGCAAATAAAGCGTCTCAGGCCCCCAACACACTCAGTTTTTCCAGCCTTAGCACTATCTTGGATAATGTTTATTTTTCCTGTCTGTTCCTTGAAGGGATTTCCTTTTCATGACATAAACACATCCCAGCCACCTCAGCTGTTGATTCTTTTTCTTCTTCTTCTTCTTCTTCTTCTTCTTCTTCTTCTTCTTCTTCTTCTTCTTCTTCTTCTTCTTCTTCTTCTTCTTCTTCTTCTTCATCTTCTTCTTCTTCTTCTTCTTCCCCTTCTCCTTCACCTCTCCTCCTCTCATTTATGTGCTCTTTTCTTCTCCTTTTTAAAGAATAAGCTCAGCCCCAGAACCTCCAAGGGTCTTAATGCTTAATTGGAGCAATGTTTTGTTTTCCCATACATGTAACAGTTCAGCTTTTTCATGGCATTTCTAAAAATATCACCAAAAAGTAAAACATGACTGCTAGCCTAATGATAAAAATTGCTATTACATTGATATTATGTATTATAATATTATTATAAATTGTTATTATATTATCATGATGATAAAATCTCAATATTTTGGAATAAAATTCAGAGAGACGTGAGAGAAAGGCTTCTGTGTTAACATGCATTATAATTGTGCCTACACAGTGTGACTATTCCCATATTTTCCCTCAGACTGGTCTCCTATATCTTATAATAAAATTTTCATTTCATTTAATGAAATAGCATTGCTAGCAAGATTCCATCTGATATAACTCCAGAATTTTTGGGTGTAGAACACCAGCTTGATTTCAAACAAAACAAAACAAATCTTTCTCTCTCTTTTGTAGCAGAAATATACTCACAAAACCATCCATAGCCCATTTTTCCTCTTTCAACTTGCTCACAGATGTATGGGAGGGTGCTTTAATGAGATATATGTGGAGCATTAGCCGAGCTTCCTGGCTTTTATACACTCCTGTAGAATATAGTTTTTAAAATTTTTATTTGTGTTGAGTAGAGAAATAATTTCATCTTTAGAATAAGCATTTAATCTTTTGTCTTAAAAAGGAAAAGCAGGAAGAATAGGTAGCATTGTTACCAACATTTTATTTTAGCAAGACAGATCCCTTGTGAAATTATTTCAATTATTATAGGATTTCAGTAGAAACTGGTTTTAGCTTAGCCTGTAGAGAGGATAGAAGGGAAACCCTATACACACAGGTGTTACTTAACAGTTAACAAGCTTCAGACAGAACAAACATTGACAGTAACATGATTTGTGATGAAAAATACTGTTCTGAATCAGGCAGAATGTACATCAACCTCACATCCCCAATTTCAATATTTGTAATTTAATTATCAGGTAAAGAAGATGATAGTAGGAACATCCACATCTAAACGCCTTTCAAAAAGCTGGTGCTATATTAAAATTTTCTAAATCTGAAAATATCTGAAAAAAAATGTTCTTTCTCTGTCAATATTACAAGACAATTTCTTCCAGACAATGACAAGACTTGTATATAACCTTATTTACTTTGTAGGCATAATTAATTGACTCATTTTCATTCCTGCAGAAATGTCTAGAACCCAGATAACCTCATTTGCTAATTTGCAGAACAAAAATAAAAATATGCTTAGTGATTCAATCTTCCATTACAAAGACAAGAGTGAATAGTGAAAACACAGTCAAGATTTTTCCCCCCACATTTTTAACCATTATTATCGATTAATGGCTTAAAACCTCAGATTTTAAATAGAAGACATTTCCAGTATGATAATTTCCTTTCTAGCAGAGCACTGAAATTACCATTTGTTGTGTATGAAGTCTTCGATATGTAGAATCATGCAAGCTTATATTGCACTTCACATGAACAAAAGCTAATGATGGCTAAAACTTTAAGAGGAACAAAACTAAAATGAAAACCAATAAAATAAAAAAAGCAAACAATTATACTTCCATCTCTAGAACATTCCACCAAACTGAGATTAAAATTCACTGATTTATTGATTTAATATATCACAGAACAAACTTCATACTGTAAATTAATTAGACTTAAACAATGGCTTTCATCCCTCCCCCTTTGTTTTTTCTTTTTTTAATTTATGCTGATGAATGTGGATGACTTCAGACTAGATTTAGTTAGTATGTGTCAGCTATGCATGAACTAAACTAGTTCTCTTTTTATTAACTGAAAAATCCAGTAACATAGCAGTACCCTTAATTTTGGTTATTTTTCCATTTTTTGTTCACCCATATTCTGTGATGTGAAAAAGAGCTGAAGACAGCACTGAAAGGTAGGAGAAGGTACTGGATCTCTATATTGGGTTTGCATGGCAAAGTTTGGTAGCAGTAGGGCTGCAGGGATGGCTTCTTTGACAAAATGCCAGAAGCTTCCCCCTGCAATGCCAGCGGTGGCATTTGTACTGAATTTGTACTGATTTGTACTGAAAACAATTGATAATGCAGAGATGTTTTAGTTGTTCCTAAGTAGCGCTTACACTAGTCAAGGACTTTTTCAGCTCCCCGTGCTCTTCCAGGTGCACAAGAAGCTGGGAGGGGACACAGCCAGGACAGCTGACCCCAACTGACCAATGGGATATTCTGTACCACATGACGTCATGCTCAGCATATAAAGCTGAGGGAAGAAGGAGGAAAGTGGGGAGATTTAGAGTGATGGCATTTTTCTCCCCAAGCAACTGTTACACATGATAGAGCCCTGCTTTCCTGGAGATGGCTGAACACCTGCCTGCCCATGGGAAGCAGTGAATGAATTCCTTGTTTTGCTTTGCTTGCATACGTGTCTTTTGTTTTACCTATTAAACCCTCTTTATCTGAACCCAAGAATTTTTTCACTTTTACTCTTCTGACTTTCTCCCAGATCCCACCAGGGGGGAGTGAACAAGTGGCTGTGTGGTGCTTGATAGCTGACTGGGGCTAAACCACAACACTCTACTTCCCTAGCCCTAAGATACTCTTTCAACATACAGGATCTCAGTTTTCTATGCAAAATATGGAAAAAATAATATTAATAATATTATTAATTATGTGATGTGTGGAATGTTGGCATGTAGAGTGAAAATGGGTATTTGTAATCCCTTTGCGGAGGGAACTTTTTTATTTGGAGGAGGAGGAGGAGGTTGTTTGGGTGAGATAACACAGCTTTTACTTTTACTAATCCTAAAAATATTAAATACTACATCCTCTGCACCTAATACCCTCATAGAAATTACATGGCTGAAACTAAACAGACATCATAAGATAGAATAAATTCACACAGATAGTCAAGACAAACACAGGTATGAGTCAGAAAATATTTTATGAAACATTCAGTCCCTCTACAGCCTCTCAAGTGTGACTCTTCGAAGGACACCTACAAAATACCTTCAACAGACAAACCTAGTAACAAAAATTCACCACTCTAGATACTAGAAACTAACAGCCCAACAGAGACATGGATTCTTTGACCCATTGCATTCTTCCTGTAGACTGAGCCTCCCAGAAACTTATGGACCAAACTTTCCCCCACTTCTTTTCCAACATGTTAATGTTCTGTCACTTCTGTCCTTGCTAACACCTCTGGGATAAAGAGTGATGTTAAACCACTTCAGAGAAAGGGGTCGTTAAGTGGTGTACAAGATTAAAACCAGCAGCGTCCAGCCTATACATAACTGTGATTTTTCAGGCTTCTTCAGTCCTTGCAAGAAGTGTTGTAGACAGAGGGTGAAGTTCAAGAAACTTATTTTTGAGTGATAATATTTATTTCAGTTGTTTCTTTTATGGTTATTCACACCCCCGTGATTTAGCCTGCCACTTCCGTGGTATGGCAGGCCCATTGTCTGCGCGGCTGAGATGTCTAAATCAAGGGGCAGGCAGAGCTTGAAAAACAAACAAAAACTATAAACCCAAAAATTTTTAAAAGTATTTTTGTTTTCTTCCTTGTCAAGCCATATCTGCACTTTCTGCTGATGATTCACAGTATAGAGAACTGTGCATATTTTGCCAACATAACCATGGCAACAGTGTTCTGTGTGGCAGGGACTGTAGAATATCATAAACCAAGATTGCAATCAAGGGCTTCTGAAATCATAGCATGAAGGGTAGCTACTTTTTTCAACTATATCAGCTAGTCTAACAAGTGTCATCTCTCCTTGCTCTCCATGTTCATCAAGTATCTCTGCCTTGCTAGGTCAACACATACCAAACTCAGTATATTACTTATTAGTCATTAATAGGCTATTGTAGGGAAAGTGTATGATTAAGAATTAAGAAAATCTCAGGAAAGGTAATTTAAATTTATTTATAATATTTAGGGAAGAAGCATGAGAATTAGGATGATTCTTTCACTCCTCATTGATTATGAACTCCAAATATAATGTAATCCTGGGAAATTAAAAAAGGGGAGAGAAGGAAAAGGTGGAAAAATCCTTACCTTTGAAAAGGAACGGAATCAGAATGAAAATTTCTTTGATAATCTAAGAAAGTTTCCAGAAGAGGTTAAAAGTTTGTGTGTTGTGCATAAAGTTACAGGGGACCAATGTATATAAGGCATAAAAAAATGAATGGAAATGTTTTTGTTATCCCATACCTGATAACAGCAATTCCATATTGCTGTTTGTAAGCGTTGCATTCACTCTTCCTGAAGTTGCATTGAAACCGGTGACTGTCAGAGTCATGGGCTGTTTTTTGCTTTTGTAATTGTAAGATCCTTTCCATATATAATTTTGGGCAAATACATCATCAGGAACTATATAGACATCAAACATGTTTCAGTACATTTTGCAGTATTTAGTACTTATGAAGTCAATCATCCAACAAAATATATGATAAATATTAACATTTTCTGTACTTTACCCTCTTTATTTTTAAGTGATAATTTAAGTCATATTTTTAAGGCATAATCTTCACATATGAAACATAGAAACCTGGCACAAACATTTATGAAAGAAATGTATTTGTACTGAAGAACAGAACCACAACTGTGGCTTCATTTGCTCCTTTCCTCAGATATGGACATGTCCTAAAATTGAACCAATTTCACAAAATCTAATTTAACAGCTGTAACCAAAAGACCAGATTCCTTTCACTGCAGCATCTTTTCTATGACAGCACAGATAGGCAGGACATAGAGCTAGGCTTAAATTTTGCAGAAATTAATTTTGATTTATATATCAAAATTTGTATAAGCATATTTAAATGACAATAAAAGATTATAAGCATCTTTTTTATAACCTAGTCACTTCTAATAATGAAAAATGTATATAAGAATTTTGTCCTGCCTTCAAATGCTTAAAAACATTATGAGCGTCATCGGGAGAAAAAAAATCCTCTAATTTAAAATAAAAAAGAGATCATAGACTGCAGGGAGAATTAATGTGCTAGATTTATACCTTTACTTTTTATATTTATAATTATCCAACCATAAAATATTTAATTAATGCTATTCCAGGAACAGTATGGGTAAAAAAAACTTTAAAATCTTAACATGAGATACCATTGGAAAAATTAAATTGAAGGTGTCTTAGGGTGGGTTTACTACACTTCCCAAAGGAAATGTATCAAACGGCCCTATAACAAATAATCGTTATTCAAAATCAGTACTATCACTGAACTTAGAGTGGACAACCTGTTAGGAAAAGAAAAAAAAGCCCCACAAAGCCCCCTTTATTCATTATTAGTAGACATTTAATAGGGTTATATTCAAAGGCTAATTTTAGCTAAGGAGACCTCTCTCTTCAAAAAGTCTTTGCAGTAGACACAGAAAAGTTTCTTTTGGATCTAGTCAGGACATCCAATGACAGTCATCTTTAGCAAGTCAGTTAAACTGGAGCTGACTTTAGCCAGAGACTACCTTCTCTAGGCTAAAATAAGCTTTTTTGAAGGCTAAGTTGAAGGCTAATTCTGAAGTATTTAGGTAAAGCAATTTAAACTATCAATATGTAAAAGAAGCGCAAGACTGTGAAAAAGACTGTGAAACAACATGTCTTTAAATTATTTCTGGGGGAGTACTATTGTTTCTGAACGAGTAAATTGCATAGGCTTTTACACAGAACACTGATTTCAGTGAAACCACTAAAACTTTCATGACATAACAGAAATTGTATATGGCTATAAATAATACCTTAGAGTCTAGATAGACTTAAACATTGAGGAATAATTTAATTAATGATGGTTTTGTTCTGTTAATGTAATGCCTAATCTAATACCCTTTCTTCATTCTAAGCCATTCAGTGCAGTCTCACTAAATCGATTCTTATTGTCTTTTCTATAGATATTGTTTAAAACCATAAATACCTCAAAGGACTTACCACTTAGTTTGGGACTTGGTGTTCCCAAAGCTGGTCTGGGGTCCTTTACTAATATTTTGGAACCAGCTGTTAGAAAGAGTGAATGACAAAAAGACAAATCAGTAGCAAATATGTTACTCAGAAACTAGGAAAATTATTTCCATAGTGGAATTTATTTGTTACAAGGGATATAAGATGATGTTTCAAACTCAAATACAAATGAGAGTTTAGTCAATATCAAGCCTTAGTAACACAGGAACACATGCCCACTGATTTCTTCTGCTGCGACATTTTCTCCTAAGTCAGTCAACTGGATGCTACCAAGTCATTTGCAATACCAAAACAGTGTAGGCTTTCACTTCAGAATCCACATTTCAGAATTCACAGTCCTGGAATATGCACCTAACATGTGAGATGTCTTCTAATATGTCATCTAAGGCAAGTTATGTCATTTAAAACCACACAAAATAGCTTTGTGTATAGTGCTTTGACTGGAAGCAATGTAACACCAAACAGTGAAAAGATATATAATAAGGGTGTTTTGAATCATGTTCCTCTCCAGGACTTAATTATTGTCAACAGTACTGAGTAAGCCATCTTCTGTTCAAGACTGAAAACCCAAAGAAGCTTAATCTCTTAACAATGGAGGAGAAGGTCACTGTTTCTTTAAAGAACAGCAACAGAAAGAAAGAAACAAATGAGGCTGTACACAGTATCTCCAACTGCTCAGGTGATCTAGGCACTGGAAGTTGAAGAATTTAATTTTTTCTCTGCTTAGAGCAGGAACTCTCCCACCACTGAAGATGATGAACTAAATGCAATGGGAGAGTGTCATTTCTTGCAGCTGAAGCTATTTGATTTTGCAGAAAATAATTTGGATTCACTGGGCTATAAAGAAGACACGTAATTCTGTCTCCTAATGTAGAATACTCTCATGCAGTACTAGGCTCCATTCCCTGCTCCAGTGGTTATTTCAATATTTTTTATTTTGGATCTTGGCTTTGAACCCAGGCCTTTTCTCTCTGATCAATACTCAAAAAAATAGACAAGAAAAGCAACTTCCTTCTCCCTGAGTGGAATATTTTTCTGCATAAAAAGGAAACTTTAGCAAGAACAACTGAGAATATTTTTCCTGAGAATAAGTTTAAGCTTATTACAGAAGGGTTGATTTTGGTGTATAGATCAAAACTGGAAAAAAACAAGGGCAGGGGTTGGAATTCAAACTAAAGTTCTCATGACCTGTTACTACTGATTGATTAATCTCTATTTTCTCTCTGTTTTGCAAGAAACATACTGAACTTCACTGAACATGGCTGACCTGGAGGGCATGCTTCAACAGTATATACTTTTTTACTACATCAAGCTCAGGTTAGAAATATCTGGATCATACCTTCCAAAGGGCTTTAGTATAAAACGCTGCTGAGTCTATCAGCCTTGTCAAGGTGGATACATTTCTAGTCAAGTTCAGAACTGAAATTTTATGTATAAAATAAAATTTAAATACAAATTGTAAATACAAACCCAAACCTAAATCAAGTTACCTATGGCATTTAGGCTTCTAGGTCCAGATATTTGCTGTGTAGGACTTTCAAGATTGCAGTTTTTTATTTAAAGGGCCAAATTGTGACTTAATTCCCCTAGCGATACTTTTAGAGCTCTCAACTTCAAATGTTTTATTCCTTTTCATCTATTTCAAAGTTATTTTTGTGAAGTTCATGGTCACAGGTGAACGACCTGACCTAGTGCTTCTCTCCCTTCCATAGGAGAGACATGTTTCACTCCTTTGTAATAGGTAAAACTGAATATTTATTATAAGGGTTCCTTACTGTCACATGAGACAACTGATACTGCCTGTTTCAATATCATCAGCAGAAAATTCTTGGACCAAAATACAACCCGTGAAACACATTTAGCTAGCCATAACAGTTCCCGAGTACTGAAAATGTCATAAGCTTCCTGACAGTTTGCTTTCTAACACTTTCCCAAATCTCTGCTCTCTTTTCCCCAGCACTCGCCTGGCACGTAGCGCCAGGACACCTGTTTTTTAGTAATACAAAATACTCGTTTCCAATTTGCCTTCCAAGTACCAATGTTTGGCTATATAGCCTTTGAATGCCTCTGTAAGAGCCCTGGGGATAACCACATCTGAAACATTAGGTAGCAGTAATCTGAAAAGGACTTTAATTATACAGAAAATGGAATTCCAAAGAGTTGTTATACTTGAGGATGTTTCCTATCTCACATGAAAAACAGCATTCTCACCACGATTTTCCCTTGAGATTTTTCATGCCCTGCCATAACAAGAGTATGTAATAAAAATTAGAAACAAAAATGTTGGAACATCAAGGACAAAGTAAATACATTTTAGAATCACAGAATCATAGAATGATTTAGGTTGGAAAGGACCTTTAGAGATCATCTAGTCCAACCCCCCTGCAGTGAGCAGGGACATCTTCAACTAGATCAGGTTGCTCAGAGCCCCGTCCAACATGACCTTGAATGTTTCCAGGGATGGGGCATCTACCACCTCTCTGGGAAACCTGTTCCAGTGTTTCACCACCCTCATTGTAAAAAGTTTTTCCCTCATATCCAGCTAAATCCACCCTCCTTTAGTTTAAAATCATTACCCTTTGTCCTGTCACAACAGGCCTTGCTAAAGAGGTTGCCCCCATCCTTCCTATAGTCCCCCTGTAAGTACTGAAAGGCTGCAATAAGGTCTCCCTGCAGCCTTCTCTTCTCCAGGCTGAACAAACCCAACTCTCTCAGCCTGTCTTCATAGGAGAGGTGCTCCAGTCCTCGGATCATTTTTGTGGCCCTCCTCTGGACCCGCTCCAACAGTTCCATGTCTTTCCTGTGCTGAGAGCTCCAGAGCTGGACACAGTACTCCAGGAGGGGTCTCTCCAGAGTGGAGTGAAAGGGCAAAATCACCTCCCTTGACCTGCTGGCCACGCTTCTTTTGATGCGGCCCAGGGTACGGTTGGCCTTCTGGGCTGCGAGTACACATTGTTGGCTCATATCCAGCTTTTCATCCACCAGTACCCCCAGGTCCTCCCCACAGGGCTGCTCTCAATCCCTTCACCCGCCATCCTGTATTGATATTGGGCGCTGCTCTGACCCAGGTGCAGGACCTTGCACTTGGCCTTATTGAACCTCATGAGGTTCTCACAGGACCACCTCTCCAGCTTTTCTAGGTCTCTTTGGATGACATCCTATCTCTCAGGTGTGTCAACTGCACCACTCAGCTTGGTGTCATCTGCAAACTTGCTGAGGGTGCACTTGATCCCACTATGTCATTGATGAAGATATTAAATAGTACCAGTCCCAGACTGCACCCCTGAGGGACACCACTATTCACCAGTCTCCATCTGGACATTGAGCCATTGACAGTTACCCTCTGGATGCAACCATCCAGCCAGTTCCTTATCCACCAAACAGTCCACCCATCAAATCAGTAGCTTTGCAGTTTAGACAGAAGGATGCTGTGTGGGACTGTGTCAAAGGCCTTCAGAAATCCAGAGGGATGACATCTCCAGCTCTTCCCCTGTCCACTGATGTAGTCACTCCATCACAAAAGGCCACTAGATTGGTCAGGCAGGACGTGCCCTTGGTGAAACCATGCTGGCTGCCTCAGATCACCTCCCTGTCCTCCACATGTGCCTTAACATAACTTCTAGGAGGATCTGTTCCATGATCTTCCCTGGAACAGAGGTGAGGCTGACTTCAATGCAGGTAGTATATTGCTGCTTACATACAACTGTAAAATATTAATAAACCCTATGGATTAATTCCATGTAGTGTTTCAGACATCTACTTGGAATTTAGGCATCCTACTCCAATATTAGAATAGAATCATAAAATGGCAGAATCATTTAAGTTGGAAAAGACCTTTGATATCATTGAGTCTAACCACTAACCTAACACTGCCAAGTCCACAACTAAACCATGCCCCTAAGTGACACATCTACACATCTTTTAAATGCTTCCAGGGACAGAGACTCAACCACTTCCCTGGGCAGCCTCTTCTGATGCTTGACAAACCTTTGGTGAAGGCATTTTCCTAATATCGACTCTAACCCACCCCTTGGCACAACTTCAGGTGATTTTCTTTTGTGTTATTGCTTGTTACTTAGGCAAAGTGACTGACACCCACCTCACTACAACCTCCTTTCAGGTAGTTGTAGAGAGCGATAAGGTCTCCCCTCAGCCTCCTCTTCTCCAGACTAAGCAGTCCTAGTTGCCTCAGCTGCTCCACATAGAACTTCTGCTCTAGACCCTCCACCAGCTTCATTGCCCTTCTTTGGACACGCTCCAGCAACTCAATGTCTTTCTTGTACTGAGAGGCCCAAAACTGAACACAGTATTCGAGGTGTGGCCTCACCAGTGCCGAGTACAGGGGCACGATCACTTCCCTACTCCTGCTGGCCACACTATTCCTGATGGCACCCAGAAGGTTACTGGCCTTTCTGAACACCTGGGCGTACTGCTGTCTCATACTCAGCTGGCTTCAGACCAACACCCCAGGTCGTTTTCTGCCAGTCAGCTTTCCAGCCTCTCTTAGAAACATATTATGTCCTGAGTTGGAAGGGACCCACAAGGATCAAGTCCAACTCCTGTCCCTGCACAGGAAAACCCTGAAATTTACACCATGTCTCTGATGGCTTTGTCCAAGTGCTTCTTGAATATCGTCAGGCTTGGTGCCGTGACTGCCTCCCTGGGGAGCCTGTTCCAGGGCTCCACCACCCTCTGGGGGAAGAACCTAAACCCCCTGGGCACAGCTTCCTGCCATTGCCTCGGGTCCTGTCATCGGTCACCGGAGAGAAGAGGCAGCGCCTGCCCCTCCTCCTCCCTGCGTGAGGAAGCTGTAAACCGCAAGGAGGTTTCCCTTCAGCCTCCTCTTCTGCAGGCTGAACAAACCAAGGGACTTCAGCTGCTCCTTGTATGTTTTCTCCTCTAAACCCTTCACCAACTTCATGACTCTCCTCTGGACACTCTCTAGTAGCTTTATACCCTGAATATACTTTGGCGCCCAAAACTGCCCACAGCACCCGAGGTGAGGCCGCACCAGCACAGAGCAGAGCGGGACAATCCCCTCCCTCGGCCAGCTGCAATGCAGGGCTTGATGCACCCCAGGGCACGGTTGGCCCTGTTGGTTGCCAGGGCACACTGTTGGCCCAATTTCAACTTGCCATCGACCAGAACCCCCAGGTCCCTCTCTGCAGAGCTGCTCTCCAGCCTCTCCTTCCCCAGTCTGTGTGCACATCCAGGGTTGCTGAGCCCCAGGTGCAAAATCCAGCACTTGCCCTTGTTAAACTTCATACGGTTGGTGATTGCCCAGCTCTCCAGTCTGTCCAGATCTCTTTGTAGGGCCTTTCTGCCCTTGAGAGTGTCAACAGCTCCTCCCGATTTAGTGTCATCAGCAAAAGTAATTACTATTCCTTCAAGTCCTGCATCCAAGTCATTTACAAAGAGATTAAAGAGTACTGGCCCTAAGATGGATCCCTGTGGAGCCCCGCTACTGACTGGCCGCTAGCCCAGTGTAACCCCATTATTTACTATGAGCCTTTGATCTGACCCATCAGGCAATTGCACACCCTCTGCATTACATATTTATCCAGCTGCATGCTGGACATTTTTTCCAGGAGGATACTGCGAGAGACAGTATCGAAAGATTGACTGAATTCCAAAAATATCACATCAACTGGCTTTCCTTGGTCAACGAGGTGGGTGACCTTGCATATAAGGAGATCTAATTTTTTAGGCAGGACTTTCCCCTCGTGAACCCATGCTGGCTAGGACCAATGACTGCGTTGTCTTTCAGGTGTTTTTCAATAACTCCCAGAATAATCTTCTCCATAATTTTACCATGCACAGAAGTGAGATTGATGGGCCTAAAATTACTGGGTCATTCCTGTTGCCCTTCTTGAAGATTGGAACAACATTTGCCAGCTTTCAGTCGACTGGTTCCTCTTCAGAATCCCAATAGTACTGAAAAATCATTGAGAGAGGTCTTGCTATGACATCAGCCAGCTCTTTAAGTACCCTTGGATTAATCCAATCACGCCCCATTGACCTATAGGGATCTTGCTGGAGCAGCAAGTCCTGCACAAGGTCAGGGTTTATTAGGAGTTTATCATTCCCACAGTCATGGTTCACTAGCCCAGGGCTCTTGGGTTCCCTGAGCCCACCATCGTTGTTGAAGACCAAGGCGAAGAAAGCATGAAACATCTCTGCCCTATATGTCCCTGCTTGTGAGGTGACTATTCTCATCAGAAAATGGGCCAATGTTATTTCTAGCCTGCCTTTTGCCATTAATGCGTTTAAAAAAGCACTTCTTATTTTCCTTCACAGTACTGGCCAGCTTCAACTCTAAATGAGCTTTGGTCACATGCATTTCCTCCTTGCCGTGGTGAACAGCATCCCTATAGTCCTCCCTGTCACCATCTTCCTCAAGTCTGTAGCATTGCATGGGGTTGTTGTGACCCGAGTGAAGGACCTGGCACTTAGCCTTGCTGCATCTCATAAAATGAGCCTAGGCCCATCAATACAGCCCTCCCAGATCCCTCTAGAGCCCTCCTACCCTCAAGGAGATCAACACTCTTGCCCAACTTGGTGTCATTTGCAAACTTACTGGGGGTGCTCTCGATCCCCTTTTCAGATATTAAACAGAACTGGCCCTAACACTGAGCCCTGAGGAACACCACTTGTGTCTGGCCGCCAACTGGATTTAACTCCATTCACCACAAGTCTTTGGAGCCGGACCTCCAGCCAGTTTTTTACCCAGAGAAGAGTATGCCCATCAAATCCATGAGAAGCCAGTTTCTCCATGAGAATACTCTGGGAAAAGGTGACAAGGGCTTTGCTAAAGTCCAGGCAGACATCATCCACCACCTTTCCCTCATCCACTAAGCTGGTCAATTTGTCATAGAAGGAGATCAGGTTAATTAAGCACAACCTGCCTTTCGTGAAGCCATCCTGACTGGGCCTGATTGCCTGGTTGTCCTGCATGTGCTGTGTGATGGCACTCAGGATGATCTGTTCCATAACCTTCCCCAGAACTAAGGTGACACTGACCGGCCTCTAGTTCCCCGGCTCCTCCTTCTGGCCCTTCATGTAGATTGACGTCACATTTGCTAACCTCTAGTCAATTCGGACCTCCCTACTTAGCCAGGACTGCTGATAAATGATTGAAAGTGGCTTGGTGAACACTTCCACCAGCTCCCTCAGTGCCCTTGGGTGGATCCCGTCCAGCCCCATACACTTATGTGTGTCTAAGTGGTGTAGCAGGTCACTAACCATTTCCCCTTGGGTTATGGGGGCTTCATTCTGCTCCCCATCCCTGTCTTCCAGCTCAGTGGGATGGGTACCCTGAGAACAATTAGTATTACTATTAAATTCTGAGGCAAAGAAGGAATTAAGTACCTTCCTCACCCTTTGTCTCTGTTTCCCCCCACATCCAATAAAGCATGGCAATTCTTCTTAGGCCTCCTTTTGTTGCTAGTTATTTATAGGAAAAGAAATTATTGTCTTTTATGGCGGTAGCTAACTTACGTTCTATTTGGGCTTTGGCCTTTCTAATTTTCTCCCTGCAGAGACTCATGACGTGCTTGTAGTCTTCCTGAGTTGCCTGCCCCTTCTTCCAAAGGTCATCAACTCTCCTTTTTTTCCTGACTTCCAGCCAAAGTTCTCTGTTCAGCCAGGCCTGTCTTCTTCCCCACTGGCTTGCCTTTCAGCACATGGGGACAGCCTACTCCTGTGCCTTTAAGATTTCCTTCTTGAAGAATATCCAGCCTTACTGGCCCTTCAGGACAGTCTCCCAAGGGATTCTGTTAACCAGGCTCCAAAACAGGCCAAAATCTGCCCTCCAGAAGCCCAAGACAGCAGTTCTGCTGACCTCCCTCTGTACTTCCTCAAAAAATCTATCATTTTGTGATCGCTATGCCCAAGACAGCCTCCAAGCATCACACCTCCCACAAGTCCTTGTCTGCTCACAAACAACAGGTACAGTGGGGCACCTTCCCTCATTGACTCACTCACCAGCTGCATCAGGAAGTTATCTGCCACACACTCCAGGAACCTCCTAGACTCTTTCCTCTCTGCCATATTGTATTTCCAGCAGATATCTGGTAAATTGAAGTCCCCCACAAGAACAAGGGCTAGCGATTGTGAGACTCCCCCCAGCTCCTTATAGAATGTTTCACCTGCCTCTTATCCTGGTTGGGTGGTCTATAACAGACTCCCACCATGATACCTGCCTTGTTCACCTTCCTCTTGATTTTTACCCATATAAGCTCAACCCTACTGTCACCATCATCAATCTCTAGACAGTCAAAACACTCCTTAACATGCAGGGCTACGCTATCACCTTTCCTTCCTTGCCTATCTGTTCTGAAGAGTTTATAGCCATATATTGCAGCACTCCATCTGTGCAAGTCATGCCACCATGTTTCCATGATGGCAATTATATCATAGTAGTATTGCAACTGTCATAGCTGTCTTTCAGATGACACAATCTCTTTAAATAAATTAGCCTGCTATAAGTTTCGTAGGAATGTGCAAAATCATTGAGATTCTTACTCCACTGAGCTTAACAGGATGTAGGCCACACCCAACTCTCTCAGAATTCTGAAAGCAGCTGTTACCCAAGTATTTGGCTTCCAGAATTATACCTGAAATTGATACCTCTGAGCATGCAAATGAAAGACAAGTACATGAAAGCATATGTTCTGTTAAACACAATTGACAAAAGATTAGAGTTACCCTCTTAGATGTTCTCCCTCCTAGTTCTCCTTGCCTTATTAGACTGCAAGTAAAGAAAATCACTGAGATGTGATAGATGAGAGATGCAGTGGGAAACAGAAGAGTTTACCTTCACAAACTGGAACTTTCCCAGTCCATGTGCCATCAGACCTACAGGCTCTATGCTCTGATCCTCCTACGAGGAAGAAGCCTGGCTGACAAGTATAAATCAATGTATAACCAAGTGAGGGAAGATCCATTCCTGCAACATTAGCATGAGTTGGTGTTTCTGGTTGTTTACAGCTGTGAGCTACAAAGAAAAGATAAAATATTCTTCAGTCAAAACAGTGAAATATTTCTGAAAAAAAGAATCTATAACCATTCTGACAGGTAACTAATGAAGAAAAAAGCATCAATAAATATAACATATCAATATATCTTTAATTCACATTAAAAATTACTATATTGTCTATAAATTACTGTCCTAAGCCTGTAAATACACTCTTGAAAACAGACTTTTCAATTTCAAGGGACCAAGAATGAACTTAAATGCACTCACATGACCACAATTAATTGTCTGCATATGCAAACACAAACAGTGCACATCTTAACCACAGTAAAAAGCAATCATGGCTTGTGACTTACATGACTTATGATATCTGTGTAACATTGAATAATAGTAAATAAATGGGCCATTTGGAAAACACTATGAAAGGTCAAGGAGAAATTGTAGGTGAGGCAAGTTTTAAATAGCAGGCAGAAAAAATGAATTAACATTCCTGATCTCATGCAAACTGTTTTATATCTTTAAGAGCCACCAGACTCTGAGAGTCCCGTGTTATCTCAAAAACAGCATACCTCTAAGAGCAGAGCTCACCTTTCAACACACTGAGCTACTGATTTGCTGTTTGCTTAGGGGGAATGCTAGCACCAATTGAAACACTAATGCTGGTTTCTTCTGTGGATATGCAATCCATACACTGAAGTGTTTCTATAAGGTCAGACCTTAAAAGGTGCAGCTATTTCCAGAAAAATACAGCTGGCTAGCTGAAAAACTAGAAAGATTAACCATGATGTTACACCTTCAGTAAATTTGCACTATTTAATGAAGCATAAAAGATCTAAGAAACTAATTGCTCCTTCCTGGCACCAAGTAAGAAGATTCAGATTCAAAGATTTCCAATTACAAAATTTCCCCCCCCTTCTTAAAATACCCCTACTCCTTAGTTGGGAAACAGCTCCAATTCTTTACTAGAACTGATTGTAACTATCTGCTCCAGTACATGTTAGGGTTCTGCAGGGCTTTCCGACATGTTCTGTTCTCACCACCTTCTCCCAACCCTTTCACTTTCTTTACTGGAAAGATTGCGCCCACTTAGAAACTTATTTTCAGCATCTCTCTGGATGAAGAGCCGTCTGTTATTATATGTTGTTGGAGGTTTTTAAATTAAAATAACATTTCTAGCTGCTGTAAGCTAGTAACACATATTTGTATTAAGTTAATAAAACTATAAAAATTAAGTTAACTTTATAACAATGTTACTTTAATGAATAGCCTAGATAAAAAAAAAAATGATAGATCAAAAATCTGTCATTTTCTTACGTATACATTCCGGCTGGATTCCACTCCATGTGAGATCCGGAAGGCAAGTTCGTGTTGTTGAGCCATGGAGAAGGTGTCCTTTTTTACACTGAAATTGAACAATGTTTCCCACCTATTGAAAAGTAGAAAACACAGTAACATTGTTATAAGGGTATATCAGTTGAGGCGCTTTTTTTTTTTTCCTAATTTTGATAGCAAACTCCTTCACATAATACAGGCTTGATAAATTGTGATGTTCTTTCTGTAGAAAGTAAATTAATTTCACAGAACATTTTGATATGACATAAAAATTTGCTTCATTCTCAATGAAATTATTCTCCCCATAAACTGAAATTTGAAACCTTGTCTTCTGTGGTCTCTCTGGTATATTGCTTTTGGCCTGAAACAGTTGAAGCACTGTCAGTTTGGAAACCAAGGTTTCTGTGGCTTCCTAGCTCTGGACCAAGGATGAGCCAGTTAGGGAATCTTGCAGAAAACCAGGGAAGTCACAGTGCTGAAATGGGTAAGAGATTCTGCTGGACCTTTACTGAAATAGAGCCCCTTTGTGGAATCCTGGATGAATTCACAAATTATAACAACAAACATTTCATTAGAACACACAAGGCCTGGTCGACAACACTGTTTTATGCTTCAGAAACTATAATGTTCCTATAATATTTTAATTTTGTTTTTTGATGACAAGAGGTGAAAAAGAAAGGTTCTTTATACCATGCAGATAATAGAAACCAAAACACAAGTACATTACAATTAACAACAGCAATTCATCTGAGATTAGTTTTTAATTATTATTCTTATTATGGGTATCTGTTGCGTAAAAAGGAAAATTCTTTAATCAATAAGAGTTTCTGCACAAACATAACATAGAATAACTTGTTCATCACGTCCAGACATAGTGACATTGATGAAAATGCAAATAATTCTCAGTTTCCATTAAAAGCAGGATAATTAGATTACAAGTATGTCATTCAGAGAGTAGTTTATTACATGCTGTGAGTAGTTAACTCAAATATTAAGGGGCATACACCACAGCTACTGTTCTGCAGTGACCTGTATTAATGTATTTATACTGCTGTTTTTCTTTTTTTTTTTTTTTTTTTTTTTTTTGGGGGGGGGTGTGTGTGTGTGTTTCATTATTATGTTTAAATGTATAACACTTGACTCAAATTGATGCTCAAAGGTAAAAAGTGGACTATTTCACAATAATTTAGTCCTGGGAAACAACATTTCACTGCTACAAGTAGTTATTTTAAACTTTATAGTACTATTCCATTTCAGCTCAAGCTTCTCGTTAGAATGAAATTTAATAATAACCCATGTACTACAGATAGTACCTCATCAGCACGGTATGTGATTTAAAATTCATCTCCCTTTTTTTTTTTTCTTTTTACTCTGCTCACTAGACTATGTAATCACTTTTAAAAAGTTTTGAAGAAAATACACTCAATCACTTTCATGATTAACCAAAAGTAGGAAAGCACTAAAAGTTTTAGAAGTTGCACAAAATAGAAATGGAAACACTTTTTTGTGTGGTAAAGAGCTTAGTTAAAACAACTACCACCAATATATTGCAGTACAATGAGTACTAGTTTTATTAAAGATTTGTTCATTTCAGTAATCTGTCTCTATTGAAGCAATCTCCATTCACAACTATGGAAAGAAACCTGATTAGTTAGTCTTTAGCTACCAAGGAAGACAATACTGCAATGCTATCTTTAAAACCAGGACCCTTTCACGCATGTCACACTGAAAAAATTCCAACCAAAATTAAACCTCAACTTAACAGTTACGTGTAGTTTCTAAAAATATATCTGAACAGGAACTTATTTTTTTTTCTACTTTATTCTTTCAAAATTGACTCTATGATCTTCATGAATATAAAATATTTAAGAAAAATATAATTGTTTTGTGATGTGGGGTAGCTGGACGTCATGGAAGTCAATGAGGTAAAGAGGTTAATTGCCTACTTATACTCAGATATCTAACTGTAAACTGTAACTCAGTTAGAAAGTTAAACTCTAGTTGTCAATAGCAACGCCAAAGTAGCTACTGTATGGCTATAACTGCTTAGTTACTCAACCTCAGTATTTTCAATTAACATTTTATATGCTACATTCTCTTTCTAGAATAAAAAGTATCTTCTTTTCAGAGTTCAACAGTTCTCATGATGTGATTATCTTTGATACATTAGTTCAACATTACTTAAATATGGGCAATACTGAATTAATCAGATAACTGTAATATTGAAATATCCACTTTCTTTTTTAGGATATTACCTAAAATAAATTTGTTATTGTATAGAATATTTCTGAAGGACTAAAAAGTCAATAGATTAAAAAAAAATAATTCAGCATATTCAGTAAAACTCAGTATATTGTAATTCTACTCATCAAGAAAGGCCTGAACAGAAAGGTCATACTTTGTGAATTGAAAGGGCTGAAAAATCTTGTCTGTAAAGTTTCTAGACCTACAGGACTCAATGGGTTACAAAAAATTAAGGAGGCGTGATTTTTCAATTTTCTGTAACTTCTTTTTCTTCTTTAGGTGCCTATTCATGACTTTGTGTTAGTTCTTTATGAACCGAGTCATCTGCTGGACAGATATACTGAAGGAGAACTGTTCACTTGATGAGCAGAACCAAGAGATGCATGGAAGTTTTTTTCACTGTCTGCCCATTTTCACTGCAGCTCTGCCTACCTTATGATTTCACTAAAGCTTGCTTGCCTAAACATCAAACTATTTCTTTAGTACTCAAAATATATCAGTGAGGTAAGGAAATGGGTCAAGTGGCCAAGTAAGTGGGATGGCTGAGTTGCTAACATTCCACAATGTAAAGCAAACAAACAAACAAACAAAGCCCACAGTAAACAAACAAAACTCAAAACAAGCCATTGTTGATGTTGCAAACTGTTGTTGCAATACCAACTTTTCTATCTAAAACAGCAGCTACTGGTTAAATGATTTTTCTTATTTCCTCAGAAAAAATGGATGTCACCTCTATTTTCCTTCTTAGGGAAACACAACTTTTAGCTATGTAAGCCCAAAAGTGGCATCAAAAATACAACAGTTGCTCAAGTGATGAAGATGATTTTAGAAGTACTACCATGCTATTCAAGATAATGAATAAATAAATAAAGCAATGAGGCTCCCTGCTCCTAAAAAAAATCTTAGAGAAATATGTAGTTGTTAAAAAGAAGATATTAAAAAGTAATTTAAAATTACTTTTTGGGAAATCTATTTTGCAATATTCTTGTGCCAGAGGCACCAGGTGGTGCTACAATATAGTCTTCTATGGTCTTAAAAAATTCACAGTCTTGAAATGTTCTGATTTGTTCAAAATATTTTGTTATACAGCTTGAATAGAAGCACCAGTGGGGAGAGCTGGGAAAGCATCTGAAACATCTTTGTTCACTATAATCCCTGGTTTTAGTGAAGAACTGCTCTATGTGCAACACTGTTTCCAATCCTGGGGAAAAAAAAAAAAAAAGTTTTCCTTGTACTTTGCTTGATCATCTCTGTTCCATAACTGCTTTTTAAATAATGTCAGGTATGGTTTGGATATTCCCAAAATCAACATCATTAACTTTTCCTTTTGCTAAAGACAAAAGACCATATATTTGCTATTATTTAACAGGAGAAATAGCAATCAGAGAAGAAAATACATAAATATCAATGTCCATCAATTTATAAAGAATAGGATAGTACTTTAGGTACTTTTTTTTCAACAAAATAACATTAAAATAATGTATAATAATTTTTGAAAAAATAATAAAAAATTATTATGCTTCTTATATTCCTCATAAGAAAAGAAGATATATCAAAATTTCATGGGTTACTCTACAATAATTTTTTTCTTCGACTTAAGTTTACCAAAGAACATGAAGATAGTCTAACAAGGGGTTACATCGGCCTGGCGGCCAGTCAGTAGCGGGGCTCCACAGGGATCCATCTTAGGGCCAGTACTCTTTAATCTCTTTGTAAATGACTTGGATGCAGGACTTGAAGGAATAGTAATTACTTTTGCTGATGACACTAAATCGGGAGGAGCTGTTGACACTCTCAAGGGCAGAAAGGCCCTACAAAGAGATCTGGACAGACTGGAGAGCTGGGCAATCACCAACCGTATGAAGTTTAACAAGGGCAAGTGCTGGATTTTGCACCTGGGGCTCAGCAACCCTGGATGTGCACACAGACTGGGGAAGGAGAGGCTGGAGAGCAGCTCTGCAGAGAGGGACCTGGGGGTTCTGGTCGGTGGCAAGTTGAAATTGGGCCAACAGTGTGCCCTGGCAACCAACAGGGCCAACCGTGCCCTGGGGTGCATCAAGCCCTGCATTGCAGCTGGCCGAGGGAGGGGATTGTCCCGCTCTGCTCTGTGCTGGTGCGGCCTCACCTCGGGTGCTGTGGGCAGTTTTGGGCGCCAAAGTATATTCAGGATATAAAGCTACTAGAGAGTGTCCAGAGGAGAGTCATGAAGTTGGTGAAGGGTTTAGAGGAGAAAACATACAAGGAGCAGCTAAAGTCCCTTGGTTTGTTCAGCCTGCAGAAGAGGAGGCTGAAGGGAAACCTCCTTGCGGTTTACAGCTTCCTCACGCAGGGAGGAGGAGGGGCAGGCGCTGCCTCTTCTCTCCGGTGACCGATGACAGGACCCGAGGCAATGGCAGGAAGCTGTGCCCAGGGGGTTTAGGTTCTTCCCCCAGAGGGTGGTGGAGCCCTGGAACAGGCTCCCCAGGGAGGCAGTCACGGCACCAAGCCTGACGATATTCAAGAAGCACTTGGACAAAGCCATCAGAGACATGGTGTAAATTTCAGGGTTTTCCTGTGCAGGGACAGGAGTTGGACTTGATGATCCTGTGGGTCCCTTCCAACTCAGGACATACTATGTTTCTATGATTCTATAAGCTTCTCATCCCTAGCAATTCCTGTTAAAGGAGCAAAAGGCTACAGGAATGTCAGTTATTTACCTTTTAGCACCATATTTTAAGTAAAAGAAAACACAACTCATTAAGTCTTTGCTGTACCTCTAGTTTGGTAGCCCAGTAATACAGTATTGCTGCTTCTAGTAACAGGTTATTGAGTTTGCAAGACCTTTGGGCAGAGGCTGCCCAGGTTTGCTTTGTCTGAAAGTGTCTTGAGCTGCCTGAAGTTTTGTTTGGTTATGTTTTGTTTTCAACTTGGTTTACCTGTAACATCAAATGTTCTTGTGATCAGGTGGCTATGACTAATTATTTTGCCTTCCTTTATGTTTTTATGATATAATCACAGTTTTATATCCATAATAGTAACAAGAAGCTACTATATGCATAATGAGCTATCTACCACTAATGTGATGCAGTGCAAAGAAAAACAGGCCTAACACTGGAATGATAGAAAAGGCCGTGAGAAATGGAGACACAGGGTACTTTGAAGAAGACTACAGGTGTGGATACAATAAGTGGTGTGACACAGGCTTGGTAGTGGAGATACCGATTGCTGTGAACACTCACCCATGATCACTTAAAGAAGACCTGGACAGAATCAGGTTTCAGATGTAAAAAAGAACAAGTATCTAACAAGGTGAAATATGCCTTATAGAGTAGATTGAAATAGAATGTGGAGCTGCAGCATGAGTGGTGTAAAAGTGTGTTAGAAACATTATAAATAATTTTCAGCTTTGAGAGAGATAAGATCAGCAACAACTGGTTTGAGTTTTACAGGGGAATTCCCTACAGAAATCTCATCACCCCATTATAGCTAAGAGCCAATGTCTACTCTACGAGAGAATTTCTAGCAAGGGCTAGACAGAAAAGTCAACTTAAGGCTTATTGATATTGTCAGGTGGAGATTGAGTCCTGTGCACACACTATTGGATACTGCACAGCAGTACAGGATACTAGAATTAAAAGGCACAATCATTTCTGGGAATTGTTGATAGAAGAGGCTAAAGAAAAGGACAGGGTAATATTCCAAAAGTCACTGCTGAGAGATGACCAAAATGAATTATATAAACTGGACCTGGTATTCATGAAAGGAGGCCAAGTCCTTGCTGTTGCATCATGGTCAGATACAAGAGTAAATCAACATCTTTGGTGGATGCAGCAGTGGAAGAAGTTAAGAAGTACCAACACCTAAATGACCAAGTGCCAGAACTGACAAATTCCAATATTATTAAATTTATGGGATTTCCATTAGGTGCACACAGAAAATGGTAACAAGGCAACTATGAATTGTTGAAAGAACTAGGACTTTTCAGTTCCTAAATGAAACGGTAGCACATCATTTATCAAATCGAGTGCTTGTTCTGTTCAGCGGACATTATGCATATGTTTATTAGTCAAGTAAGAACTATATTAAGATCTTAATGTTTTAATGTGTTGTAAATGTGTTATCTAATGATTTGTAAATAAACTGGCCTTTTCCTTCTATCTGTAAGGCAGGAGCCAGAACCCCCTGGAAAAGTGGAGGGTGACAAAAGCTTAGATAAGAGGGTGATAGTATGTAGGGATGAACTGGGGTCAGAATCTTGACATGTCACCTATCCCACCAAAGACAATAGTCAATGATCTTTAACAAGGTGGACGGGCCACCTATACTTAACCCAGAAAAAGGGTATGTATGATTTTATATATGTTCAATAAGCAACCCCAGGTAAATCAAGAATGACAGGCGGGGGGCGGGGGGGAACCAAAACAAAAAAAAACCACCACCCAAAGGAAAAAAATTCAAAATCACATTCCTGCCAGTGAAGCACTCCAGATTCTGACATTCTGACACTAACATCTCCTACTGATACCAGGCGGAAGCCACCAACCTCAACATCAGGATCCTGAGCAGCAGAAGGATCAGGAAAATTACGTGGTGTCTGATAAGGCTTAAATTACATTTTCATTGATGCAGTGATAATGTCAGCTGTGCTGATGGAGACAGCTATACTGTGCTAGTACTCTTGGAATTTCATCTTACAATTCAATCAACACTGTTTTTGTAAGCATTACACTCACAGAAGGAGATTTTTTGCAAGGTTGCTCCACAGCTGCAGATCAAGTTTCATACAGCATTTCATAAAATAGAACCCAAGAGCTAACACAGGGCTACCAATACTCTAATGTGGCTGTTTCCTTTCTAAATTCAGACTGCCCCTTGGTTCCCTTCAGGCTTTAATGTAGGGGAAAATAGCTGAATTTCTACAAAAACATATGTTGGAAAAGTATGAGAAGTAATAAATCTCACATATGTGACTGACTTGTCTAAGCAGTTCTAAACTCTTTCTTCAATTCAGTAATATCTTGTGTTACAACAGCTTATGGTGAAAGCGCTATCAGCAATTTCCTATGTTACTAGCAATATATCTGAAGAAATATTTCAAACCGACAATTTCTTTCCAAGGAGCAATTTATTTTCCAGAGTACAGATGAAGTCAGTATCCACTAAGTTCTAAAGATATTTTGTCTTCATTGTAACACACTGTTAAGGTAGATATGTCAAATCAAAAATACTCAGATGAAAGGTAAACATCCTAGATTAAAGCAGGTGGTGCTATTCATTTACATGCCATGCCTGATACCCAAGTAGTACTAAACTGGTATTTTGATGTTATTTGAACACACAAGAAACTGATCTGCTTCTGCCTGCTGAATTTAATACCGAACAATAAAATCCACCTAAAATTCTGTTACCTCTTTGTTACAAAGCTCCTATTTAACAGTTGAAACACCACTCAAATGTAAGGTGGTGGTATCTGTACTTCTGTTGCTTTTGTTAGTCTAGGTTCCAGGAGGTCGGGTTTTGATACACCTTTCAGTCAACTTGGAATTATGTCGTATATGCCTGAACTTTCAATGTAATTAATGAGATATGAAAACAGATAATCAGGAGTAGGGGAAGCAACAAGAACAAAAAAAAGTCCTGTGGAAGTTCGTGACTTGATATTAGTATTGTGAAATGCAAGTGGCACTCAGTGATACAGTCAGGTAAAAGAGGAGGTATTGTCATTTGTTGAAAAGCACTAAAAACAGGACTCCACATATGAACACTTGAATTCTACTGTCAGGCTACAGCTTGATTTTTTTAATGAGACAGACACATGAATTTAAAACAATTAAGTCATTTAAGTGACCCTATTATTATTAGTTTAAATGTGAAATTTTTAAGACATTTTAAAAACAAAACAAAAGAAAACAAAACAAAAAAACCCACAACCAAACAAAAAAGCCCCAAATCCCCCCCCAAAAAAACCAAAACAAAGAAAAAAAATCACTGGGGCTTAGAGTAAAAAAAAGCATCTTATATATTCAACAGTAACAACTCCTTGTTATGTGTTCGCCAACTGCAAAACATTTTGCTTAATTTTGCGTAAGCTTTTTTAGTCTATTTTATAAAATGGTAGACAACAGATCTATCAGACAAAAGAAAATCAAAGCCTTCTGTCTTCAGTATTTGGGTATAATTTAGAATTATTCTTTACCTTTCTGCTATGGATGGAAGCAAAAATCATTATTATCTCGTTCATACAGGAAGTTTATTATAGCATAATATAAATTCATTTATAATATTTTTGTGGGTTAAATGAGTCATAACATTATTGAATATATGGTAATGTAATATATCTTTCCAGGATCTACAGACAATAACTTGTCTAGAACCAACTATTTTCACTCTCATTTCCATCCAATAAAGAGCTAAACTCAGCTTCATCTGTACGAATTACACTCCCACCCTGTTCTGTAGTAACAAAGCAATCATATTTAGAGTAATCAGAAATTGCATGCAGACATTTAGTTACTATATAAAACCAAATTCGCTACATGAATATGAGGATAAGTTGCTGGCTAGGTAAGGAGACTATCTCATACAGTTTAAATCTGCTAGGCACTAACCTTACAAATGTGGGATCAAGGTTGTAAATTGTGCCAGCAGCTACACTTCCTTTAGAAATTATTTATAAGTTGACATTTTGCCTGGTATTTTGACAGTTCCATGCTAGCTGTGAGTGATGCTTTCATTCACAACTACAACTACTACATAACAAATGAGAAAGTCTGCACCAGCTTCTTCAATGATAGAAAGCTCATTAATATGCCAGAGAAACTGACAATAAAATTGTAGAAAATGGCCATTCCAATGATTCTTTTCTTACACAGTTGAATAAAGAGTTGACCTTTAGCATAATATTAATTATACCCAAAGTTAGTTACCCCAAGCACTGCCCCTGCATATTCTATCTTGTTGCAAACCAGCAGTCCTGGTTAACAGGGGAGGTCCAAGGCTGGCCAATGTGACACCCATCGACAAGAAGGGCCAGAAGGAGGATCTGGGGAAGTACAGGCCAGCCAACCTGATCTCAGTACCAGGGAAGATTATGAAGCAATACACTTTGAGTGAGCTCACCAGGCTCAGGATACTGAGCAGGACGATCTGGGGATCATGCCCAGGCAGCATGGGTTCATGAAAGGCAACTCCTGCCTGACCAACCTGATCTCCTTCTATAACCAGGTGATGCACCTAGTGGATGAGGGAAAGGCTGTGGATGTTGTCTACCTGGACTTTAGTAAAGCCTTTGAGACTGTCTCCCACAGCATCTTCCTAGAGAAGCTGGTGGCTCAAGGCTTAAACAGGTATACTCTTTGCTGGGTTAAAAACTGGCTGGATGGCCAAGCCCAGAGAGTTGTGGTGAGTGGAGCTAAATCCACTTGGCAGCTGGTCACGAGCGGTGTTCCCCAGAGCTCAGTTTTGGGTCCAGTCTTGTTTAATAGCTTTATCAATGATCTGGATGAGGGGATTGCGTGCACCCTCAGTAAGTCTGCAGATGACACCAATCTGGGTGGGAGTGTTGATCTGCTTGAGGGTAGGAAGGCTCTACAAAGGCATCTGGACAGGCTGGATCAATGGTTCGAGGTCAGCTCTATGTGGCTCAACAAATGCCACATCCTGCACTTCTGCCACAACAACCCCATGCAATATTACAAGCTTGGGGAAGAGTGGCTGGAAAGCTGCTCAGCGGAAAATGACCTGGAGATGTTGGTTGATAGCCAGATGAACACGAGCCAGCAGTGTGCCCCAGTGGCGAAGGAGACCAACAACATCCTGGCTTGTATCAGGAACAGTGCAGCCAGCAGAACTCAGGAAGTGATCAAGGCCCCTGTACTTGCCACTGGTGAGGCCACACCTTGAATATTGTGTTGAGTTTTGGGCCCCTTGGTACAAGAAAAACACTGAGTTGCTGGACCATTTCCAGAGAAGGGCAATGAAGCTCATGCAGGGTTTGGAGAGCAGGTCTCATGAGAAGAGGTTGAGGGAACTGGGGTTGTTTAGTCTGGAGAAGAGAAGGCTGAGGGGAGACCTTATTGCTCTTTACAACTACCTGAGTTTGTAGTGAGGTGTGTGTTGGTCTGTTCTCCCAGGTTACCAGTGATAGAATGAGATGAAATTACCTCAGCTGCATCAGGGGAGGTTTAGATATTAGGAAGAATTTCTTTACTGAAAGAGTGGTCAGATATTTTAAGAGGCTGCCCAGAGAGGTGGTGGAGTCCGCACACCTGGAGGTGTCTAAAAAAGGTATAGACTTGGCACTTCAGGGCATGGTTTAAGAGACATGGTATTGCTGGGTTGACAGTTGTAGTTGATGATCCTAGAGGACTTTTCCAACCTTAGTGATTCTATGATTCTATGGCCCTATGAACTAATACTCTATTCCCTGAAGAAGACTGAGATGATTATATTACCACTTGCATATGATTGTGATCTAGCGCAATCTGAAAACCAAGGATTACTAAAACAAGCACTAAGCAGGAGTACTGTGTAATGGCAACCAAAATAACAAACCAAAGAAATTTTTGGCCAGGAAACTTTGAAAAGTCTCTATCTACAGCCTTTGCTTTTAAAAACTTATTTCATTTTTTAAATCTGTTCAAATTTCAATCAGCCCTTTCTTGCTATTCTGTCAATCTGCAGTTTTTATTTAGCCCCTGCTACTAGACAGGCACCACATACAACTGGGGAGCTTCTAGCTTACTTAGCAGATAGTTTAGACTCTCTCTTTAGTTTTTTTGCAGCTGCCTTATCAGATTCCTAGTATATTATATGACACATTTTTGCATATGTACACGATTCACCCATGAAAATGTCTCACTGATGTAACTCTCTTGTGTGATTCAGAAAATCAGAAATTCAGAAGCATTTTCAATTTCATAATTCTATTTCCAACAGAAGCATATGCAAACATCATTTGCCACAACATACCCTTGTAGAAAAGGCAGCCAACATCCTCCTGAGCTGCATAAGGCAGAGCATTGCCAGCAGTTTGAGGGAGGTAACTCTTCCCCTCTGGTCAGCACTGGTGAGACACAAGTGGGTGCTGGGTCCAGTGCTGTGCTCACCAGTGCAAGAGAGACAGGGACATCCTGCATTGAGTAAAGTGATGGGTCACAAAGATAACTAAGGCATCTGGCATACAAGGAGTAGCTGAAAGAGCTGGGATTGTCCAGTCATCAAAAGGAAAGTGTGAAATAATTGCTGGAGGTGACTTAGAAATTACCAGAGCACATCTCCAACCCAAAAGTTACCTGCCTCTAAGGTGCGACCACTCCTCACTGGGCATGTGTTATGAATTTCTACTAGTCTACACTTTTAAAAGTAAAGCGAGGAAATTGTATACCAATCATAATAAAGGTATGTATGACTAGAGTCACTCAGACTCCACCTGAAAGATAAAAAATAGTATAAAATATGCGAAAAGAAAGAAGGTGTTAGCGAAGATACCATCATGTACGACACTGACTTCTGGGACCAGTCAAGGGGCTGAGCCCCTCTTCCCCCCCACTGGGACACCTTTGGGTAAGACTGGAAACCTCTATAGAGTCACTTTAAATCTCTAATGTATTAGAGTTACTTTGCTTCATATTAGAGTCTCTTCATATTCATTTAGCATACTTGTAGCCTAGCAGTGTACTCATATTCTTGGTATTTGTGTGTGTCTTGTAACCAGCAATCTTATCACCAGTAATCCAAAGCACCTGTGTGTCTGTTGCTTTAATAAATTGCACTATTCATTAATCTAGCCGTGATTATTCTCATTGAGTGCGACCGGCCGGGACATCTGCCAAATTACTTAGGAACAACAAATACCCTGATGTGTGGTTACTTCTACAACCCTTAGAAAACAAACCGTTGACCAAGTCTGAGACTAAGACTGGACTTAGCTGCACCTAGACTCCTCTCTGAGAAGGAGTTTAGAAAGCAAGGGGGTCCTGTCTGAACCTCGTGACTCAATGGTAGGGTCTCTCCCTAGCCACTCCTCAGACTTCTACCATTCATGTAACATAAAGGCTGAAGGGGAATCTTATTAGTGTGTATTAAAACTTACTGGGAACAGGAAAGGTGAGAGACACAGACTTTTCCTCAGTGGTGCCCAGTGACAAGACAAGAGGAAAAAAGCCTAATTGAAATGTAAGAAATTCTGTTTATAAATAAGAAAAAGCATTTTCACTGTGAGGGTGATCAACTTGGAACAGAGAGACTGTGTAGTCTCCATCCCTGGAACTATTTAAAACAATGTGGACACAGCCCTCATGAACCTGCTCTAGCTGACCCTGCTTTGAGAAGAGCAGTTGGCCTAGAAGCTCTTCAGAGTTGCCTGCCAGCCTCTGTGACTCCTATTCATTTGTGGTCACATAATTTCCAAATGTAACAATGGAATTGCTTTCTGGAAAAAAAAAAAAATCCACTGTTTCTTAGAGTATGCCTACATTAGCAGTTTGGCACAGAGTATAAACACTTTTAAGAAGAAAAAGCCTACTTGATAAACAATAGGGAGCACTTATATATTGGTAGAGAGATACTACTGAACTCCTTCAAGGTGAAACCAAGCAGAACTTCATCACCAGGATTTCACATAGCATATTGCTAGTAGGGACACAAGGTCAATATAATCGAACCTGTAGAAATAAGGAAACACAGCAACACTCCAGCAACCAGCTTTTACAAGGCATGACCAGTTTCTGGAGCTGTAATCAGAAGTTTCTAGACTTTGAGGTAATATAAAAATATTTTTATATGCAAGTTAATAAAAAATAGTACACTCTACCTGATAACCAAATGTGTTGTTTTGTGACCCATGCCTTGGGACTCCTGGATTTTCACATGCTGTGCGAGTAGGTTCTTAAAAAAAAAAATACAATAAATTAAAGACAAAACAAATTACAGTATTTTAATGAAATACATTAATGTGTCACGAAATTAAGCTTGTTCAACAACATGCAATAAGCCAATGAGAGAAATAAAAATAAAGTGACTTGATTCTTAGAGAGTATAAAATAACACCAGGATTATTCAACATAGCTGAAAGCTCCTAGATTGACTTAGCAGGAAAAGGAATAATAAGCATTTCAAGAAACTTCAATAATATGGGTGTAGCCTTACCTATACATCGAGGAGAAGAACCACTCCATGTGCCATCTGCCTGGCAAATCCTGGTGTTGGAGCCAACCAAAATAAAAGGAGGATTGCAGCTGAAGGAGACTTCTGATTGATAAATAAAGCTTTTGCCTTCTCTTCTCCCTTGAGCAGGTACTCCAGGGTCACCACAAAACTTTGCTGTGATAAAAGACATCATAGAAATGGAATATGTCATTTATTAAAATAGAAAAAAATGACACTTATATAAACTCAGTCAAGCAGTTACTCCAAATTTTGTATTTATTTTATTAAACACAGGTCAAATACAGAAACATTTAATAGGAATCCAAAGAGAGACTAGATAGCCAATCTTTAGTCTGCTTCAGTTTGCAGCAGTGCCTGCATTATGGTTTTGGTCATTAACTTGAGGTTGACACTCAGGGTTACACAACTTATTTTATTAAGGCCCAAATATCGACAATTCACCTCTGCCCCAAACCAAATCAATCTGCAAATCTTCCTACAGAGAGCAATCAGAGAGTATACCAAACCTTCATGTCAATCTCCCATCCTCTCCTGCTTTCTGCCACCTACCCCATGCTCAACATTTTTGTATGATTAAAGGATTTGTCACAAAGATTTTAGGAATTGTGAATTCTTACTTCCTCATCCTTCCCTGAAAGATAAGATTTGGTATGTATGGAAATACAACATTTGAAAGTTAGTATAGCTAACAAAAAAAAAAAATCATAATAAATTTCAGCTGCAGTCTGAAAGTCAAACACTAATAAGCTGTTACTAGGCAGGATAAATTTGACTGATAACATATCCTTAAATTAATCTTTTCACTTTATACATATCACCTAAAGATTCCTTATGTCTATAGTATAGCATAACTAAGTAAATGCACTGCTGGCAAATTTACTGTCCGCCTTCTGCAGTATGAAGTACTGATTATTGTCAGAAGCTGGATTTTGAATAATTGATTCAGGAAATGCAATCAGCTATGGCAAACCCTGTGCCATCAGACTATATTATTTCCTGACACACTGTGAATTCCAATATTGTAGAGTCTAATTTCATATCAAACAGAAAATGCTGTAATATGCATGAAAAAATAAAACACTAACCCAGGTTTGTGCAACGACATATTTCTAAAAAGTCATGCTCTACAGACAGTGGAATTTCTACTCCATTTTTCTCTTCTACAAACAAAATTTAAATTACATCTCTTAAACAACCACCTTCAAAATACATTTTTAATACACCTATTTTTGTCACCTGTGCCTTAAGCTGTCCAAAGGACCTGCTCATGTGAAATGCTCCTGCCCTCTACCTCTTACTGAAAACTCTGACTGTATGGGAAGTCCATGCACACACATTTTTGAAGAAAAAGGGCTTAATCTATAACATACTAGAAATTTATATAATTCCATGGATTTAAGTTGAACGGGACTGTAATTTATGCTTTTATTAGAATATACTGTGGAAATCTTAATTTGTGAATACATGAAACACTTAGAGATTGCTCTATGCGTACCCCCTGCTCTGGGTGTACCTGCTTAAGCAGGGGGGTTGGACAAGATGTTCTCCAGAGGTCCATTCTAGCCCCTACCATTCTGTGATTCTGTGATTTTTAACGCAGACGCTTGAAATTATCTCCTGAACTGTTCTTTGTACCAACGAAGTAGCAACCACTCTCAAGGAAAATAAAACCTTCACATTAAAAAATTGTGGTTTTTTTTAAAGTTTATTACTTTTTTTTAATAAAACTAAGTAAACTCCAACCCTTCGTTGATGGTAAGCTTTACCCGATCATTGAATAGTTACTGAATATCATCTGCCTTCTATATAGGTAACAATGGAAACCAGGCACCATGGTAAAACACGACAGTTTTCCTCTGATATTTGAATAGGACAAACTAAAGTTGCAGCAAACTGGAAGCTCTGTGAGCCCTACCAATCCCAATGGAAATATTTTCCTAAGGACTCTGAGAGCCTTTAACAGAGACAGGGCTGTGGAGCCCTGGCACTGAAACTGTGAGGCTAGACTCAGTCTTCAAAGACATTTAATAGATTAACAGAAAGGTTTATCTGCAGTTAGGAATTTTCAGGCATAGGTCTATATTTTTTCTTGCCATCTATTGCTAATCTTGTAAAAACAGCAGTCCTTTACTCAAATTACTATATGAATAATTAAGCAGACAAATTTACTAGGTCATATATGACAAATACTCAACCAAAGACATGACCATATTCCATTCTGAATAATTATTCCATGTTATAACTATACCTTGCATATCTTCAGCTATAGGCTCTATGAAACCACGCTGTGAACTAAATTTCTCATGTCAAGAACTGCTTAAAGATTGCTCATCGAGAATGACTTTCACCAGCTCCTTCTCATTTCTGCCAGATGGCTCCTAGTTTACGCTCCTTGGCAAGCACTGGCTGCCAATTGACGTCGCTTGCAAGCCAATGGGTAACCATTGCACATCAACAACATTCAGTTAATGTAATGTCTGCATGAAACAGCCTTTAATTCCCAGGCAGTTTCATTCTGTGCTAACTATACCTTTTAAAAAGTTTAAAGGTGGAGCCCTTTTTTCAGGGCATATTGAGTATTCCAACCTCAAAGAAGACAAAGAGCTTATGGCATCAAAAATTGAATGTAAGGACACAATATTTTAATAAAAAACATATGACGAAAAGAATTTTTCATGGTCTTTGGTGTTGATAATATAGTGGACTGTAGAAGAGCTCCATCTAGAGAACTTAAACAACAAATGGTGGAATTTTTTCCTTCCTGAAACAATGCAGTTCACAATGTTCCAGCTCTGGCACGTAGTGTTTCAGCAGCACTAAGCAAATGTTGTTGATGATATGAGAATATCATCAGGAAAAAAAAAGGAAAAGAAAAGATCATCTCTATGATATGCTTTCACAGTAGTAGCATATAGCCAAAACAGAGAACAGTTTTGAAAGGGAGAGATGAAGAACATAAAAAATAGTAAAAGAATGGAGAACTGCATTTTGCAACATTTAGCAAGCTACCTGGCAAGTTCAGCTATTTGGCAAGTTCGAATTTAACTTCAGAAACTGTAAAGCCACAAAGATGAAATTGTGCTTTTCCAGTGAGACTGCTTGCTCTAGGCCATTACAGAGTTTCAGTGGTATAGCTATTCTACAAATAACTACAAAACCTCCTTCTTCAGTGCAATCAATTGGATATCTCTCAGAAGCATCACAATCACTTCTTTAAAAAAACTTTTTCAATAATGAGTGGAACAACACCAACCTAAAGAAAAAGCCACATTTGCTATTGTAATGAAATTTGTAGCAATATAAAAATCCATCAATTTTATAACTTTCAGGTTAACAAAATTTACTGCATGAAACTTATAACTTAATTTAGTGTAAGAGGAAAAATGGACAATTGTCAAGGGATCACCCTGGGGCCTAGACAACATTACCAACAGAAAAAACTCTCTGTGACATCAGAGAAAGTTTAGGATGAGCAACGAACAAATAAAAGAGATTATAATGGAATTCCCTCTATTCTATATGTAGCTGGATCTGAAAACACCACAGCACCTCTTAATCTTGTTTTGCCTTGGATCATTTGGTATGCATTGCCTGTAATTTTTTTTATTTTTTTTTTTGTGCCTGTGTTTAAGGTTTCTTATACACTCACAAAGGATTTACAGATATTCCTATGTCTTCCTCAATCTACAAATTATGTTACAGTTTTGGAAAATGTAGAAGGATTGTCTTTGTCCCAGGTTTGAAATGAACTCAGCCACTGCTAGGGAGAAAAAAATAAAAAAAAAAAAAAAAAGGGGAAACTTTAAAGACAAAAAAAGCACTATCGTTGAATAAAGAAATACAGGATTATAAAGTAAATACATACGCAAACACTGAGGTACTTCACCACTCCATGTTCCATTCCCAACACAAGTCAAAACAGCAGGAAAAGAGAGTTCATATCCTGGAGAGCAGACATAGCTAACGCTAAATCCCCAGTCCAAGTTTGTTCCTTCCAACCTTCCATTAGAGATCTGCGGAGGAGTTGGGCAGGTAACAGCTGCAATAATATTCAAAATAATTAGGCCCAGCTGCTGTAAATATCCCCAGTGTACACAATTACCAGAAGAACCATATGTGCTAATTTCACCTTTTTCAGAGGACAATACAGTCAGGACATGCTATCTTCCTCACTGTATTCTTGCCACATTTCCTGAAGCTAGTATTTCTGGTTTCCTCCATTTAGGAGACAGTGGCTGACTGATGAAGTGTCTTAAATAAAACCGGATGCTGTATCAAACCAATAGGAAGACTACCTAAAAATCAGTACGGAGACTATGAAGTGTACAACATTTAAGATATGTCTGGTAGTATTTTGTTTGTTTAGACAACATAGAGTACAATTATCTTTAGTTACTGTGATAATAGTCAAGTTAACCTCCTTAGACATTTGCTAGATATTAATGCCCAGGGATGAAATTCCAGGGTGATCGTTCCAGATTATGAGTTCCACAGTTTGGTTAGTATTTGTTTCATGAACAGCTCCTCACCAAAAATTGTCTAGCTTCTAGCTAGAGCAAGAAAATGTAAGGATTTGCAACCTCTTGAAACTGTTGGTGTTGTTATATCTAAGGTGGTCAGCAAGAAGTATTTCAGCATAGTTTCTCATTTCCAGGTCGCCCAAGTAAAAACAGAAACATCTTCTACTCAGTTGTAGGAAAGAGGACTGAAAAACACCACAGACGACAGTAGAAATAAACAAACATAACTGTGGTGATGAATATGAAAGTGTTATTCACTGGATAATGGGGTAGTAACAGAAAATTGTTAATTAAGAGCGGAAGGAAAGAGGGTATAAAAGAAGTCAAATAAGAAAAAATCAAAATCAAAAAGAGAAAGGGGGAAATTTAGGCCAAAGTCACTAGAATGAATGAGAAAAGAAAAGGCGTAAAAAAGAGAAAAGTTGGGCGAAACCATGCTAGCAAAAGAGAAAGAAAGCAGTGGAGACAGTTAGGGTAAAAGAGAAAAGGTGGTGACTAAAAATAAAACAGAGAACACATAGGTCACAAGAATGGAGGAAATTAAATGCTGCATTCATCACAAGGGTGCCAGAGCAGTGGAACAGGCTGCCCAGGGAGGCTGTGGAGTCTCCTTCCCTGGCGACATTCAAAACCTGCCTGGATGCGTTCCTGTGCCCCCTGCTCTGGGTGTGCCTGCTCCAGCAGCGGGGTTGGATGAGATGATCTCCAGAGGTCCCTTCCAGCCCCTGCCATTCTGTGATTCCGTAATAACCTTTAAATTTATGTTTAGACAGCTATCATCTTGCAGGCTCGAAAGAAGTCAGAGGCACTAGATCAGAAGTACTGTGTATTTGATTGTGATCTGCATATGGCTCACTATGTACCATCTCCCCATTCTTATTATAATCTTCAGTGAGACAACCTGGACTATTTACACCACAAAGATGCTCTGCAGCATCATTCATGGCTGTCTGAGAATGCTGGGAGAAAGTAGTACAATTCTGAAATAATCCTTTCCCAACGAGTAAACCATCTCTAAATTTGAAGGCCCTATTTTTTATAGTTTCTATTTCCCTTGCTCTGGTTCATAGCTTAAAAAAAAAAACAACCAAGCAACCAACCCAGAAAAGGACATGACAGTTTTTGCCACACTTTCATGATGCTTTAATAAAAGTAATTTAAAATAAATACACTGAGCAGCAAAAGTCTGTCCGCATTCTCTGAGAGCTTCATGACTAGTCCTTTTAAAAAGATCTGTATGTTTTAAATTCTGAGCTGAATAATAGAGGAAGAAATACCAATCAATAATTAGGAAAGGAGACATAAGGAGTAACATGAAAATTGGTGTAATATCAGAATTTTGGTGTGAAAAAAAAACAAACCAAACCAACGTCCAGCAACAAGGCAAAATGCCTCTCTAAATGTTTTGGTTGGAGATTTAACCATAAATAGGTACAGCAACATTTCTCAGTTTAAGAGCTGAAAGCATATTACAAATGCAAGTCTGCAGAAAGACAATGCTTGAATAGTTGAATATTTAGTTGCAGATGAACATGCATCCTCTTCCAACCAGGCAAAGCCAGAGGATTATTTATATCTTCTATTTCAATGGCATGGTGACAATTATGCATCCATTTTCTGCTCAGTTCATTTTCCAATTATTTTAACTAAATGGTACCAGACGACCCTGGCACTTCCTCCTGACAGTAAAAACTAATTGTTATACATTTCAAACATAGTACTGCATGTTTATTATTTTAATTACACAGTCAAAGAAATGGGGTTTATTAACTTACCTAGTGCACTCACACAAATCTGTGTGGAGTAGAACGACATTTTAAGAATACTATAGATTCTGTGTTTGATTATTATTTAGTATTCATACAAGCCATAAATATGTATGACCTAAATGCAGAATGACTCAAAAACTCAAAGCCAAAATTGACAGTCTCCTTCTTTGTATGGTTCTGTTGTAATCAATTCAGAGCTAGATCTCCTGCTCCCAGTCAGGTGCCCTGTAGTCCTTAAGAATTTGAGGCTTGGAAACTACATAATAAATACTTGTTCTGTCTTATGATTTTTAGCTGTTCACTTATAGCCACAATTGTAGACAGACAGACTCTTGGTGAATAGGACTGGTATGGCCATTCTGTTCTTAAAAACAATTTTGTAACTGAAGCTGAGGCTGGGTAAGAACACAATATGAATATTTTAAAAAGTTAATTATTAAGAAGATCTCAAAGTCTGACATTCTTAAGAATGTGTTGGGAAAATAACTTTAAAAATTGACATTATCAAAGATGAATTAACATTAAAATGGACTTGGTAAGATATCAGGAGAATTGTACTCAGCAAGGAAATTAATTGTAGATGGGGTGGAGAACTGAAATTTATTTGATCTGTTTTGATGAAAAATTGCAAAATTCCAATAAAACAGAAAAATCAGGAATTCAATTAGTAAAAGAGAGAAAAGAAAGATCTTGGGATTAACCCTTTTTGTTTTCAAAGTAGACAAAATAACAGGAAGCAGAAAAATTTTATGAGGAAATTTGCCAGAAGGATTTAGTCTTTTTGCTGAGTGTGTCAGTACAGCACAGTGATGTTCAAAGATGCATGTCTAATGAAGGAGGGATCAGAGAAAGATCTTAGTATTATGGACAGGGTAACCCAAAACAATTTGCCTTTGCCAAAGTTCAGTTGTATATATGCAGACCTTTCCCAAAGGTGTCTATTGTGCTTAAATGGTCTTTTTATAAAAGACAGGAACATGTATAAGGTCTTTTTATGGTATGACATGCTAAACTTAACAAACAAATCTAAACCATCATTTTATGTTGGCTAATTCAGTTTAGCAGCAAAGTAATAAAATGTCTATAAAGCTACAAAAAACAGTTCAACATACTGTGCTGATATGAAACATAAAAAGGAAAAGAAGCAAAGGATGAAGTCACCTCTCCTGCAGCCAAAAAATTAGTTCAGTGCATTCATACTAACAGTAAGTTTTAATTTCAGTGGAAATATTTGGCTGACTCATTACAATAAACAGTGGATATAAATGTCATAGAAGAAATAGCTGACAATGAAAATAAACGCTGTACCTTTGCATGTTGGGATTACTCCACTCCACGTGCCATTGCTAGTACAAGTGCGAATTAAAGAGTTATTTGATTCCATTATATAACCAGGTTGGCACATATAAGTAACATTTTGTCCAACAACATAATCATCACCATATCTCATGCCATTGGCTGGGACTCCTGGATCTCCACAACTGATAACTGCAAGTAAATATTTGAGGAACAGATTTTAAAACCTAAATGTGATTTATTTATATATGAGGGGGCAAACATAGGGCAAAACTAGGAGTTTATTGAGGAAAAAAGGAGAAGAAAAGGTATCATAAATCTTATCTCCATAAAGAGAATATAAACATATATGTAATCTGAATTAGCTGCCAAAAACAAGTGGAGCTATACAGCAGTTATATTTAGAGAACATCAATACATCTGTTCAACAGTAGAAGTAATGAAATCTACAATTTTGATCAGTAAAATTTCAAGATTATAAAATGAAAAAAAGCAAGAAATAATCCATATGTCACTACCACCCTTTGATACCCTCCGATTTTCCTATCAGTTCATTTTTAAACCAGTTTCTTTATTAAAGAAGTAGATATCTACTGCTAAGTTTACTTTTCCACGGGTACATCCTGAAAGGAAACATAGTCTGGGAAATTTAAAATACATGACTACAAAAAGCTCCCACTTTGTAAATGCTCAGATGGTTACTATGTACATAAACAGATGAGAATGTTCAGGCAACCCCCAAACATGGGCCATGGCTTATGCCAAAATTAGGCCTATATTACTTCAATTAGTGGGAGTGGTTGTAAAGCCTCTTGTCACTTCTAGCCTCAGGACATAATTTAATATCCTAATGAGATTAACTATTCATAAGGAGTTAGTAAAGAGTTATATCATTATAATCCGAGAATAATGGCAAAATAGGTTAGTTTCTCTCAGATCTGGTCAATTGGATCTATCAATTTCTGGAATAATTTTCAGGGTAAGAAATCTTGAGAACCCTAGTGACAATGATCAAAAGCTGTTGCTTTCAGGAAAAAAAAACAACAAACCAACCAACAAACCAAACAAAAAACCCCACAAAACAACAACAACAATACCACCAACCCCACAAACCAACCCGAACTCTGGGGAAAAATTATAGTTCATACAAAATACAGCACCCGTGTGTTTTAGTTTATCTTACTGTAACTTGAGAATCCCCCTACACTATTTTTATCTCTTCTGGAAAACTGTGGGAGGCAGTTTCCTGGGAATAAAACACATCCTGGCCACTTCCAACTCAATGCCAAAGCATGACCAATGTGAATGGCCCCCTTTCTGTATCCCTGTCTCCAAAATCAGAAAACCCATGACTACATGTTTGTAGTGTATTCTGTCCAGGTCCCTTGATCTAAATAATTGGGGAATTGAGAATTCATGGTGTATAGTATGCCTGCTCTACAGTTTATCACAGTCTGAGGAGCAGATACTGATTAAACTGCTTGTATCAAATCTTAAAAAAAAAAAAAGTCCCACACAATCACTCTCTGTGGATACAGAAGAGACTATGAAATATACCACAGGGTTATCTGGTTTAGTCTAAAGGCAGTTAATGCAGTGATAAATAAAATTGGAGATCACTGCATTTTATTTTACCTAGTAAAGCAGTAATTTTAATTTTTTTTTTAATTTAAAAGTCATAGATTTTTCTCTGTCATTCTTCAAAAAACATAGAGCTGTGAAGGACAGAACTGTTTCTTTTAGGTACAGAAGTATATTCATATACTGTACATGTTCTTTCTTTATTTGACATTTTCCATTTACTATCCTTAATGTTGCAAATTCAACTAAAATAATCCTTGATATTTTTCCAAGTATACTATTGTTTTGACACTTATGCTTTTATCATTTTTCCCTAATCTTTGTTTCATCTTTTTAGATTTTCTTGCATGAAGAATATTTCAAATCATTGCCTTATGAATTTAAGAACATGCAAACACCATAAACCATATATGATCAGACAGCTCCACAAACAATCCATTTATTTTATACCATTGAAAACTATTTTCATTGTTTATTTAAATCCAACTAAAACCTTGTTCTCAGCGTTTTCATTCACTTTCTTTGCAATCTCCATTTCTTTCTTCTGGTCATCAATACAAACTTTTTGCTTCTTCCACTGTTACAGTTACTGTAATGATTGTACCTTTTCCTGCTTCTGACTCTTTCACATCGATCCATTATACAGCAAAAGCCACCATGGCTTTAGCAGATCTCTAGATTGTTCTACCTTCTCAAAATCCCTACCTTCCTATCATTAACATTTTAAGCCATATTTAAAAAAAAAAAACACAAAACAAAACAAAACCACAAAACCAAAACAAACAACCAAACCAAACAAACCCAGACCTGATTTTCTTTCATGTGTTTTTGCCCTTCTGTACTTACTAGTCTTTATCTTACTATAGCAAAGAGAGTTGCATGAAAGAGGAGACTTGGGGGGGGAGGGGGGGAAGTCATTCTTCATATTACTGTGTTGTAACATTAGAACAGTTCATAGAAGTGGGTTAACCTGAGAAGCCCCAGGCCTGTGCTGCACTATGTTGCACATCCAGCATAGCATTCAGACCTGTGCTGTGCCACCCAGATCCCTTGGCCAGGGCACAATCTCAGCCAGCTCATTTCAACAGAGCAGCTGGAGGCAGCTCCCACTCGGTATCAACGATTTCGCCAGCTGCATGTTCTTGCTTTTTATCTAGCAAGAAGTTCTCATGAGAACATTGTTTCTGGCTGTAGAAATGATAGAGATTTTCCTTGTAAGAAAATTGTATAATAGTTTGAACAACTGAAAGGGGAGAATCTTTGCTATGGACAAGGTCTGAATGGCATGCTGCAAGTGGGTCAGAGGCTTGTTCGACGCTACACTTCCCAGGGCTCCCAGCATATAAAGGGGCATAAGAATATCTGTACTATCCTCTTCTTATAGTGCTAGCTCTGAAAAATAGGATTTTCAATGATACACAAGAAGTAGCCCATTACTTAGTAGCTGTAATAAGTATGGGCTGGCTGTAAATTTTGACAACACCTGGAGTAAACAAAAGTGGCATATCCTGAATCTTCCTATTAAAAGGGACATGAGACAGAACAACCAATTAGGACACTGATATGTGCTATGTGTTGCTTAGAGTAGTGTTGTGGGCCCGAAAGTAGGTCAAGATCTTGTCTGGAGAAAAGAACCTGGAATTGTGGAAGATCCTAGAAAAGGAGATGTGTGGCGACAAATATTAGGGGACGACCCTGGCTGATAACACCTGAGTTTCATATGAGCAGAGGCATAGTACAAACATATGGGACTTTGAACCCACCTTTCCCAGGACAGCAGACAACTCCCCTAATGTAACCCTGAGAGGGAGCAAGGAAGTGTGAGATAATAAGGCAAGTAAAATCTCTAAACTGTGTGGTTCTTAAATGTACACCAGCATCCAGATCCACTGTGGACTGCTGTTTACTTTGTGTCACCCATGACAGCCACTCGGGACAGGTGTTTACCTAAGCTGTTCTGGAAACCAACAATGATTCCATGAGGGTCCACGACTTGAACAGGCAGTAAGCAAATTTTGGGAAATCTTGTCATAGTAAAAAATGGAGAACATGTGTATTGGTTTTGGCTGGGATAGAGTTAATTTTCTTCATAGTAGCTTGTATGGTGTTGTGGATTTGTGATGAAAGTGCTGGTAACATAGCAATATTTCAGTCATAGCTGAATGGTGCTTGCACAGCACCAAGGCCTTCTCTGTTTCTCATGCTGTCCTGCAAGCAAGTAGGGTGGGGGTGCTACAGATGTTGGGAGGGGACACAGATGGGACAGTTGACTCAAACTGACCAAAGGGATATTCCACACCTTATGTCATTGTGCTCAGCAATAAAAGCTGCAGAAGCGGGGACATTCGGAGTTATGGTGTTTGTCTTCCCAAGGAACCGGTATGCATGATGGAGACCCACTTTCCTGGAGATGGCCAAGTACCTGCCTGACAATGGGAAGTAGTAAATGAATTCCTTGTTTTGCTTTGCTTCTCTGCACAGCTTTTGTTTCACCTATTAGATTGCCTTTAACTCAACCCACAAGTTTTTGCACTTGTACCCTTCCAATTCTCTTCCCCAACCCACTGTGGGGGAGTAAGTGCGCAAGCGGATGTGTGGTGCTTAGCTGCTTACTGGCGTTAAACCACAAAAGCAAGGTAGGGACAGGTACAAAAAATTAAATAAAACCTGCCCTTTCAACAAAGTCTTTTGGCACTGCCAGTTCTACTGCTTTGTATACACTTTGTAATCATTATGATAAAATTGTTCCCTTACTATAGATAATCTTCTTCAGGCATGTTTTATAGACCTAGAGATAAAACTGTCAGGAGAAAGAGAGGAGATTTTTAACTCATGATCTGCTAACTAGCTATTTAGCTAATATTGTCCATTAAGTCTTGTTACTTATCAGTTTAAATTCTAAATTGAGAGACAGAGAACATAGCAAGATAAGTGTGATGAAGTTTAATGTATTTTTAAATTTATATTTAGATGTGCTAGGGAACTGTAGAATCAAAGGTCTGTAGAAAGGGACACAGACTGGACACAGCAACCTGCTCTATCTAATCCTGCTATGAGCAGAGGGGTTGGATGAGATAATCTCCAGAGGTCACTGCCAACCTCAGCCATTCTGCAGTGCGGCAAAATTCCTCTCAATTTCTAGATTTTTTAGAGCTGCTGCTAGTACCTGTATCAGTTTAGATACAAGTTGTAGCACCTAGTAGCACTTCTGCACCCCTTCAGGAATTAGTTAATGGTCAGGAATGATCAAAAAGGTAGAAAGGAATCAGGCTGAGATTCTGAGTTCATACCTTTTTTTGGTAAGATTTTCATTCAATTGTTCTTTTCATATTCTGACCATTCCAGGGAATATGCATCAAACTAAAAACCCCTAAATACCATAATCGCTGGAATGAACATATAAGGGGATATAATTTTTAGATGTGTAATCATAACAGAGAGAACTGTGTATTAGGGATGTCAATAGATGTATTGTATAACAAAGTTAAAATATTTATATATTGATCATAGCAATATTTTTTCTATTACATACAATCTTCACAATGACTCTCTTTGTTTTATTAGGATACTGTCTCTGTTAAGACATTTTTCTAGGTTTTAAGGAAAAATGCCAAGTTTCTACCTGAGCAGTTTTTTTTCAGAAGGTTGTTCTAGCATGTACTTCAGCTAAATATCATTCTAAAATACAAGAAAAAAATATAGATGCAATTACCATCACAAAACACCTTTATCCTTGGTACAATACATCTGGTTCTCATTAGAACTTGGAAAATGATAAATAAACAAAAACACTGGGTGCTTTCACCAGAAAGAGAAGTTTTCTATATCATTTTACTTTTGGCCTCTATTTGGGTGCTATAAATGTGTAAAGTAGCGAACTCTACAAAAACTAGGGTATTAGTTCAGAATTTAAGCAACAGTTTGCTATACCTCTGATGAGGATATGTTTCCTCAAAACAATAAGCAGTCTCATGTGTCACATAAAGGTAAAATTTTCATAATTGTTACTAGAAGACAAACTAGGAAATGTAATAAAGCAGGAACAGATGGGCTTGAAAATAAAGTGTTGCAAAATGTTTACAGTGAATGTGAGAGAAGCTGAAATAGTTTCTGTTAGCTGAGGAACCAAATCAAGCATAAGGTTAATGAAAAGGCCAAACAGAAGATGTTATGTGAGAGGGGGACAACAGTTTTGACCTTAGAGTCACTACAAATAGAATTCTTAAGCATTCATTTCAAGGTTTTTATTTTCTGCCCTCTGGAAGACCAGACTATTATACTGCTAAGTTTCCATGATGAAGAAAAGCAATTAAATGAATAATGTCTGAATATGACATATCACAAAACATAAAAAAGATTAAAAATATATACTAGGAAAGAATTAAAATAGGTAGATCATGTAACCATACAATTCCTCTAAACTGTAACAGCAGTCTACGTCTTTTACTGTTCTAAGTCTGACTTTAAAAAAATATACATTTCATCTCATAGTGCTATATTTTTTCAGTGTTTCATGTACAAAATTATGTATGAAGTAGTGCAAGAAAAAGCTGAGGACTTAATTTATTTGCATCCATCTTCAATACTTCACATTATTATCTTTCAGCGGAGGCAAAACCAAAGACTATTCACTACAGATATGTCTTACTTGTGCAATTTGGCAAGGATCCAGACCATGTTCCATTGGCAGTACATTGTCTTACAGATGATCCAGAAAGTATGTATCCTTCCATGCATGAATAAATTACTGAATTAGAGAACGTAGTTCCATCAATTCGAAATACTTTTCCATTGGCAGTTGTTCCTGGATTACCACACTGCACAGCTATAAAGCAAGATGTTAAATATTTTTAAAATGTAGTAAATATTATTTTTGAAATAGTAAAGTCTAAGGACAATCCTGCTGGCAGTAGTGTTATGTGGTAGAAATCCATGCTGTTATCCTGAAAAATGTTTTACCACCTATTGACAAGGCATGTTGTGCAGTAAATAGCTGTTTGCATAAATTATTTATTTTATCCTTTTGTAGGTAGGGAAACACAGACTACTAATTTAGCTTTAAAATCTGCATTGAAGGAAAGCTAGTGTAGCTGCAAAGACAGACTCACAATGATAAGAAAATGCCTGATCTACAATTATGATTGTAGATTTAATTTGAATCTATAGTACGTATGCATTTATAGCATCACCAAAGTATGTTTCCTACGTAAGTCAAAGCACGTGATAGAGTGAAACTATTATTTCACAGGCCGGTGTAATCCTGATGTTTCCCAGTTCTTCAGTGTTCAACTTTGGAATTTTAATGTGTCTTTCTTATGTGATTACGTATACACATCTAACCTATATGACCTAAACTAGAACAATATACCTGTGTGTGCATTACACACACATATATATATATCAGTGGATAAGACTCATCATTGAAAGAGATTTTTAGGGGGAAAAATAACACTGAAAGTGTCTTAAAATATAAAAAGGGGTAATTAATTTCTGTAACAGATAAGATCAAAGAAGAATGGCAGAAAGCTGAGTTGGGCTAAGAATATCCCTTCAGATAACAACATAGAAATACATATATATATTTATGTTGTTTCAGGATGGCAATCATTCAGTAGAAAGGATATTATAAAACCAGCTTGTGAAATTAGTTTTTAAAATGACATGACTTTCATATAGATAACGGACTTAACAGTGATAAAATGGAAAATAAGAGTACAGATTCTCAAATTATTTTCTGCTTTTCAGCAAGCTTTTCTTTGAAGAAGAATCTGTTGGGAATTATTTCCTATTTTTGAATCAAGATAAACAAGGTAATAAGTGATTCTCCATAAATATCCTGTTAGAGCTTTCTTTTAAGACAATACAGCTAGCTTGAAATTTCAAGAATATTTTTTTCCAAACAAACTTGTTTTAGCATTTCATTTTCTATTGAGAAATAATAATGTCATCAGTATTAGTAAATAAAATTATTAAGCCAATCATTTATGACATATATGTATCTAATGAAATCCTAAAACTCAGCTCTTTCCTCTGAAATTCAGATATATAATGGTTGCAATTAAAGATCAGGTGATGGCAAGATTTTTAATGGATAAAATCTTTCAGCAAAAACTGAGCCCTAGAGGCCTTACCTATTTCCTTTTCTGTTTAGTTTTTTGTACTGGATAACACATATAGTTGATGCTGACAAAAGATTGAGAAGAAATAAACAGTTCAGTATATTTTTTTCTCAAAACTTTGAAAACATGCATTTCATGGGTGCCAGGGACTTATTTCAGATTTGTCATCTGATGCCAAGTCATTGCTATGGTGTAAAAAATTATTCAAAAAATTTAATGGTCAGTCCAAAATCAACTGTATACCATTCACAACATAAAACTGGCAATGTAAAATTGGTTTTCTGTTTAGCATTTTTAACAAAACACTTTAAATGTAGAGTGGATCTTCTTTGATTTACCTTTGCATTCAGGTTGTCTTCCTGTCCAACTTCCATTTGCTGTACATGTCCTTTCTTCTGAGCCATGGAGGATATATCCAACATCACAGCTGAAATGTACCGTGCTTTTAATTTTAAAATTGTTTTCTTCCCTAGACCCATGACCTGGGATACCTGGATCACCACAAGAACCAGCTGTATCACCTAGAATTTACAGCGCAAACATTAAAACAAATGTGAAATATTATTATGATACTGCATTTAAAATATGTTCCTATGTATTTATAAATAACTTTTTAGACAAAATACCCATATATCTTGGTGGATTTGAGTCCCTGCAAGTACAAAACGACTTGATTCTCAAATAATTTCGTTTTATATAAGTACAGAACAGAAATACTGTGGCCATTTTTCATTTAAAATAAGGACTTCTGAGGAAAACCAAGGTCCTGATCTTAAGGATAATATTCTTGTTTGCCCCTAACAAGCAAATAGTGAATTTGTCACTTTTGGTCTTCTGGATACTTGGAGCAGACACCTTTGTTTACTACTTCTATGTAAGAAATTATCTTATTACTGCCATTTAAGCTCAATAATAATAGGGTTCTATGGGAAGTTAGGACCCTGGAGCTGTAGATGCAGAGAAAAAGAGAGCTTCCCTTGCCTTGGTTGGTACTGCATGTGTGTAAACTATACTGTCAGAGTGACTGGTTGGACGCATCTCTTTACTAAGAAAAGCATGTACAGAACTGAAGAGTGAAAGGAAGAAGAGTATAACTAGCTTACTTTGCTTTGAGAATTATGGTGTATGAACAAATACTTGAGTCTGACATGTCCAAGAAGCTGACTATAGTTTGATCAATTATGAAGCTATTTCCTTTCATATAAGCCATGACTCCTTCTTTCCCCACAAATTAATTGAAAAATAATATAACTGAGCACCTCACAGAGCTGATCTGCACAACTCCTATAGGCTTGTGGAAAGAGATAATGCAGTTATGAAGCCTCAGACTGAAGGCACATCTGGAGAGTTAGAGAAAAGGGCAGAACTTCACTTGGAAATGCAAAAGAGAACAAACCTGGCAGCTCATACTACCTATCCAACACCTTGCTGAAGCAGCTGACAAACTGGCTAATTATGAACCACTCTCACTAATTTAGGAGCCAATTTTATCATTACTTAAGTTAACCAAGCTTAGACTGACACTTTTTGTTTGACAATAACCAAACAAGCTAATGTAGTCATGCCTATCACATTGTGAACTTTTAAAGCATGTATGAGAAAAAAGTACATGGTCCTATGTATTTAAACATTTTCAGAAATAATGAATTAGCTCAAGTAAGTATAAGAGCTAGCTGACTGGTTCAAAATCACAGACTGAGAAGTTTAGGCTCTTCTCTGTTTATCCATTTCATTATGTGACACAGATCAGTAAAGGAGCCTGCCAGCTCTGTTTAAAAAGAAATTGTAAATAGGTCTAAATTATAGTAAGTAAAATAATTTTATAAGTTTTTAAAATACTTAATGTCGAAGCTGTTTAGATGACTTAACAACCCTGTAGTTTGAAAATAGTCTTCTACATATTTTTACAATAACATAAAGATGTCCTAGATGAAGACTGTTTTTGTGATTTTAGGAATATATATCTTACATTTTCCAGTATTATTTATTTAGACTATGAAGAGTTTGGGACAGGGCCTATTAATTATTCCATACTTGTAAAGTCTCTACAGTAACAGCTCTGTTTTCTGCAAGTTACTTTGCATTATTCCTAAAATAATTTTATGGTACAGAAATGAGAGTAGGCTTTTTGCTAGGCCAAGTATAAATTACATATTCCTCTTGTAAATGAAATCATGTGTTCTTTCCTTATGCCTAATTATTACCTTGAAATATTACTTTTTTAATCTTAGGGAAGTTAACCACCAGCTCTTTTGACTGAAAGTTACAGAAATAATTTTTCTAAATTACTAATCACATCAGGAAGTGATGGTGATATAATCAATGATATCATAACAGAACATATTTTTATTACCTCATGCAGATATTCAACAAAGTGAAAATCACAGTCAGTTATGAGCCATCCTTCACCCACATGTGTAACAAATTCTCAACTGGTATTTAATCTTAGTAAAAAGGAGGCCATTCAGACCACTTAAGTTAACTACACAACCATTGCTACACTTATGAGGAATTCTAAGTTGTTGCAGGTTTCTGACTCCAGGTGATATTCATGTGATGACTGAAAGCTGTGTTTCTGTATGCCAATAGATGCCGATGGGACATGACAATTCCTTCTAGCTCTAGGATGTGAAATGTAAAGTGTCATGTGACAAAAAGGAAACTGTCTTAGGAATGCTGTGGTAAAATTTGTTTGCTTTAGGTTCGCTGATGTAGCATTTTCTGTTTTAATTCTCTTCGATACAGAAGCATACTGTATCCTTTTTCAGTCGAACATTCTATGTTATTTTTTACTAATATCATCAACAAAAAAGTAAAAAGGTTAAGGCTTTAACATGCATTAAAATGAAGAAATCCAGTTATCAAGGCTGATAGTGAAAGCTAATGATTTCACATTTTTTAAAGAAAAAATATGGAAATTCTGTACGGTAAACTGCAAATTATTTTAAAATGAGAAAGCATTTCAGATATACAGCTTGAAAATAAACTCTCAATACAATTTGAAAACAAATTCTCAACGTTGTTCTAAGCTAGAATTATAGCTTGGTACAGTACAGCTACAGGAAATAACAGTTTTTATTCTGTCACAATTCGATTTGTTATGATTAACATTTAAATCTATGTCAAATAAATGTTTCTTCATGTACTGAGAAAAATTCATTACATCTGATTAAAGTTTCTTACCTGTGGCTACAAAAATTATCATTAGAATAAAAAGGATATTCATGTATCTCACTTAATAAATGTTATTCCAAGATACGTGAACACTTATTTAATTTAATAGCAGGACAATTATAGAATACTCTTCATTAAGGCTTCTTTGATATTTCCATGTACATTTTCAGGCTTACTATTTATATTACTTGTATTTTTTGTATCTCTAATATAATTTTTTATTTCACAAATTAGTTTTACTTTTTTTTTCCTTATGAATACTATGGAAAACTACAATAAGTAGCCTTAGAGTTTATCTAAAGAGGATTTTTTTTCCCAAAACAAGCTGTTAAAACATTTTTTATTAATCTAGTTTGAATTTGCAATTCACATAAATATATCATTCTTTATTAATTAATATTATTTTACATTAAGCTTTGATTTCTGGTGCATTGCTCTAAATATCACAGGGCATAAGAACTTGACCTTTGTTCCCACTGTGGCAAATTTCCCTCTGATTTTATCGGTAGAAAGTTAAGGGATTAAATTAGGTGTTCACATTTTCTAGTTTCTGTCACAATTTAGGTTGTAATTGGAGATTATTGAAAGAAAAGGGACTCATAGAGCAAGATAATAACATTTAGATTGTCCTTGTCTGCAGCCACTTCCTAAAAGTTTGCAGTGGAAAGTTCAGATACTGAAAAAGTCTTCAAACCCTTTGGAATTTTAACCAAGAAGCACTATTTTAATATTTGTTATTAATTTTTAATTATTTCTGTGCCATGGGCTGTAAAAACACGCATATTCTGAAACTGTAGCTGACATTATTGGTTTATACCTGAATACACTAAAGAGATGAAGGTAAGAGGGATAAAAACCGGATTGGAATATGTGAGACCCCACGTGGAGTACTTTATCCAGTTCTGGGATCCCCAGTGCAAGAAGGACATGGACCTGTTAGGGCAGGTCCACAGGAAAGTCACAAAAATTATCAGAGGGCTGGAATACCTCTCCTATGCAAAAAGGCTGAGAGACTTGGGGCTGTTCGGCCTGGAGAAGGGAAGGCTCCTCGGAGACCTTATTGCAGCCTTTCAATATATAAAATATATAAAAAAGATGGAGAGACTTTTTATCAAGGCCTGTAGTGACAGGACGAGGGGCAACAGTTTTAAACTGAAGGAGGGTAGGTTTAGATTGGATATAAGGAATACATTTTTTATGATTGGTGTGGTGAGATGCTGGAACAGGTTGCCCAGACTTGTGGATGCCCCATACCTGGAAGTGTTCAATGTCAGGTTGGACGGGGCTCTGAGCAACCTGATCTAGTTGAAGATGTCCCTGCTCACTGCAGGGGGGTTGGACTAGATGATCTTTGGAAGTTCCTTCCAACCCAAAACATTCTATGATTCTGTGATTCTAGTCCCTGCCCATGGCTGTTGGACTAGACGATTTTTAAAGGCCCCTTCTGACCCAAACAATTCTTTGACGCTATGATTTACTGAGGCTGTAAAGAACCTCGGATTTTTAGTGTTAAACCGGTATAGCAGTACTGTCAGATTTGCTTATCAGTTATTTTTCACCTCTTGTTTTGGCATAGCTGTAACCCAAGGAAAAAATGTGTCACTTATTTTCTTCCTATTTTCTGCCTTTGAATATACCTATGTACTCTGAATTACAGAGTTCTGAATAAAGTCCAAAACCCCACTATTTTCTTTAAACTATGTAATGGAAACAAGAGGATGACAAGGAAGAACCTCCCCCCAATATTTTTTGAGAATTAAAACAGACACCATGATTAACCTTTATCACAATCTGTGTTTACATACTTTAAGATGAGAAATGGGATTTAGCCATATCCCAAATTAGTGTGTGACTTGTATTTCTGTTTTTTACTTGATCACTGCTGTTAAAGTGAATCAAACTAAAGTTGTGAAATAGAACATTCCTAAGCATTAAGTTGTTCAGAAAACACATCACAACTTCAGTGGTGGCTAATATAATACAAGGATTAGATATGTTCCCTCATAAACTGAGCATCCTAGTTTGAAATTATATGAAGCCCACTTGGCCTTACTATAAAGATGCATTAATGATATACATGAGGTGTCATCAAATCAGTAGATATTTTGCAAGTTAAAAAAAAAAAAAAGAAAAATAATCTTGAAGAGAAACTAATACTCCTCCCAGAAGTCACATGGAAAATATTTTCAAATCAAACCGGTTCTTTTAACATCCTATTGAATGTGCAATTTCCTATTCATATTAAATGTCACAGAGAAAGCTTACTTCTCCCAAATTATTTTCTTGCTAACAGTTTTTATTCATCTTCATTTTGCTTTTTTTACTTCTACTGAGATAGAACTTCAGATTTATACATGAATTTCCAGATTTTAAAATGCCCTTCTGATAAAATCAAAATAAATTCAAAACAACTTCAGGGAGCACTCATTAAATAAAAAATATTACCTGAGCAATGAGGAAGGGATCCACTCCAGTGTCCATTTAACTGACACGTACGAGATGATTGCCCTAACAGCGATCGTCTACCTGTGCAGGTATAATGAACAGTAGACCCAAACGTATATTTATCTCCAGACAGGACCGCGTTAGGAGGAATGCCAGGATGGCCACAGTCAATCACTACAATGCATAATTATTGGAGATAAAAAAACGTTATTATCACTGATCAAACAGTTTGTAGTTATCATTTTCATAACTCCATACATAAACTTTGTGAAGAGGCTGACCTTTTTAGGGTTGGGGAAGGGGGGGCATATTAAGTGATTAGAAATGCAAAATATATTACAGACCAAAAAACTGTGAAACAAATGTTTGGAGATGTCAAAAGGGTATTTTAGATATAGATATTGATGTCCAAAGACACTCATTCACTAACTTGATGTTTATGGCATGAACACATACACACACACTCTTCAGAGAAAGAATACAGGAAGACAGTATCTGCCAAAGTCACTGCTGAGCTAGAGGATATGAAGACCTTAATCTCTTATCCACTAGTCCCAAATCATTGGTCATAAAGACTAGTAGGTTTATACACAAGATAATTCTTTGCTAAAATTTGCTTTGAACCTTAATGATTATATACTATTTTCGTATTCATGGTTTTGCTTACTTAAAATATTGTGTTGCATAAATAAAATATTTGTTTACATATTTTAACATATTCCTAGGCATCATCCATTGATGTTAATTACACAGAGATTGGATAGAATTTTTATAGGATCCCAATCTTAGAAATCGTCAGGGATAAACCCCTTACCAGTTGTTTACTGAGTAAACTTTGATCAATAATTGCTAGTTATTTCCATACTCTGATTAATTTTTATTACCCTTAATCTTGACATTTTTGTGATTTCCACTTACAGATTGCACATAAGGGTATCCAACAGTTAGTTTACACACACCTAATTTTACTAACTGGCTCAAATGTCATGAAGTATGAAAACTCAAGAAAGAAAATGGTAAAATTTAGAATGATATTTTTTTTCCTTTAGTTGCCTCTTATACAGAAAATTATGATAAATGTCTCTTGCTAGAAATGGTCAAACCAGTAAATCTTTTTAGGAATAAAAAACAGGCTAAATGATAGAAACCTGATCTAAAAACAGGATACCACCACTGAAATAATTCCAGCAGCCTCCTATCTACTGGAAACTTATATAAAATAACATTGAAGCTACCATAGCTAGATCAACAGGAAGCTAGCTACTCCAGAAGACTAAAGTAAAATGACAAAAGATCTTACGCATCATTATGGAGAACATTATCTACACTGAGAGTGTATGTAATGAAAAAAAAAGGTGTGCATTGAAAAGAAATAGCTAGTCTGTCTTTTAAGATTAAGACCACATATAAAAAATGTACAAAACAAACCCCAACACATGTGGAATTAATAGTGAGAACTTTTAAGAATTCAGAGGAAGCAGTTAATTTAAAAGCAAGCTAAACATGCCAAGTTCATGAAATGCACAGTCAAAATTAATAAACTAAATTCCCTCTGTTCACAGAAAGAATCTATCCTTGCATGTTTGATTTCTTTTTATCTTACAACTGTCCATGGCTTATGTTGGCCAAAGATACTTGTATTTATGCATCATGAATACTACAAATTATAGCTGCAAATACTAGGGTACTAAAACAGCCCCCACCATATGTATGTAGTTTTTATCAATTATTTTCCTCATCTTTGGTACCATAAGATTTTCAGCAGTTTTTTTTAATCAAAAAAAGCCAGGTCAGAAGCCTGGTCAGAGTTGAGGATATATTCAATTCCCTAGCACTTCAGATGTATACAACAGTGCAATGGTTGTACGATACAACCTATGACCGAAGTCATGTGTGATCATTCATCTTCCTCTGATGATTATTCTTAGTCATAAGAGCTTTACATTTATACATATACTGATCCATGACACCTGTTCTCTTAGGGGTCCAACTTGCAAGGTGCAGAACCATCCTGACAATGCCACAAAGGATTTAGGAATGTGGAATGTGATTTATTGACTTTGATTCCTACCTAGTGCCACCGACCCCAGTGACCATTTTATAGGCTTGCAGGACTTTGAGTAAAATGGTCAGAATGGCCAACTTTACAAACTGGACATTCGCTGTTAACATGTTATTTGTTAATCAATTACTTATAAATAAAATCTACTATTATGTATGATTGTAGAGAAGAAAAGCTTAGAGTATTGTTAATAAAAAGTCATACTTGTCCTGCAGGCTTCAATGAAATGAAACTATTTCTTCTTGTGAAAAACATTCACAATTTTTCAGAGTGTATTTATTGTCTGTATTTTTCTTGATTGATTCTTTTGCCCTTTTCAGATGTTGTCATAAAGGAAAAGTTGATATCATACTAGTATCTTACAGCATTCAGTTTTGGGCTTTCCTATACATACATCTCTTTTATGTTTACACTTATGTCTAAAAGTCCTGGATTCCAATAATTGATTTAGAAAATTATACCACCCTGTAATGTATCATTAACATTAGCTTGATTATTAATTCTACAAAATTTAATTTGATATTCATATTCTCAGGTGGTGATTTCATGTGAAGGGTTGATCATATTCTTTTTTTCTTTTAATGCTAATTCATGCTCCATTTTATTTCCATCTATTTCTTCCTTTCTGCCTCTCTGTTATAGAATCATAAAATCATGGAATAGTTTGGATTGGAAGGGACCTTTAGAGGTCATCTAGTCCAACCCCCCACTGCAATGAACAGGGACATCTTCAACTAGATCAAGTTGCTCAGAGCCTGACCTTGAATGTTTCCAGGGTTGGGGCGTCTACCACCTCTCTGGGAAACATGTTCCAGTGTTTTACCACCCTCATCATAAAATATTTCTTCCTTTCATCTACTCTGAATCTACCTTCTTTTTGTTTAAAACTATCACTCCTTGTCCTGTCACGGCAGGCCCTACTAAAATGTCTGTCCCCATCTTTCTTATAAGCCCCCTGTAAGTACTGAAAGACTTCAATAAGGTCTCCCTGCAGCCTTCTCTTCTCCAGGCTGAATAACCCCAACTCTCTCACCCTGTCCTCATAGTAGAGGTGCTCCAGCACTCTTATCTTTTTTGTGGCCCTCCTATGGATCCACTTCAACACGTCCATGTCCTTCTTGTGCTGAGGACTCCAGAGCTGGATGCAGTACTCCAGGAGGGGTATCATGAGAGCAGAGTAGAGGAGGAGAACCACCTCCCTTGACTTGCTGGTTGCAGTTCTTTATATGCAGTGCACTGTACAGTTGACTTCCTGGGATGCAAGAGCATATTGCTACCTCATGTCCAGCTTTTCATCCAGCAGTATCCCCAAGTCCTTCCCCACAGGGCTGCTTTCAATCCATTTATCCTCCAGCCTGTATCCATGTTTGGGATTGCCCCAAACCAGTTGCAGGACATTGCACTTGGCCTTGTTGAACCTCATGAGGTTCACATGGGTAAAATTCTCAAGCCTGTTAAGGTCCCTCTGTCTAGCGAATCAGTTGCACCACTCAGCTTGGTGTCATCTGCAAATTTGCTGAGAGTGCACTCAATCCCACTGTCTATGTCACCGATAAAGATATTAAACAGTACTGGTCCCAGTACTTTTAAACAGTATTTGTCCTGAGAGACACCACTTGTCACTTATCTCCATCTGGACATCGACAAATCAACACTACCCTCTGGATGGGACCATCCAGCCAATTCATCATCCACTGAACAGTCCACCCACCAAATCCATATTGCCCCAATTTAGAGAGAAGAATGTTGTGGGGGCAGTGTGAAAGACCTTACAGAAGTCCAGAGGGATGACATCCATAGCTTTTCCCTTGTTCATTGATGTTGTCACTCCATCATAGAAGGCCACTAGGTTGGTCAGGCAGGACTTGCCCTTGGTAAAGCCATCTTGAAACACCTCCCTCTCCTCCATGTGCCTTAGCATAGCTTCTAGGAGGATCTGTTCTATGACCTTCCCTGGCACAGAGGTGAGGCTGACAGGATAATAGTTCCTAGAGTCCTCCTTTCTACATATTCTAAAAATGGGTGTAATATTTCCTTTTTTCCAGTCCCCATGGACTTTACCTGAGTGCCATGAATTTTCAAATATCATGGAGAGTGGCTTGGCAACTACATCAGCCGATCCTCCGGACTCTGGGATGCATCTCATCAGGTCCCATAGACTTATGTATATTCAGGTTCCTCAGGTGGTTATGAACCTGATCTTCTCTTACAGTGGGATGGACTTTGCTCCCCCAGCCCCTGTATTGTAGTCCATCTACTTGAGATGTGTGGGAAGAGAGGCTGCCAATGAAGTCTGAGGCAAAATGTTGAGTACCTCAGCCTTCTCATCTGTTGTTACCAGTTTGCTAGTCTTGTTTATTGGGGGTTACACTTTCTTTGACCTTCCTTTTCTGGCTGACATACCTGTAGAAGACTTCTTATTATTAAGGTGTGGACTGTGTGTACTCACATCTCAGTAGCTTAAAAATAACAAATCAGAGCGTGCCTATCAGAACTAAGTTAAGAATAGTTTGCAGCACAAAACAAAAACCTGATACGTTCACTGGAATTCTTTGAGGTATATTTTCCAAACATGTCTTTCATTTGAGTACATTTCAAATTTAAAATATTTTACTAGCAACGTGTCCCTAAGTAGCATATGCCCCTGAAAGTCCTTAATTCAAAGGGAGAATGCAAAGAGCATTATGGTTCAGGCCAATGCAGAATTCTGCTTCTTACAGGATTTATAGTAGCTAGAAGTCCTCTAGCTACAACACGCTTCAAATGAATTGAGTCACTTTACAGGTGAACAGCTTTTTCTTTGTTACCTTTGTGTCTTCTCCATTAGTCTAGCAATATTTCAAAAAAAGGTGTGATCTCTGAGACTAGTTAGAGAGAGATTGAAATCCAGCTAGGTCAAAGAAATAATACAACCTGGCTCAAAGAAAAACATCCAGCAAGCTTTCCACTTCTTTTCCATTGCTCTTACAGTGGAAAAACGTACAGACTACTAAATGACTGCCTGTGTATATCCAAATGGGGAACAATTTGCAAACTCCTCCAGAAGTTGGAAGGCTCTTACAAAAAATATTCAGAAGCTGCATCAGTATAAGTTTGGGTAGCTTTATGATTACAGAATATCATGGATAGTGCTTAGGTTAGAATTCTTTGACCCCTCTATATAAAGTACATAAATAAAGCTGAGGATGCCTATACAAAAGTACATATCGCACTCAGTCCCAAAGGTCAGCTTAAAACAAGAGTGAAACCTGTATTATTAAATTACTTGTGACAATTATGAAAGAAGACTAAGAGATAAAAATGCCAAAATAGAAAGAAGAAATCTTTGCACCTTTACCTTTAGAATTTCTTTCTCTTTGGAGATATGTTACTATTAAGTAGTATTTATCTTTCTGAAATGGTAATGTTACTTTAAATTCTAATGTCAAACTGTTAGACTCTTTGTTATAAGTTTAACTGTGGCTTACAATCAAGCTGTTTATCCCACCAAAGAAAGGGACAACTTCCAAGACTAAAGGTTTTAACAGTAATAAGAAATAAAGTTTCAGAGGTTTGGGGTTTTTTGTGTTTGGTTTGTTTTGGTTTTTTTTTCCCCCAGAGGTGGAATAGCAGAACTGGAGAAACCTCTACAATATCTACAGTATTGCAAATATTGGTCCATGATTCCTGAATAAGGAACCCTTAGCCTGTTTTCTCTTAAATGTCTAGAAAATAAAATTTCAGCCTTTCTCAGAGAGAAATTTTGATTCTAAACCAAAAGCTTTTTCATAGACTTGTAGAGGACTGTGTAAACCGTCTCTCCTAGCCAATTAAAACCCTAAGAAATGTCACAGTTAAAATGTAGTTCATGACAAGGCAGAAAAGCAACCTCCTTGTGTTGATCCACTTGCTTCAGTGGATACGTTGTATATGACTATGATGTTCAGTTACACCTGGTAGTGTGGTACTCTGAGGACATGATCCAGAGGACACTTTTGGTGCTTTACAGTGCCATTATTATTTGCTTACAGTCTTCATAGATAGTCTGATCTTGCTGTTGTCCCAAGAGAAGTCCAGAATGTTCTATAGTGACATAAATCGATAACTGGGTATTATAGCTTTTAAGTTTCAATGTGATTATAGCTTTGTGGCCAATGGAGGCAAATTCATTGAATATGTTTTGACCTTCCATCCCTGCTATCAGGGATCATTCTGCTGAAGCATTCAGAAATGATTGTTTTGGTTACTGCATTTCCCAAGGTTTCTATGTTATTTGCTATGTACTGTGCTACTTCAGCTGCTGCTGAGACCCTCCATCATTACTGCACACACACAAATGTATATAAATATTATTCTAATTGCTGTCATGAGACTGATGGAAATGTGTAAAATAATACCTAGTCTAGTCCACGTTCCTTATAGAAGCATACACATTATCTACTTACTAATGCATTCAGGTAGAGGTTTGTCCCAGTGGCCATTTGGTTGACAAATTAAAACTGAAGAACCAAATAAAAAATATCCAGGATTACAGTCATAAAATACCACTGTGCCATATGTGAAATTTCCATGTTCAATTTTACTTTCTCTTATAGAATTTGCAGGAATTCCGGGATCAGAGCAATTTACCACTAAAAAGAAAAAAAGCACAGACTTGAGTTCACTATACAGTTCACTATACAGTTCACTAAAATGTCTTTACATGGTCTCCTATCCTTTGTATGAGAAACGTCCCATGTGTTTCTACCCTGATTTTATATACTGTGACTTTATATATAATGATACTGAATTAGGAAGATGATATGAAATCAGGATATGCTAAAACAAGGAGACGCTAAACTCAGAGCAAATAAAAGGAAATGTTTCTTCACAGACTCTGATGATGCTGTAAAAGTATTTGTCATTAATAGTGACTGGACATACCGATATATTAAATTTATACTCTTGCTTTGTCATAAACTATTGCCCACAGCCGGAAACAAGTTATGGGGCAAGACCTGCCTTTGGTCTTACACACACAGCTGTGCAAATATACTTATATTCCTATACTAACAATTTGATAATGGAGCACCTTTAAGGCAGATATTTTGAGCTAAAGGGCACATGGTCAGCTAGGTAAGACTGTTATGATTCTGCTAGAATGGGGAAATATCCCAGTAAATGGGTATGTGCTTTTAAAAATAGGGGTGTACTTCGATGGTTAAGAATACTGATGGGTTGTTTGAGTCCTCAACTACTTTAGGATTCATATGTTTGAAAATCACTGAAGACTGATTTTTTTTTTTTTTTTTTGAGACATACAGCTGTCTGGTGAGGGGAGTATAATACTTATTTTGGGGGTCATGGAGATTTTAACAGTTGCCATGCAATAGACTCCTCTGGTCAAGTAAACACATCATCACCTACTCAAAGTTACTCCAGATAACTACAGTTCATGTAAAAATTATTATCCATGTATCCTTATAAACAATTGCATGTAAATGTGTATACATGTGTATGTACCTTTGTGCAAATATATGTATAATATATCTGGGTATGTATGTGCATGGATATGTGTACATGAAAGTATCAAAATATGCTAAAAATCTCAGTAATCTAAAAAGGAAAAAGCTATTTCCAGATGTAATTTAAGATAATTTTTTCTACCTACATCAATCCATGTAGTTGTTTTATGGCTCACTTGCTTCTCTCTTGTCACTATCTTAAATATTGGATTCTGCTTGTGTTCTCCTAGCAGTTCACAAGTATTGGTACTGCAAGACTAGAACACATCCATTTCTGAAGCATAGAAATAACTTTCTGGTTGGATTTGACTTTTTTATCATTAAATGATAGATCATTTTTTTTAGTTATATTGATGGACAGCGTTGAAAATATGCTATTTTTTCCTGGAGGAAAATTTGAGCTATATTTCTATCCATTTTCATTTTTGTAAGCAGGTGTTTTATGACAATGGGATATTCCTCTTCATGTTATTAAGCTTGTGCCTTAAATATTGGAAATTATTTACTAATAAATCTGGAGTAGTGAATACTTGAAACAAAATACAATGAACTTTGACCATTTAAATAGTTTTATAGTATTATTACAGTTGGCTAGAAAACTAGCTATTTAGCAAAGTTGTAGACAGTATAACAGCAAGTGCACTGCTGAATTTACATGATGATTGCAAATTCAATCTTCACAAAGGAGTGCAGCCTTTTCTATAATATTGCACTTTAGACAGACCTTACAAATATGCAAGGTAATATCTTTTTTTTTAACTTCAATGCAAACAGAACAAAATCATATTAATTAGAATTTATTTAACTGTACATTACAGACACCACTAAAAATGTTCTACACAAAGTTGATTCCTTTTATTTTTAAAGTCTGTTCTAAAACCAATAGAAGATTTCAGGACTGTGTAAAATTTCAAAGAATAACCTGATCAATTTATTTACTGATCCCTGCAGGTCAATGATGTATCAGTTTGGCACATTACCCAGCAATACCAGAACACCAAGGTGATTTATAGCAGCTGGACTAAAAATGAGATTTATTAGGTACCCTTAATACACAGGACATGTTTATTATTGTGAATTTTTTAAAAATAATAACTTTTCATCAACAAAAAGGTCCTTGGAGATTTAAGTTCTGTAAACTTCTTGGCAGTATTGCTTAAGGCAAAGTGATCAAAGAAAAGTGGAGGATCCCTATTGGAAGGAAAACAGAGTAAATAAAATTACTATAAATACATAACATGACTTAGGCTGTGTACAGATAAAAATCCATAGAAGATGCTGGGAAGATGCTGAAAAAAAAATCAATACAATTTCTGCACATGTGCAAGCAGGTTACAGCAAAATGTAAATTTTTCTAAAAAGTAAAAATTGAAACATTTAAAAAGCACATAACAACAGTCTTAAAAAGTACAATGCTGATAAAACCTTTCTAAAAGTGCTTATGAAAACTCAGACTGAACTAACTTCATAAAATTATTTCATTTTCAGTGAAAGAATTTTAGACATAATATCCAGAAGTGTTGGAACCAACCTAAATGAATTTGCTAAAAAATCAGAATAAAAATGTAAAAAGTCAAGATGAGCGGTCCAATCGATGGAAATGAAAAAGGCAAAAAAGGTATGTTTTCTTATGAACCTATTAGAACTATGTTGGCTAAAAATGCAGAGACCATTATTTCAGGGTTTAAGCTTTTAATGATTTCTGCATAATTTTTCTTGAAGAACTTGTAGAAACCATTTAAGAAAAGCAATACAAACTACAAACACATAAGCATGTTTCTCTGCAACTCTTAACCTGGCAACTTGAATGTAGAACAGAACTGAAAAATCAGAGAATCATAGAATCATGAAATATCTTCTTTAATAATTTGATGTCCCTTAGCAAGAAAGGCATAATTTTGTCTTGATAGTGCCCCTTTACCTTCAGTTTATTTTTCATCCTTAATTTCCAACTAAGTTTTAAATATGTAAATGCTTGCATTCTTACCTTTGCATATCGGGGGTGGGTGGCTCCACTGTCTATTAGCCTGACACTGTGCTTTTGTTGGTCCTTGCATAACATACCCAGTATTACATGAGAATGTCACAACATCATTGAAGTTGAAACCATTTCCACTTGTTCTTCCATAAATAGGACTACCAGGGTGACCACAGCTAACAGCTAGCATAGCACAAAACAAAGAAACAAAAAACAAACCAAGCACACTGTTATCACTTTTCATTATATATGATAATAGATAATAATTTTAATCATTATAGAATAATATTTTAAAGCTTTGATATTATTAGACGCTGAATACTTTCCATGAAAGATTCACATTTCTCTGAACTGAATAAGAACTAAGAGATATTTTAGTAAAAGTTCAATCATGTCTTTAAATATTTAAATAAACTGAACAAAATTTGCCACGCAGCAATCAAAGTAAATGAAAAAATTTTGCTGAAGAACCAGGAGAAAAGCAAGCACTTCATTTTCATTACATATAGTCTGAAATGGAAAGGAAATATTTCAGTGCATTAGTTCCTCAGGTATTATTTCTTACAAATGTGTCTTAGTATTGACTCACTCTGTTTTATCTTTGAGGTCTAAGTACTTAGTGAAGTTACAAATTTATGACTGGATATATGAAACATTATGGGCACTGTGAAAGTTTTATTTATTTATTACTTAGGTATTTATCATTTATTACTTTCTTTACTGAAGAAATTAAAGTCCTTTTTCTGTGCCTGCAAAGACCAGATGTAAAAATAGCAAGGAAAATAAAACACAAATTAATTTTCTCAAAATAATTAAAGAAGTATAAATATATTCTTTTATGTTCTAACAAACTCCAGTTGTTGATAAATAAAATTTCATTAACAATTTAAAGTGAAAAAAATCACAGAATAAATTATTAATTATTATCACTTTAGAAACTTCATTAGTTTTCTAAATTAATTTTGTTTTGCCTGACTAATATAGATTCTTTTCTCCATGTGGAATAAATTTGTCATGATAACTCCAAAAGAAACCCATTCATATAATCTAAATTAAATAAAACTTTTAACATCAAAAAAGTGAAAATTATCCTAAGAACTAGTATAGCATACAGACAAGTCACAGTACCTTCTATGAATGAAAGTTAAATTGAATTCTGTATGTTCTATTAATATTACTAAGTTATTTTAATTAATTCTCTTTATGTTACTAATGTCAGAATTTTTATATAAGAAATTGTATTTTTTTTCCCAGAAAAGTAATTGGAATCATACACTAAATTAGCATCATTTGTAAACCTGTCAGGCAAAGTTATGTATTTATCCCACAGAGATGTTTTTTAATGTACATGTAATAACAATAAAAAATATTCTTGTGAAAACAGATATATGAAATTTGCATAAAATTTGAATAATATCCATGCAATATGCAACCTTAATAACACATCTGCCCACTACAAAAGCAAGAAGAATGGTGAATTTAAAAGTGAAAAGGTCAGAACTGCTAAATTTCAACACATAATCTCAAAAATTCTATTAAAACATCTGAAGTTCAATAAGTAAAGAAAGGTGAGATTACTTTACTACACTTCATTTGAACCTTCAATCTGAAGTGGAGCTGTTCCTAAATATCTATCACAGTTAGAGGCAGCTGCTGTTTATAGCAGCCTTTTGCAAGTCTAAGCTTTTTCCCAAGTCTTGTGTCCTTTTCTGAAGTGCTGTATTGCACATCCTCCTGTATTCAAACAAGCAGCTTCCATTTGATTAGAGGAAGAAAATACATCCATTTTCTCTGCTGTTAGCACATCCAAAACATTTTTTTTCAGTTCTAACGTTTATATTAACATTATAATTTAGAAATTCTTGATTAACGATGTCTAATTTTATTTCCTTAACAATTACCTATAAAGTGTATTGGTCTGAAAATTAATATAAAGAAGTTTAATTTTGCCGTAAAGTGGCAAAAATTTTGGAAATGCAATTATTAAAATAGTGTTATGTATCTCTAGTTCTATGTAAAACAAAGTAAAAAGTGACCAGGAAGGGTAATGAATTCACAGTGTGTGTTAAGATTCATCATTCAAACAGGTTTTGCTACAAAAAATGTAGCTATAAAAATAGAATATTTCGAGGTGGACTAATAGACTTTCAATATACTGGTATTACTAAACTTAAATTATTGAAACACAGTTGTAATGTGCTTGAGAACCCTTTGAGAACTCTCAAATTTTCCTAAATGAAATACAGTATTTTCTGTTACTACTTAAATGTATTTCATTTGATATATTGACACACTTATCACACAAGAGGAGCCTCATTAACGAAATACAAAATTCATGCCAAAAAAGCCAAAACCCAAACTAGGAAATAACAGAACATCTGCAAGAAGAAAAATAAAAGCATAAGTTTGTTAGAGCAAACATTTTAATCATTGGTGCTGACAGTGTAATTCAAGAGTATCTATTTATCTAACTACCACAGTCAAAGTAAATGTGCATTAAATATTTCAAAAAGCCACTAAGGGGCATAAAGACTTTTTCAAATTTGAGTACCTGGGTGCTTAAGTCCCATCACTTTTTGAAGTTTCATATATAAATGACAGGTATTTAGTAGCCAAAAGATGCAATGGAAACTTTAAGTAACAACATTAAACTTCACCTGATACAGGAATCACAGATTTTAGGTGGCCACATACTTCTGATCTGTCCTAAATCTTCTTTTTAGATAAATACTAAGTAGCAAAATCACTCTTCATCTTGTGTAACATAGATGTTCCTGTAACATTAATCAGTATGTGTTGCCATGCTTACTTACGCACACAGGATGGAAGCTGACCAGACCAGTTGTGATCCTGTTGACATATTCGTACAGAAGAACCAATCAACCGAAAACCAGGACTGCACTGGTATACAACTGTATCTCTGTATCCATAATTTTCTCCAATTACTTGACCATTGACTATAAGATCTGGGATACCACAGTGACCAGCTAGATTATTCAAAGTAAATAAAAAACAAACAAACAAACAAACAAACAAACAAACAAACAAACAAACAATATTATCAGTAAATATGAGAAGAAATTTTAAATTTACCTGAACATATTTAAATTTTTTTTACTTGACTTCATTCCAAGGTTTATTTTTATTTACTTGGGTAAAACTGAAGTATTGGATTTATATAGGTAGGACTGTACATGTATTAAAAATTACAAAAAGCCAGACTAGCAAAGATATTAAATGTCATATATGTTATCAAATTTCTTTAAAAAAAAAGAGTAACTCCTTTTTCTTAAAACTTGTAAAACTCTATGTTATCTCCCTTAGTTTTATTTTTGTTAAGATTCAACTTTAACATTACACCATTATACATGTAAATAAATATTAAAAATCCATATAAAAATAAAAATAAAATACTAGAAATATCAATCCATGTGGATGTTATAAACATAACCTTCTTACAATGGAAACAAATTAACTTGGACCATTTATTGCTGAAATCTGACTCTCTGGATTGCCTTCCATTCTTTTTCTCCTATTCATCCCAGAGGAAGCCCAAAGAGATTAACATGTTTGGGCTAAAGGCAGCCAGTGCAACTACATCCAAATGTCCTGCAACCAAAAATCTTTCTATGTCTTGGCATAATCTTCTACCCTGTATTCTCAAAATATGATAAATATTTTATTTACACTATGAAAGTCACAAACCAATATTTAATCTAGAGAGAGGCTGGGAAAAAGAATGAACCATGTGTCATTTGTTGCTATTTTTCTTAATGAACTCTGGAAAATGGTCACTGTGATTCAGCAAATAATGTGGTAATGGAAAATCCTTTGAGAATTGTTGACTTCATGGAGACTGACACATGGCAGAGAACTTACTGCAAAAACTAGTAAGGCAAGCAAGAAAAACGAACAGTATTTCATCTAGTACTGTCATGAAAAAAAATATTACCAGCCACCCAAACTCCTCTGCTCTCCTTTTCTCCTCTACTTGTCCTCAGAAAAACCACCAACAAACAAACCCCCAAAACATGGGGTTGCTAATAAGAAAAGACATTTAGAAGTAGTATAGTTTGGATTGTTTTTTCCTTTGAACTTTTAAATGTTTATAATACTCTGACATAATTTTCAGAATTTTGCCTTATTCTTTCAGGGCTCAAAACTTCCTATTAAAAAAAAATTGCAAATATGAGATTTTCTTATTACTTGCATCTGTCGTCTTAAGCCTCATAGAGTATTTAATCATATGAATCATGTTAAAACTACCAGAATTTACAATACAGATAGTGCATGAACATTCACAGAGATTTAATTGCTGAGTTGCAATTTGACTTCTGTGTAAGGAACCGAAGTCCAAATCTGGTATGTTCCCCCCTCTTTGTCCCCTCCCCATTTCCCTCAGTGTTACATAAGGACCAGGCATACTTGAAATTTGTTTTATGTTTCCTGGGATAAGATGGCATAATATATGTTAACAACATTTTTGTCAGAGTACTTGATTCTCCAGGAAAGTCATAATCCATTCAGTACATAGTAGACTTTCCTGAACATGCCAGAAAGGGCCCAATTTCCCTGTCCTATCACATTTGTGATCATAAACAGAATTAACCGGACGAGGAGTAAAAACTGAGCTTGAAAAGATCAGTTTCTATCAGAAGTGCAAACAGTTTGCAGTGATTCAGACCATGTTCAAGGAAATAATTTTCTAATTGCATTTAATTATAATATTTGGCCTGGTTCTTAATTAAGATTTTAGTGTTGCTTTATGTCAGTAGAGTGGAAGCAGAATACATCACCAGAAAGGTCAAGCTCTGTTTCCTCTGCGGAGGGAATAAAACTGAAGTAATATAACATATCAGGTGACTAAGATCATAATGCATTTTCTGCAGCTGTGCATGGACATCACAAAAATCACACAACGGCAACAGGAGAAAAATGAATTGTAAATCACCTGTAAGTCTTGCATTAATGTCTCTGTTTAGCCTAAGGAAATTTTAAAACACTTAAAATTCCTGATCTCCCAGCCTACTTCTCATTGTCATAATCATCTCAGACCTTAGTTTTGATTTCTTTTGACTTTTCTTTTTTTCTTCTTTTCTTTTGACTTTCTTGGGCATCTTCTGTTGACAGGGGAAAGCAGAGCATATTGTTTACTTGGACTTCAGTAAAGCATCTGATATTGTTTTCCACAGCCTTGTCCTGGACAAACTGATGAGGTACAGATTGGCTGGGTGGTCTGCAAGATGGGTAGGGAACTGGCTAACAGGCTACCTTCAGAGGGTGGTGATCAATGGTTTTCAGTCAGTCTGGCAGCCTGTCACAAGTGGGATCCCCCAGGGATCAATACAAGGCCCCACATTTTTCAACACCTTCATAAACTATCTGGCCAATGCGATTGAATGCACCCTCACAAGTTTGCTGATGTCACCAGACTGGGTGGTGAGGTGAACATGTCAGAAGGGAGAATCCTCTTACAGAGAGACCTGGACAGCTTGGAAGATTGGCTAGTAAGAAATGTATGAAGTTTAACAAAGACACGTGCAAGGTCCTGCACTTGGGAAGAAATAACCAAAGAGCCCAGTACGGGCTAGGTTCTGTGTGTCTGGGGAGCAGCTTTGCTGAAAGGCACCTGAGGGTCCTGGTGGACGATGAGCTGATCGTGAGCCAGCAGTGTGCTGCTGCAGCCACAAAGGCAAATCGGATCCTGTGCTGCATGTGCAGGGGTGTTATTAGCAGAGATAGAGATGCGATCATCCCACTCTACTCAGCACTTGTCAGGCTGCGCCTGGAGTACTGTGTTCATTCTTGTCCCCACCACTGAAGAAGGATGTGGACAGACTGGAGAGGGTCCAAAGGAGGCCCATGAAGATAATCAAAGGGCTGGAGAACCTGTCCTATGAGGAAAGGCTGGAGGTGTTAGTCCCTGAAAAAGAGAAGACTCAGGGGGACCTCGTCACAGTATTCCAGTACTTAAAGGGTGGCTACGAAGAGAACAGAGGCTGTCTGTTTACAAGGTGTCACATGAGAGGACAAGGAGCAATGGGTACAAGTTAGACTAGGAGAGGTTTTATCTTGACATAAGAAAAATTTTTTTACAGTAAGAACAAACATTCACTGGAAAAACCTCCTCAGGGATGTCATGGACTCCCCATCACTGGAAGTTTTCAAGATGTGACTGGACAGGGTGCTAGATAATCCCATCTCAGCTCCCTTTCCCATGGAGGGTTGGACCAGATGAACTTTAGAGGTCCCTTCCAACTTGGGCTGTTCCTTGATTCTGTTACTTCAAATCTCTCTGCCTTGATTGTTTGCTTCCACTCTGTATAAGTTACATCTTTGGAGCACTAACTATATTGCATGCCTAACTGTGAACTAACATTATTAGTAAAGAATTGTGTATTTTTTAAATAGTAGAGCCTAATCCTAACCCTGTATATGGCTTCTAAACTGAGAAATAAATAAATCTGAGTGTATGAAGAATATTATAAAACTGTAGTTCTATCATAACAGAATTTTAAATCAACTTATTGTGACAATGTTAAGGAACTAAATATAATTTAAAACCAGGATATGCCAGACTTATGACAGATTTTTCATCTCAATTTTAAAAACAAATAAAAACCTTTTGGGATTTCACAGGATTTGCAGGATTTGTCTCCAGTTTTCACTCTACTTTCCTCATAAAGTTTTTTCTGACTGAGAGACATAAAAAAAATTCAAAACACATACCCCCCCCAAAAAAAAACCAAACACAAAATGGTAGGTTCATCCCTATTTGTTTCATTTTCAAAATACCATCTGTCATGTAGATGCATGTGGTAAACAGTTCAGTATGTTTGCTACTGCAAGTGTATGTAATGGTATACATAGTTCCTGTTAAGAAAACCTTTGAGAACATTACTGACATTTTCACTAATTTATGCAGCTGAATAAATTTCCTAAGCTGCAATAAAGTCAGAGACTCATTTTCCAGAACTCTTTTTCTTTGTTTGCTTTATTTTCCCACTCTGTTTCACACATCCACAGAACTGGTCTCCCTCAGAGGAAATAAAGACCTTTCACTTATAATAGTTGCTACCGCTACTTCTCTAATACCAAGAAAAAAAGAAAACTAAGAGAAAAAGAAAAAACCCTCAAACCAACACCCTCCCCTACATCCACATCTGTATCTGGAAGGGTAATTATTTCTTATTTCCTCTTCCATTCTATTCTGGTTTTGTTGTATTTCTTTTAAACACAAAGTGTTTATTTATTTTTCTCATGACTATTAGTAGAAGTCTTCCCTTTTGTCATTTTTCTCTTAAGATACCTGTGAAGAAAAGAATTCCAAAATGTTTGTTATACATTAAGGATATGATCACATTGATTACTGCATATCACAGTAGTTTTTATGATCAATTCTGCTGTTAATAGTTTTCCAGGATTTAAATTTTAAATTATTTTAAGGGATTTGTGACAAAGATATTTATTTCCTTTTATTAACATCCTGAAATGAGCCTTTGAAGTGCCATTCAGTAGCCTTTGGTGCTTTTCTTTGTATATTATGTGTTTGCATATATATATATATACACATATATATATAGATATAAAAGAAGTGAGAAGGGGTTTTTTTGATGGTGCAAATTTTTCAAAGCCTCCAGATTACTGCTGATTCTTTGGTAGTCTGAGAAAAACAAATACTGCACATGTGTAGTTTTCTGAGAAACTGCCTTTGTTTCTGAATGAGACACACTAATTGTGTAATGGCATCAAAGTTCAACCCTATTCCTCACTTTATCTCATGGTTGTATCCCTGAAAACTTTTCCCACTCCTTTACTTGTATTTATATATATATATATATATATATAAAATCTACATGTAATTGATGTCAGTTTTGTCACACTGGTATAAACAAAAAAGAATGCAAAGCCACAAAGGGTCATAATTTTAAATCTGTTCTCATCTGAGAAATGTCATACTTATCCCAATCGAATCATTATTTAAGAGGAACAGTTTTGCTGTGAAATTTGGTATAATGAAACTGAATAAAATGATAAAACTGACTGCTGTAATAACTAGCCTTCATTCAATATAACCATAAGGTGTGGTTGACTGCCTTTTGCAATGAGATCACTAAATTATTCCTCCTGAATGCAATCCAGATACAAAACTGCTCAGGAGCTAAGCTCTGCAGGTGGAATGTTTTCACTAGGGACTGAATGCAAATACTGCAAAGTGGGTATCACATTAAGAGACCTCTCTGTAAATACAAACAAAACCTGCCAGAAAAAACATGGCAGAAAACTGAAAACAGATGCAAAAAGATAATGAAGTAGAAAGCAAAGGACTGCTGAGAAAAAAATAAAAGTACTGCTGGGAGACAAAGGTTCAAATACTGAGCAACACATTGTCTCCTGTTTCTTCTATTTTTCTTGTTTGCCAAGAAATTTATTTTGAAAATAGTTGAGAAAACATTTAAGAAATACTGATTCTATTATCAATTTACACTCCTGTTTAAACAGCCAGTAGTCATTGAATATTTACTTACCATGGATAAAACACTTAACAGTGTTGTTATTATCTAACAGAACAGCACTTTTTTATCCCCAAAGTAATATTCTGATTTTAAGACCAATTACAAGCAAATATAAAACTGTTGTAGTCACCTTGAAAGGCAATTGAAAAAAAATTGAAAATCATGCAAGATTTGTGGGATATATGGGACAGAGGAAATAGTTCAAGCAGTAAGAATAATATTGTACGTCTGGTCTGTGTTTACCAGAATGAATGAGTGAGAGAAAAAGAATATACACCCTTGCATGGTACACTGCCAAATACAAACACATAACAAATAGAACATTTACTGCACTGCATTAAGAACTGGGTTATGGATAGAAGAAAAGCTGAAATAAAATTAGCATATGTTAAGCAAAATCTCCATTCAATAATTTTCAACAATTAGATTATCATAATTGCTATCACTGGGGGAAAAATTATTCTAACACCCTAGTAGTAAATAGCTGACTTCACATGAAGTTAGGATCTTAGACTATTTTAAACCAGACTGTTTTCAGAATAGCCTTGTTCATTGTCAATGTCTTTATTTTAGTTCTGTATCATAACACTGGGTGTAGTTCCATCTATTCTATGATTTGGACATAAAAGACCTCTACAGCGGTTCTACGAATACAGTTGAGGCCCCTAGGTCTTAATGTAATCTGTAATTTATAATGCTGTAGAGAAATAGATTAAATGTGAAGGTTTTCATGACTAGATTTGAGGGGGGAAATAAGCACTATAACATTCCCAATTTCCTGTCTAGCAAAGCTTGAGAAGAATAACTACATGAACTATTATTAAGAAACAAAATTAGTTAAAAATCAGGAATGGAGGATATTAATAACGTGTGAGCACCAAATATATTACCTAACTTGACATGAAATCCAGCTCTAGCAACAAAGAATGAGCATAACTACTTAATGTCAGAACCTCTGAAACCTCAGCTGCAAATGAGGTTTCTTTTCTGCAGGTTACTCTCTGAGATGTAAGTGTAGGAATAAATGAATAGACGCTCTTTACATTAAATGGCAAAAATGTCCCTATCCTTATTTTAGCTGTCAGTCATGTCAAACATGAGCATAGTAGTGAAAGAAATCTACATATAAATAAATTATTGAAAAAAGAGATTTAGGTTATTATTCAACAAAGTTAATTAACCTGTCAAGATGACCTCAGCTGAGGAGGGAATAATTATTTACTGGAATTTCTTTCTTCTCTACAGGGCTTCCATTTTATATAAAGATTATTACTTTTTTTACATCCTTCTGTTCACCAATGGTATCTTCTGTAGCAAATCACACTACTGAAATGACTCTGGCACAGACCTGGACAAAATAAGGTTTAGGTTCTTTCTCCTGCTAGTTTTAGAATGTGCTCACCTTGCCAGCTGTTCAAGCTGTACTAAAACGGTTCAGGATGAATAGTGAGATTCTTTTAAATCTTTTTAATCCATGGCCCACAGAGGGAAGTTCTCAGCTGAATTCCTTGAAATAGCTGAATAATTCTTTAAAGATGAACATCATACACCTCCTTAGAAAGTCTAGTTGTTATTATTATGCAGTGGTATTGAAGAACAAAGAGAAGCATATGGCTAATTCTAGATATATTAATTCAGTATCACTGGAGATACAGATTCCCTTTTATTTGGAATACCATGAGTTTAGAAAAAGGTGTTTAAAAACAGTGAAGACGATGAAGTTAGTTGCTTGCATGTTCTTCCAAAAGTTTTAACAATGAAAATAGTGGCAGAAAGGCTACACTTCAGAGGATACATCGCCATAGAAACCTTTCAGTGACTGAAAACTGATTGGGAAAATATAAATACTATGGTTCCTTTGTCATTACCTGACAGAAATTTAAAAGTACATTCACTCCTGAGTATGCACACCTTCCACTCAAAAAAAAAATTTGAAAAATAACTTTCCAGCTCTACTGTTCTACCGTGCTCTTCCAAATCAGAAATTGCAAATAACATAACGATGTATGTATTTCAATTCCTGATTTAATTGAACCAAAACATACATAAATTTAACATATCTTCATATCTTCTAATTTGATTATCTAACCTCCACACCTGAATGGTTCTTTCGTGCACTAATGTACACACATCTTATAAACTGGTTTTATGAAAAAAAAAAAAACCTTTTCAGCCTTTATCATGTTATCTTTCAGCTATGAATCAACCAGAGGTGCTAAATGGCAGATCCTTACCAGTCCCACACAACTCTCCACAGCACTGATTGATTCATGAGCTGCATATTCTTAATTGTCAGCTTACACAGGTGCTCTGCCCCAGCAGGCATGTCTAGTACTCTTTTTATCCCATTGACACCATTGCTCTGTACAGAACTATTGGAAAACTCTTTTCTCATACTTCATATTTTCTTTGTGAGTAGCAGGCTGTCACCCATGACTCGTTAGTCTTTGGAATTAGTATTTTTGTATGAAAAAAGGGAGAGAGAGTTGAGTGAAAATGGGGTAAAAATTCCTCAGCTACCAAGTCACAGGTTGGGTCTACATTAGCATTTTGTCTCAGATCCTCTTTGTAACTCTTTGTGCTGGGTGGTTTTGCTATGAACAAATTAGCTTCCTTTCAGAGGAAGCACATCTAGCAGCTCAACTCTAGGCACACAAAACAAGTGGCCTATCTCCTTTTAGAGGCAAAGGCGTCAAAATTATTGACAGGTCCTTTTGACAACTTAGAACCATATGAGTAATGATGACATTTAGCCCTAGACTAGGCCAGATAATGCCCAAGGAAAATTTGATGAACTATATGTAAAACAGATTTAGAGAATTCAGAACCAATTATTGTCTCATGATCTGCTCCTTTCTGCTGGATTATTTGTTAATGCAGACGAAGACACAGTACATGAGGTTTACTGTTTCTCTTAGGAGAGGAGATGAAAGGTATTACTGATACTATTGTATGGTGAGTATGAACAAATGCTGACATTTAATGCTCACTTTGAGCCAATTAGCTTTTTTCTACTACCTGTCTGTCTACTGAAAACTCATTTAGCATTAGTCACGTATTGGAAACACACCTCCATGTGTCTTACTGATCAAGTAAACTACATTCTTCATTTTCGCATTTCGATTCGTATGGATAGTTAGCATTTTATAAAGGTGTGTTTCGTTCTCCCAGTGTACTAAATATAATGTCATTTAATAACATTAAGATTAACAACAAAATATGAGATTTTACAGACTTACAAACTTTAATCATATTTCATTTTTTATCTTTATTTCAGATGTAATACTAAGTTGCAGAACTGAACACATCTATCATTCCAGCAATTGCTGATTCTTCCTAGGACATATGTAGGAAAGGAAGCAATGAATTTTGGTAAATAAGGGAGAGGATATAACAGATCTGTTTTATCAATATATTTAGATGCCAGAAGGAATTGAGAAAGAAGGAATTAAGAAATGAAGGTTAAGTGTAGTCCAGCTGAGTTGAGAATGGATTCAGAACTTAAAGAAATGTGAAGAGCTGGAGTAAGATTACCAATCAACAAAAAAGAAAAGCATGCATAAGATATCTTTTCTCTAAGGAGTTTGACAATTGGTCGAAAATTATCTTTTTTCCAAGTTTTCCATGATTTTCATTGATATGATGTCTAAGCATCTTCTAAAATTCCTTTCAATCATGCAGCTAACACAACTGAGAGAAACTCAGTAAAATTAAATACACACCGAAGAAAAGCATAGAACTTTGTACATTACATTAAGAATGAGCAAGGTCCTAGAAAGAAATGAGAATGCTTTGGAATAATCTAAGAAAACAGCTGCTGCTTTTAAGAATTGGATCCAATAGCCTTTCAAAGCTTCCTGTATTTTTGTTTCTTAGCTTTTCTTTGTTGGGTTTTTTAAACTAGGTTTTCTGAAATGGTAACAAAAATAATACAGGAAACAAGTAAAAAGACATTAAATGACCTCAAGAAAACTTATTTAAGCATGTACTGATCTTCACCATATCAACTTCTATCCAGTCACTTTAAAAATTGTGCTGCTTTCAGGAAATGTGTATGTGCTCCTGCCAAGCCACATTAGCCAAAGGAAAAAAAACCAAAAAGTCATCTTGATCCTCAAATCATGACGTTGTAAATGTAATGGTCTTCTGATAGTGCTTCTCATTCGAGTCAATAAAAAGTCAGAAAATCAGAAAATAGTGCTAGTGAAGAAAGGGAAGAAACCCTAGGAAATGTTGGGAAATTGTATTCATCATTCACATATTAGTTAAAAAATCTGAAAGAACTGTGGAATTAACCAAGTAAACCCTATATATTTCTGCTCTGGGAAATGCTCAGTTTAATAAAGCTGATTATAGGCATTAAAATCATTAAATAAAAAACCTCAAAACTTTTTTATAGTTATGAAAATATATGTTTTAATGATAATTCTATTCATGTCAGTAAATTAAAGCAAATAAAAATAATTCCATAAATAAATATGTACATACGGTAATTTTTCATATAAAGAGAAAGAGAACAATTAATTTCTTCATCAAATATTTAAATATTTTTCCCTAAGGGAAGCGTATAACAAAATACACAGACTTATCAGTCTCTTTTTATGAATAGGATATTCGGTAGAAATCTATTCTATGTTTCTGAATGTTTCTCCAGTAATTATTACACAGAATTTCCTCCAAAAACTGAATTAATGTTTTCAGTGCAAAAAGAGATCAAGCACAATAAATTGTGAAAGGCAGTCTGAAATCTTGGAGACACAGCAGTCATGTTCTTTTTCTTGGACTGTTGCTTTATTTTAAAAGACTAAAGTGACATTTTTCTTATGTTTTCACCATAAAATATTGTGAAACAGTTATTTGTTTTTAAGACTTCCACAACAGAATTACTTCAGGTGCGATATGTTGGTTTTTTTCTTTCTTTATTTTTTTTCCATTTGAACATTGTTTCTGTTCACCCGCTATGGAGAACAAGACTACTGATCCAGAACTCAATTTCCCACTGCATTCTGTGAAAGATTCAACCAAGTTCATTACATTAATATGATTACTCACACAGTACTACATTGTTATATAGGTATTCTGGAAACAAAAAAATAGTGAGGTTCAGAAAGGACGCCAATTGTGTTAAATGTTCCAATTCTCTTTGCCATCTACTGTCTCCTAAGATTCAATAGCCATAAAGTACTTTCTCTTTGTAATAAAAACTAATATAATAATAAAATAAAATAAATAAATATGTAATATAATGTAATAAAAATAAAATTAATGAGGGAGGAAGGGAAAAAGAAAGACAAAAAAAGGGGGTGAAAACTACCAACGTATTCTGACAGTATTACAGCTGTCATTAAAATAATGCACTAATGTCTACAATGTAATGGAATTTTATTTGTGTTGTAATAAAATTTGGTTTTTAGTAAATATTTTTGTTGATTTAAAGCTTACTTACATTTCGAGTTCTCTTCTATATCTAATTAGGTTCAACACAAACTATTTCTAGGTTCTGTTGCTGATACTTATATTCTTATTTATTCCATCTTAATTTTTTTCAAATTAAACATAACAGGAATGAAAATTAAATTGATTAACACTATTATTAAATTAAATTATTTAAGTAGCACTTTTGAAATAATAACTTGTATTTTTAAACAAAGTACTTGGAAAAGGATATTATTTTATCCTGTAGGATTTAATTAATGTTACCTAAGTGTAATCTTAAGGACATCTTCAATGCTTAAAATTAAAATACACTTTAGGTTCTTTAGAAGTAGAAAGTGAAATTTATTTTTTTTTCTTACTATTTTTCAGTGATTAAAAATAAATATCAGAATTTATTCATAAGTTGCACAAAAATGTATTTCTCAGATCATTACTATATCAGCTCTGTAGATCTTCCTGCTTCTTTATCTCCTTTCTCCCACACTCTCTCATTTCTTTTATTTCCTCCACCTTCTGACATTTTCACAATCAACCTTCTTAAACAAATTTCTGACTTCCCGTTTGTCACTAGTAGAACCTATCCCTCTATTTTAAGTCTCAACTTACTTGTTGAAGAGACAAGAACTGAACTGAGTTAGTCTGAGTCTTTCTAGAAAGCTCATTCCTGCACAGTGGTGTAGCACAGCAGGCAGTGTTGCTGCAAGAGCAATTATGATAACCATTACTCTCTCCCTTCTATAAATTTGCCCTGTCACTAGCTTTTTTTTTTTTTTTAAACAAGCTATACATGCTTTTTTATATGCTATATATGATGTATACTACATTCTACATCTGTAAGTAAAAATTTTATTCATTCTCTCTTCAACAATTTGCCATCATTAAATCTTTGAAGGCATGTTTGAAGATTTACTGTAGCCCTACTCATCTAACACAAAAAGTATCCTTTAGATTACTGTTTTTCCCTGTAGTCATATAGTTCTTTTAACATATTAACTTTATTGTTAGTGGACATTATAGTATACTATCTTAACAATAATGAATCTCTTCTGATAAGGAAAAAAGTTTTGTTTCTTCTGAAAATTGATTACTTCGTGGTCTTCCTTTAAGGTTCAAGTAAAGATTGTGGAACCTATTACAGTTATTAAGCTTATATTTTATTTCTATAGGAAAATGTAGAAGTTCAATTCATTCTGTGTTGATCTTAACTTGTAATAAAGTTATTTTGACAAACTTCTTAAATGTAAGTATTTTTCCAAGGTGCTATTCACAAATAGCAGACAATTTGATTGGGTTTAGATTAATATTTCTCTGATGAATATTTTCACATTTCTCCAAACTTCAACAGCTGTAACCTTAGAGAAAAAAAGAAAATCAAACATGAAGGTCTTTTTTTTCCCCCGCCGTTAAATGGTTTTCATTGTAAAAGTACAACATGAAGAAGGCCTCCCTGTTCCCCTCAGCTATATGTCAGGAAACGGTCCAGCTTCAGACCTGTAGACTGATAAACAACAGTTTTGCTCATTTATAAGTCATTCAAATTAAGCTTAAGTGAAGATTGGCATCAAATAATGTTGTATTACAGAAGGAAAATTATTTGGGATGGAGAGTAGCCTAAAAACTTAAATGACAATCTGCATAAAGAGGTATTTCCACAAACCCCTATATTTAATGAATATAGTAGTTCAGCTTCTTCTGAAAGTCTCGGTTTATGGATATTATTTTATATTCTCATGCCCCCACAAATGACAAGGTAAAATATGGCTTTCATATTGCATTATAAAACCAGAACATAATTATAGCTTGGATTTCAACTGAAACTAAAATGCTAATTGCATATAGAGTTAAAATCTATGTCTCTACAGTTAACACAATAACTCAGATCAAGGTACATGTGATAATAAGAAATTAAAAAGAAGCTCTGAAATTGTTTCACTGAGATCACATGTTCATTTTATTCAAAAAAGATTCAGGGACTGGTGCCTGATTATTTTAAATAAGTGAAGATGCCTGAATATGTACAATTAAAGTGTGTCAAGTTCTGTAGTGTCTGGATAGTGATTTTCTCTCAGAATGTCTGCAATGTTCCTGTCAAAGTTTCCACAAACATTTTTTTTTCCTGTATCATTTGCAAGTGTGCAGATTAATTCTATAAGGTAACCACTGAATTCAGGCCTATTATGCAGATATTTTACTGAGGATATGTACTAAAGCTGACACATCTGGAATCAGTCAGCCTTGCTGTTTATGTACTTTAGAGATATATGCAGCAGTCCAGTGACACAGGTTTTGTATGTTGGGAAGATATTGAAAAAGAGATTCAATCTGTGGAAAGGTAATCATAGTTATAATTTGATGAGAAAAACAATCCAGCCACACACATTTTTAAAACGCAGAACTCTCTTCAATGTCTGTGCTAACAGGAAGAGACAAGCTGATTCACTTTGCTTACTTTTGACTGCTAGAGAGAAAGAAAATAGATAAGCCATGACAGTAGTATCCATACCTAAACATCTGGTCTCAATTCCACTCCAGAGTCCAGAAGACAGACATTCCCTCACGGCAGAGCCTACTAGCATGTATCCTGAGTCACAAGTAAATATAGCTGTAGATCCATATGTGACTTGAGTTCCAATCTTATTCCCATTTGGAGGTGTTGGAAGTTCTCCACAAGAAATAACTTTACGGCACAACCAAAACAAAACAAAAATGTACAGCTGAGTATCACATACACACATACAATAATACTTATCAACCAGTAATACTTATCAATCAGTCAAACAGAAAAATACATTTAAGAACTTGAAGTATTTCACTCTGTAGAAAAAATAGATTTAAAACTCTGCATACAAAGAGTATTACTTCCCCAGAAATAATCCTTAAGAAAGAGAGGGACACACACCAATTGAAATTGTCCCTGTAAAGTTAAAAAAACCCACCAAACAGAAAATTAATTGCTATTTAATTACTTTGGTTTTACCAATGACTTTTTCTTAATATTGGAATATCACAATTGTTGCCTTTTAAAAAATTATTTTTGTGTTTCTTTGGAAAGATGTCATTTTTATCTTCCAGTTCATAATGAAATGCTGCCCTATCATTCACACATCATGTTGTTATAATGAATGAACAATGTGCATGGAATTCCTTGCTTTTTATTTACAATTCAAAACATCTTTTGATTCAAAATAATATTTTTGCTTTAAAGAATTAGTAAAAAGAACTTTACTATTAGTAAACAAGGTGGTGGATTATCAAAGGTTGAAAGCAGCTAGTAAACTTCATGCTAAAAAAAAAAAAAGGTAGGTGGTAATATTGCAAAAAAACCTTCCCCAAACAGTAAAAAATGTTTGTCTTTTACATTAAAATGGTTACAAATAGCTATATGGTATGTAAAATATCTATATACACAGAGAGGTATATAGATACAGACATATACACAATATCTCTAACACTAGAAGAAGTGAAATACTGCAATTAACTATTAAAAAGCCTCTAAATTATAAATGAAATATCCAGTCGGTTATAAAGAACTCAGACTTAAGGTTAATTTCTAATACAATTAATCTGTCCTTGGAATTGTATTTTTCAGCTCCCTCTTATATTATTTTCAAATAAATTGTGAATAAATTCTAAAAATATTCTAAACCACAGTTATCTGGTTTATCTACACTTTTTTTCCCCTGCATTTTAGATATGTGTGGATTTATACACATACATGCAGCTACGCACAGTTTAGCTACATGCACCAAAACCACAGTCATACCCAATTCTATCAGGGTGTACACCATATGGTGATTCACAAAGAGGAAGAATTTTGGGGCTTCAAATTATACCCCAAACTGCCCACCTGTTCGAAAACAGATGTCTAAATTTAAATACATAAAGAAACCTGCTTTTCAGAGGGGTGGGGGAGAGTAGCATAACTGTAGCCACACATTTAGCTTCTTTAAAGTATCTAAATATTCATTACTTTTTTTTATTTTTTTAAAGTAGCTCTTGCAGGTTATCAGGATACCAGGTGGTATGATGTGGACTTGCACACTATATGGTAACCAGCTGAAAGGAGAGATTATTTTATACATCAAGTGTGCAGACAGCATACAAAGTTTTTGCATTTTTTTTAGACTATACAGCATTCTTGACCTAGAATAATATTACTTATTTGTACCTTTATAGATTTAGGGACCTTTAAAATCCTGAAGTATGTTTACAGATATTTCCTTGTCACTAAACATGTATTTATAAATAATAGCTTTTAGGATACCCATGAATTCCAGCCAGGTAATATTTTCCTAATTCACTGATTCCAATATTTAATTAGTTAATTTCTAATTCAGCCAAATAAAATATTTTTATCTGAAGTCTGTACAGCAGATGCAGATAGGACATGTACTCACTTTGGCAGTAAGGCCGCTCATTTCTCCAACTCCAGGTGCCATTAGCAAGACACTCGATAGATGCTGGTCCCAAACCATAATACCCTGGATCGCAGCTGAAAACTACTTTTGTTTTATACTCATAATGTGACCCATTCACTATTCTCCATCTTCCATGTTCCAGTGTAAAGGAATTGATGCTTGGACATGTAACAACTTCCAGAATAACAAAAACACAGAGTTATTTGTGGCTTAGTACAGGCAATTTAGGGAAATCTATACCATTACTAATTCAGAAATATATTTTGAACACAGTGACATAATGTGTGAAAAGTAAGGCTGTATCTGAAATTGCCTGTGTGGGCAGCTGGGTATGAGTTCTATCCTTTTAATTAATAATTATCAATGGCCCAGACAGAGCAGTAACTGTGTATGCAAAGCTATGCAATTGGTGTAGATAGAACCTACACCATGGCTGAATTAAATGTAGGTTGATAGTCATGGAACTCCTGCAACACTTTGCATCAGGCCTCAGAATCTTTACCAAAATGTTAGCTACATTTCAATATAGGAATTATTTTTCTACCCAGGTAAATTCTAAAAGGTCTTAAAGACTCATTTAGAGAGGCTGCACATTGGTGAAAGATAAAATAATATCTATATCCAAGATATATAACTATAATATAACTATTTTTTTCCATGATCAAAAGGCACAGAGGAAATTTTTTTGCTGGATACTACTTACTTTCTCTTCATCTGGATTGTTTCTTTAGATAGAGGACAAGTCAGGAGGGAATGCAATTTACAAGAAGAAAATAAAGAAAAAAAACTACAAAAAAAAAGGGGAAATCCTTGAAAATTATTCTAGGGTATGTTTTCTTTCCTTTTCAGAATTAATTGGGTGAGATAACCCAAATCTTAATGTCCATTAGGCAATGACGTTTCTGTATCAGTCTTATGATCACCTGGGTTTTCATACCCCATTTATAACTCTGATGGTATCCACCTCTCTTTGGGACTGAACATGCTTTTTCTCTTCAGTGATGTTCCCCCGAGTTTAGATAGTATAGAATCATAATGATGGGCTGAATATAAATAATAAGCAGCAGTTTCAAACAAGTATCCCACAGTACCAGAGACTTTGCAATACTGGATAGGAAATAGGGTTTGTTAACAGTATATGAACAAGGCAGGTCTCACTGAAGACATGGGACTTGCATAAACCTCTGCAACAATTAAATTTAGTTTAGCTGCAAATTAATTATCAGTTTGAATGTATTCTATAATCTCTAGTCTATTTCTGCTGCTGCAAGAGAATGTTTCAATATATATCTCAGCTATATACATTTCAAATATACATTTCACAATAATTTAATACCAGCAATTATTCATAGATTAAAGTAACCTGAAGCTAAAAGTTTAGATAATGTGAAGATTTGCACCTTGGATAAAAAATCAAAATGTACAGCCAGGTGCTTACTCACTGGAGAGCTTTTACATGTTACTTACCTACACAGCGAGGTGTTTTGTTATGATTGCTCCAGGTACCATCCGGCTGGCAGACTGCAGTAGTAAGTTCCTTGGCTGATAGTCTGTATCCATCATTACAAAAATAAGTAACACGAGTGCCAACTAAGTAATCTGTGGTTAAAATCCCGCCATTTAATGGAGCTTTAGGAATTCCACAAGATATTGCTGAGTAAAGAGAAAGACATAGTTATTTTATATATTCTTCACTATGAGCTTCCACTCATCTCAAAGGGCTTATGAATTGTAACATCAACAGTCTTAAATTCTTAAAGAATGTATTTTTAACTCATTAATGTCTGTTTTAAGCCTACAAATAAAGTCCCTTAAAATTTTAGGGAATTAAATCTCAGAAAGTTTTTGTATTTTGATGGAGAAGGATAAGAATAAGAACAATGGTTCATAACTCTGCAGCTATCCATTTGAAATGCAGAAGATAATCAAAGAAGAGGCAATAGCGTATATCTGGAAAAAAATATGATCAGCAGGGTTGAATGAATAAAGTACCAGTCTGAGACATTAGGAATCTGGTTTGTACTTCAGGTTTCTTCCACTGGGGGTACTCTGTGACCTATGGAAAAGCACTAAAATTAACATGCAACATTTTATTTTTCCTCCTAAAAGCAGAAAGAAAATGAAAGACTAAGCAGAAAGAAAGTGCCAAGAGAAGATCTGGCTCTGTCTGTTTTGGGAATAAATTCAAATCTAAGGGGACTGGAGCATCTCTCTTATGAGGAAAGGCTGAGACACTTGGATTTGTTCAGCCTGGAGAAGGCTGAGGGGAGATCTCATCAATACCTATAAATATCTGAAGGGTGGGTGTCAAGAGGGTGGGACTGGACTCTTTTCAGTGGTGCCCAATGACAGGACAAGGGGCAATGGTCTCAGGTTGGAACACAGGAAGTTCCACCTCAATATGAGGAAAATCTTCTTTCCTGTGAGGGTGCCAGAGCAGTGGAACAGGCTGCCCAGGGAGGGTGTGGAGTCTCCTTCCCTGGGGACATTCAAACCCTGCCTGGACACGGTCCTGTGCCCCCTGCTCTGGGTGTGCCTGCTCCAGCAGGGGGGTTGGACAAGACAATCTCCAGAGGTCCCTTCCAACCCCTACCATTCTGTGATTCTCTAAATCTTTTCCACATTTTACAAACATACATCTATTGAAGGCCAGATCCAAAAAAATGTAGAGCTTAGGCACTTAAGTACTTTACTTTGAAGTGGAATATTGAACCCTAAGAGACCACCCATCCTGCCAACATAGAGATATGAAAAGTTAAGCCTCTCAGACTGTGTATAAATACTTGATAAAAAAGATTAATCTATTTTTGCACTTATTGTGAGCCGATCTGACATAAGACAGATCTGTTTCATAAGCAATATATGAACAGTTTGGCACTGTACCAAAGCTAATAGTCACGGCTTAAACACAGGGAAAGCACTAGTAATATCACAACTTGCAGAATAGAGGTGACAGGATCAATGTTAAAATATGTTTGAATTGCTATAAAAAGAAACTGCATATCACATTTAAATTTTATAAAAAAGGGACACACTATACTGAAAAGATCACAGAAAACTATTATTAATTTGCTCACATCTCATCTGGGCACCTATAAAAACATCTATCTTCTGGCAACTAGAGACAAACACACTTTTAGAAAAAAATAATAAAACAGTAATTAGGAGACACTGAAGGCCCGAAGAGAGACATTGAATTCCATCTTCCAGAGGGTATGAGGACATGATCCCAGATGGATAAAAAGCAACAAGTTAACTAAAACAGGAGGTCCATCTTCCACTTACTAAACATCTGACAAAGCTGTTCACCTATCAGCTATTCCACCTGATATCACTGAAGATAAAAACTGAGCCTCCATGACACTAAAATGAAACCATAGGATCATGTTGGTGTTTATTATATATGAAATTCATCAATAGCTTGGACTGCAGCAGGAAATATTAAGTAGATCTGTCTGTGCAAAGAGGAGGATAACCAAAAGCTGGTGTAACCAAGGCATAATCAAATAACGCTCTTTATCACATATCTGGCCAAGCTAACCTCTTCCTTCAAAACCACATTAATGATAAAAAGAAGTTTCAGACAATAATGGAGTTGCAGAACCAAATCCATTTCCAGTTACATCAGGGACAGCATTCAGAAGGGTATAAAATCTAATATCTACCCCCAAAAGACTTGTAACACGTTAACAACTGTTGCTTACAATCCTGAGCACCAACAAATACTACAGCACTGCTTGTTCACATACTGCAAATTGTTTCTTTTAGCAATCAGCAAAATATATATCACATATTTTGTAGATACAACCTGAGATGCCTTATATCTACCATTGAGACTAATTACTCCTTCAGTATGCAAAAATCTCTATTAGTGACTTGATAAATTTTGAGTCATATTATCGATGTTAACAGAATTAATCTTGTGGCACAAGAAAAATATCTCTTTCCCTTAATTTTAAATTTTAAGGAACAAGTTTCATCCCAGCACACCAAATGCTTGATAAGAGCCTTTTATATAAACAACAGAGCTCCCAAGGAATCACTCAATGACATTTTTTGTTTACAGCAGTTATATTCAGTTATGAGCTGAATTTTACGTATGTGGAAACTTGCACAGAAATATAGCTTTTAGTTAAGGGAAAAAAATTACAAAAGATCAAGACAAGTTATTGCCACATCTGACAACTTGACAGGGAAAAAATGGCAAATATCAGGTCTATCACAGAAATGTTTGGTCATTATATGTCAGCTTGAACAGTATTGCAAATCAACACTATAACTATAATCGTAACTGGAACATTAAAATCTATTCTTTGTTCACAAACTTCAGGACACAGTTCCAATTCTAAAGATATATTTATACAGCCCTTTGAACACCTTAACTTTATTAGCTCTCAGGGCCCACCAGCACATTTTAAAGACTTATCTGAAATTTCAGAAGCTATTATTAGACCAGGATGAAGTTCTTAAATACCCTTCACTAAATGTTAAGGTGCTACTGAAAGTTTCTGTGATGACAATTTCCCAAACAGAAATCAGACTCTTCACCCTATTAAGGACCTCCAATCCTTGGATTTGCTCAGCCTCACTTAAGAACAACACTTAGCAGATGTAGCTGCCTCTTACGTCTCAGGGATAGGGTAAAATAAAAAAGTAGTATCACGGCAGACATCAGTCTAGAGCTGATAACATTTATCAGGAGCACTACAAATATAGGCAAGACTACTTCAGTGTCACAGAAAACTATTCCATGACATACTCCTCTGAACTTTACTACATGGACATGCAACTTCTAAAGTATTAAGGAATTTTATTAAAGTTATATTTCCTGTATATTGACTTACAAATCACTTTAAAGGATGCCAACTATTTATTTGGCATTTAATAAGTTATTAATTGAGTTTTCACACATGTCCCAGTACAGCCATGCATTTGGAAATAAACAGAATCATATTTTGAATAAATACAAGACTGACTTATCTTACACATAGCTATATTAATTGTTCCAATGTATATGAATATGACTATCTCAAACATATAGCCATGTCTAAAAAAATGTAAAGGTAGAAGGTATTATGCTTTATGCTTTACACATCAGAGATTTGTTCCAGACCACTATATATGTACTTTAGCTTAATTTCTGAGAAAATTGTAACTCATGAAGCATCATACCTAAGCAGGTATTCTTGGTATTCTTTTCCTTTTCCTTTTTTTTTTTTTTTTTAATGCTTTAGTATAATATAATTCTTCTGGATACAGTGTTACATTTTAACTTTTACTTACTTAACAGCTCTACCTAGAATTCCTGTAAAAACATTTGCCTGTTACTCATATATGATATTATAAAATATTAATACCGATTTCTGATGAGGTCTGTGTGAGGCAATGTTTATTTGCAAGAGAAATATCTCATGATTAAACCCAAGGATCATGTAATGCTGGGATAAAAATACATAAAAATAGCTGGGAGAAAAACTAATGTTTTAAAACACTTTGAATCGTCTAAGATCTATGTTCAATTGTAAATATTCAACCATTCATATGAATTCATGTTAATTCTTGTATTCAGGTAGTTCATTGCAAACCTATTTGTTCTTTCAAAAGTTTATTGTTACCAGGCTTCATAATTTAGTTAATCATAGGAATCTTTTATTGACTTGTGGTCAGAGGCTTAATATCATTAAAACTAAGATGGACACATGGATGACACCACCTTCACAGTATGATTCATTTAATGCATTTCTCTTAAACAGAATAGTTAATATCTAAAATTTAGAACAGTAAAAGTTTGTAATTAATTTGTATTATTGTTACCATTATACTACTACAATATTAGATTTTGAAGCAGTTTCCTTTTACATCTTTTCATGACAGAGGAAGGGTGCTTTTGTATTAACTGTGAAACAGGTTTCAAGTAATTGCTGTAGTCTGGCTTGAGGCATTTCTTTTTGACTACTTACTACTGCATTGAGTCTCTTCTACTGAGATATGTTTAGTTCTATAAATAATGTAAAAAATCTTCCATCCAAGGTTAAAGTGTGTATCTGGATTTTTCAGGTTCTGTCAGTCCTGTAGTACAAAATTTGAAGAATGGCTGGTATTATCTATTTAGAGGTTCAGAGATCAAGATTTTATTCATATAGGTATAAGAATGAGAACATTAAAAATTGCTCAGATGTTACTCATGAACTTGGAAAAAAAAAAGCTGTAGTGGAAAAGGCTACTGGCATTCATTAGTTATCGGAGAGGATTTAGAAATTATAATAATGGTACAGATACAAAATGAAAAATGTAAAGAGAAAGCATTAGTTTACATACAGTCATGAAATATTCTGAAGGCAGTAAAAAACATTTGCCAGGAAATGGACTTAGTATTGCTAAAAAAAACCCCAAACAACCACAAACCACTACCTGTGCTGACTGCAGAGGCATCACTAAAGAATTCATAAATTATGAGGCCGTAGATTTCTCATTTCCTACAGGATGATGCCAGTAACTATTACTGTAATTTGGCTGGTAATCATTTAGGAGACAGAAAACAAATAGACTAAAATGAGATGGATTGTTTTTAAAGAAATTACAGATTTTTTTTTTTTTCATGCACTGCTATGTAAAAAAAAAAGGCCTAATCTTTTTCTGTGTTAAATGATCATTTGTGGCAATCCTACATTCAGATCTGTAAAAGAATTGATTAAAATGGCTTTGCTAGGTATGCTATAAATGTTAATGCATGTAAAGTAGAAGGTAAGACTGTGACATTATCATCTGATATCACCTGGCAAAAGAGTTGGTAAAATCTGACTCACAATTATAATAGTTGTTAAAGCAATATTCATCCTCTATATCATCAAGTTCTAAAAGCCATTGGCCCATATTTAAAAGAGTTAGAGGTACTTTGTGCTGAAGCTGTACTGCTCAACAGTACTCGAAATGGCAAAGCCCTTGTGTCTTGCAAATATCCTCTGTGAAAGAACATGGAGGATATTTACTGATGGTGCTCTCAACCTTTTGATACAAGAGATCATATCATAAATATTCTGTATCATCTGGGTATGGGGAATAATTTTCACCTCAATAAAACAACAGTAAGCTTAGATGTATGACTGATGTATGGAAGCTGCTTATTTCTTAGAGTTTTTGCAGTAATAATGTGTCTTTAGGTTGAATCTGAAGTTTGCTGTTGTGAGTTGCAACTACATATCATGGCCACAAACCACCTTCCATGCAAAAGGACTTGCAGGAAGAATTGACTAAAGTTCATATCATGTATCAAAACTAGCCCTCATTAAATGCATAATTATAATTAACTATTCACCTAATATATACATTAAATAATATTCCATATGCTAACAGTTGGTACCAAGAGTCTTTGTACTTGATCAGACACCATGAGATTACTAAGAATTTAAGTCCACTTGTTCCTAAAGTATTATCTGTGTATTGCAACTATTTCCATTACTGTACTCTACTCTGTATGAGCTATTTGAATTTGGTAAGTTGTTTGGTTTGTTTGGTTTTTTTTTAATTACATGTTATTTGATAAATCTAATTAACAGTCTGATCAATTTATACAAATAACTGTCATGAAGGCAGTCCTTAGAAAACTGATGAGAAGAAAAGAGCTAAAGAATGATATGTAGCAAATGCATTGCCTGTACCTTTTTTTTGTTTTTGAGGGCTTTCAGTTTTTAAAAAAACTGTCACACTGTTTATTAATAGAAATTTATCAAAAAACTTTGAAAGTGAAGTTGTTTCACCTTTGACAAAGGTTAGGTAGTTTTCCTTTAGAAACATACAGTTCAAGGAGTTTTGTCAAAAAAACCTAATGGGAAATTAACATGGAACTTTCCTATAGCATTCAGCTCTACTGGTCAACAGGAACAAAATGTACATGTTTTGAATAAACACACCTGCAAATTTTAATGGAAAAAAAATCATTATCATAGTTCACCAAAGAGTGACATACGTAAGTTATCAGAACAATAACATTCTTTTCAGGAAAGGAAGAATTAGAATACCATTGTGATGGGTATTAAATAACCAGTTCCTTTTCACTGTTAAGTAGAACATCATTTGCTTTTACAAGGCAAAAGAAACTAAATATACAGTTAACTCGGTGAATTATCTTTTAAATTTGAATTTAAAACATGAAAGAGTAAAATAGCATCATGGGCAATGCTTTTTTGGTCCTTTTCCCTGTTCTTGGAAATGTAGCAAGTTTCAGGTCTTTCTGGTTTTTTTTATATACTTCTTCGTTCATGAGAAATGAACTTCACTAACTACTCAGCTTTAAATGATCTTTTTGAATAATTTCACATTTAAAATTTGTGGGTTTTTTTCCCCTCACAGAGATGTAGCTCGTTTTTAGTATCTGCAAGTCTTAGCAAATTCTATTGAAATATTGTTTCTTAAAAATATTTTTGTATGTTTTAATACATAGAAAAATTTTGGTACAGAGGCATGTCCATTAAATGATTACCTTCTATTCATTTTAAGTCAGTAGACTGATTGCTTACATTTGAAAAGGAAAAAGAAAGTTCCTTAGGTTATATTGTTTTATAATTAAAGAATTTACCTTGACAAGCTGGGACTGGAACATCCCATGAGTAATAACCGTACGGAGACTTCCTGCATACAGCAGTACTTTTCCCAATGAGCCGAAAACCTCGATCGCAAGCCCAGCGAACCATACTGTTGAGCTGTCCACCTGTCTGACTGACAATGAAACCATGTGGAGGTGACTCTGGAGTACTGCAGTAGAGAGCTTTAAACATAAATATTGAATAAATAAAAGATGCGTTTAGAATCCAGATGACAATTCTTGAAAGATTCTTGTTGAATTCAGTGCACGTCTGATAACAAGCTGAGAAAATGTCACTAAAAGTTGTTGTCTTTTGTATCCTGATCATGCATGCATCAAGCAAATTCACTAAGTGTAAAGATAAAAGAATAGGGATTTATAAGGGCTTCAGGTTTTTGTAGCCTCAAAGGAAATGTAGTGATAGATCACTTCTATAACTAGTTCTCTTTTCACCATCTTCTTTTTTAAATAAAGTAAGCTACAGAATTTTAGTTCATTATGAAATTTATTGCAATTGTATAAATTTCAGTAGTATACAATCTTTTTTTAAAAGAAAATATCAAGAGCATACTGCACATAATTATTTTCAACTAATCTTTTCCTTCTGGTCCTAATAATTTATTTCATTCAAGTTCTGTGATATGATGAATTGAAGTGAACCAGCAAATCCAAAATAGATTTTTATCATATTTGTGTCACCATAATTCCATGGCAAAAGCAAATATACTTTTTTAGAATACAGAAAGTCCTACAGAAGTCTTCTTATTTAGATACTATGAAAAAAAACCCAGAAATCTTTATGAGAGCAAAAAGATCTTCAAGAGATATAGTTGTTATACTATGAAAGGATTTATGTACTTTAAGTGTCTCTGACATTAAAGATTGTTTATTATTATATATCATTATGCTTATATTTCTTTTAACTCCTTTGTTCATCAAGTCCATGAGCACAAAGTCGCTTGGTTTTGGCTTCCTTGCCAAAGGAGTGGACCAGAAGGGACTTATAACCTGGTAGCCATGTTAAGACAAATGTTGTCTGTTTAAGAATTTAACTTGGTCTCTCATTGATTTGGTTCAAGGATGAGCCAAGACTATTGAGTCAAGATAGCCATTTTTCCAATTTTGTAGGAAAGAAAATTAAGTTGGAAGTTTGTTTCCAAGTGCTTCCTTCATGCTTTGAAGAAATGTTGGTAACTATTGATATCCATTTTCTCAAGGCAAATATAAAAGTGCCGCTTCACTTGTTCTTTAAGCATTTCCATGTCCCGTGACTTACTTTGGGTCAATAGTTTTCTCAGGCAAAGGCTTCCTCTGATCAGGAAGGAGTCACATGGCTGTTTGTTTACTCTTTATTAAAGCAAGCAGAAGAATAAGAAGAACTGCCATATCTTTCAGAGTGCATACTACGAGAATATTTTCTTCCTCACATTAAATTGCTCCTGACTTATGCCCTTGGAAGAACCAAAGATACAGACACCTCTAATTCTTTGGTGTATAAGAAAATATACTGGTATTTTCTGAATGTTACAGATAGCTAGTAAATATTTCCTGGCTACCTCTCAGTAGTTCTCTTGCTGTCAGTAGGGAAAGAGTTTTAAGAACTTTCTCTTCTTTTACTTTTAACGTATCCAACAGGTACTACAGACAATGAAAATTGTTATAATATAATATTCTGTGTTTAGCCAACAGTGAATTTTATCTAGCTATACAATAAACATTTTACCTCTGAGACAACTATCCTCTCCTAAGTGAAAGATGACACTAATATTATTTTACAGACTATCATGAGCCTAATTATTTTTCTGCCATAGTGAATTAGCCAATAATTGAATGGGGGGGGGGGGGGGGGGGAATCAGAAAGAAGAATTTTATATTTATTTTCTATTGCTTTCTCCACTTTGTAAAGTGAAATTGGTTTATACCAATAACTTCTCCAGTGTTTGCAGATACTATCCCCAGTACCCCTTATTCTGTGTATTCCAAGTCTTTGGTCATGATAAAAAAAATCAAATACAGATTTTGTGTAATTGCTGTAAATTGCAACAGATCTACTTCAGCTTGATTAATGAATATTATTATGCTCTAAAAATTGATATTATATAATAATTCCATAAAAACAATTATACAAAATTCAGTCTTTGTTAAGTATCATCCTCATGCACTATTCATAAATTGTTTGAATTAATAACACACAAAATGTTGGCTTTTTTGACATACTAATTGATCTCTTCTAGTGCGTTTTGCTGCTTCTGTTGAACCATAAATTAGAGTTCAAACATTTACAGACTCATATTTTTCCACCTTGTAGCTGCTCACTCCTATCTTGTTGACACCTCTTACTCTGTCCCACCAAAAGTGTTAATGATGGATTGCATAAAGGTCCAGTATGAAGAACAGAGGCACATGAGTGCACATAAAAGATGGGAGGGAGAAGCTGCTTCTTTCGTCTTTAGTACTGGCTTATGCCATTTTAAAGTCCTGTGAGTGAAACATTAGCTTATGGAGCACATGTGTTTCACATATCCTACTCAGGATCTGTGGGGTTTTTTTCCTCACAAGATCAGTATCATCAAGTTCATATATAAAACAGATTGGATTTTATTTCAGTCTGGGCAATTAATGTTACAAAACCAAGCTTACATTACCCTTTTCACATAAATAAATATGTTCCATATTGAAATTTGAAATTTTATACACAATAAAGAAAGACTGGTTTACGTACCTATATATCTTATCCTGAAACCCTTTTTATTGGTGCCATGATCTGCTGACCACCGGAGAAATACTTCATGGCCATTGCTGGTTATATTTAGAGAAGATGAATAGTCTCCACTGAGAGAAATGAGCAATGGGCTATGACTGTTTGGTCCTTGACACAGGAAAAAAAGAAAAACGAAAACAAAACATAGAAGTTACAAAGTTTCAAATAACATACAATTAATTATATGCATAGAATTAATATATATAGAAAACATCTACCAAGCAAATGGTAAATTAATCTGAATTAAAAATGGAAGTGAAATTACATGAAATTACTAGAGAGTACGTATTTGTTCAGCAACAAAATAATTTCTAAACATAGTCAATGCAGTACAACTTTGAAACACAGTAATCCAACAGTTATTTTTAGCACAACAAATCCAAATAATTGATTATTTAAGATTTTTATACTGACAAATTCTGGTATGCATAAACAATAGTAATTACACAGATGCAATGTAAAAATATATATATATATATATATGGAAAAAGTATCATCCAAAGTTGTGCATCCTATAGTTACCATCAAACACCTCTAGTATATCAAATTCCTTTTCTGTCTGGAAGAATTCAAAGAACATGCTGATATTATAACCCTTTTCCACAGTAATGGTCCATGCACACATCTGGAGATTTGGGTAGCTGTCAGGATATCCAGGGCTCAGTATTACTCCTGTTGAATCCAGACGCATTTCATTGGCTGGACAGAGCACTGTGAAACAAAGAGATTGGTAAAAAAATCTAGAACCAACTGTTTCTTTTCATGTGACTGACAAGATTTTCCTGAGTTTAAAAGATCTGTCTTATTTCCTTTAAAGATCAGCTTATTTCCATAAATACAGAGTGACAACATTTTAGAAACAAAATCAGTAGAAATAAAATCTGAAGTAATGTCTGTCTTGAAAATAAATACCCTCAGAAGTTATCAATTAATTACATTTTTCTTCTTTCATTTTCTAGAAGATAAGAAAATCTTGCAGGCTCTGTGTAAGTACTAAGCTGTTGCATTGTTCAAACACACACACACACCACCCCCACCCCCACCCGATTACTATTCCTGTCAGCAGTAATTCCAGGTAAAAATCTTGCACTGAAAGCAAAACTTGAAGACACTGTAATTTTTGGTTATCAGATTCTAAAGAGTAATAAAGCACTCCTACAGTCTGTATAAAGCAGCACCTAAATTTTGAGATTCTCAGTCTAACTCCAAAAACATTGACATACCTACATACAATGTAAGCACTATTCAGACAAGATGCCTTTGGTCTAGAAAATAAAGACATACTTCAGGCTGACATTTTGTTGCTCAGCAGGACTCAGCAGGACTAATTAGACAAGATGATTTGTGCTAATCTAGCAGCCTAGTTTTCAGATTCATAGAAATCTCAGAAAATGCTAGATTAATGCCTTTACATGTAATAAAAACACTTGAAATTCTATTTTTCATTCACCACACCTAATACAGTCCCATTTCTTTTCTATCTCTTACAGAAAGTAACAGCAAAGAAGAGCTCTTAAAATCAAAGTGTATGACTAGCAGTTAAGATATTGATGTTATAATCCTGAAAGAGTTAGCAAATCTCAAGCTGATTTTGGGCAATTCATCTAATTGCTTGTCCTTTTAAAAACAGGTACAACAGTTCACCATGTGACAAACACTTTCTGAGGAAATAAAGATCAAATTAAGAGGCAAAAATAATAGGCAAATTCTTCCCCACTTAAAAATAAAAATCCAAATATCACCTTGAGATATATGTATAGATATATTTTAACTCCATATTCCTCATCATCCTTCAGTACTTTGGTATTACAGGTCTGTGAATATGTCATATTTTATGTGCATATTGAATCTATAACTACAAACCACTTCCTTTTTAATAACCCCATGTATGAAAGATTTTTGGTTATACGTTCACATTTCTAGTAAACTTTCAAGTTCAGACAACCAAATACTTTCCTCCTTCTAATAGAGAGATACTATCTCCCTGATGAGTAAATATGAGCCAGCTGAAGAAGAAGTTATAAAAACCTGAAGTTCTTAATTGCCAACAGCCTTTTCCCAAAATTTAACTATAGGAAATAAGAAAAGGAACATGCTTTACTTTTTTCTCTGAAATGCTGCTGGGGGAAGCTAGACCTCCAAAATGTGAGAATGTTTTCTGCAAGGATAAAAGAAGACACCTGCTCTATCTCTGCTGACTTCTACAGTAAGTATTGACTACCATACCTTCTCCTTACTCTGAAGAATTATTTTTTCTTATATTCCATGTCACAATCTGAAGTTATTAACCTTCCACTCTAGCTGTGCCAGAAAATACATAGCAACTCTGGCTATTAATTGTCATAGTTTCAGGAGGGATAGAGGATACTAGCAGGATAAATGCTACTTTGTAAGTAGTTTATCATCATTATTTTAAAGCAGCTGCTGAAGTTGAGCAAAATGGTGTGTAAAGGTATGGTGAAGAGGCTTGACTTTGAATTTATCAAGATTAATTAGGTCTACACAGAATAACAATCTCATTAAATAAAAATATTTGATATTACCATGTTACTGGAACTTATTTCAAGAACTGGTTTTACTTTGTGATATATGAACAAATGTCTGCAGTTTATTTGGAACTGAACACTGCTAATCAGGAACCTTTAAATCTGGTTTTTATATTCACAACTAAAACTTACATGAAAGCAAGTTAGTACTGAGCCATTACAAGTTAAACAAGAAAATAACTGGATCTTGGATTTCTCAAGAACACTGAAAATATTTACTTATTAAATACAAAAAACATATTTTTATGGGGGAAAAAAGTCATTGGTCTATGAAGAGAGAGAACACAGAAAAGCAGAGAGACAGAACAAGAATAATCAGCTTTGTAAACATAACTCATAAGAATCATACAATCAGAATGGTTTGAGTTGGAAGGGACCTTTGAAGATCATCTGGTCTGACCCCCTGCCATGGGGAGGGCCATCTTTTGCTAGAGTAGGTTCCTCAAAACCCCATCCATCCAGATGTTGAAAATGAGAAAGGAATCTGTCCATATATTTTAAAATATTCATGTCTCACTTTCAAAATTAGCATTTTATTGCTAAATTTAAATAGTCTTTTTTTCATGTCCTGTGTTTGTCTCAATTAGTCAGGAAGAGATTGAATATAACACCTCCACTCCGCATGAGAAAACTTGTAAGGCTAGAATATGGTTCTCAAATTACAGTGCTGGGACAGTTGTGATACAGACTTTGTCTCAAGCAAATTAAAGAACTGATCCTCTCAACCTTTTTGCTTACATACATATGTAAACACACAAGGAGGTGTGGCAGAAAGGCAGGAAGAGAATCATAGTCATCTGTCTGCACTAGTTTATTTACAGATAATTTTGCTGTCTCCATATGGTTCTGCTTTGCAAACTATCCCCAATTTCAGGATCTTGAGGAAAACATCCCTCAGGAATTTTATAAAAAGCTTAAATACTTATTTCTCTACAATGGATTCACTTGGGAATTGGGTAGCTAATACTTTTTTATTAATCTGAGCTAATGTAGCTGAGATATAGCTGAGAGTCATCATTCAGGAATATTCTCAAGGTCCTCTAGTTATGATGCAAAAAGCTTTCATTTTATCCTGAAAGTAGAAGCAAATTTCAAGAAAAACTAAGGGGAAAGTAACATGCTACATGGGAAATACTCTCTTTTAACAAAAGATGATGATAAGCATTGGCATAAGCTTGTGGAAGTTAGTGATTATTTTCTGATCTAAAAAAAGAAATCTTCAAGAATTTTAAGAAATACTCGTCCAGCTGATACACATTAGAGAAAAACAGAAGGAAAGGTGACAGTTTTAAATAGTACTAAATGTGTTATAAACTAACCTGTAACAATTAAAACCACCAAATAAAACCTTAATATATTTTGCTTCAATATTTTATCCTAGGGAAACCTCATTATTGACTACTCTATCTTTGCTGCAGTACATTAGATTCAAAACTAATATATTGTCTTTTAAAATCTGTGAAGCAGCACTCATCAGATTCAATAAATAAATGAATGTTGAATGTGGGTATTAAATTATTTCAAGTTTAAAAATGAAGCAAAATTCAACCGGAACTTACTTACTGCTGGCTAAAGTGTCTAACACATGCACAAAGTTAAGGCAACAGAAGTTAAAACTCTGAAGTCTAACAATAAACATATGCTCTGCCTGGTGAAAAGAATTAGTAAACTAATACAGCTATGAACCAACAGAAGAGCTGAATTTATTCCTTCAGAGTGACTCTTACGTAATGTGTTACAGCCTGCACAATTAAAGTATGGAACCTTATACATAAATCATGAAAGACACAAATTTTAGCCGTATAATTTTGCTGCCTCTAGATACCACAGAACTCTCTATTGATCTGGGTTTCACTGTTGAAATTCAGCTTACATATTGCTGTCTTCAAACTTACATATTATATAAATAAATATAAGTCAGAGTTGTGTTGCTGCTTATTCTAGGTGGCCAGTTTGAATGGTCATTTTAAATGTTTTAAATCCTTTTTTAAAAAAAAATTTGCAGAGTCTAGTGACTCTGAAGATTATGTTAATTTCTTTCAGCTCTAGACTGAAATGATAAGAGCACTGATTTAATATTTAGTATTTGATCCAATTTTTAGCATTCATATGTGACAGAGAAAAGATTAACTATGGCAACTGAAGTCATAATTCCTGAGTTTTTGTCTTGGGTCTTGCAATGAATATAAATATGGCTTCAGCAACACATGCTGAGAGAATGCCTCAGGATTAGTACATATGTCTGTCCTATCTATTCTTACTTAATTTTAACTTTTAAAGCAGTATTTGGAGGTTACTATGGTTTTTCACCCACTAAATGCTATAAGACTGATAATTTAGGATTTTAATTTAAATTGGGGTATTGGAAACTATTCCTAGACAAAATTGTGCCTAAATAAAAGCACGGATTTTCAGAAAATATCAGTGTTAAAGTTCTTATAAAACTCACAATTCAGGATCACTTTGCATTTTTAAGAGCTAGACTTACTGCTATGAATGATTTTGGCTTTTGCATAGTTCTGTGCATAACACTAGGGGAAAAGAGTTTATTCAGCAGTAGTAGTTGACCCTTCCAGTTTTTCAGGAATGTAGGAAAAGGTTATATTTATAAAAGAGTAATTTTTCAACTCTCAGCTGAAAACAGAGTTTGAACATTGTAGTCAAAATTAAGTTCTAAAAATTAATATACTGATGTTTAAATTCATAACAACTAAACTGTGCACCAGTCTGAAACTTCAGAAATTACTAAGAAACAGTCAAATATTAAAGCTTTAATTGTAAAAGTAGTAAATTTATTAGTTATTCACTATTTCCAAATAAATCTTTCATCATGAGTATTTTATAGATATGCTAATTAAAGTTGTGGGTGAGGAGCCAAAAACCATCTGATTGGAAGAAAACTCGGATGGCAGCATTTTTGACTTAAAAGAAATGTAAATCAACTGCATTTATTACGACTGATTTGGGAAAGTATTTTAATCTTGCAGTAGGTGTTAGCATATTAAGCTCAGGAGTAGATGGATCATGAAGGAATATCATGACAGCTAGCAGGATTCAAAATGGCTTTTGTTTACATAAATCATACTTTTATAAGGCTGTGAGTTTATGGTTTTTCCCCCCCCCTCGAAATATTTTATCATACATGTTTATAACTGTATGTCTTCATTTATCTTTCTGGAAATAAATGGAAGATTAGTAAGAAAACATAAACTTGTGCCCATCTCTGAAACTTTAAAGAGATTTTTAAAAAAGAAACACCAAATCCTATGCAAGGTTTATCTCCATTAGCTCCCTAATCAGTTCAATGTGAAAGAGAACTCTCACGTTTTCTTCAAAAATGATGTAAAAATTCTACTCTAGCATTACACATCAATTGTCACCTTAATAAAGACTGTTTTAAACTGCGATGTTAGTGGTTGGCAGGATTGTAATCTTGTTTTTACCTTAATGATGAGATAGTGTTATATCTCTCTATTCAGTTTTCAATAAAAGAAGGAAAACATGAACACACAGAAGCACACACACACATATACAGAAAGCCTGTTCTTTAGAATACACTGAATAAAAATGGAAGCACTTGAAGCTGCACTGAAAAATTATGTGATCCTGTTTACCCAAATCCATCCTATGTTAATTTAGCATTTTTAAAAATTTCAATATAAATTTTCATACTATTATGTTCTAGATAAATTAATGTCATTATTTATTAAATTTAGACTCCCTCAAAAAAAAGAATTGTGAAATTATTTTTACAAAGTAGAGCAGCAGGCCTTTAAACTCATCAAATTAATTAAAACATTGCTAATTATTTTCAATTAATATTTGACACACATTCATCATAACGAACAGTAATACTATTGGGAATAACATCAAAAAGTCTGAAATATTATCAGTGTGCCTGCTTATGTAAAGAGATAGTGGAGGGTATTTAAGGAATCACCATTCAGCTGGCCTGCCAGAAGAAAAAGAAAAACAATAAAAAACCTTGACATGTAGGTGGTGCTCCATCCATCTGAAGCCTTTCACCAAGTCGGCATGTCAGAATCTCATTACCAACCAATGTAAAGCCTGGTTGACACTGGTATCTTATTATGTCTCCTGTTTGGAAAAACAAAACAAGACAAAACACAAACAAAATAAACATTAAACAGCAATTAACTGGGACTTTTAGCTTTGAAAACAGTATTGATTAATGAAGCTTCTTGCAACCATATATATGGGCTAAATGACCTCTGGCATAAACAACTTTGATTAGTCTAAGAAATGTAGTAAATGAGCATGGTGTTTCACACTATGCTGCATCTATCACTGTTTTCCACGACATTATTTGCTGGATGGTTTGCTAATTTGTCTGGGTTTGACTGATGTTGTGTGAACCATGTGTCCACAAGCTTTAAGCAAAATAATTTATTAGATAACCATTATGGAACTACATAAAGAGATAAGATCAAGTCAGTAACCCATATAATCCTGAGGGGAAATAATTAAATAATAAATAATAACAATTAAATAAGAACTGGATTTAATTGATGATATCTAAATTTGGCATGGTGAGAATAAGAAATTATCATTTTTAATTAAGAAGTTAAAAAATCATATAGTGTTATGTATTAAAAAAAGAGTAAAAATTTTTACATCCCAGCAGTTCTCTTTGGTCAAGATTACAGAGCAGAAGACGGGGGAAAAAAAGTCTTTTCTCTTCTTTACCAATATGACTAATCAAACATTGGTATACATTAAAAATAAATTTATTTTTCTTTGCCATAACGTGAGAAGAACTAGCTGGTCAGACATCTGACATCTGATCATGTAAGTCATATTGTTTTGAACAATTGATGGCTAAGTAATATTATTAACATCTCTTAGAAGGTCAGAATGTCATCCTCTCTTCAGATCCTCCTAATTTTTACGTACTTGATTTTACTCTTCAGGTTACAAAACCTTAATTCTGGTACAGAATATACCATTGCTACATGGTTTTTTTGCTGGTTTTGTTTGTTTCAATATAAGACAATGTTTTATATTAAACATTATGAAAAATGTATTTTAAAATGAAGTTAAGTAGGAAGGAGTTACTAGGTTACACGTGACCCAGGAAGTATAGGGAAAGGGAATGTCTTCTTAAAAATTTTATTTTCAACTATAAATCTAATATATTAGAGGCATGATTTGGACCCTTAAAAGCATGACATTTCTGTGCATAGCAGTCCTTATTTTTGAAACAAATGTTGCTTTTATTTTCTTTTATGTTACCTATTTCAAATTCGTCATCTTCAGTTAGAATTTCAGCATTTGCTATATTTGTCGGAGGCTGGCAGACCCGGAGCTGATAGGCTATGAACAGGAAAAAAACACAGTTGACATTCCCATGCTTAGACAGTCAGCATACCTATGCAAACATAACTGAGTTAATACCCACATTAACAGGATAAAAAAAAAAAAATTGTAATCTTTTACTTTGAAACTTTCAAGAGAATCAAAAGAAAGGAAACACAAATTTCAGAATTAATGAGAAATTGGAAGCTGTGCCTTTGTTCTTCATTAGTTATTTAATTTCAGTGGCAAAACCCTCTTCATAAATAACCTAAGAAACTTAGAAGTGGATGACAATTTTTCTCACTTAAGTGATCTCATCCGAAAAGAAAATACTTTTTGTATTGTGCAATCTTTTTTTTTTTTTAACAATATATTCTTACTGCTGAACTCTTCCACTTTTGAAATTTTGTAATAAAGACAAGTTTTAGAATCTAAAAGATTCTACCCAGAGGCTGCGTAACTGATGGACAGAAGTATTTTGAATATGAAATTTCCCAGTAAATGAATAGTTGTGGAACATGTCACCTGCAGATAGGGTCAGAGAATAATTCTGCTTTCAAACTTCTAATCTGAAGCCTCACATGAAATAATTTTCTGAATTTTAACACATGTATGCAACATAATTTAGTGAAACAAATTATAGATAAGTAGGAAGAGTACGCAGAAGCTATATAGCCTTATTTTTTTAACAGAGAACCTATGAGGATATATCTGTGTTTGGACAGAGATGAAATTCCCTTCAATCTGAGTGCAATCAGGACAGAAATCCAGCTGAAGAAATCACAATGAAATATTTATACTGACAGCGTAGTCTTCTGCATTTTAAGGTGTACACTCAGGTTGATCAATGACTCAAGTATGCCTGCTTTTCACTGATATTACATTTGTGTATGGCATTGTTTTATAGCACCTCTCATTAGCAGGAAAACATCATCTACTTATGGCAGATGACGATTCAGCTTCAGTTATACACATCTTTGTTACTTCCAGTGCTTTCATCCTTTAGTAATCAAATTGGTCAAACTTTTGTCAATCACCAAATTTATATTTTATCCAGGTAAGATCTTTTGTTGATATCAAGTCACCCATATTTAATATTTTCCTATTCCACTTCTTTTTGTCGATTGTATAGTGAAGAGCCAATTAAACCAGTGAGTCAGAAAGCTAACATCCTGCCTTAGGATAAAGTAATTTAAAACAAAACACACCAAGAAAATGCGGAAAGCTGTGCTATTGCATTAAAAAAAAAAAAAAAAGGAATAAATCACCAACATAATTTTAAAAATGGATTAAATAAACAATTCATATAATTTATCCCAAATGTATCTCATTTAGGGGTATTATTCATTTTAATCCCAGAATTATCTATTTTAAATAAATTTGACTCCTCTCACTGGCTTGCCTTTATTGCTATAGGTTGTATGTAACTGATATGAAGGGTCACCAATTCATGGATAGTGAGAGATTTATTTATCTTGACAACATCAATCCAAAAAGTGTTTTAAGTTTCTTCATGAATAATCCTTTGTGCTGCTAAGTTTGCATCTTTGTTACGCATTAGAGCCCACACTTGTGGAATGACAATTTCCACAATAACAAAAGAAATTAGTACAAGGAGATCAAGTTATTTAGAGACACTTTATTATTAGGTATGAGCATTTCTATATGTGTTTGGTCATATATTGGTATATTCATATATATCAATACATATCAATTCACATATTGATGAGCACAAAGGGTCAGCTTTTCCTTCACGAACTGCTACATGCAACTGAGATGCCCAGATTTGGAATGAAAATTCTGACCCCCCGTGCCTACTCTTAATGGAGTCTATACTCCATAATAAATTCAAGTGCTGTTGCTGCTGTTTTTTTCAATTGGGGGATTTAGGTCTTTTTTGTTTGACTTCATTTTGTTTAGATTAAAGTTCCTTTAATCCCCCCCCCCCCCGCCCCCGTTCTGACTATCTGTATTCACCTTGGTCTTTACTAAGTCAAAAAGAAAGCTTTCTAGTCCCAAAATCTGATCAGGGTCCAGAAAACAGACCGTAGTCTGTCCACATTCCCTGCAATAGTCAATCCAACAGGCATCCACAGAGCACCTAAAAACACCCGTGCATCTGAATCTGTTTCCTTGTAATGACAGGAATGCAAGAGAACACTTGGCCACAGAAGGTCTGAATGATTACAAAAAGAGGTAGAATTTGGTGCATTAATACTTACGCATTTTCATTCAGTCAGTGTTTAATTCAAGGGCAGTTTAATACTAACTATACAATATAGTTGTTCACTATCAATGAAATCTCTAGAACAAAAGTACTTTCTTCAAAATATTCAGATATGTACGAGGAATTTAATTACTCCCACAAACATTTAGAATACAAAGGAATTTTAGAAACATTGTAAGCAGTGAGAAGATGAGCACCTTGGGCTGAAGGGTCTTGATGCTACCTTCTTTACTCATGTCTCTTCACAGTGCACTCTTTCTTTGCATGACTACTTAATATCTTATTAACTATCTTATTTGCTTGACTACTTATTTAATATCTGGTCAAGAAAATAGTTTGTTTTCATAATTCATATTAGTCTTTCATGTTTGCATTACCTTAGTGATGGTCAGTCATATCAATAATAGCAACTCTTCTTAGAAAACGTAATTAAAGTAATTTTTTTTCCTGAGTTTTCTTCCTGCACTAATCAGTACAGGTGATGAAAAAGTGCAGCTTGTCACACTTACCATGGTAACTAAGTACAAAGAAGCCACTAGTAGTAAAGTCACTGTGGAACTTGATCAAAATCTGATTTGAAGTGCTATAGACTGATTCCAATGCAGTGTTGCCACTAAATTGTCCAATTTGAGGAGAAGTTTGGTCTGGTCCATCCCTAAGAAAAACAGACAAAAAAGAATTTTTTTTTCCCCAACAAATAATTCAGTTTCTCCAAATTTTAATATGATAAGTAAAATTTCTTTAGATTACTCTAAAAAGGCATAAGTCATCTAAAATCAGATAAAACAGATATTAAAGGCTGAAAGCATATATGTGATTGGAGTATGGCAGATAGTAGCTCAGAGGACCATCAAAATATACTAGAAAACAAGATATTCTAGTCAACCACCTTTTGGAAGTAATATTCTTATTTTTAAATAAAAATTGTAGCAAGCTCAGAATTATTGAATTTGTGCTCGTATTTCATCTTCCTGCCACAAACTCTGCTCATGTTTATTTACCTATGCTTTCAAATGTGGCCATTAGAAAATAAATGAATCTAAGACTGATCATCTTCCCCTGTCTTTCCAATTTGAAAATTTCTAGGAAAAGTAAGAGATTAATACTATTTAAGTTTTAAAACATAATGAGTGAATATTGATTTCACTAAAAATAAAAACCGAATGCTTATACTCTCCTGAATAAAGGATTCTATGTGAAATCTTCACGTTGGCATTTATAAATGCAGATTTTATTTAAAATTATTATTTTAAGGATGTTACTTTTAGAAATTTTCTAATGTCAGAATTTTTAAAGCAACTTTTTTCCCCTGCACAATTAAATGTTATAATGCCATCATTTATAATTTATAATACATATGGACACATAAGCATTAATTTAAAGTTTGTTTTTATGACTAGTTTAGAGTTTTATGAATCAATTTCTTGCTGAGAGAGATGTGCCATGCATTTTATATAAATAGTTGTGTCTGTCTCAGGTAAACATTACTGTAAATGTTGGTAGTTTTAACCAAAACTAAGTATGACATGCAGCTGACTAACTTCTTAAATCCTTGTTCATATACATTGATCAATATTATTTTGTACTATTTATTATTATTTAGACAACACATGTACTGCTGGTAAGATCACTGCTACCTTGTGGAAGAATGAAATACTCTTCTTAATAGAAAAATTAAATCAAAGTTAGTACTAAACAAGAGTGGAACTGTACAGCGGATAAAATGTCAAAGCAAGGGCATTAAATTTTCATACTCACTTCTAGATCAGAATTGATGTACATTAAAAGTTTTGAATTTTTAATTATTATTGGCATAAGATATTTTAACTGAAAATAATTTCAAAATTATGGGTAATTTTTTGTTTTGAAAATTTTGCAGTAATACATTTCTCCAAATTCTTGTTCGTTACCCCTTCTGCTTCTCTTTTATCAGGGAAATAGTGTGTTTTGAAGAAGCATTTGAATTGTGAAAAAAAATGTATTTTTTCCATTGGAAACAGCTATCAAAATTTCTGAGCAGTCCTGTAAACAAATAATATCCCAGAAGTGGCATAAGTTATTTAATTATATAACCATCATGTATATAATACAGCTTATACAGATATATAAATCATACATCAGTAACTACACACATGACTTCAGAACTTTCTCCTAAAAGTGTAGGTAATCTAAATAGGATACAAAACATCTGAAAATCAGAAAAAGACACATCATGAAATAAAACTGCTGTTTTACCTTTGTCATTGTATATACAATTACTTTTACTGTAAGAACTAAGCTTGTAACTCAGCCAGGAGTACAACTGAAAGCACATGAAATCACTTGGTAGAAAGGAAGAGCCAAATAAAAGAAGCACTAAAAGTGAACAGTAGTGTTCTAGTTTCTGTGGCATGAAATAAAGATGGCTGTATACATACAGAAGTATAATTTAATTCAGGAAAGATTCTCAATGTCAGCCTAAATTTGATACACACAAGAAGTGATGAAGAGTTAAAGGGATTCGAAATTGTCTGAGTTTTATCACAGCAATAGCCTGGGTACATAGTCTGATCAAATTTTAGTTAGACCTTAAGGTAAAGCATTGGAGTATCTGGGATGCAGGACAAGGCAGTTTGTAGTACACAAGATGGAACAAAAACCAGAACCTACAGAAATGATCACAAAAATATATAGAGCACTGTTTCATGTTTAGAAAAGTGGGAATGAAATCCCAAGTTATATGAATTTACATGAATCCAAATTAGATTTCTGTGCAACAGAAACATAAAATGAGTAATTAATATTCCAAATTGCTCTCATTTTGCACTACTCAGACAACAAGACTACTCTCTCAACCTGTGGATTTTCATTCTGCAGATTCAATTATTAGTGGATTATTGTTTTAGGCAAACTTCCAAAAGGTCTTAGCCACTGTTGAAATATCTCGGAGACTCACTGGTAATTGTTTCAAGATTACTACATGAGCTATTACACTTTGCTACAGCTTCCTGCCTTTACCAACTCTGCAACCAAGAAAAATGGGGGCTTCATTATCTGAAAAGATTCATAACAGACATGGATTCAGGTATACAGAGAATATAAGTTGTTTACAGTTAACGTTAGCTCAACTCCTTTTGTCATAGCCAAATACATATAGAGTCTCTCCTTTTATGTACTCTTAACAGTTTAAAAGAAGCCAACCTGGAAGAAATTAAGAAAGTGTTGCTGTAGTTTCTTGCATTAACACCCTAAAACATTGTAATACACACAGCTGCAAGAGCTTATTATCGTTCTTTTCTTAAGTAGTACTTCTCTTGGTTGTTTATAAGCTGTCATAGCATACTTCTGAGTGCATTTCTTTATCGAGAAACTGAGGCACACTACTATTGTTTTTGAATTCTTAAGACAAGGACTATGAAGCTTCATGTCAAGTGCAATCTAGAGAGAATGGTATACTGGAAAGCGTGGATTACTGAAAATCACTCACTTCCCCTAGACAGAATGTCAGTGTCAAGAGAGAAATAAGAAATATACTCTTTTTTAATTCATACTTTGTTTCACAGTATTACATGAAGATTAAATAAATGCCAAAAGTGTTTTCTTACCAGACGGTTATGAAATCATATATTGGCTCTGTTTGGAGAACTGTGAAATTAATGTAGATTCCATTCCCAGGTGGTACTCTTACAAGCCAGAAGCAGTCTTGAAAGTTTGGATACTCATCAGGGTATCCTGGAGAGTATATGGTGCCATTCATTGCAGTTATGTTTCCTCCACAGAGGGCTATAAAAAAATACATTTGTTTTTTAAAAAATATTAGATTTTTCTTACATCTAATTATGTAAAGCCATTGCTGCATATAGAAAACAGATTTTACCGAGCTTTTTGCAAAGACTCAGAAGCCTATTTTGACATTTTGGTCAAATCTAAAAAAACCAAAACTGTCCTGTCATAAATGCTATCTGGAAAAGTAAGCAAAGCCTAAAATGGTATAATCTGCTTTATTTTGCATATATTCCTCCCCACTGCCCCCCAAACGGGCATGGAATGGCAATGCAGATACCCTAAAATATGCTTAAGAACGTCTAACCAGAGAACAGGTTGTTGGATATATAGGTTTGACATACAGTTTGTATTTAGGTAAAGCATGTGTTATTGTTTACATATCTATACTTTGGTGCTGAACTGTAGGCTAAAGGGACTTTTCGTAGTCACACCTCATCCATTCAGACTCAACTGATTTTTGTTCAGCGTTAGCTTGACAGTGTCAAGGGTTTTTGAGCGTGCAGACAGAACTGATATTGCAGCAGGGTCTTAGGGGAGTGAAAACTTGGGCTGGGGACTCTCAGGCAATAAGATTTCTTGGAAAAGGAGAGGAAACAGATTCCAAAAGGACAAGAGTGAGGTAGCTGAGTTAAGAAGGGTCAGAGGGTGTTAGATTGTGGTGAGAACAGGTTAGATGGGTTTTAGGTGCATGAAGAGGCAGGGAGAAGAGAACAAAATTGTTTAAAACAGGAACCACGTTTAGTGATATTTGATTCAGATTGTCTGCTTCAAGAAGTCTGAGGCATCAAGCAAGCCTTAGTATATGCTGCCTTACAATAAAGACATTAAAGCAAACACATATTTAAAACAGATTGTACACTTCTGGCGCTAGGCATATACAAAACCGCCCACTTCATTTTAATGCTTTTGAACAAAAGCCCTTTATCTCAAATCAAACCAAGTACAACTAGAAGATACTTAATGATCTTTTTCCTTCAAAAGTAAAGAAAAAAACCCAAAATGCAAAAAATACATATTATATAAAAATATCAAAATGCTTTACTAAAAATACCACAGTAAATATTTGCACAAAACCCCATGTAATTCAAGAAATTTCTCTGGCAGCTGAGTAATGTTGGCAGTCTGCAATCATGCAGCACAGCACACGTGAGGTCCTCATTATCTGTTAGGTTTGATCTTTTTATCCGCGTCTTTTCATACGACAGTAAGTAGAAACAAAGTACTTCCAACCACTCTTCAGGAAATTCATCAAAAGTGTTACTCAGAATTGCATCATACTTTGGGCATCTTAGAATTGGTTCCAGTAAGGTAATTCAAAGAAACAGGATCACTCCATTCAGTAAATTATTTGTCTTGATTCTGAGGCACAGAAAATACAGCTAGAACTAAGTAAAAGGGAAAAGCTAAGCTGTTTAGCAGTTAAGATATGAAACATCCATCCTTGTCTGTTTCAGAGTCTGATGACTGACCTTCTTTGGCCTGCTGCTTTGGTACAGCTTCCTTTCACCATAGCTAGGGATAAGATAAACACCTCTACAGAATCATCGTGTATGTTCACCCTGTCTCCTTAAAATTTCAGCTATGTGCAAGCCACAGTTCCTTGAACCTGCTTACCTGTTGCAAGCATATTGGTGTAAAAAAAATTTAAACTGTTAAAAAATTTTTAAAAAATTCCCATTCACAAAAAATATATGTAGAAAGAGCTTCACACAGCATTGACTGAAGGACAACTGCACTTTATGCTACCTTTGACATTTCTTTCTAAAGGATAAGACAGAACATAAGTGGCCAGATTTGGGAAATTCAATTTTTGAATCCTTTTTTCCTTGGTTCAGTGCAGAGCCAAATCAAGAATCAAGAATGAACCCTCCTGCTCAAGCAGTGGGGTTGGACAAGATGATCTCCAGAGGTCCCTACAACCCCTCCCATTCTGTGATTGATTCTGAGCTTTCACTCTGTAGCACCACCTAGATTAAAAAGCAGCACAGGTCTCCACACTCCAGACCTTAAGCCTAACCTTCCAAAAATAAACTTATCTCAGACAAGTTGTCAGAGATTTCATATTTCTATGAAACATTTCAGCTTCTGTATAAAAATTTCATGTGCAAAATTGAATACTTCCTCTGCAAAGACCATAATATAGAAATACACATCTCTATAAATTGAAAAGCTGAAATTATTTCACTTTACAGTCCTTAGGAGAACTTACAAATAATGAAGGGTTAATAGGTCACCCAGAACATACCTTCACATCTCGGGAGAGGATGATTCCAGTTACGGCTGATGCCATGAAGACAAGTCAGAGCTGAATTTCCAATTAATGTGTAGCCAGGAAAACACTCAAATGAAATAGTTTGTCCCACAGTAAAGTCATTCCCAATAACAAAACCATTACGAAATGGTCGAGGGTCAGGACAGCTTTGTAGCTGATATGCTGAAATAATTAAATAATGATAATGCAGGGGAAAAAGTAAAATGCAAATTCTTATTCCTTCAAAAATAAAAGCTTTTCATTAGAATAAAATTAAAAGATCATGGACATCTCATATGTTTTAAGTTCCACCACAGTGACAAACAAAATCTTTGGTCCTACACCAGGAGAAGCACAGTGAAACATTCCCACAGCAATTCTGGAAATACGCATAAAAAATAATTTCCTATTCCAAACCTCATAAGGAAAACATAATACTACAACCCAAGCTTAAATGATATGTTCTTTATGCTTTGATTGTGTGTGTGTGTCTAAACAAACAAGTACTCAACACCCTACCCTAAGTGTTTTGGAACAGAGTCCATGAAGGCAAAAATGAGACTAGCCTCTTAATTTTATGTTTTAATTTGAGTAAGGGCAAGAGTACTGCACTAGGGAAGAAGAGGGCAGAAAAAAATTTTGACTTTGTGTTTTCTCCACTTAGATCTTCAAAAAGGTAGGCCACTGACTGGCTCTTTAAGACTACAGATTGCTTCCAAGTGCACCCATATCTACACCCTAATCAAAATGGATCCTGCTGACAGTGAAAATTAAAAAGGCTGTAGAAGAGTAGCTAAACCAGAAACATGGGAAAAACTAACAGGTACAGAAGACTGATGTGATGCTATGACAGGGAGGAGGCTAATAGCCAATGCATTTCTAAAAAAAAGTGCAGGAGAACAACAAACAGCAGGATTACAATAAATAGGAAAAGCAATCAAGCAGCCTACGCTGCATGTTGCGTGATGTGTCCGGTATTAAGGAATAGAATGAGGACAAAACTGAGACACCCTTTCACACCACTATAGGAGACTAAAACACAGGAGGTAGGATCTAGAATTCTTGAACCAACCAAAAGCCCTGAAGTGACAGGCATGGCATAGAGCAGCAGGATGCAGTGCTGCTCGGCAGCCACCTTTCCAAGACTGAGAGGGCAGAGAGTTCCATGTGGGAGAGCAACATTGTTGTTTAGAAAATATGTTGTGTCATAGAAGAAAAATATTACCAGAAAAAAGAAGCACTCTAGAATATTAATATGTGGAAATTAAAACTCCAGATGTATATGTAGTACTGAGCTGCTTCTACAAACATCTAAATCGGAAAATTATAGTGAACAGGAAATGTTAAGTAAAACTAGTGAAGCTGCAAAAATATGACAAGTAGTTGTAATGGAGTACTCAAATATCTATGTCACCAGGATTCTTGAAGAAATAATTGTTCTCTAGAACAAGCAGTTTGAAAGCCCACAAGACAAGATGTTATTTTAGATTTCAACCAGCTTGGTACTCAAGCTTTAGTCTGAGAAATATTCATGGGAGAACTGCTCCATATTAGCAGTCATAATGTGGTTTGATTGTACTGGGAGGGAGGAAGTCAAATAAACCCAGCACAGGGATATTCAATTTTCTTAAAAGGAAATTATATAAAAATGAGGTAATGCAGATTGGAATTTGCTAATTGACACTACTTTAAAGACCAGGTAAATCATGTTCTACAATTCAGAATAAAAACCCACTAAAGTGGTTCAGAAAAATGCCTGAATGAATCAGTAGGAAAGTTAAAGAAGCTACAATAGCGAAAATGTTGGCTGTCTTTCCAAAAAGTCATAAAACATAGCAGGTCACATTTAAATAGAACATAAAGAGAGCAAAAATAATTTGAAACTTTATTATTATTCTTATTATCAGTCTCAGCTGGTCATAAAAAATTTACTTGACAACATCAGAAGCAGGAAGTCAATTGGTGGGACAATTCATGACAAACGAGAAAAAAAGGGGCTTTTATGGATTAGGGTGCCGTAGAGAGAAAAAATAAACTCTTTGTATCCGTCTTTACTGCTGAAGATGGTGTAGAGATTTCCAGAGAAGATACAGGGCTTGTATTACACAGGTTTAATGCACTAGATCAGTTTGAAGTAAGTACAAAAGTACTACACTAAATAGGTAAGGCGAAGGGCCAGGAGCAGATGGCTTTCCTGGTGTAAATCACATCTATCTTTAGAGGTGATCCTTGAAACTGCAGATCAGTAAGTCTGGTTTCTATACCTGGTAGTATGATACAGCCTATAAAAATGAATAACATTACTGAGCACATGCCTAAACATGGTTTCTTGGGAAAAAGACTGGGGGCTATATATCTGAAGTTCACAAAAATTGTGAAGAGAGTGGAAAGGCTCAATGTGAAAATGCCATCAAATCGCACAGTAATAGAATTACGAGTCTGACAGTTGTGGATGCTGGAAGAGTACAAAAGAAACTATCTAAGTTTCTTGTGCTGCTAAGTAGTACTTTTTTTTTTTTTTTTTTTTGCCATTTGGAAATACCATACTGAGATAGATGGAGCTTTTTTCTGATCCAGTAAGAGTCTTCTGGTTTTACGTTCTTATGTTTAAGGAAGAAGAGAAATAAACTGGTCTATAATTTTACTCATTTTTCTCAGAAGAATTAAAAGACTCTATAATGAACTGTGAATACCAAAGATTCTATAGCAAAAAGTAAGATTTGAAAATAAGCCTCCCTCACATATCTTGGTGATCTTTTCCAGGAATATTTAAAACATTGACCTCATTACAGAACTGAGAACAAATATGCTATGCAAAACCTGCAAAATCAGAAGATGACAGGTTGTATATGTTTGAAAGAAACGGTCTCTCTTATGCGGTTAAAAACACAAACAGGAACTTTTTTTAAAAAAACATTCTTTTACAAATAACAGTATCTCCAAAATTATTACTGTTACTATTAATAGCAGTGATAGTATATGCTCTTAAGTCTTTTACTGCCCTCTTAGCAGTAGGTTTTAAAGTTCACTTACTCCTACAAATTGTATGATATTCCAAATAAGAAGTGAATAAAATCTTGCTGGGCAATTTGAGTCATAAACTGACTTTTTCTTTAAAAGCTAACACTTTTTACAGTGTGTCGCTTCCAAAATATTACATGGAGTTCAAGTCAATTTGGACTTGTTACTACTGAAAGAGGAATATGAGGCTGCTTTAAAGTAAAAACTCTTTAAATCATCCTTTCACATTATCCAGATCATGAAAACAGGTATATTTTAAAATACGCATTTGACCTTTTTGTGAGCAGTCTTCTAATCCCATTTAAATAAATCTGCCATTATATAAATAGAATTATGATCCTGCAGTCTTCACCAGCTCTGCATGACCTATTTGGGTACAACAGAACAAAAACCTTCCAGAGATATTTCCGACCAGGAAATAAAATGGATTTGGAGATTTCTGAGTTGGAATTATTCTGTACTAGCCTATGTGGATTCAGTACTCTAAAACAATAAATATTGTTTTAGATCTTCCGCTTCCAGAACCAAGACACAAAATTGAGATTCTCATATGCATATTAAGATTGAAAAATAGATATGCTTACTTTGTGAAGCCATGCAATGTAAATTAATATGAAAAATCCACATACAGGAAATTATCTGTTTGTGTACATTTGAAATAATCTTTAAAGATAATATGCAATTATTTTTCCTTTTTCATCTTAATTTTCTGCATTCTTCTGTTTGATCTTGATGCATAACACTTTGGCTTGAAACACACAAAATCTTTTACTTCATATTTATCTTTTAGGAGTGCCAAAAGAAGAAATAACCTTCAACAGCCACCTTGTTATTGCATAAGATTATCAAAATCTCACCTTGATATACAATATGAAATCCTTGTTTGTTCTGTGAGTAATCACTGTGAAAGTATAAGCTGGTTTCATGAGTTGTGCTGAACAGAGAGGCTGGTAGCTGAGGGCCACTTAGTCTCCCAATGACAGTGCTAGTTTCTGTAGATCCACTCCTAACTTCTAAGTAATCATGTATGGTCTCCGTCGAGAAATTCACAAATTGCAAATGGACACCTGAAAAATATTATCAGTAAATAAAACCCACCAGTATCAATACCAGGAGTGAAAATAAAGTATGTACATTTTACACTGATAATTTCAGAAAATAATGTAACCAGTGGAAATGTATGTGTTATGCTCCTAGGTGCAGTCCATGGAATTCAGTTTGAAGTATTCTTTCTCCTCAGGCTAATTCTGAGAGGCTGGCAAGGTAAGAAACACTAACACTGAGATATTAACATGATCTAAGACATTGAACTCTAAGTTATTTATATGTCACTTTTTGGCAAATGTTGAACGTATGCCAAATGTTCTGAACATTGAATAAATTCAATTTAGTTAAATCTTTCCTGTTTTCAATTATATGAAATAGTCTTCAGTTCTATTAAAAGAAAAAAATGTTTTTTTGTGTCACACCTGGAAAAAATACAATGACAGAATTCTACCCCAGAGGTAGCTGCATTTCAGTTGTACGTAAACTGATCTTCCCAGCTTATATATATTTTAAAATATATGTCTATATATAAACAATGAGGCACAGTAAAAATTATGCATATAATATGGTTATATATGTTGTAAAGGTATGCGGAGGGAGAGCGTCTGCTCACTTAAGGGTATCTGGTCAAGGACATTTTTCAGTGAAGAAAGAGAAAACAAGAAAAGAAGAAAAGAACATACAGGGACACAAACCTGAGGGAGGCAGTGATGAGAACTGAACCTGGCCAAACACACTAATTGATGAGGTCAGGTGAGAGTGTGAAAATGTTTAGTGCATTAGTACAAAGGTACTTTGTCTTATCAGTCTGCTCTATCATCTCATATCTTCTTATTAAGTCTTGTTTTAAGTGTCTCTCAATGTAATCTCACTCTCTATCCTGTGTGTATTTCTGCTGCAAGGACTAAGTGCCAGCAACTGGTGAGACCCCTATCTGTGAGTGGAATTTGGTGCCCTCTGCTGGAGTCAGACCAGGGATGTGGATGCCCCTGGCCTGTGGTGCTAGCTACTGCAGTGAGTGTGTGGGTCTCAGTGCCAGTTACTGGTGAGACCTTGTGTGGCGGGGGGAAGATGCAAATTTGTGCCAGCTGCTGGTGTCAGACCAGGGGTTTGGGCACCTTCTAGCCTGTGGTGTCAGCTACTGGAGTGAGATGCCATAGCTCCCTAGATCTAGGCAGGGTCCTACAGGGGCTCTGAGCAACCGGATGTAACTGAAGATGTCCCTGCTCACTTCAGGGGGTTGGACTAGATGACCTTTAAAGGTCCCTTCCAACCCAAACTATTCTATGATTATACGATTCTACAGACCTTGTACCCAGAATGCCAGATAGAGGGAGCAGTGTGAGTGGACTGGGTGCCAGCGACAGGAGTCGGAGCAGGGATGTTGGTGCCCCTGGCCTGAAGTGAGTGCAAGGGTCTTTAACTTCCAGGCACTTGGGGAGAAACAGTGTTTGTTCTCAAAACCAATTACCAGGGAGACCTGTGTGAGAGAGGTAAGCACAGAGTTTAGCGGTGGTGGCTGGAACGGGCCATATGCCTGGTGTTGTCTGTTGGGAAGGCAAGTGTCTATATCTTCCCCAACCACTGTGTGTGGGGGATTGCACATGAGCCATCTGCTAACCAACTTCAAACTGGGATAGCCAGTGAGTAGGAAGGCCTTGGGTCCAGGCCAGGATAACAGGCAAGTAGAAAGTCCATGCTGATACACCCAGGGGGACCTGCAAATGTGAAGTGCATGAGGGACAAGTGTGTGAACACGCTGTGTTTGCAGCAAGTATCAAGCTGGAACGGCCAGCTAGTATGGGACCTGTGGAGCAGGTAAGGCGGCCTGAGATCCATACAGGGGTGTGCCAGGTAGACTTTCAAGGCATCTGCAAATGTGTGTTTGTGACCCTAGAGTGTGTTGTGTGTGTGCCTACACTAGTGACCTTCTGTCTTTGCCAGCCCAAGAGGAAGAGGGGACTTGGCTGCTGGGGCTTCTGTTTTATGAGTCCTGTATGTAGGTGCTACTGAAGGCAGAAACTCCTCTGTGGCGGTCTGTGACCAGCCATGTCAGTATCCTCTGTGTCTGTATGTCTGTGCTCAGCTTTGTTACTGTTTGAATCTGTAAACAGGAAAGGTTCAGCCATGTTCCTCACCCTGGGCAGAGACCTTACATCCCGGGGCACCAGGCTGGGCTCCAGTGGCCGGGCAAGAGGGTCCTGTCCTCGAGTGGCTGGAGGAGCCGTACATTACTTAATGCAATGTACTTAACTGTTTAATTACACTCCTTACATTACTTAACACATATATATTATTCTCGAGTCACAAAGAATGTAAATTATATTATCTAAGCATCATTCATCGGTACCTCTCCCACTAAACATTCAGTTCAGTTATTTAATGGCTGTGTCATATGATGATTTTGCCGACAGAAATTTCTGATTATTTGATTCAGTAAGGGACAGGAAGCTGGCTTACTATCCATTAGCAAGTTATGTCTCCTAAACAGGTGAGGATTACAATGATTATGTTGCAGGACAAGAAGAAAATGCTCAGCAGCTGAGTAGTTATAGGGTTCTTCAAACATTTTCCTGTTTATACATATTTCTATGTAAGTTACAACAAAGTAGAATTTGTATTTTGTCTGGAGTTAGTGCAACTATGGAATGATAATGGAGTATTTTCATTAAGAAGATGATTGGGTCCCACTGGTGTTTCTGGCAAAGACAATCAACATTATTTCATATAAAATTGAAAGGAAAAGATATAATGTCAGATTAATTATTGAAGAATCATGAATAATTTTGTAACTCTTAAACTGTAATAGCTAAATAGTGTTTGTCACTGTCTTTTAGAGCTTTATCTCCAGGTACCACGTAAAGTTTATGAATGGTTTTCTGAAGCATGTAGCATTTTATATGCTACAGGAAAAAAGGTTGGCATGTAATTAAATTAGTGTTACCGTGATCATTTCTGTCTTTCTTTATCTGAAGATAGTTTATATGTGATAAGAAAGCTTCTGCTTATAAGTGTCATTTGACTTTGCCAGCTTTCCAAATATTTCCTACACAGAGAAACTAGTTATATCCAAACTTTGCTCTCTCTCTTTCGATGATATTTGTAGGCTTGGCCTTTTATTTGATCCTGTGAACCAAACACTTGTCCAAAGTTTAAGCTGTCTTTAATAATAACTGCTAACTCATGCTATCTTACTGTCATTTTTTTCTCTTCCATCTACTTTGTATGATACAAAACCAGTTCTAATATATTTTTGCCCATCATTCTTCTCTCTGTACTCTACTGTCTTTCACTTGAAGTTCCTGAACCATATCAGTCTTCCAAAGTATTAACCCTTTGCTTAGCCTGCAACACCTGCCTCTGTCTCAGACTTCTGCTTGTTGGACTGTTTTTTTCTATGGCTTTTTGCAGTTTGGACACCACCGTTGAATAAGTATTTAATATATTTATATATAAAAACTAACCATAAAACTCAAATAATACCAACAAATTGAATAAAGTAACCTTGTAAGTTGATTGAAATCAACATACTGTCATTGGTTTAGATTACACCATTAGAGAATAAATCTTGTTAGAAACACTTAAACAAGGAAAGCCTATAGAAGATTCCCATTATGGTGTTTTTGAATTTTTCTATTTACTACTCAGAAGAGTTAGATGTATGTGTTTCCACTGGACTAGAACCACAGCATCACTAAAACCAGTCTTAACCATCACTTTTTCAACCTTTTTTTAATTTGTACAATGAACTTTAATTTTATTTTTCAATTCAGTTTTAATAATATACTATTTAGAAATGGTCAAAAATATCAAGCACATTTCAATCTGTGCAGTTTCAGTTTTCTTCTGGAAAAAGGAAACAGTTTTTCTGGAAAACTAGCAGGGATCTTCACAGGATCTGAAGGTTCTAGACAGCATTATGAGTAATGATGAAACACTAGAAGCTGTCATATCAAGCTGTCTAAAATTCAGGTAATGGTAGAATTAAAATATCGATGCTATTTCTATAAAATGCTAATACAAAAGAAATTGTTGACTTGAATATTGTGTCTTTTGAACAAAATGTAAACATAACAATTGGGTTCTATATGGAAATCCCTATCCTGACATAATGTATTTTCCATGGATAGATTCTATTAAGTCAATGTTACTGAACGTTTAGTATTTTTCAGTTTTAACAAACTGCACAACAATTGGCTTTCATCTAAAGGATAAGTGAACCAGGCTCATGGGACTTATAATAAAAAAGATCACAGAAGTGATGTTAAAAAGAAGAGAGAAAGAATCTGAACAGATGCAAAAGGGAAAACTATTTGGGCTGTCACACTCTGTTACTGTGGAAGACCCAGAAATTCTGTACTGTCAAGTAAAGAAGACAACAGAAGATAGCAAGTATAAAATAGAAAACAGTGAGGCATGTCTGAAAAAAGAGCATGCCATTCAACTAGCATATAAAGAAAAAATCCAAGCGCCTGTATGTCCTGGTTTCAGCAGGGATAGAGTTAATTTTCTTCCTAGTAGCTGGTACAGTGTTTTGTTTTGGATTTAGTATAAGAATCATGTAGATAACACACTGTCATTTTAGTTGTTGCTAAGTAGCGCTTACATTATTCAAGGACTTTTCAGCTTCCCATGCTCTGCCAGGTGCACAAGAAGTTGGGAGGGGGTACAGCCAAGACAGCTGATCCAAAACTGGCCAAAGGGCTCTTCCATACCATAGGTCATACTCAGTATATAAACTGTAGGGAGATAGCTGGGGGGGGACAGTGATCACTGCTCAGGGGCCGGCTGGATATCAGTCAGCGGGTGGTGAGTGGTTGCATCACTTGTTTTTCCTGGGTTTTGTTTCTCATGGTGTTTTCCTTTTGTTGTTGTTGTTGCCATTATTATTATTAAGCTGTTCTTATCTCAACCCATGAGTTTTCTTACTTTTGCCCTTCTGATTCTCTGTTGCAGGGGGGTGGTGAGCAAGAAGCGCTGTGGTTAGCTGCCTGCTGGGTTAAACCACAACAATATACTCCTACAAAAGTGCCACAAGTATAAAAAATTGGATGGGACAATTGTATTGGCTAGCTTTGGATAAAGATTTTGCACTGATAGATCCACCCAAAGTTTCTCAAGGGGTTAGCCAGTTTAACTAAAATGCTGATATTATTCAAAATCATGGTGAATGAGAGTAGTTCTGGTGACCAGAAAAAGTCTGAAGATATATCCATCTTTAAGACAAGAAAGAGGATCTGGGCAATGGCAACCGTCAGTTCACAGAAGTCATGGAGAGATTATAGGACTTGTCTAACTGGGGCCATTTCCAAACACATAAAAGACAAGGGACTCAGGAGCAGTCAACATGGCTTTACTAACAGAAAATCACAGTCGATCAACCATTAATTCCTTCTATGATTAAACTGACAAAGGGAGAATGGTGGATATATTATACTCTCACTCTGCTATGACTTTTGACTCAGTCTTCTTTAGCATTCTAATCTGGAAGCTGAACATATATGAACTTGATGAATGGAGAGGAAGTAGGTTAAATATCAATGGAACTTCAAGGCTCCAAGAGTGATAATCAGTCATTCGATGTTCACTTGGTAGCAGTAACAAGTACAATATTCTATGGGTTGATATGGGAGCTTACACTATTCAATATCTTAATGAGAGACCTGGGTAATGAGAATACATCCTCAACAAATTTGTGGAAGATACTAAACTAGGGGACATGGATGATATACAAAATGGCATAACTTCAGTCCAGAGAAACACTGAATAAACTGATGGCTTAGTAAACAAACCCTTTTTAAAGGTTTGCACAAGAAGTGCAAAGTTCTGCATCTAGACCACAACTTCCTTATCTGTTGGTACAGGCTGGGAATTGATTAGGTGAGTAGCAGCCCTGCTGAGAAGGATCTGCCAATCGTAGTAGACTTGATCTAGTGTTACTGGCAATATCACTTTGAGTGGGAAGCTTGACAACTTTGAGTAGGAGGCTTCTAGAAATCCCTCCCAAAAACACATCTATGATGCTGCAATATTAATCTAGGATATGTAAAGAAGAATAAAGATAAAATAATGAACTCAAATGTAGCTTCAACTTATTTTAAACTGATACTGACTTGGTTTGAAATATTAATGACATTTATTTATTTTTGTTGGGTTTCTGACCTCACAAAGAGAAATCAAGCCTGTTAAATTATAAAATTGTGCTGAATTCTAATTAAACAACTTTGTCTTTATCAGAAAATCGTAGTATAAGTTAAATGAAAAGACAAGCACCTTGTAGCTTTTCTATTCTATATCTTTATTTCAAGGCCTTGATATCTTCTTTAATGAATTATAATTCTTTTTTTTTTTACCCGGATAAATATTTACAATATTTTAAAATCTGTGTTCAGCAGTGTTTTGAATCCATACAACCCCTGATAAATATAATCCATGAAAGAACACATACCAAAACCAATAGGCAGCTTTATTGTCCATGTGCAATCCAAACTGCTAGGATAGTTGCCAGGAAACCCAGGGCTGAGGATAACTCCGCTGAAGTCTGACATGCCACCACCGCATTGAGCTGAAAAAAAAAAAAAAAACCAAGACATTTTTCAAAGGAGTAGAACAAGCTAAAAAATAATCCAGTACATTGAAGGATGTAAAATTAGTGCAGCATCATCCATGGGAGCTGCAGGTTACAGCATATCCTCCAGACCAGCTGCTGTGGCACTTAGTCCTGGCCACATAGGTGTAGCTAGTGATTTTCCTGCTGCTTGGTTTCATCCATTTGTCGTATTCATAACACCCCCACAGTATCTAAGCAAAGTCTAAACCTGCTCTGTGCCATCGTCTGTGCTGCACATCTCTTTTCTCATCCTAGCCACTGTTGCCCCACATTAAGTACAGTTGGAACCTATGATCTTAAAGGTCTTTTCCTACCTAAATGATTCTATGATTCTAAATCCTTCCAACACTAATAATATAATAATAACTAGGTTTATCTTTCAAAAAATAGACAAACATTCCTTTACCACTAAATATCTGTACCAAAGCCATTTACAAGGAAGTGCATTAAACATATATATCTACTCTGATTTGACTAGGTTTTAATTTCGGAAACATGTGCACCTGAAAAGGGAATAAAAGTTTACTCTGCACTCTGCCTGCATGAACCATTCTTGTGATCAGGCAAGTGGCACATATCAGCTCATAGCAACATTGACAAAATTCCTCATTAGTTTGTAAAGGAACATCTGAATAATATAAAATAATAATGATTTTTAAAAGATTCTGTACTCAAAGCAATTCAAGAGGGATTTTAAAAACTGCATTTGTGTCCTGCTGCTCTACAACAAGATCAAATAAACAAACTTAGAAAAAGTACACACACACATATTTCCAGAAATTAATCTAAATTCATGGGATGGCTCTTATGACTGGACTGCTGCAATGGATGACTATAAGCTCTTCAGAAGGGTTAGGCAAGGAAGGAGAGGTGATGGAGTGGCTCTGTGTGTCAGGGAGCATTTTGATTACATAGAGCTCAGCGATTAGGATGATAAGGTCGAGTCCTTACGGGTGAGGATGAGGGGGAAGGGCAACAAGGCAGATATCCTCCTGGAGGTCTGTTATAAAACACCCAACCAGGATGAAGAGGTAGATGAAGTGTTCTACAAGCAGCTGGTGGAAGAATCAAAATTGGTTGCCCTTGTTCTAGTGGGAGGCTTCAATTTACTGGACATCTGCTGGAAATACAACACAGCAGAGAGGAAACAGTCTAGGAAGTTCCTGGCGTGTGTGTAAGATAACTTCCTCACACAGCTGGTAAGTAAACCTACCAAGGGATGTGCCTCGCTAACCTCCTGTTCACAAACAGAGAAGGACTGGTGGGAGATGTGTTGAGCCATCTTGGACTCAGCGACCAAGAAATGACTGAGTTCTCAATTCTTGGTGAAGAATTAAAAGAGGTCAGCAAAACCACTGCCATGGACTCCCAGAGGGTAAACTTTGGCCTGTTCAAGGCACTGGTTGGAAGAGTCATTGGGAATGAGTCCTGAAGGGCAAAGGAGCCCAGGAAGGCTGGGCAATCTTCAAGAAAGAAGTCTTGCTGGCACAGAAGCAGGCTGTCCCCAAGTGCTGCAAGACAAACCACTGGGGAAGAAGACTGGCCTGGCTGAACAGGGAGCTTTTCCTGGAACTCAGAAAGAAAAAGGAGAGATTACCGCTTTTGGAAGAAGGGGCAGGCAACTCAAAAAGAGTACAGAGATATCATTAGGTCGTGCAGAGAGAGAGTAAGACAGGCAAAAGCCAAGCTAGGAATCAACCTGGCCACTGTTGTAAGTGTTAACAAAAATGTTTATACCAATACATTAGCAACAAAAAGAGAACCAAAGAGAATCTCAATCCTCTATTGGTTGCAGAGGACAACATTGCAACTAAGGATGAGGAAAAGGCTGACGTATTAAATGCCTCCTTTGCCTCACTCTTTAATAGTCAGGGCAGTTATCCCCGGGTCATTCAGAACCCTGAGCTGGAAGGCAGGGGTGAGGAGTGGAATAAACCCCCCATAATGCAGGAGGAAGCAGTTTATGACCTCCTGAGCCACCTGGACACTCTAAAGTCTATGGGGCTGGATGGGATCCACCCAAGAGTACTGAAGGAACTGGCAGAGGAACTCGCTAAGGCACTCTCCGTCATTTATCAGCAGTCCTGGTTAACAGGAGAGGTCCCAGATGACCAGAGGCTGGCCAATGTGATGCCCACCTACAAGAAGGGCTGGAAGGAGGATCTGGTGAACTAAGGCCTGTCAGCCTGACCTCAGTACCGGGGAAGATTATGGAGCAATACATCTTGAGTGAGCTCACCAGTCACATGCAGGACAACCTGGGGATCATGCCCAGGCAGCATGGGTTCGTGAAAGGCAGCTCCTGCCTAACCAACCTGATCTCCTTCTATGAGCAGGTGACCTGCCTAGTGGATGAGGGAAAGGCTGCGGATGTTGTCTACCTGGACTTTAGCAAAGCCTTTGACACTGTTTCCCACAGCATCCTCCTAGAGAACCTGGCAGCTCATGGCTTAGACAGGTGTACGCTTTGCTGGCTAAAAGCCTGGCTGGAATGCTGAGCCCAGAGAGTTGTGGTGAACAGAGTTAAATCCAGCTGGAGGCCTGTTACAAGTGGTGTTCATCATGGATGAGTTTTGGGGACAGTTTTGTTTAATAGATTTATTAATGAGCTGGATGAGGGGATCGAGTGCACCCTCAGTAAGTTTGCAGGTGACACCACGTTGGGCAGGAGTGTTGATCTGCTTGAGGGTAGGAAGGCTCTACAGAGGGACCTGGACAGGCTGGACTGATGGACAGAGGTCAACTCTATGAGGTTCAACAAGGATCAGTGCTGGGTCCTGCACCTGGGACACAACAACCCCATGCAACGCTACAGGCTTGGGGAAGAGTGGCTGGAAAGCTGCCTGGTGGAAAAGGACCAGGGGATGTTGGTCAACAGCTGGCTACACATGATCCAGCAGTGTGCTCTGGTGGCCAAGAAGGCCAACAGCATCCTTGGTTGTACTAGGAATAGTGTAGCCAGCGGGACTAAGGAAGTGATTGTCCCCCTGTGCTCAGCACTGGTGAGGCCACACCTTGAATAGTGTGTTCAGTTTTGGGCCCCTCACTACAAGAAGGACATTGAGGTGCGGGAGCATGTACAGAGAAGAGCAACAAAGCTGGTGAAGGGTCTGGAGAACAAATCTTATGAGGAGAGTTTGAGGGAACTGGGGTTGTTTAGTCTGGAGAAGGGGAGGCTGAAGGGAGAATTTATTGCTCTCTACAACCACCTGGAAGGAGGTTTTAGTGAGGTGGGTGTTCGTCTTTCTCCCAACTTACCAGCATTATAATGAGAGGAAATGGCTTCAAGCTGCATCAGGGGAGGTTTAGATTGGATATTAGAAAAAATTATTTACTGAAAAACTGGTCAGGCATTGGAAGAGGCTGCCCGGAGAGGTGATGGAGTCACCATCCCTGGAGATATTTAAAAGACGTGTAGTTGTGGCTCTTCAGGGCATGGTTTAGTAGACATGGTAGTGTTGGGTTGACAGTTGGACTTGATGATCCTAGAGGTCTTTTACTACCTTAATGATTCTGTGATTCTATTAAAATAATTACTTGCAAAAAAAGAAGGAAAGAAAAGGAAAATACATTTTCCTAGAATTTCAGCACAGCATCTTTGTTTTCAGAATTTGCTGTGGAGCAGTGCAATTTTCATATCGGACTTCCTAGACATATGTTAATGCATAATGATGGAAAATGAAGACTAACTCCTGAAAAAATTCTTAGAAATATCTGAATCTTGTTGAGTATCTATAAATTCTAAGCTGAGGGATCTCAGTGCCTCATAGTAGTTTTTTTAAACTTCACAGGATTAAGAACAGGATTATGTGAGGTAGCTCAAGAGGATATATAATCTGCCCTGAAGAAAAGCAAAGCATAAAACCTTTAATGATATTGGCAACATCCTACTTTCCATACATTCAAGATTACAAATACAGATAATGTTTACTGTTAGGGAACCCAAACAAAAAAGCATTTCTATTCAGTGAAAGAGAATGCAAGTAGAAAAAGTTTTACATCCCTCACATCTATTCATCACACAAAGACAGTATGTTTAAATCCACTTCAGATTTTTTTATTTGGGCTTCTGGCAGTGCTTACTCCAATAATATTAATATGATCATGTATATAGTTTAGTTTGTAAAATAGTGTATCTTCTTAAATTGGGCAGACATACCTTGTCTTGAAGTTATTAGAGATGAAAACATAACACTATTTCTATTTTAGTTTTTTCTATAATAGTCCTCACTCTGTTATGGAAATGATTCATAAATAAATTACCTATTTTTGCAAGGGTTTCTAGAGGTCTCATCACTGATAGTGAATTGATGTTAGATTCTGACTAGAACATATTTCATTCTTTTTTTCTTCTGATTGGACATTTCAGGAAAGCTTTGCCAAAATAAGTGTGAAGTATACTTTGAAAATCTTCAGCTTAATTTGACCATTTTCACTTTTAGTTAAGTTTTTACAGTTCTCCCTATTTTTACTCCTGTAAAAACTCTTATTTTTGAGTTCTCTGACTTTTTCATTCTGGCATGTTTAAGAAAGTTTATGTATGCTGAACATACCTAAACATATTGGAATCGGATAATTCCATCTTCTTACTGGTCCAGGCATACAGGTGATATGTGAATGTCCCTAAAATGACACAATATTTGCTAATTCATGTAATAAAAAGTATACAATATATGGCACATCATTAGTATCTCAACAAAAATAATTTATAATTTAAAACATCATCAAAATATGAAAAACAATAAGGTATAATATTTACATTGTATACTGTGAATTGTATCATACCTTCAGTATAACAGAGAAGACTGTAATATTAACTATGTGACTGTTAGGCTACTAAATAACTGTGTTTATGCCATTAAAATTATTTCTAATAGTATAACAGTAGCCAGCTGAATTCTATATCAGCTTAGTACAAACCAAGGGTCTAGAAACTAAAGGTCTAATGGAAGCAATATTTACATAGTATTGATTGCATCATTTGTGGAAGATGATAAAAAGATACAAACTATATACATTATACACTACTGACTTTACATCTTAAATTCACAATACCTGTTCTAAATGCAGTCCTTACCCTCACCCTGGAAACAGTTGGCTGAAGTTGCCAAAAGCTGAGATATTTAAGGAATCACTTTACAACATGTGTCCCTTTATAGCAGATGAGGTCCTATGATTTCAAGGCAATCTGTTACAGATAAGTTCAAAGACCCACCAGAGTGACCCTCTGTGTTGTTCATCAGTCTCCTGTAATTGTAATTGTCTTCCAGAGACAACAAATGAAAATCAAAAATAATAAGAGAAAACTGTACTTGGGATATCTTGCAAGACTGTATAGTATACACTTTAAGACGACCTAGTAGAAAAAATTCAGTAGCTTTTAGCATGTTTGTTCAACTCTCATGAAAAGTTAGTTTTTCATGTTAAATCTCCTTATCAATTCACAGCTTGTAGCATTTGAGGGAACCAAGTATCTCTAATGCATCCAGGGTAACTGTGAATAGTTTATTCATCAATCTGCAAACCATTCTTTTTCTCTCCTGGAAGAAAAATAAACACACTTTCTCCACAGTGGAAGTAGGCATATCTGCTCATAGCTATAAGAAAGAAAAAAAAATAATGAAGTGGCAAAGTCATACTGTATAAGCCAGAGAAACGATATGGAGGGGAGAGGTTTTACATGTGCGTTTGCACAATCTATGCTCCAATGTTCTTTGTATCATCTTCACTTCAGCCATTTACTGTGGCTTGTCTGCTCACACGTTTATATTTAAGAATGAAATGAAAGCAAAGAAGAAAAAAATAATTGAAAAGTTGTTCCCAAGAATAACCAGTTATAATCGGGCAACATAAGAGGTAAACTTCAATAGTCATTGTCAGAGCTGCAATCACAGAACATTTCAGTTATTCCTGAAATGCCAGAAAGCTTCACACATGTATAGGAACTCTGGATTTGGGACCTGTATCCCAGTTTCTCCTTCAAGACAAATAGCAGTTGAGATCTGGAAGCTGACAATTTTATTTAGTTTCTATTATAATACATAAACTGCAGCTTTCTAAAAAAAGTATTTTTTAGTCCAAAAAAGTAATTCTTCATCTTCTATTTTTGATGCAGTACATATGACCTCAGTATTTAGGTCTTCACAGAGTTATGTGAAGTAAATATTTGAAATTATTAGAGTTTTTAAAATGTCATTTCAGCTAGTTAGTCTGACACACAACATGTGCTGCAGGCCAGACTGATGTTAATGAAGAAAGAAAGGCAGGTAAGTTATATTTTTGCTATTTTACTCCAAAAGCATCAATAACTCCATTAGCATTTGATCATGTGCTGTTATATACAAAACATTTTCTCCCTTTAAGATTTTTCTTTTTACTAGGCATAGGTAATGTGAATGTTTTCTCTCTTTTTATGTTCTCAAAGCTAGATAAAGTGGAGACTGCAGAGTCTGCAAAGTCACAAATGAAAAAAAGTTTTTGAAAATAGTAACCTATCAATTGGAACTTTAGTCCTTTTGGGGAGTGTCTCAAGTAGAAACAATATTTTGGATTTGATTGTACGGTGTAACTGTACAACTTTTTGAAAATATTTTCAAAATCTTTCCGGTAGGCAGACAGATTTCTACTGGTTATATAGGTTATATATGCTAAGTAACTCAAAACCGCAACTTAGTCACAGTTTACAATTACTGCATTGCCCCTAGTCATACCTTTTGCTTATGCAAGCGTATAGCAGATTTGCTTGGCAAAAATATACCCATATTTGAAAATCTTTTTTGGATGAAAAACACCAAGAAATAACTGTAAGAAAATAACTGACCCTATCTGATTTACTAAGAAAACCATTTTTTTCTTCTCCCTTTGTTCTTATTCTCCCTCTTCACTTACTTTCTTTTTCCTCCTTTACATAGAGAACTATTGATAATTGATTATCAAGTGATTTAACTTAATTTGCCAATACTGCATCGTTCAGCTAAGAATACCAAAGATGCCATCAGTAATAGATAACAACCTATAATCACCGCGCTGCTTTTGGCTCAGAAGCAGTTAATTCTCTTCACCATGGGGGGTCGGGAACCTTTCCAGCTTCCCACACTCTGCTGCTTCGGTGGGAGGCTGGGAGGGGCGGGGCCATGGCGGGGGCGGCTGACCCCGACTGGTCAATGGCAGGTTCATGCCATACCGTGTGACACCATGACCAGGATATTTAAGGGGGCCAGTTTGAGGCTCGGGAAAAAAAAAAAGACGCAGCGTCAGGTCGGCGGGCAGTGAGCGGCTGCATCGTGTGCGATTTGTTTCAGCGGTTCGTTCCTCCCCACCCCTTCTCCCCCCACCCCTTCCCCCCCACCCCCCCCGGGTTTTGCGCCTCTCGTTGTTCTCCTTTCCATTGCGTTTTTGTTGTTGTTGTTGTTTGTCTGTTTTTTAATTTTAATTATTAAACTGTTCTTATCCCAGCCCACGAGCGTTACCCTTCTGATTCTCTCCCCCATCTACCAGTGGGGGAGTGAGCGAGCGGCTGTGTGGGGCTGAGCTGCCGCTAAACCACGACAATCACTAATGCAGAGGAAGCACAGAGCCATACACTTCTGATAGAATATTTGGGCAGCTTCTAACTTAATATTTGGCAGAAAAGCTTACCAGTCCTGCAAGCTTATCACATGTTCACAACTCCTGAAGAGCTCAGTGGTTATTTCATACTGACAGGCTCAAGCATAACTACGTTAAAGAACTAAAAGGCACCTTTTGAAATTGGAAACTCGGCTCACCTGAAGAGAATAACCCTGATCGCACTGGAAAGACACCACGTCTCCAACCATGTATCTGTCTCCAATTTTGATCCCATTGCTTGGGGTCTGTGGTTCAGGACAAGAGTCTAGACCTATAGCTGTGAAAAATTGAGAAGTTTAGACATTCTAAGGAAGATAAAATCTGTTTTTAGATTCACATAGAACTTCCATGTACACTTTACATAGGCACTCTGTATTAATATATTTTAGGAAGCTTTTGTGTACGAGCAGTTTGTCTGTGAACAAGCAAGTGGAATATTATTTTTTAACAATAATTATATAAGAAGGAAAACATCCATGTAGTGAAACTACTCTTTCATTTGTGAACACACACACACAGAGTAAACATTTACATCAAGTTTCACCTAGTCTGCTGTTTTTAATGAAGTATCTAAGTATCTCTTCTACTGCAATAGAAGCTAGCTTCCAAAGAGACTGTATGCTTTTTTTCTTGGCCATCAAAAAGATAAATAAACCAATCCTTCTTCATTGCATCTGCCCAGTAAGATCCAGGAATATGTGTAACATTAAGTATATGCAGCTCAATTACTCTCTTTGCCTACTGTAAGAATTACACCCTGACTGGTTGTGAAGCCAGGACTCTTAAGCAACTAAACATGAGTAGATACAGTAATAGGGAAATGTTGTGGGATTCCACAATAACACTACTTCAAGACATAATCAACCTCTGCATGTTTAAAAACTGATCACCTCATGTAAGAAACTCATAACATAAAAAGTACTCTTTGAAGACTTACAATGATGTATTTTTATACTATATGAAAGCTATAAGCTAACACAAACTCTAAGGAATTTATAAATCACACAATATTTTTTGTCTATAAGCATTTTTGTGCATTAATAATAGTTTTCACTACTAATTTTAACTAATACTACTAATTTTACAGTAACATTGTATTGTAAAAATGCAAAAAAAAAAAAAAATTGAATGTCTGGCATTTAGAAAGTCAATATTAAACTGATAATCTAGTTTGTAATTCCTGTTCTTAAAAATGTATTGGGCATCTGAAAATTTATATAAAACTATATTAAAAAAAAAAACAACAAACCAACCATGTTTGAACTAAAATCATTGGAATCAACAGTCTGTTCATACAAGTAAAACTCAGGACCATGACAATATACACTTCCTGCTATAAGACGTAATTAAATCCTAAACTGGAAAAAAATCTTTGATGCTTTTGCAGTCCTTATTTTCTCTGCTGAGGACAGTAATGAGAGGTAAAAACATATATTTTACTGCAAATATCTGTTAGTGAGAATCAGAAATAACTGATACAGGTCCACAAACTGAGCCGTTGTACTCATTACTTTTGGTCACTCTTAAATATGTTTTTTTTTTCTTTAAATGTTATATTTTGGTGTTAAGGAATGAATACAAATAAACAACAAGATGTTCTCCATAAAAACGGGCTTGCATCATTTTGTGTGGAAAGCAATGTTGCTACTTTGAAAAAGGTATTATTTATTTTAGGGGTCTCTTCTGCAGGTTCACAGAAGAGGATGCAATGTTCCTTTCTCTAGGACATAATACTTTTGTACATACTGATCACACACTTACTGATCCCATAATGATCCCATACTTGTCATGGTCAAAATGATGTGAGTATTTTGCAAGCTATTTCAACATAACAGATTATTTTTATCTTTCAAATTTTTGTCCTCTCAAACTGCAAACAAAATGAACATCAAAGAATCTATTTTGAAAATTGGTGATGGCCTTAGACCCACTTTTAACATTTCAGAGATCCAGATGGTGATCCAGCTAATGTGTAAAGTACAAATGCAAAAGAAGTGCAGTACTTAGCTTACACAGGTAAGTGCTTATAATCTGTTTTGAACAGTTAAGGCAGGAGTTAGTAGTTTTCAGATTCCAATTACTGAACCTTCAGCTGAAATGCAAAATCTTAGTATGTGAATACTTAGGCCATGCAAAGTGAAATGAGTTCATTTAAATGCCTTTCTCAGCATAAAACAGATCACAGGTATTCATCATATTGTGCTCTCACTTCAATTAATAAAATAACGCTTGGAAAAAAAATACTGTTTGAATGCCTACTCCTTCCAGCTGAGATCCAGTTCAGAGAATTTGTCTTTAGAGTGTCATGACAGTTATTCAGGTGAAATCATAAATGTGTTCATAAACTGCACTCTGTCCTTTACTGACTCATTCATGGTGCATGACTAGTTCCTTGAACCACATTATACTACTGTCTCAGTATAATGTGTTAGATTTTTAAACTTTCATGAGCAATGGCATTTGAAAGAAAAGAGATTTTAACATAGCCATTCACTGAAAACATACTTTCAGTATCTTCTAATTTTTAGATATGAAGAATTGTATATAAAGAAGCTATTTGATACTGTTTCACCCTTCTCCAACAGCTTTTATGGCTCTAAATATAAAAAGCTACCAGTGAAATTTTGGATAATGCACTCTGGGACTACACAAGTCTTAAAGTAATAATATTTTTTATTTTTTAAAATTATTACTGTATTTTATGGAAATATTTTAGTATTTATGATGTTAGAATTATACATTATACAGTTTAAATACATAGATTTCTAGGGATTATATTTTACAATGAAAATTAACATGTTATAATTTTTACTTATTTAAACAGATATTGGGTATTATAGAAGTTATTTAAGCAATCTGACAAACTCAACTAATCTCAAAGTATATCACTTCTATTTTTACAGCATAATCGACTACATAATTAGCAAAACTTTAGTTAGAGAAAATAAGGACTACATTAAGATCTATAGTAGCATAAAACATAAAAATTATGTATGTGTTTAACAAACCATTCTGTGGTGCTTTGTTGACATACTTCAACTGATGCAATATATTTTCATATTTAAGGTATCCGTTGGAATACATAAACTGCACGTTATGAGTATAATAAGAATTTAAGGATTCAACAAAGAAGTAAAAAGATGCTAGAAAAAAGATTATTGATAAGATCACTATTCAGTTTTGGAATATGAATACTTAATTACTTATGTCAAAATATCATTTACTCAGTCTTAAAATATTTCTTCAACAAATAAAGTTCCTTTTGTTTTGTTTTATTTTTATATAAAAAAGTGCATTTGGATCTTGTAGCAGTTCAAAAGATGAGCCAGACTGGACAGCGTAAAAAATGTATTAATAAAGGATGAAAAGAGATATTGGAAATGAAACAGAATGAAACCTTCTTACAGAAAACTGTTGCTGAGATGAAAAAATAATCATTTTGGCAAGAAAGGTGCACTTCCCCTCAGACTTGTGTCTCCCAGAACACATGAAATAGACTTGGAAAATGCACTATATATTGAAAAAAAAAAATGTTTATGGCTAACTGACTTGAAAATTGCTTAATATAAATATTTACCTATGATGTGATTTTCAATGACAACTGTGCACTGATACTTCAAAGAGTAAGACTTTAATTTAGCTGACTCCTCTGATGATCTCTGTCAGTATACGCTCTAGTGAAATGCAGTAAATGTATGAAACACTGGCATTAAAATGTGGACATTACTTTCTATTTACTGTCTCTAAAAACATAATCACAACTTTTAGAGCAGGAAGTGTTGTCTGAGAGTCAGAGATGACCAGCACAACTGAGGAGAGTGAGCTCTATTCTGATCAATGCATTTCTGGAGAAATTTCAGTAGAAATACAGCAATATTGTGAGTTCTAGAATCCTGACAAAAATTCTTGTCTCTCTGTTGCAGAAAGATGAGAGAGACAAAAATCCAGAAGATACACAGGATACAGTTTCTGCTGTCTTCCTTCCAGCAATGATGAGAAAGTATTGTCCCTGAGCTTAATCTCCAGTATCACATTCATGATTCAACCCAATGCAGAATTTTCCATAGTCCCTCTTGAAAAAAATTTAAGCTACAGATGAAAAAAATAAAAAATGATAACCCTTTCCTCCAACCCACAAGTAGTAAACACTATGTCTTTCCTAGCAAGTAGTGAGGAGTAATAGTCATGGATCTATGGACTGAAACAGCTGGTGCCTAGGACTCAAGATCCACACTAAGTGCTAAACTAAAGAGTTTTATTATTGCTAGCTTTAGTTAGTGTGGGCCTATATGCTGATAGTCCGCTAGTGGCTGAAGGCATTAGCTGAGATGTTGAAGTACACGCTCCTACTTATTTTTACATGACAGGAATCCAGATTGCTTGCACTGGAAACTGTGCTTTACTTCTGTGGTGTGAGACAGAATGCGGTAAACAGAGATACCTACTGCTTTACATTTTTCTGCATTTATTCTACAAAATAATTTCATTAGTTTGCAATTTGAAGTACAGGAATTCAGTTACAATGTGCCTCTGTTTTAAACTTCAAAATAATCTTGACAATATTTTGTATTTTTTTTTCCTTATTTATAATTGTTTAAATAAGATTAGATTGTGTATTCCACAGGTTTCATGGAGTTATCATGGTCACTTAATGTTATTCTGTACATTAAATACCATAGATTTTACTCCAATAATTCCCACACATGAACAATAATTTATTTTAGAGCATATCTTTATAAAATATATCACATAACAGAAAATCCTAATTCAGAAGTAATCATAATTTATTCTCCAACCACAATTTTTTACTTGCTACAGAATTTTTGACCTTGAGGTTTACATTTGTTTTCAATAAAGATTACAGTTTTAGACATTATTTTACAATTTCCTCACACCATCCCAAAAATTGTATGATGTTTTAATCACATATTTCTATCACCTGCACATAAGAAGTTAGTTAATCATTAGTCTTCTAAAATAGCATGTTTCAATGTGCTACTAGTTAATTTGGTATCTACTGAGGGACATCAGTATTCTCTCCTGAATCACAAATTTTCAGCATATACTTCAGGTTTACACACTCAAACAGAAAACATATTATGTATATGCAGATTCACACATGCACACATGTATAAATCCATACACAAATAATATACCTATTTTTCTTTACACAGACCAATACTTTAAAGGATATACCGTGAATTCTTTCTTTATTTAGAGGTGAAAGTTGTATACTGGCAATACACTACACATTTCAGTTATTTGGACACATAGGAATGCACAGGTGCATTTTCACTTTCACTGGCTTCAGTCTCATTTTACTTTGTTTTCATAACTTCCTGCAGCCTTTTACCCTCTGAAGTTGTAAGCAGCTGAGAGAGTATCTGCATTTCAGGGAAATGGCAGGATAATTCTAACCTATAATTAATATTTAGTTATAGACAAATGATCAGGCAGCAGTTTTGCAAGGCCATGTTCTCTGACTGGCTAATCAGACAACCACAGCATGGGATTTGCATACTGTAAAACTGACAAGGAATAACCATGACACTGTTATGCAGATCAGACATCAGAATCAACACAAGCAAGGGGAACTGCAGAGCTGGGAAGAAAAAAAAAATCTTCAACAAAATATCAGTGATTGCCAGAATTCCTGTCAGTCAGCTAAGGCAATGTCATTCAGACAGACAGTGCGTTTATACTTTAATTATAACCTTTTGTGCTCGTGAGGTACTGAGCAATAATAAAAATATTTGAAATAACTCTGTTGTGTTCTTACCAACCTGTGAGCATTTGTCAGTTAGTTAAGAAGCACAGATGCTATTTTCAGTTTATTCATTCTCTCATTTTCTCTGAGGGTGATTAATTTTCATGTCCTACACATATATAAAAAATACATAATATATAGTTCATATATTATTGTATTGGACAAAATTGACAGATTTTGGTGGGGAGTGGTGGGGTGTGGGGCTGCAGGCCTGGCATCTGTGGGAAGAGACCAGGGACTCTGCCAGACACAGACAGTTCCAGCTGACTCCAGCTGTGTCCAGTGGACCCACCACAGGACACAGCTGCACCCACCAGAGGAGTTCGTGGTGCCACTGAACCACTCAGATGTGCCTCTGTGAAAACGTATTTAAGAAAAGGTGGCCAGCACCAAGAAAAGGAACAAGGCCAGAGCAGGAGGAGAGAGGAGACCTCACTGGAGAAGAACAGAGAGAAGAGCATGACCAAGCAGAGGTTGCAGCCGAAGCAGGTGGTCAGTCTGCTGCACTGCCCTCGCCTCACCAAAGGGACAGAGTGTAGTGTGTGGCAAGGGCACAGCAGAACAAAAAAAAAAAAAGGGGGTGGGGGGGGTGGGGGGGGGGAAGGTGTCCAGAAGGAAGCAGGCAGGGTTTCCTAAAGGTTTGTTTGTTATTATTTTTGTTCAATACCAGAATTGGTAATTAATTGTTAACTGGCAGAGAAGAGAAATCACCCAAATCAGTATGCTGGTTTTGCCTGCAACAGTTATACAAATATGTTATATCTTGGTATTAGGCTTGTCACATAAGCATATCTGCATTTAGTCCTCACTACTGTATGTTCAGAAAAGCTTTCCAGAGAGCAAGAAAAAATTAAAGGTGAAAACAGGACAAACTAAACTTCCCAGTTCTTACAGTACAGGTTTCAGCCTGATCTTGCTCCCCTGGACTCAAATGAGGATTTTACCAACGACTGAAGTAATGATATGTAGCTCATTATGTGCAATAGAACTGAATATTCCTCTTTCATATAGTTTAGGTACACTTGATGTCTAGAACCAGCAAGCACTCTTAATTAATTGACCATTTCTGCATTACCTGTATATTCAAGATGAAATCCAGCAGCTGAAACACTGATATCAGACTGAAAGTTTAGGTACAGATTATTTGATGTGCTATTGAGAAGTGGAGGTATGGTTGTTCCTGAAAAAAAGAAATCAAAATATTATTGAAATGCACAGAAAATGAACTAAATACATAAATGTGTGTGTGTATGTGTATAAAAAGAGAAAATGATAAAAAAAAGGAGGAAGAGGGGAAAGAGGATGGGAGGGGGGGAGAGAGGTGTCACATACCAAATTCAACCATATTTTGTCATCATGAGTGTTATCAAATATCTATACCAGTGAAAGTTTTTTTACATTTTCAGTGCACCACAATATCAGAGACATGAAGTCTAAGCCCTCAGGGAAGCAGGGTCTAATATAAAGTTATATTTTCATGGAATCATAGAACTGTTTACCTTGGAAAGGACCTTTAAGATCACTGAGTCCAACAATTAACCTAAAACTGTCAAGTCCACCACTAAACCATGTCTCTAAGCACCACATCTACACGTCTTTTAAATACCTCCAGGGATGGGGACTCCACCACTTGCCTGGGCAGCCTGGTACAATGATTGTCAAGCCTTCTGGAGGAGAAATTTTTCCTAACATCCAAACTAAACCTCCACTGGCAAAACTTCAGGCCATTTCCTCTCATCCTATCACTTGTTACTTGGGAGAAGATACCAACACCCACCTTGCCACAACCTCATTTCAGATAGTTACAGAGAGCGAGAATGTCTCCCCTCAGCCTCCATTTCTCCAAACTAAACAACCCCAGTTCACAGAATCACAGAATGGAAGGGTTGCAAGGTACTTCTGGAGATCGTCTTGTCAAACCCCCCTGCTTGAGCAGGCACACCCAGAGCAGGGGGCACAGGAACACATCCAGATGGGTTTTGAATGTCTCCAGGGAAGGAGACTCCACAGCCTCCCTGGGCAGCCTGTTCCACTGCTCTGGCACCCTCACAGGAAAGGAGTTTTTTCTCATGTTTAGCTGGAACTTCCTGTGATCCAACTTGTGCCCATTGCCCCTTGTCCTGTCATTGGGAACCACTGAAAAGAGTCCAGCCTCATCCTCTTGACACCCACCCTTCAGATATTTACGAGCATTTATAAGATCCCCCCTCAGTCGTCTTCTCCAGGCTGAACAAACCCAAGTGTCTCAGCCTTTCCTCATAAGGGAGATGTTCCAGTTCCCTGATCATCTTCGTAGCTTTCTGCTGGACTTGCTCAAACAGTTTCCTTTCCTTCTTAAACTGGGGGGCCCAAAACTGGATACAGTACTCCAGATGTGGTCTCACCAGGCCAGAGTAGATGGGGAGGACAAACTCGATCTGCTGGCCACACTGCTTTTTATGCACCCCAGGACACCATTGGCCTCTTGGCCACAAAGGCACATTGTTGGCTCATGGTAAACTTGTTGTCCACCAGCACTTCCAGGTCCTTCTCAACAGAGCCGCTTTCTATTAGTTCTGCCACTAACTTGTACTGGTGTATAGGGTTGCTCCTTCCAGGTGCAGGACCTTGCACTTGCTCTTGTTCCACCATCTACTCTTCATAAGACTTGATCTCCAGACCCTTCACCAGCTTTGTTGCTCTTCTTTGGATACATTCCAAAACCTCAGTGTCCTTCTTGTTCTGAGGGGCCCAAAACTGAACAGAGTATGCAGTATTCATAGCCCCACCAGTGCTGAGTACAGGGGGACAATCGCTTCCTTAGTCCTGCTGGCTACACTATTCCTAGTACAAATCAGGAGGCACCTGAGCACACTGCTGGCTCATGTGTAGCCAGCTGTTGACCAACATCCCCTGGTCCTTTTCCACCAGGCAGCTTTCCAGCCACTCTTCCCCAAGCCTGTAGCGTTGCATGGGGTTGTTGTGTCCCAGGTGCAGGACCCAGCACTGATCCTTGTTGAACCTCATAGAGTTGACCTCTGTCCATCAATCCAGCCTGTCCAGGTCCCTCTGTAGAGCCTTCCTACCCTCAAGCAGATCAACACTCCCACCCAGTTTGATGTCATCTGCAAACTTACTGAGGGTGCACTCAATCCCCTCATCCAGATCATTGGTAAAGATATTAAACAAGACTGGCCCCAACACTGTGCCCTGGGGAACACCACTTCTGACTGGCTGCCAACTGGATTTATCGCCATTCACCACAACTCTCTTCACCTAGACATCCGGCCAGTTTTTTACCCAGCATAGCATATGCCCGAATTGTACACACTTTTTCCCACAAAAGGAGAAATATTCACTAGGGTTTTCATAAAAGAAAGAAAAAATCCTGTAATTGGAATAATTTTAAATGTAACAGCCAAATATATCAAGCAGTTCTGAACTTATTTTGTAGAACTATTCTTAGATATGTGATTGATAATTTATTTGTGTTTCAGCAGAAGAGAAGACAACAATCAATGTCTGTGATCTCATTCTGTACACATGAATGATGTAGGTTAAAGGAAGACATAACCAAATAAGAATAAGTAAGTAAGAACAACTGTCTCATTTATCTAAAATAAAGATAAAGAAAGCTTCCTTTAATTATGTACAATATCAAGATGCATCTTTTAGACATCTCTATTTCCGGACCCTTCTCTAAGTGTGGGTAAAAAATGAGAAAAATAGATGTAAAATTTTGGAGCCTCTGAATGTTATTTCTTTTCTAACGCTTTCAAATATTCAGCTTTATGAAAGTCTGCTAAGACATGACTGATTAAAACAGAAAGAATACTATTTTTTGTTGATTATAGGAAAAAAATCCACATGCACGCACACACAAACACACAAAAGACATAAAAAGGTCTGTGTGTTTACAATAAAGGTTTGAATCCGTGAAACACTTATTGTAAAATCTTCTTAGTCACCTGAATAACTTCCAAGCCTTGGAGCATTGTTGTCAGCACCATCGTAAAAGTCTAAGGAATCCCAGTTGTGTTCTGTGGCAAAACTCACTACTTGCACCTGTGAAGAAAAGATGAGGCAAAGAACATAAATTTTTCCCCGCTGTATTCAAGCATGAAGACAACTGTCAGTTGTAGCCTCTGTTGTTTTCAGTCATGAAAAGTTGTGTCTTGCTCTCCTTGTCAAAGAGAATGGAAACTCATCATTAAGTGAATAAAATTGTACTACAACCTTTTTGAATTTAATTGCTAGTTCAGACTTCTAAATCCTGTGACCCTTAGTGACAACCACGTATTACCTCTGATGAGTCACAGAACCATGAAAAACGTCCAGCTATCGCATATGATTCCCTTGTTGGCAAGACTTTGAGGGGAAGACAAAACATGGTACTGTCAATTATTGCAGTTTCTTTGTGATTCTCTCTAGTTTATCCAGCACTAAACACAGATGAAACCCCATCTACTCTCAAATGGGGGTACCTTAGGCACTAGAGAATTATGTTTCTTTTACTGTTCTTCTGCCTCACTTATTCCTCCTTTTATTTTCTCCAAAATGGAATAACTTCAACAGAAGTAAGCACTGGTTTCAGTACAAATAGGTAATGAAGATTTTTTTTTTTTTTTTTTTTTTGTGAAATATATGACTTGGACCTTCTTATAGGCAAAAGGAATGTTCAGTTTGGCTACCTGTTTCTTGGATGGGGGTCTTAGACACTGTACTGTTTGTAAAAATTTGTCAGATACTGCAGACAATGGGTACTTCTTTCTTTTTAAAAAGTGAAACAAAGTCAAAGGCCCTGACTGTTAGTGTGTTTCAGATATTTGCAGGAGGTCCACTGGATCTGGTCTCTCAGAAAAAATTTAAGACCATCTTTTTATTTTTTGGTTCACCAGGGATTTGGGTGAAATTTATGGGCGTTGTCTCTGTCACGAATATTTCTGAAGACATACAGAATTAGAAGTGCAGGCACCTACAAAACCTTCAGAACAGATTTAAAATTATCTAATGGTTTTTTTATGTGTTTTCAGGGCTAGATTGCTTCTGACTACAGGTTTTATATTTGTCATAAAACACCTAATTTAAGACATCTATTTTAGTGCCACTGATGCTAGTTGTCCTGCCCTCCTCAGACGTACCTTCAGGCAGTGATTCAGAGCAAGAGTTTATGTTAGATGTTTTGAGTTATCTACTCGAGGTGCTTTTCTGCCCTAGCTTTATAAGGAACCATGTTCAATTAATTTTCTGACATAAGGTATTTAAGTTAGGCGTGTGAAAGCAAGCTTTTAGTGCACTCTCTTCATATTTACTTAAATCTACTTTTAAATCTCTGCTTTTTTATTTTATATGAGAAAGCTCAGTATTTACATCTGATCACCCTGTTTCAACAAATTCAACAATGTAATCATACTCATCGCTAGATGTTATACCTAAATAGTTTAAAATTCCATCTACACATTTCGCAGAGGAATATGCATTGGTGATATATTATTTTTTATCTCCTTTAAAGCCAGGAAAGTCCCTTTGTTTCTTTGAGGGAATAAATATTGATCAGGAAAAATTGTCAAGATATTTTATTCATTTTCATAAGCATAAAAACAACAGCTCTCACAGTATCTTGAATATCAGCATTGGCATGCATTCTCAGGCTGGACAAAATCAGTCACCCAAGTTTTCAAATGTTGTCTCAAGTAGCTGATTTTCACAGTAATAATTCAATTTTTATAGATATATATTGAGTTTTTTCTTTCTTATGAAGTGAAATAAACAAAACCAAAACAATTTTGAAGCCATTTTTTATGTCATTAGTAGATATAAATCTAAGCACAGTTGTGGAAAATAATGCAGTAAAAAATGGTATGATGATTTCTGATATATACCCTGTCTTACTGATCCTGTATCAACTGTCTTCAGTTTACCCTATCAAGGACTTAGTCTTCCTCAGATCTAGCCCTGAAAATCAGACAGGACTCAAAGGATCAAGCATGAATATCACACTTGATGACTGTCCTGCTTCAGTGATGATATTAAACATTTTACAAATCTAATTATAATCATGCTCAAGAAACTGCCCTGTTGTCATTACATTTATACAAGTATAAATGAATAACTCATTCAGTAACTGATAATAGAAAGGAAGGATGGTATTCGCTAGCTTAGCAAAAAAACTTGGGAGAACTAGAAAAAACGCAAACAGTTAATATATCTTTTTATTATGACTGTAGAGCAAAAGAATATCATGCAGATTAGACACTTAACTTGAAATCAAAGTTAGTTTAATCACTTACTGCGGTCTGTTGTAAGAGAGAAACACTTCCAAAAAGCAGCAGTGACTGCGTAAGTCAGGCTGCCGATTAATGCCTAATTTAAATCCTCTGAACTACCCTCCTAGTGTTTAAATCACATTACTGCCTGTATAAGAAATACACAGAACAAAGTACTCCTAATCAACTGTTTAAATCAAGTAGTGTTCCTCAAAATCTATCTCAAAACTTATTTAGGTTATTAAATAATATTGTTAATGGTATTGGTGGCTTTGAAAATTGAACTCATAAATGTTATCATGTACAGACTTAGGATGTATTTCTGATGATTTATGTGTTCGTGCATAAACATTTTATGTTTTTTCTTAGGTATTTTTAGTTAACTGAATCAAGAACAGATTTTTCTGAATGCTTATAAAGTAGCAATGTATAAACTCACACTATTTTTAAAACTTTTCTTGACTTAGTAGAATACCTTAAAAGCTCTGTGATGTAATTTATTAAAAAGCTTTAATACACTGTCCACATGGTTTTCCTGATTTTGATTATTACATATTTACCTGCACAAACTGAGCTCTTTATTTATTAATTTTCTACAGTAGTTATATTTTTAACCAAGAATAGACATAAAAAAATTGCTGCCATGGTTCCTTGATATGTATTTTGCTAGGAATTTAATCAGATTATGTTTAAAAGTCCTAATTTATTAAGATCAACTGCCTTTCCAACAACCAGATTTCTGTCAGTTTCTTTAGTGAACTCTAAAGAGTGAGAAATACATGACTCGACTTAATGGATACTGCTATGTGTTTTTTTAACTTCTTAATCCAAATTTTAGTAAATGAGAATTCTGACAATATTTTAAAGGACCAATTCCCATCTTATGTTCAAACATACTGAAGTGTCTTTCTAGTACAATGAACTTCCATAACTATAGAGTAAATAACAGAGTTAGAAAAACATATATAACTTGTCCATGGAAGCAACCCACTTAATTTCACTCTGTTAGAGGAGATTTATCCATTTTGGGAGAGAAAAAATAAATCACAGGAAAGCCTCTGGCTTGCAAGGAGCCACTGACCTGTTGAAATAGCACATTTTAAATTATTGGTGATTTTTTTCAAAGTAAAAAGTTACAAGTGTATCTTCTGCGATTTTTGTAAACCTTATAACTTAAAAACTGTGTGAATAAAAAAAGTGCAATAAATTCCATTTTGAGAATCATTACTGAGACTCAAAAATGTATGAATAAATTACCTTTTCCTGCTCTTGCATGAGGAAAAACTGTTTTAAACATGATAACAAGCAAATACCAAGTATACTTACTTGAATCCCAGCTCCCTCTGGTACTGTGATCTTCCACACACAATTCAGATTGTTGTCATAAGGCTCGGGGTAACCAGGAGACAAAATGGTCCCTTTGCGCTTTGTTAAAATTCCACCACAGGGCACTGAAAGGAAATGCACCAGGCAAGAAAAGAAGTATGAAGCTTCAGAAGCAAAAAAAAGTTATTATAAAAGCTTACACAATGTTCAGCATATCATGGCTGAAAACTTTTGTAAATTTATGGTACATTAAAAAATTCTATTCACCTTAGGAAAATAGACTCTTGTATCTCAAAAACCTTCTTTTAAATGACCACAAAAGAATAAAGGAAAACTAGAATTATGTCAATTTGCTACCTGACAGAATTATGCTCATATTCCCCTTATTTATTTGACCTTTAGCAAAATGAAATCCATTCCATTGTCTCCTAGTAATCTTACAAAAATAAAGCATTATTTTTAGGGGTTAAGAATGAGGTTTGAACTGTTATGTATTGTATTAGTATAAAATATATATAAAAAAAGTTATAAAAAAGATACATTCTTTCTTGATATTGCTACTTTGGTGTTGCCTGAATAATTAATAGCACCAGTCTCAACTCCTTGACTGTTCTCTTTTCTTGTGTGAGTTGTCTCATTATGGACTATGTATCTATCACATTAGTAAAGAAATTGCTGAATTGCAGGACTCCACTAATCATACCCATGTCTATGGATTAATAAAAGTGTTGTGCAAGAAGTAGGACAGAGGCATCTACTACTATCAAGTTTCTATTCTGAATGTTCAACTTGAATATATCCTGTCTAGATCATTAGATGCTCTAACAGGGACAAAGAATATTGCAGCTTAATCTAGATAAAGATATGTTGGCATTTAAGAAGTTGAAGGAAAAGATTGATATGATCATTTATCAAAACCATTAGAAGCTAATGTATCACTTCTATGCAACATTCCTAAGTTCTGAACAGATTTCATCAGATACATATATGAGGATTTAGAAAAATAAGAGAATGAAACTTATCTTAAAAAGTAATACTGTAGCTACATTTTGTGTGGCATATAATTGACAGAATCTTTTGGGAACTACATGGATAAACTAAAGGTTGGTGTCAGTTAAAGTGTTTAAATATTTACTCACAAAGGGATAAACAGACAGAATGATTGATGTCTATTATCTGTAAGGAAATATTCAAGCATTCACTTGAGTTAAGGCAATTTAATATGGTCATGTCTACCACTTTAATTATTAAACTGATTTAGTTCAATGCAATTTTCACCTCATATATATTTTATCACCTTTATTGGTATGGTGATTTTCACACATAAGGTGGCCTGTAACCCTTTCTCAGTTCAACTTGCCTAGAGATAGATAGCTTTATCTTCCACAGACTAAATATTGTATTAAAATATCAATAATATATTGTGATCAATGGCCAAAATAATTATTTCAACATTTTGTTGAGTTGTTATATGTGAAAAACAGAGGGAATACATTTCAAGGGGGTAAATAGTATAACTCTACTGACTAAACTTTAATCATAAAGAATAAATGAAATATAGCTATATACTTCAGCTTCTTCTTATTATATTGTATATATATAATATATATATTAAATTGTAGTTCTATTTCTATGCCTGAAAGAGTCAAAATAAATATTTGTTTATAATAGATGGTTAATAATATTTTATTAATATTACCAGATTGGTACGTAGTCTTGATATCTATCAAGATTTTAGTATGTTGGAGAAAAACTTCTATGTTACTGAAAACCACTCTATCATGCACCATCAGCTGATTAACAGAAGATTCAAATCAACCTAATGAAAAAATGTTCTTTATTTTATTTTCCGCTGCTCATGTAAAACTCTGCTTATGTACTCCTTAACGTTGGAGTTAGTATCATAATGTGGGTTTTGCAGTGGGTTAGGATAATTTTTATAAAATCTGTTCTCTGTCACGAAAAGTAAAGTAGCTTTAACTTATACATATATTTACTGTTTTGGTTGGGAATGGAGTTCTTCAGATGTCTTCATCCTCAAAATAAATAACTTTCAGTGTATCTATTTGCACAAAATTAATATGTAATGCAGTTAGTACTGCAACAGATGTTACAGGTGGAAAAGTTTGATGGCATTGTAAAAACATCTGTGGAAATGTTGACCAATTGTAATTAATTTATAAAATCCTGCTTTTTTTCCATGTAAAGAATGAAGCCATACTGGAATAAAACTTAACATGTAAATGTACCATATTTACCCTTGACATAAACCTATGGACAAATGTACCATTAGAATTTTATCTCTTTACTGTGCACTTCATGCAAATCAGCTTTATATATATCAATGGATGCGTATTAATGTAAGAATTTAATTTTGAGAATACAATCTTGTATGAGTAGAACCAGACAAAGTATATTTTCTGATCTGAAAAATTACTGGAGTTTTTATGACAATAAATTAAATATTCGTGTAACTATTTCTATATCTTTAATATAATAGTATCCTTTCTAATAGCTTGCAATATCTTATCTGAGATCTGGAACATGAGAAAATCTAAGTTTTACAAGCAGTCTAGGCATAAGCTGATATTTCTGAGTTTTGATCAATCATAGAATCATAGAATAATAGAATCAGTAAAATTGGAAAAGCCCTCTAATATCATCAGGTGCAACCATCACCCCAACACCACATGCCTCCTACACCATGTCCTGAAGTGCAGCATCTACGTGTCCTTTAAACTCCCCCAGTGACTGTGACTCCGCCACCTCTCCGGGCAGCCTCTTCCAATGCCTGACCACTTTTTCAGTAAATAATTTTTCCTAATATCAAATCTAAACTACGTGTGATGCAAATTCAGGTCATTTCCTCTCATCCTAACACTAGTTACTTGGGAGAAGAGCCCAACACCCACTTCTCCACAACCTCTTTTCAGGTAGTTGTAGAGAGCAATAAGGTCTCCCTTCAGCCTCCTCTTCTCCAGACTAAACAACCCCAGTTCCCTCAAACTCTCCTCATAAGATTTGTTCTCCAGACCCCTCACCAGCTTTGTTGCTCTTCTCTGTACATGCTCCCGCACCTCAATGTCCTTCTTGTATTGAGGGGCCCAAAACTGAACACACTATTCAAGGTGTGTCCTCACCAGTGCTGAGCACAGGGGGACAATCACTTCCTTAGTCCCGCTGGCTACACTATTCCTAGTACAACCAAGGATGCTGTTGGTCATCTTGGCCACCTGAGCACACTGCTGCCTCATGTGTAGCCAGCTGTTGACCAACATCCCCTGGTCCTTTTCCACCAGGCAGCTTTCCAGCCACTCTTCCCCAAGCCTGTAGCGTTGCATGGGGTTGTTGTGTCCCAGGTGCAGGACCCAGCACTGATCCTTGTTGAACCTCATAGAGTTGACCTCTGTCCATCAGTCCAGCCTGTCCAGGTCCCTCTGTAGAGCCTTCCTACCCTCAAGCAGATCAACACTCCTGCCCAACGTGGTGTCACCTGCAAACTTACTGAGGGTGCACTCGATCCCCTCATCCAGCTCATTAATAAATCTATTAAACAAAACTGTCCCCAAAACTCATCCATGATGAACACCACTTGTAACAGGCCTCCAGCTGGATTTAACTCTGTTCACCACAACTCTCTGGGCTCAGCATTCCAGCCAGGCTTTTAGCCAGCAAAGCGTACACCTGTCTAAGCCATGAGCTGCCAGGTTCTCTAGGAGGATGCTGTGGGAAACAGTGTCAAAGGCTTTGCTAAAGTCCAGGTAGACAACATCCGCAGCCTTTCCCTCATCCACTAGGCAGGTCACCTGCTCATAGAAGGAGATCAGGTTGGTTAGGCAGGAGCTGCCTTTCACGAACCCATGCTGCCTGGGCATGATCCCCAGGTTGTCCTGCATGTGACTGGTGAGCTCACTCAAGATGTATTGCTCCATAATCTTCCCCGGTACTGAGGTCAGGCTGACAGGCCTTAGTTCACCAGATCCTCCTTCCAGCCCTTCTTGTAGGTGGGCATCACATTGGCCAGCCTCTGGTCATCTGGGACCTCTCCTGTTAACCAGGACTGCTGATAAATGACGGAGAGTGCCTTAGCGAGTTCCTCTGCCAGTTCCTTCAGTACTCTTGGGTGGATCCCATCCAGCCCCATAGACTTTAGAGTGTCCAGGTGGCTCAGGAGGTCATAAACTGCTTCCTCCTGCATTATGGGGGGTTTATTCCACTCCTCACCCCTGCCTTCCAGCTCAGGGTTCTGAATGACCCGGGGATAACTGCCCTGACTATTAAAGAGTGAGGCAAAGAAGGCATTTAATACGTCAGCTTTTTCCTCATCCTTAGTTGCAATATTGTCCTTTCTCCTCATCTTTACCTATAAGTACTCGGTTTTATGATCACAATTCCTAAGCTCTACACAATCAAAACACTCCCTAATATAGAGAGCTAAGATTAAGGGAGAGCCAGGGGCTGACACTGATGTTAATGTAAAAGAATCTAACATAATTTATAGCACCAGCGTATGTCTGTGAAACTTGTGAAATGTTGCAGCAAGGTTAGAATAGAAAGGGAAGTATAAAATACTGTACAGATGGCAAAGAAAGAATACATTCAGCTAGAGAGAATTGTCTGCACTTTGCCTAAAGTGTAATTAGTTCCATTAAAAAATATTAAGAACTCACCAACACATGTAGGGAGTGAATCATTCCACTGTGCCAATGCATTTGGTACTGTATCACATCTAATTGCTGTTGAGCCATGGAGGATATAGCCTGGATTGCACTCAAAAAGAACCAATGACCCAACTGCAAATTCATTTCCAATCCTTTTTCCAAATCTCGGTTCAGGCACAGAGCTACACTGTGTTGCACTTGTTCTTGGAACAGCTGCAAGCACACAAACAATTGTGGGTTCTTAGATTTCGTAGAGGAATACAGATTTTGAACCCCAAATATTCAAAATGATTGGAAGTAACCTTCAGTTATTTACCAGTTAAAAACATTTTCATAATCCCCAAATGGATCTTCACAATACAGATTGCACACTGTTGATGTCTGAGTTACTATGTAGAGGAGCATAGCACTGATATCCTTGCAAAGATTAAAAGCAATGCATAAAATCCACACTGACACCTCTCTAAAATGGCACCGAAAATAAATAATACTAGGAAATACTCAGCTAATACATGGTTTCAAAATAACATTTCTGTGTCAGATAGATATTTACAATTATTCCTGTGGATTTCTAAATGTATATTTTGACTGTCAGAACAGGATTTAAATTTAATGAAGGAAAGAATTGCGGTTGCAAGTATTGATGTATAACCATTTCTATGTTTGATTCATAAAAAGGCAAATAATGAAAAGCAAGAGAAGTATCTTAATAACAGCAAGATCACTGATTCACCCACAGGTAATAACACTTACAGTTATTCATATTTAAATTGAGAGATAAACCAGTTTGAGCAGCTAGATGGGTCTAACATTGGTCAGACAGATTAACAAACACAAACAGCTGCTTTGTATAACTGTCTTCTTAAATCTGGAAGCTCTTTTATGCTTCTTAAATATTTGGTTTAAGCTTTAAAATAGAGGTAAAAGAGTGGGCCTAAATATTTTTCAAACCATGCAGAAATAGTGAAACTTGTTATATTGTTAACAGGCTATTATTTTCCTCTACATTCTCGGTCTGTTCCTCTCTGATGATTTACAATTTGTGATGAAAAGAGTAAATATACACATTTTTCCAGGTTGTCTCACCTTGATAAACAAAATGAAATCCTTTAGCTGTTATTGGTCCAACTGAAGTAAATCTAACCGTGATCTGGTTACCTGAGCTCAATGGGAGGGATTCACCTACTCAAACAAAGCAAATACAAAGCTATCATAACCAAGTTTTAATAAAGAAACATTCAAAATACCTGTCAACATCTTTGCAGCTAGAAATAACCCTCCCAAAACCCTAGTCTGCTTCAGTAAACTTCACAAGATACATGCATTTTCAGTATTTTATGTTGGTAGTATTATGTTGTTCCAGAGAAGGGGGACTAAAACTCATTTTGGTTATTAGGTTATTTGTTTGCTTTTTTGTGTACTAAAAAAATAGCAAACAAAACAACCCAAACCCCATACCTTTTTTAATTGAGTCAATATGCACATAATCTGCACAATTTTACTCGCTAAAATGTATGCCTCTTTCCATTTTAAATATATAACACCCATTTCAGATTGCTTACTAGATAAGTCATAAAAACATAGAGTAAGAAGCCAAAAACACTATAATAGCTAAATACCAGAAGAAAAAAAAATCTAAAGAAAATAGATTCAATTTTACTTCTTTTTATTCATTAATGTGAAGTTTTGAGTGATTAGACTTTGAGTTCAAAATCCTGATCTCATATATTTGCCTGAACTGTATCTAAGAAAATATGACAATAATTTTTTTTTTTTTTGTGAGTGCACTATCTTTCTAGGTTCATAAAAAATAAATAACAGTTTAATGACAGTTCTGTTAAATGATACCTGAATGAGATCCTGAGAGAGAGGATAACAAAGATGACTGAAGAGTTGGGCCATCATATACTTCAACTACATCATGGAGTGATGTCTGGAAAAACACAAACTGGCCAAAAACCACTGACCAAGCAGGAAGGAGAAAAAGCAAGAGGCACCAATGACAAAAAGAAAAAAAAAAAGAAGGACAGAATGAGAAAGGAAAAACAAAAGACAAAGACGAGAACAAAATATAGATTAATATATTTTAAAAAAATATTTAATTATTTATTGATTGTATTTTCTGACCACTTAATTAGCTGTCATGGTGTTTAAATTTTTTTTCATACCATTACAGCAGTCAATGGATAAAAATGTAATTCTATATATGTAAAAGAGGCAATGAAGGTACACAAGATATATATATACACTCATTAAAAGATTCCAGTAATAAGGGAAGAAAACTGTTGTTCTGCTGTTGAATATACTTTCAAATTCTCTGTTCTCCCCCACCCAACACACATCTAAACTCTCAGTGCAATATCCTCCTTTTTAATTCTAGGCATATTGCTATATATTGTAGTTTATTAATAAATTTTATTGACAAGCCTCTGTAAGTTTTACTTACCTTGGAATGTTTCATTTTTCTTTAGAACATTAGCAGTCAGTGCACCTTTACCTTTGTGAAATAAATGAGCAACTGACTCAAAGCAACAAACTCTTTTCAGAATACATATACTGAATCACAAAAATATTACTTTTTAAAGCCATGCTAACAGAAAAGTCAATTCAAGAATGCTATTTTTGCACTTAAAATCAAAGTTCTGTGCAGCACATTCACATCACAGGTATTTGCACTGTCAATATAATAAAAAGTGAAAAGAAAAAATAATTGTTTGGACTAATTCTGACTCTAGTACCTATAAAACATTTACGTTGTAATTTTATCACTATTACTAGCAACGGAGGGGAAAATGGTTTGAGGTGTATAAAGGTAAAAAGGTGGAAGTAGTTAGATATTTGTAGGTAGTGGAACACCTATAAAGAGAAACAAAACCAGTTCTCGCTCATTATCCAGGTTAGGCATTTTGGGATAAATACTCCAATGTGTTGCTACTGGATTATATTTGTTTACAATATGTTCTATAATATCTTACCTGGTAGATGAAGCAATTCTTCCAATTTATACACCTTAGAGCTTTAAAGACCATATATTAGAAAAGCGAAGTCTTCAAATTGTTGGCTTTGGGTTTTTTGTTTGTTTGTTTTGACTGATTTTTTTTTAAAAAAGGCAGTTCCACCTTGCCAACTCAGGATCCTATCACACCCTCTTTTCAAGAAGAAAATAAGTGAGTTTTTTGAAAGAAAACCTTCTTCTGAAGAGAAAGACTGGACATTATATTTATAAAATATTCAAACAAAAGTAATTTTTAAAGTGTGCATGGGATGCTTCTGAAGATTTTTGTCCATTTTCAGGAGGAATCATGAGTGAGATGCTAGATTATCTCCATCATTTTTCCTCCAATCTATCTCCAGAAATTAAACACTGATGTTTTTACAAGCTCTGATGATTTTTTAAATATTTACCTCCATCCAAGTCTTCTCTTTGGTATTGCTAAAGATAATTAAGAAACTTAAGCCAGCTAATTGTTTCTATCATGTTTGTACTTTTATCAAATCTTATTTTCATACTCGGTGAGTTTCATTTTGGCATTGAGCTAAGTAAAGCCCTTTGTGACTTCCACTGCCATTTCCCATTTCATATTACATTGCAAAATATGTATGGAAAATTCAGGCAAGTCTTGAGGTATAACTTAACAAACTTAACACATAACTAAATATTATCCTGGAAAAACTGTAAAAATAATCTTTCCAGAAGTGAGTTTTGCTCACAACAGCATGAAAATTTTATTTCACAGTGAAAAAAAAATCAGATTCTTCATCTGCTTCACTGATGATATCCTCTCTTTGCTCATGATTCAGCTGTGATGTTTTTCCTATCAGGTCTTATAAAGGATTTATAATATCATATTTGAAAATTTTTTTGTTTGAGAAAAAAAGAAAAAAAAAAGCAAGTAAAATTGTCCAGGAGTTTTAACCTTCTTTAAAAGTCAGGGAAAGAAATCTCTAATTAGGGAAATGGTCTCTATGGTTATTAAAGATAACAAGTACCAAGTACACACTAAGAAACAAAAAATGCAAACCCCTCATGCATCTTAACTCCCAAGTCTGCAGACCCCATTCTCTGTGCTGCGTGGTGGATCATGGCCAGTCATGGACTACAATGGAGAAAAGCCAGGCTTTAAATAAGCAGGATTCAGGCATATCTACAGGAAGCAGAAAGCAGGAAACTATTGTGTGAGATTCTTTTTCTGTGAGAAAGAGTCAGCAAAGATTTACAACTGATCAGATAAGGGTGATCAATCAAATAATCATTGGATAGGAGAAAATCTTCTGCCCATTCACATAGGAGACAGGAATTCTTCACAAGCTCAGAGAACTGCATTAAGATCTAACTACACTAGTATGATGACAATCAGTCTAGCTTTCATCGCAGAAGTTTCAAATTTTTTTTTATTTTTAGGAAAAGGAGGGGAAGAAAAATATTTCCTTTTTTGTGAGAAACAGGATGTTATTTAAATTTTTCTGTTCTTCTACCATTTCCTTTGGATGTCACCTTCAAAACACCTAGAACTAGCCATGAAGTAGCTTTCAAAAAGATCAAATGCATGAATGACCAGCAGAATGTCTGCATCTTGGAGGATTTTGAAGTGAAGGTCCATTATTTATTCATAGGAAGGAACTTAACATTCATGTACTGCAGGTTAAGTGTTTTACATAAAATAGATTAATCATAGAAAGTATGGTTAATAAACTCACAGATACTAAAGGTAGAAAGCTTTATTATGATCTATTGCTGTCTTAACTTACGATGAAAGAAGAAAAAATGCTCTTACTATATTGTTAAAAAAAGTCAGAGGCTACCTACAGTTGCAACTTACATATGCCTCCTCCTGAAGAACACATCATTCCTCTGTGAGTAATTCCTTTGCTTTAAGCTTCAGAACAAGCAACAGATTAAAAAAAATATATGAAGTTTTGCTTTGTATTTACGATGAACTAGCAATACACTGTAATGATGGACTGACTCAATATTTTTAAATTAAATTATACTCATATAGACACAGACAAACTGTATTCACCCCCTTCTGCCTGAGAAAGATGTCCAGTAAAACTGCAAGATAAGCTGAATATACATTGGGCTTTTTGAAGAGAAATTTTTCAGTAATCACTGAGAAGGGTTTTGAAGGGAAAGACTGGAAGATGACATTCTAAAGAGATGATCTTACAGAATTAATGTGTATAGGAATATTGCTTTCAGTAGGGAAACTTAAATCAATTTTAACCTGCTTACATAAACAAAATGGAAGGTCTAATTTTGTACTGTTCAGTGGAACACTTCAGTTTGACATAACAATAACTGAGTATCTCTGAGTTAGCAGTGTTACTATCATTATTTAGTTTTTAAGTTAAATTAGCAGTAGAGGGGTCTTTTTTTTTTAATGTTCCTTTTCTTACATTTCTAGACATTTGGTTGTCTGCCAGTTACTGTTAATACATTCAGTCTACTCTGTATCTGTAGCAGTAATATTTAGTGATATCTTTTAGATTTCTCTGTAATGGTTTACACTATTTAACATATGCCATAACATGAAAAATATTAATTGTTTGTGAATAAAAAGTAGAGTCCCTACTAGCAGTATCCTGTTGGGAAAATCTCAATCCATTTCAAAGCAAATACCAGAATAAGAGAGATGGCTAGTGTTCCTGAACCTGGAAGTAGTAAAAATTAATTTTAACAGTATAAGCCTTTTGGGTCCACTGCAGAATAGACGTCAAAATAAGGCTAGTGGTGGGTTTATGTGCAAACCACTGGAAGAGGTATTCTTACTGACGTGAGTAAGGGTTGAGAACTGCTTATCCTCAACAGATAATTATTAACAAGAGTGACTGAGCAACTGAAACTGAATAGAGTTAATATAATAATATTACCAAAAATAATCAGATATAAAAACAAAGATAAAACACAAAATAACTGAAAATTAAAAGATGCTAAAAATGACAAAAGAAATTAATATACACACATATAATTATACATATTTTCTATATCTCCTGAAACTATAGATTGTCCTTACACAAGTTTCCCAATATATAAAGGTATGATTATAGAAAACAAACTTACTGAAACCCTCAAATATAAATGGAATTGTACTCCACTATCATCATATGCATAGCACAAGTTTGTTGTTATTAGCAAATTAAATATACTTGAATAAGTTTACATTTAATATCAGTGGTCAACATAAATGTCATGGAGATTTTCCAAACCACACATAGGTATGCCAGCTAACTGTCCTTGGATAGGGCAGGTTAATGTGAATTTATACTAGTTCTTCACAATGTATGTGACATGTGACATGTACCACTGTCTAGTTCTTAATCTCTTAGTCTGTGGAAAAAGCCTTTACTGAACTATTTGCCTTTCATCACAAGCTATCAGTGTTCCATTGGTAGTCTCAGCTATTGTTCTCTCAGATGGAGTACTCTGTTTCCTGGCAGAACAGCCAGATTAGGGAGAATAAGAAATAAAGGATTGTCTCTGCAAACAAGGGACAGGTAAGGAAGGGCAGAAAGAGTTCTGGTTCTTAAAGCTCTCAGGTGCTGTTTTCCTACTCCACATGAAGGGAAAGAAAATACCTGTCTCAGAGACACAAAAAAGCAGGAGTGCACAGATTTATGTCTGAGCTGTAAACCAGAGGCTGCTATTCTTCCTTCGTTTTTCTTCTGTAAAGAAAGTGTTGACTGAAAACATGCTGATCTGTCCTCTTTCTTTACTGTATTCCTGCATTCCCAGACTCGGAAGGGAAGAAGACGGGAAATGCTACATCTTCTCATGGTTGAGAAAATAAGCTGTTTATCTGAATATATGAAAAGACAATAAGAATGTGTTTGGCGACAGAAGATGGGGCAGTTAGAAACACTAGAAGACAGAATGAGGAATTCAAGTGAAATTGCACAGAAAAAGCTACATGTGTATTTCCCTAGAAATGGGCATAATCCCATAAAAAATGGGAGAAAAGAGAGACTCAGGACTTCTCCTGGAGCTGGAACAGGAATAAATTTTTATTAACACATTTTTTGCTTCCTCCTAAAATCAGGAACATTGATTACAGTATATAAATTATCATTCTCCTCCAGGCTTCAAACCTCAGTCTCCCTTTCTGCTTCTCTCTTTCTGCAGCTCACATCCTCTTTCCTGGCCTGACTCATTATAAATACCTGTTCAATCCCTTCTGGATCTGCAACAACACAACAGTAGAGGAAAAAATGTAAAACCAGTACACTTTATTTTAAATACTATGTATACCATATGATTTTATATTAATTATAGTATGTTATATTATTAATTGTATTATATCTTATTTGCAATAACAATAAATAATACTAATATATTGCAAATAAGATGTAATACAGAACCCTGAATGAAAAAGCACACTATAACACCTTCTTTTCTCTATATTGGTTAAACTGAAATTCAAACTATTATTACTGTTACTAGTTTCAACAGGTTACATTGGTTTATTTACCCCTACAGACAAAAACTGTATCTTACCATTTTGACTACCTTTAAAGCAATTAAGATTAACTGTATACCTAAAATGTTGAGTTTATCTTTTTTTTCCCTTAAGCTACCTAAAAGTTAGATAGTTTTTGGGGGCTTATTTCTTGAATTTTTTCCTGAGTAGAATGAATCATGCACTGGAGAGGCCTATCTTTCTCCATTAACTAGAGTGGGAACCTGGGCAACTAGTGTAAACTATATATTAGGTTTTTAGATGGCTGAAGAAGGCTGAGATGAACCTCATCCATAATGTTTTGACCTTATAGACATAATTTTCTTGTTGTCTTACAAAGCAGTCTTTTAAAAACTTGACTATAAATGGAAGACCTGAAATTAAACCCCAATAAATAAAAAAATAAACAAAAGTGTTAAATAAACAAATGCATTTTTATCTATGCACAAGCTGACATGTTATAACCTGTCATGTGTCTAGCAATAGAAAAGATTAATTTCTCCAGAGTATACTGTTTGGGTTTTTTTAAAGAATTAAATAAGAATAGATGTCCTGAAAAGGACAAGGGCAGAGGTCTAGACGAGGGTATGTTGTTTTTTCATCCAACATCAATATCAAACTATTCAATTGTATACTGACAGAGAATTTGCCTTTAATGACACTTATTTATTATGCCGTATTTTCTCTTGTGTGTTTATATGTAATTACTTTTGAAAGTGGAAGAATAAGACTTCTCCAAAATTTACTTTAAAATATATAAAATCAATGACCCATTCAAATACTAATAATTTGCACTGGGTTTTCTTTCAATTAATGAGATTCAGCCATTCTAATGAACAGTAAATATTCAATACAAAATAAGTTGATATATCAGTAAGACAAGAAGCATTAAACTATGACAAGCTACTGGTGCTACAAGCTTCTAGTGCATTAATTGGCATGCCCTAACTTGCAAAGAACTTCACAAATAGTTTACTAACGCTTGCTTACTTGTGTGTTACTGTTCTGTTGATGTATGTTCTTATTACATACAGATACCATTCAGCTGCCACTTTAAGGAAAAGTTGTTGGATATAATTTTATCTAATCTTATAGCATACAATATGTAAAATAGTAACAGTTAATGAAAACACCCTTCACAAATATTATCCATTTTGCCATTCTGTTCACTATGGAGAATATTGACTATACTTCCAGTTAGAAAACTGACTCTGTTTATGGTGAATCAGAAATGGTAAGTGATTTGCTCAATATCAGTGGGGTGGGTTGACCCTGGCTGGATGCCAGGTGCCCATCAAAGCTGTTCTGTCACTCCCCCTCCTCAGTCAGACAGTGGAGAGAAAATGTAACGAAAGTCTCGTGCGACAAGATAAGGACAGGGAGAGATCACTCACCAATTACTGCCACAGGCAAAACAGAATCCACTTGGGGAAATTAATTTAATTTCTTGCCAATCAAATCAGAGTAGGGTAATGAGAAAAAAAAACCCAGATCTTAAAACACTTTCCCTCACCACTCCCTTCTTCCTGGGCTTAACTTCACTCTTGATTTTCTCTAGCTCCAGCCCCTGAGCAGCACAGGGGGATGGGGAATAGGGGTTGTGGTCACTTCATCACACCTTGTCTCTGTTGCTCCTTCCTCCTCACACACTTCCCCTGCTCCAGAGAGGGGCCCTTCCCTTGGGAGGCAGTCCTCCATGAATTTCTCCAACATGGGTCCTTCCCATGGGCTGCAGTTCTTCATGAACTGCTCCAGCGTGGGTCCTTTCCACAGTGTGCAGTCCTTCAGGAACAGACTGCTCCAGTGTGGGTCCCCCATGGGTCCACAGATCGTACCAGGAGCCTGCTCCAGCGTGAGCTTCCCACAGGGTCACAACCTCCATTGGGCATCCACCGCCTCTTGTATGGGGTCCTCCACAGGCTGCAGGTGGATATCTGCTCCACCATTAACCTCAATGGGCTGCAGGGGCACACACCCTGCCTCACCATGGTCTTCACCACAGGCTGCAGGGGAATCTCTGCTCTGGCACCTGGAGCACCTCCTCCCTCTCCTTCCTCACTGACCTTGGTGTCTGCAGGGCTGTTCCTCTCACATATTCTCACTCCTCTCTCTCCGGCTGCAGTTGCTGTTGCACAGGGTTTTTTTCCCCCTTCTTAAATATGTTATCCCAGGGGCGCTACCTCCATCGCTGATGGGCTTGGCTTTGGCCAGTGGTGGGTCCGCCTTGGAGCTGTCTGGCACTATCGGGCATAGGGGAAGCTTCTAGCAGCTTCTCACAGAAGCTGTCCCTGTAGCCCCTCCCCCCCTTGCCACACAAACCCACTATGTTCAAAAACAATCAAACATCACAGATTGGACTGTTCAACGCCAACTTGCGTGTTCTTTCATTTTGTTTCGTTTAGTACCTATAAAATAAGGGTACAGAAGAACACTTAGAGAAACAGAGAGAATAGTAATAATGTGGGCAAAAGATGGAAAACAAAGCACTTGTGAATGCTAGCAAAAAGTACAGAAGAAAAATAGATATATGGAAGAAAAAGAAATTATAAACCAAGATACAAGCATATACACTAAACAGGAAAAGCAGCACTAATCTATATATGATGAAGGTGACATTTTTTTCTAACAACTCTGACATGCTAGAAGGCATATGAATTCTTTATGGGTTATCTTTTTTCCATTTAGATCAAAACAGTACATTTAAAAAGAGAAAGGCCTCTTCCTATGACATTTGCTTAAGACTTACTTTTTCTTTTTTTCTGAGGAATGTCAGTCTCAGAGTTTTGAGTGAAAAATAGACCTTTTCCTCTCAAATATTGCCAATGATATTTCTAAACTAGGGAAAGGAGGTTGAAATGATAATACAGTCCAAGCAGAACAGTTTTGTCAAAAAATAGTTAGACGTCTATAAAGCACTAAACATATTTCATTTAAGATACTGAGACTGAGAGCACTGACTAAAGGGAGAATAAGAAGTTTAAAATTGATTTAGTTAGTTAGAAGCAAAGTTGGATGAAAACGCCTATTGATAACTTAGGTACTGTATTGTATGATGTAAAAGTACACCATAGTTTCAAAATATCCTACTGAAACGCTTTTATCATTAGATGTGCAGACATTTTCCTATATTATTTCAGTCTTATATGTAGTCTTTCTTAACAACTAATGTAGGTCGTTGGTGACTAGTAATGGGTTTTAATTAGGTATTTTTCTGGTATCTAACACAATACATCTTAAATGTATGATAATGCCTCCGAGATCCATTAGTGATTAATGCTACAGTCCTATCTAAAACCAGAATAACGAGAGAAATGTGTTTCATTTCCACTTTACACATGCTGTGTTTTCCAGGGTTGTCTTACCAAGCAAAGAGGCAAAGCTTGAGAGCCTAAAGGTCTCTGACACTGGATAAATTATTGCTACTTATGCTAAGTGATCCTGCAAGATGACTAATCAGGTCCTTACCTAGCATAGGTTTACCTTTACAATAAATTGGCCAAAATCAGTATGATATGTTGTCAATTAAAAAACTTTTATCTGTTATTTCCATGGCATTACATTACATGATATTTCTATGCAATCATTTAGGATACAAGTTAGATATTTTATCTTAAGGAAATAATGCCTATGTTTAACTACAAAAAGAATCTCATTACACAATTTCCAATAAACAGTCAAGTTTTCAGCAAATGTTGTTTAAAAGAAAAAAATTTACATGGTTTAAGAAATTTAGGAAAACAACAGTAGGCATAAATAGTTTTCTTCATGCACAGAGCTGTGCAGGGATACGTGTCAGGAATAGTGATTTTCAATATGTTCTTAAATTATTTAAAAAGATGCAAGTAACAATTACAAAATACATTGATGGCATTAAGTTATCAAAGAAGTAAAAGCAAGAACTAACTAAAAAGTTACAAAAAGACATTATGGTAATGAATGACTAGTGATGAAATACCAGAAAAAAAAATATTGTAAAGTACTGCACATGAGTATACACATATACTTCATATTCACAATGATGGACTTTGAATTAGCTATTAACCACACTGGACTGAGATCCTGAGGTTACAACAGGTAGTTCCTGTGAAACATCAGTTTAGTGCTCAGCAGTGACAGAAAGGGAATAAAATATTAGCAGTTATCAAGAAAAGAACGGAGAACAACAAGCAATTATAACACAAATGTGTAAACCCAGGGCACAGGGGATAGACATTTTGGTCTGACCTCTGCAAAAGCCAAGAGCGAAATTAGAAAATATAGAGAAAGATGAGCAGGATAATGGCAATTATGTAATGGTCTCTTGCATCATGAGCAGATTTGAATTCTTCATTCTGAAAAGATTCTGCATTCTGAAAAAAAGTTATTAAGGGGCAAATATGGTAGGAATCAATAACATAATGAGATGTATGGATAAATTGAACAAGGGGTCACTTTTACAGTTCTTCCAAGTATAAAAATTAGAGAGCATCAAGTGAAAAAAGACAGTGACGTGTTTAAAATTGGGAAAGTTTCTTTACACAATACATGCTTAATGAGTGGAAGTGCTTGCTACAGGATGCCATAAATGTTAGATCTAAATTAATGGAAGAACCCATGAGTAGCTACTAAAACCAAAGGTACTACGTATAGATCAACAGCTCCTTCAGTCACAGATTAATGGAGACTGACAAACTATTTCTTCATTATTTTAACATGAATACAGATATACTCAGACTTCAGCTGTGATAATACTTTAAAATAGTGATTTCTATTGTCGGTAAGCATAAGCATATTTTTTTAAGAATTTTTTTTCATAAAGGTACCGATTTCCAAAATCTTAAATTATTTCAAGTCTGTCATACATAGCATAGGATATTTTCTGCTTTATGCAGAAAGGAGTATGTACTCAAACAAAACAGACAGCAACAGAGATGTTTATAATCCACTTTATATTAACTAGTTATGCATGTACATTACAATCACATATGTTGTAGGTAGCGTAACATCATTCCATATGTGACTACACTACTGACAGTCTTAATTTTCTCAAAGAGTATTAAAAAACTAGAAGGCTTTGATCTCAGTAACTGGCAATTTACAAATATTAAAAATGGAGACTGCTCAAATACAGTAAAATATATTACATAGAACAATTTTAACTGTTTTCTCAACCAGAAGGTTGACTCTCCTTGAACCATTTTTCTCTGAAAAGTGAAATTTCTTAAGAAATGAACCTTCACTGCTGGAAGATTAGATGATTATATACCTTTCAGAACAATTAGTCGACAAGCTATTTGAACTGTGAAACTTTATAAAGAAATAAAAACTGTTATTAGCTGCTAATTTTAAATTAACTCTTTTCTTCTGTGTCCCAGAGAAAATATCACTATTTCTTAGAAGCCAGTTTTCAGCTTTTGGCCCTCAAATTTTACAGCTTTCTATTTAAAATTCTAGCTTCCAGTCTACCTTGAAGGGAAGAGCAAGGGAATAAAAGTATGTGTTCACTTCTCTGAAAGTCCATCAGTGAGCAAACTCAATACAGTTGGTGAGAAAATAAATCTTTGAAAAGTTTAATTGATATAATTTTTATTACTCAAACTACCTATAAGTTTTTAAAGATCAATACAATTTTTCTACCTTAGTAAATTGCATTAAATTTTACCAAATAACAAAAAAGTGTAGATACTGTCCACTCCCAAACACTATTTTTTTTAAAATTTAAATATTCAGGTATTTTAGCATGAAAAGCTTGTATCACGTTGTGATTAATCATGAGTAACAACTAAACGTTACGTCAGTTACAAGAAAATGGTAGGATTTCAAAGGGAATACGTGAGACTATAAAAAAACAATTCATTGCTTACTTCCAGATTTCATGTGTTTTCTTGGTGTAACATAAAACATAGGACTTGTATTTCACTTCAGCTTTACACAGCACCTTTTTTATTTAACTGTTTAAGTCTTATTCTGATTAATTTTCATAGGATTTCTTTGAGGTTAATGTTATTATTCTGCTTAAAGATGAATAAACAGATACAGAGAGGTTAAGTGCTTTCCCAAATAATATACACGGGCAAATATTTATTCTCCCTAGCTATTTTTATAACCATATTTTACAGAATAGTTTCTAGTTCCTTCTCTCCATTGTTCCTCTTACATGACAAGAGGTATTTATTTAAAAAAAAAAAAAAAAAAGGTAAAAAAAGGAAAAGGAAGTGTCTTGGTTTAAATTCCCAAATCCTCTGATTAGCCATAATGGCCAAAACCCACTAAAAAGATACACAGAGCCAAGCATCTCACAGCAGGGCTGTTTCCTTATCACTAAGGAAAATTTTGTCTAAGGGGACCAGGAGTACTCGGCTATTCACTTTAAAAAGAAAAAAAAAAACTGTTCAAAAAAAAATAGTCTAGACTCTGCCGAAGTCATTATCTGTGTAACTATCTATCTTTGACAACTCCTCCTATAAAAGAATATTTCTTCAATTTCTTCAGCCCTTGAGCATAACATAGGAAAGAACCATAGATACATAGAGTCATTTAGGTGGGAGAAGACCCTTAAGATCATCAAGTTCTACCATTAACCTAACACTGCCAAGTCCACAACTAAACCATGTCCCTAAGAACAACATCTATACATCTCTCAAATGCCTCCAGGGATAGGGACTCAACCACTTCCCTGGGCAGCCTCTTCCAATGATTGACAATCCTTTTGGTACAGGCACTTTTCCTAATATCCAGCCTAAGCCTCTCCTGGCACAACTTCAGGCCATTTCCTCTTACCCTATTGCTTGTTACTGGGAAAAGGGACCAGCACCCACCTTGTAACAACCCCCTTTCAGGTAGCTGTAGAGAGCAAGAAGGTCTCTTCATTTCTTTGTTCCTCTTTCCTTTTTTTCTTTTGGGGGAATGGTCTTTCCCTTCACTGGGCAAAGATCTTTCTCAACAATAGTCAGTTATGAACTTTACAGGTATTTATCATTTTGGTTTGGGCTTATTTATTAATTTAATTAGTACTAAAATACAAATATTCTTTGTGTTTCAAAAGAGACTCAATCTGTACTGTAACACAATTTTCAATTTTCCTGTGATTTTAATGGCTGTGCTCAAAGATTTCTATAGCGTCTATCACTGGACCATGAATATCCTCTACAAGTGCATCACTAAGCTTATTAGATGGTTTGGATGCTTCCATTTGCACTTTTGAAAGCTCAAAATACTCCTTTTGTGATCTTTTGGGTTTGTTTGGGTTTGTTGTGTTGTTGGTTTGGTTTTTTTTATTTCAGTTTGTGTGTGTGTGCGCACGCGTGTGTATAATCTTTGGTGTAATTATGGCCTAAAGTTGTGTCATAATATCAATGAGATTTTAAATCTGATTCCCCTGGTGGTTTCATTTCCTGTCATACTGTCTAAAAGCAACACTTAGAAGTCTCAGTTCATGCTAAGATTTAACATCTTTATGTTGCATGGAAAGAGAATAAATTTTCTTTTCACATCATCAGTGAAGGAAATGTGTGAATTTTAGCATTTGATGGTTTTGATAGTAGTATAAAAGATCAGACTCTGAAATGAAATAGGAATTGCACCAGAAAATACAGACCAAAGGAGTAGTGTGATGGTAATACTGAACCTCAGAAAAATAAGTCATCTAGTTTTGTTCACAGTTGAAGCTTTTACTATTGTAAATTCAAATAATTGGTATATTACTGAAATGTGTGGTAAAATCCTCAGCTGAAAGGAAAGGCAAGGTCTTCTAATGTGTTGATGGTAGATTAAGACCATTTCCAATAGTCACTCAGGATTATAAAGCAGATTCACTCATACCACTTTGATAAATTCAGAGCAACCTACGTGAATTAAGAGAGTGATGAATTTCTAAAACTTCATAATATTGTTACAATTAATTATTATACTATTTGTTAATTAAAATAATAGAAATATGGTAATTTGAGTAAGAAAATAAAAACCTCAGTAATAACATTCTCATCATATTTAGAATGCATTCTCTATCAGTTCTATGCTGATGTTCTGCTAAAAATAAAATAACAAGCTGAGTTATGGAAGATTTGCTTTCTCCACAACCAAAAAAGTTTCTCATTTAGCACTTGAAACATATCACTTAGAAATATTCCCTAAGTTCTGAGTTCACATTTCAGTTATAGACTTGGTCAGAGTGGCATCACATCCGGTGCCAGACTGGAAACTCTGATAAATGGTTACAACTACTTTCGGGTTCATATTGATGAAGTCCTGTATCTCCTAATTACAGCTATTGAATGGCTGAAATATTTTCATCTTTTTCTTACACTAGTTTTCTTTATATACCTTTTAATAACTGATATGAAGAATTTTTTCAATGTTTCCTGATTTTATTTTCCACTGGGATTTCTTTTGGTTTTTCCTACTAATGAAAAGAAAAAATAATTATTCAAGTATTAATTTCATCCACACCATTCAGTAAGCTGAAGTGATAATTTGTTTCAGATGAATGAACTGATGAATCATCTGATCTAAACAATAACATTTACTAGTAGGAAAATAAAAGATAATTATTATACTCAGAAAGCTGTCGCACTTTTAATTAGTAGCACTAAATTAGCTGAGAGGTGATTGAAGAACCAAACAGCTTTTTGAAAGTGACTTTTCCATTAAATCTAGAACCTTTATTACTTAATAAGATGGCTTGAATTTAACCTGGTATCTTAATAAGATTTTATTCTTAATTGTACCTCAAATAAAAAGACATTGGATTATTAATATTGTTGTTTTGTTGTTGTTCCAGAGTTAAAGCTGTTTATTCCTTCTATTGTGTGTATTACTTAAGAGGTTAGTGCCCCTGTGGTTCCTACATAAGCATTAGAGAGAGAGGTTTATCCACAAACTATTAGGGGAGACCAGTCTTCAAATGTAGGCACCTCATTTAAATACCCCATTAGCCAATTTTATGTTCTCTTTTTATTTTATGTACTCTTTTTTTTGGCTATAATTTTCTTACATTGAAAAATTGGTTCTTGCCAGAACTGTAGTGAAGAGTTTTGTAGAGTACAACTAAGCTGAACTTCATGCTGTTTGTGTCTTAGGAAATAACCGTTTTATGAATGGATTTGGGACTACAGTCCCAAGAACCATCAATAAAAATATTTTTTCTTAATCTGTCATCTCTAGCTAAATTCTTTCTGTTATATATAGGACACACTTAAAATCTACAGGAAAACAACAAAAAGTTGCAGGCATGTTTTATTTCTTCTTCAGTCCAGACACTGTAATATAAAAATAAGCAATAAACAAAATTCAGATGTTTTCCTTTTACCAGTGTACTCCTCTTTCTTTCCATAAAACCTTGCTGAGACAGTCAGATGTTATGAAAGTGTGATTCAGATTTGTTTTCTAAAAGCAAATAAGTAATAGTGTAAGAAAGCAATGAGGCAGGACTAGAAAATTCTGCCCGTGCTCAAGATTAGCAAGATCTTCACATTTCCAAGATGCAGACACAGTTCAGAATACTTTTGTAGTAGCAGGGCAATTGCCTCCTATGCTGTGCTGTTTCTAACTTCTTCCACTAATTATTGTTCATAAAAGGAACAGAAGAAGTGACCACAGAGCATGCAATGCACACAACTGGTCTCTCAGTATTATTATCCTGAGTAGCAGCTTTTTCAGAATAAAATAAATGTTAATAGTTGTTGGCTGTATGGTCTCGGATTTTGTTTCCTCCATCCTATTCACACACCAACTGCATGGCACTATAAAAAATGTTTCAGCTATAGGCTACAATTACTGGGCCTAAGAGAGAAGTGTGCTACATAATTGTCTTTTCCCTTTCAGGGTATCCTGCCTACTTGCACATCATAATGACAAAAAATTGTCTCTTATTTACATGAGAGCCTGGAGAGAAGGAAATAAGTACATTTTAAATTTAGGATTTGAAGAAAATCTTTTGGATAAAGGCAGAAAGGAGCCTACTTTAAATAAACAGGAGTGTTAGATTCTACATATTATGCCTCAAAACCCATGATCCTCAAGGTGATCTGGGATTATTGAGAAAAGGAGCAATAAAGTGAAAATCCAATGATAAGAACTTGTTAATACCTGGGTACTAAGAAACGAAACTGTTTCCCTTCCCTTCATTATCTTCAATAACTGACTCACATCTGCTTATTCTTGTTCTCATTGCGAATATTCTTAATAATGGCTTAGAAACATTAATGCATATTTTATCTTAAACTAAAGCAAAAAATCAGGAAGTGTCTCTAATACTTGAAATAAATTAAATTTACAAAGACTAATGCCTCAATTAAATACCTATATTCTGGCAGGCCTGTACAGGGCAAGAGTTTTCTGGTGATTTCTGTGGCTGGGTACTTATATTAGAATTCCACCCATACACTTTTAATAACTTTACTGAAAAATTAAAAGCAAATTGCAATAAAGTATTTCTAAAACTACTGTACAAAGATAGGCAACTCTTTCAGTTTAAGGCTGAATCAGTTACCTAGTATTAATAGTTTCTTAATTTAGAGATATTGATTAAGAATCTGAAAATAAATAGAATGAATACCAGCTTCAGTGAGACTTAAAATGCATTTTGTCATTGACTTTCTTGCTACCACTATTTTTTGAACAATTATGATGATAAATAGAAAAACCATCTGGGTGCTTTTTTATTTGTTTGTTTTTTTTTTTTTTTTTTTTTTTTAATTTTCTGTTGACTCAGAATGCAATTAGACTGTTGGGAATTAGAGTTGGGTGATCACAATATGGGTGGTAATCATATAAATGATCACATAGGTATAAATGCTTCAAGTTTCAGAAAACAGATTTTTGTGGGAGGATGACCTTGGAAACAAGGGTATATTCAACCTCTTTATCTTTAAAGATGTTCTATCTATCCTTATTTCTGAAATCAGATACTGAAATTTTATTATAGCTTATTTCCAATCATCAGTACTTTTCTTTTTCTTGATTTCTGCAGTTATGAATAGTATTTTGTAGTTCCATCCATAAAATTAGAAATTAACCTCAATAAGAGGGAGATAAAACTTTACTCATGTTTAAATAGGGCTTCTAATATTTTAAAACAAAACAAAACAAAACAAAACAAAACTAAATGGAGCTCTGTATCGTTTTGGTTTTAAAATTTAACAATAATTCATGTTTATAATTTATTTTCTAGTTATTTTGTGGTCACTATTCCTCCAAAAGTGATTATATTTCTTTTTAGAAAAAACAAAAACAAAAAACCAAAAACAGACTTGAGGACTTGTTCTACACTAATCTCATTAAATCAAATTCTCTGTTTACTTTTCAAAATAAGGCCACCTAAGTGTTAGAATAATGTTTCCTGGACTTTATTCAAAGTGGTAAATTTTTCACCCAGTGTAGTTTGTTCCTCCAGAATTTAACTCACCAGAAACAAATAAGAAACCTTCATATCTTCCTGATAAAGAAGGCAAAGAAACAGAATCTACCACACTTTTCCTCAACCATGTTATTATGAAATCCCCTTGAATCATTAAAACTAAGTATCAGAAACAAATATAATAATATTAATTAAAAATCTTTACAACATTAATGTTAGCAAATATAATCTTTATGAAAGAATATTTTTGTTAAAAGTCATTTGATGTACTGGTTACTATTGGATGGTAGAAGATTCTTCAAGATAGCTGGTAAAACCATACTGGGTTTTTTGTTGTATGTGTTTGTCCCATTCCATCACTACTGCTGAGTCCATAAATGCATTTATATTTATAAATAATCCTCTCACTTCTCATAGAATCATGGAATGGTTTGAGTGGGAAGGGACTTTAAAGATCATTTAGTCCACTCCCCCAACAGGGGCAGGGACATCTTTCACTAGATAAGGTTGCTCAAAGCCCCGTCCAACCAGACCTTGAACACTTCCAGGGATGGAGCATCCACAGCTTCTCTGAGCAACCTGATCCAGTGTCTCACCACCCTCACTGTAAAAAATTTATTCCTTACATCCAGTCTAAATCTACCTTCTTTTAGTTCAAAACCGTTGCCCATGTAAATTATGTATACAAAAACAGCATAACAAAAATGAAAAAAAAGGCTTTAGAAAAATTGATTTTTCTTTCTGTTTCAACAACAGAACATCTGAAGTATAATGAAAAGCACATCCAAGGTTAACAGGTATTAGAAATATTTTCCCTATTTCAGGGGAGCTGTATAGCTATAGCTGGGAATCTTGTCCAAGATTCAGTTTTAAAATCCAAAAAAGTCAAAAGAAGTATCACAAAGAGTCATCCATCTCTGGGACATATTGATCCATTTGCTCCATGAATGGGACAACGAATAACAAATAGAAATTGCTGATAAAAGCCTACAGCTTCAGGGGCAGAAATCATGTTGCTTAAGAGAGTTCATACTATTTAATATGTTACATCATGCGACAGAGTACAAGATGACAGGATATGCCAGCGACTAACTTCAACAGAAGTTCCACTGAAGCTAGCTGTGAACAGTTTAATGTCAAATAACTGCAATGTGGATATGTATTCACACCATGCAGTGTGAACATATTCCCATCATGGAAACACGGTACAATGACTCGCAAAACTAGAGCGCTGCAATGTATGGCTATAAACTCATCAGAACAGATAGGCAAGGTAGGAAAGGTGGTGGGGTAGCCCTGTATGTTCGGGACAGTTTTGACTGTCTAGAGATTGACGATGGTGACGGTAGGGTTGACCTTATATGGGTAAAAATCAAGAGGAAGGTGAACAAGGCAGGTATCATGGTGGGAGTCTGTTATAGACCACCCAACCAGGATGAAAAGGCAGGTGAAACATTCTATAAGGAGCTGGGGGGAGTCTCACAATCGCTAGCCCTTGTTCTTGTGGGGGACTTCAATTTACCAGATATCTGCTGGAAATACAATACGGCAGAGAGGAAAGAGTCTAGGAGGTTCCTGGAGTGTGTGGCAGATAACTTCCTGATGCAGCTGGTGAGTGAGTCAATGAGGGAAGGTGCCCCACTGTACCTGTTGTTTGTGAGCAGACAAGGACTTGTGGGAGGTGTGATGCTTGCAGGCTGTCTTGGGCACAGCGATCACAAAATGATAGATTTTTTGAGGAAGTACAGAGGGAGGTCAGCAGAACTGCTGTCTTGGGCTTCTGGAGGGCAGATTTTGGCCTGTTTTGGAGCCTGGTTAACAGAATCCCTTGGGAGACTGTCCTGAAGGGCCAGTAAGGCTGGATATTCTTCAAGAAGGAAATCTTAAAGGCACAGGAGTAGGCTGTCCCCATGTGCTGAAAGGCAAGCCAGTGGGGAAGAAGACAGGCCTGGCTGAACAGAGAACTTTGGCTGGAAGTCAGGAAAAAAAGGAGAGTTGATGACCTTTGGAAGAAGGAGCAGGCAACTCAGGAAGACTACAAGCACGTCATGAGTCTATGCAGGGAGAAAATTAGAAGGGTCAAAGCCCAACTAGAACTTAAGCTGGCTACTGCCATAAAAAAACAATAAAAAATGTGTCTATAAATACATTAGCATTTAATAGTAAGACCAATTGTTCTTAGGGTACCCATCCCACTGAGCTGGAAGACAGGGATGGGGAGCAGAATGAAGCCCCCATAACCCAAGGGGAAATGGTTAGTGACCTGCTACACCACTTAGACACACATAAGTGTATGGGGCTGGACGGGATCCACCCAAGGGCACTGAGGGAGCTGGTGGAAGTGTTCACCAAGCCACTTTCAATCATTTATCAGCAGTCCTGGCTAAGTAGGGAGGTCTGAATTGACTGGAGGTTAGCAAATGTGACATCAATCTACATGAAGGGCCAGAAGGAGGATCCAGGGAACTACAGGCCTGTCAGTCTGACCTTGGTGCCAGGTAGGTAAACAAGTAGATCGTCTTGACTGCCATTGCATGGCATATACAGGACAACCAAGAGATCAGGCCCTGTCAGCATGGATTTATGAAAGGCAGAACCTGCCTGACTAACCTGAACCTCTTCTGTGACAAGGTGACCCACCTAGTAGATGAGGGAAAGGCTGTGGATGTTATCTACCTGGACTTTAGCAAATCCTCTGACACTGTTTCCCACAGCATTCTCCTGGAGAAACTGGCTGCTCATGGCTTAGACAGGTGCACTCTTTGTTTGGTAAAAAATTGACTGGATGGCTGAGTCCAAACAGTTGCGGTGAACAGAGTTAAATCCAGTTGGCAGCCAGTCAGAAGTGGTGTTCCCCAGGGCACAGTGTTGGGGCCAGTCTTGTTTAATATCTTTACCAATGATCTGGATGAGGGGATTGAGTGCACCCTCAGTAAGTTTGCAGATGACATCAAACTGGGTGGGAGTGTTGATCTGCTTGAGGGTAGGAAGGCTCTACAGAGGGACCTGGACAGGCTGGATTGATGGACAGAGGTCAACTCTATGAGGTTCAACAAGGATCAGTGCTGGGTCCTGCACCTGGGACACAACAACCCCATGCAACGCTACAGGCTTGGGGAAGAGTGGCTGGAAAGCTGCCTGGTGGAAAAGGACCAGGGGATGTTGGTCAACAGCTGGCTACACATGAGCCAGCAGTGTGCTCAGGTGGCCAAGATGACCAACAGTATCCTGGCTTGTATGAGGAATAGTGTGGCCAGCAGGACTAAGGAAGTGATTGTAGTCAGCACCGGTGAGGCCACACCTTGAATAGTGTGTTCAGTTTTGGGCCCCTCACTACAAGAAGGACATTGAGGTGCTAGAGAGTGTCCAGAAAAGGGCAACAAAACTGATGAAGGGTCTAGAGCACAAATCTTATGAGGACAGTTTGAGGGAACTGGGGTTGTTTAGTCTGGAGAAGAGGAGGCTGAAGGGAGACCTTATTGCTCTCTACAACTACCTGAAAGGTGGTTGTTACAAGGTGGGTGCTGGTCCCTTTTCCAAGTAACAAGCAATAGGGTAAGAGAAAATGGCCTGAAGTTGTGCCAGGAGAGGCTTAGGCTGGATATTAGGAAAAGTGCCTGTACCAAAAGGGTTGTCAATCATTGGAAGAGGCTGCCCAGGGAAGTGGTTGAGTCCCTGGAGGTATTTGATGTTGTTCTTAGGGACATGGTTTAGTTGTGGACTTGGCAGTGTTAGGTTAATGGTAGAACTTGATGATCTTAAGGGTCTTTTCCCACCTAAATATTTCTATTTTCTGGGATTCTGGGATTTTATGAAAAAGAAGAGGAAGGTCGATCAGTCGTGCAAGATTATGAATGAAAACAAACATGCATATCTTGGTGGTATATTAAACTAATTAAAAGTTTTAACTGTGTACTTTTATATCAAAACTTAATATTAAAAATATTTAATTGGACATGACATAGAAGATGAAGCCATGAACTTTTTCTTGAAATAGCGTTTCCAGTAAATTGCCAGACATTGGTCAATTCTTATATCAAATAATCATCAGATTCATATTATTACTGTTTACCCTCTCTACAGAATACAATATGAAATGTGAACATTTGTAATATCTTAATAGTATTTGTTAATATTCTGAGGATTTTCACTATCATCTTGGTTACACCATCGAAAGTATAGACAAGAAGATACAGCAAAACTAGTTTGCTAAAGGACCCACAGTCCTTTATAGAGACCAGGAAAGGGGAAAAGGAGAAAGAGAGCAGCAGGAACAGATGGCTTGGGGAAATAACAGTTTGACTGGGTGATTCAGTCATGAAAAGAAACCTCACAAAAAAAGTTTTTTTGTCAAAACCTACTTCTGATTGTCTATGATAACTTCTAAACAGTGCAAGCGGATGTTTCCCATCACATATATATGTATTTAAAAATGACAGGTCTGTGCAGGCCTCAAATATTAAAGCAAAAAGCAGAGAGGTCCATCTAATGCTACATATAAGACATACACTGTTGGAGTGGAATTTGCTACATGATAGTCACAACGAGAACCACACCACTCAATGACATATAATCCCAAATATATTTACAAAGCAGGGTCAATAATGTAGTGGATAGAAGTAGGTAGTGATAGGCTGTTTTCTGTTCTGTGACATATATATAACTTCACACTCACACCAGCCAAGACACCACATCCTCTGGTCAAGCTGTGACCAGTAACATACATGCAGGGAAACAGAATACTTGCATCAAATGCTTGACATGTCTGAGTCTTGCCTGGCATCTGGATGCCTGTACATACCATTTCCACTTTAGGGTAACTCTTTCACAAGGTTCATCTATGGGTTTTTTATCTTCTTTTCTGTGCATATGGGAATAATTTTATCTGTTAGACCTGGATAGATGTGGTACATGTGTCTTTTATCTGAGCAGTGTTCTTGGGTATGTCTCACCCCATGACAATAACAAAGTTTGTGTTTGTCTTTTTCTTCCCAGTGCATGCAACACTCCTATGATCAGTTAGAGCTGGGCATGTCTCATTAGTTGTGTGTTGCTTTCAGGGAGCATACAGGCATAGTTATATATATCCATACATACGTATATAAACTATTTTTCATATTCTTCCCGTCACTTCTTCTGCTATTTATCCCTTGCAATCTCTGAATGTTATGGTCTTCTTCCATTCTCCTGACTAATTGACATCACCCAGGTGGACCTATGAGGAACAATAGCCTAATCATCTGGCTTTGCACTCCTGCTCCCAAAACAGATATTCAACATCTGTAGCAACTCAAAGCAATTTCCTCTCACCAAATAGCTGTATTTTGACAGTCTTTTAATGACTTCTCAAAATACATCTTGAATTCTGAACTCTTATAAAAAGGGGTTTTTTGGCCACAACATGTGTGTAAGAGACTGTCTTCCAAGTTTTTTGTTTGTTTGTTTGTGGGGTTTGTTTGTTTGTTTTTACTGATGCTAACAGGCTAGATGCAATTCAGGTCTCTCCAAGTTTAACTCGAATATTTATTTTTAAATGACTATAAATAAATAATTGGATATAAGCAACAAATAGCAAAAAACCCCAGCCTTTCTTCAGTAGAATAGAGTGCTCAGAGATTCTGTTTTAAGAATGTGGACTGCAATTAGAAGAAACACAAAACAAAGTTTAGTGAGGATTGCAAACAGCTTTTTATTTGTTTTCTAAAGAAAGGTAAGCACAGGGAAATCACTGAGAGAAATCCTGAATCTCTGAAGACTGTGTCTGTGTACACAGTGGTGAACACAAACATCTGAGTCAATACAGATAAGCTTACTTGAGAGTGGAATGGTTTATATCCAAAGGAATATAATGAAGAGTAAAGGTGAGAAGTATGGATTATAAGAGCAGGGCCTAATACTGAGAAGTTTTATAAGTAGAAGACTTCTGTAAAAGGATTTTTTGCAGTTCCTTGGTCCTAGCCTGATCCTAATGAACTCCTTCCCATACATATAATGGAATACTTCAAGATGGAAACTTGTCAATGGTCACAATGACCCTTCACAGATTCCCTGGCCAGGTTTCTCTGTCTTTTATTGCCAACCAGTGAAATTTCTGTATCAGGGAGTAGACACCTGGAGATTCCTCAGTTGTTCTGTTAAGATGACTTTTCTATTGATTTTTGCAGCTACAAATGTGGGAAAATGAAAATAAAACAAAAAACACCCAAAAAACCCAAGAGGAAGAAAAGCCCAGTCTAATGGCCAATATCTACTGATTACTGAAAATACAGTTAGCTTCAAAAATTTTCAGGTAATTTAAATATAAGCAAATTATATTTATGAACAGCTAAGTGATTATGACTAGTCACTCCTTTTATGAAGCCAGGAAGAGTTATTTCCAGAACTTAGTATCTGAGTTATAAGGCCAAATCTACCAATCCCCCTATTAGAACATCATTTGCTTAGATGAAGTCTAGACTGGTTTGTGGGGTTAGTATGATTTTCATTTTCCATAATTTTGTGTAGCCCATTAGTTAAAAAACTAGTTGAGTAGGTGAATAGTTTTAGACTTTTGTTAGCCTAAGGGAAATTGAAACCTCATTCATCTCTATCATCTGAGAAGTATACCCTACCAGACAAACTATATCTTGTTCTAAGCAGAAGCACTTTTATCCTTTCCAGTTTCTGGACTGGAACATATGCCATATATACAAAATTAATGTTTTCAGAAAATTCACAAGCTTTAAACTGATGTAACCACTTTCTCTTGATTATTTTGTTATCTGTATTTCCTACTAATGAAGAGTAGAAGTACAAATTTCCACAGCCTAGCTAATCGTTGAAGAGTCAGGCTCTCCAGAGAAAGTTTACATGCTCTCTGCCTGGCTTCATATGCAGCTAGGTGAATTATGAGGTAGTCTGTAGCCTTGTTCCAACAGGAAGAATGAGGAAGGCTGCCATCTAGTGTAGACATTTGCTGGCAGGAGGGTAGGATGCTCCTGAATCTCATAAGTCTGCTGGTCAGAAGTAAGGAATTTTGCACCACCTAATCAACCCTATGCTGGCCAGGCTTGAGAAAGCAGTTTTTTCACTCATGCAGAGATTAAGAGTAAAAATGACACCTTCATTGTTAGTATAACTTTATGTTAAAAGGACCTAATCAACGGTGATGCAAGCTTTTGGGATTGTGCTGCTAAAGTACTTCAATCCTGTCCTCAGAAGTGAACCTAACTAAAAACCAGAATGTTTAGAAAATCTGCCACCACTCAGTCTCCAACTCGGGGTAGTAACATGTTTTGGAAAGCATGTAAGTGACAAATGTAATACCGTCTGTCCTCTGTCATTTGGAATCGGGAACCCAGGCTAATTTCAGCTCCATTAATAGCAGCCTTTTCTGTGAACAAGGTTTGTTAATTAAATATTTAGAGCAGCTGGAGTCACACTGCTCAGAAAAAAGGCAAAAAAGTCTTTAGAAATCTTTCATCGATTCATTGGTATTATAGTAAAATTATTTTACTTATTCTAAAGCCATGAATTTCTTTGAAGACCACAGATGTAGTCTTGTCATCATTCCACTTTGTTATTAGGCTATTAAAAACACAGCTATACTGTTGCCATATTTTTATAGTCAAACTCAATAGCTTAAGCTAGTTAGTGGTCTGTATTAAATTGGCCGTTTTACTCAAAAACATCATTAATATTTGAGTCAAAACTAACAATTTTATTGAAAAAATCTAAAAGCAGCATTTAAAAAGTGACTTCAAGTCATACTGAGCAACTAAAATAGTAAATGTCTTCAAATTTTATTTAAAAAATACATTGAATAGTTTGATCTCCTTTAAAAGTCACCCTATGGTGACTTTTTTATTGGCATCTGCTCACTTGGCAAGCATGTTAAGCACTGAACCAATGAATGAAATAGTCCCCAGCTGTGAGTTTGCGCATATAAAACCTACCAGTCCTTCCTCTCATAAACCTAGGAGATTCATAGATAAGTGGAAAGTGATGTGAAATGACCTTCTGGCAGTTCTTTAAATTATGTAGTCAGCATCTGGATGACACAAACTTGGCCTTGAATTAGAACAGCAAACCAGAAGTTAATAGTTATACAACTAATGCTCACCTCTATTCTCCCAGAATCTTAGACTGCAATCTCCAGCTATTTTATGGAGAGCAAGTAGCACAATAATTCATGTGCACTTAACAATATGATAAAAAAATATATTCATTCTCTATCAGGCATCTTCAATTTACAATATATTGCTACTAGCCTATTCCTATGTGAATTAAGTAGTTACTATTATTGCTCTGTGATCGAAATACAATGAAAAATAAAAATCTTTGGCACAGCCTTGTTAAGATTTGCAAAATATTCATCAAAGAAATAAATGTTTTTATCAATGGGAAAATTACTTCCTAATTTGCATATGTAAGCTAAATTCTTGTGTTATAATTCACTTTATACCAAATTCTGAGAATATTTATATTTTAAGTGGCACTTTAAGGTACATTTATTATATATTCTGGAGAAGAAATTACTTTATACTTGCTAAAAATATACTCACACAACAAAAAATATTTCCAGCTGTAACTAATTCTGCCTTTCATTTGCTTTTTCCAAATGGGAACATAAGTCCATTATGTATTTATTGTGTAGACAGACTATAGGCCATGGCTTCCTGTTCTTGTAGAATATCTAACATAATGCAGTCCATCACCTGAAATTCTGTTAAGGTATGTGGTCTAACAACATTTAGGTGAGAAGGAATGTCTAATATATGCTTAATAATAAGGCACAGATTTTGTTTGCCTCCTGTGTTAGGTCTAAAAGATCTGAGGATGAGGAATCATTAAGTAAAGCTTGAATTTGAATCATGCAAGCTCAAGCCCCTAAATGGCTGCTAACTGAAACGTGTCTGAAATTGCCAGCCTTACCATATACTGGCAAGATAAAATCACGAAGCTATTTGTGTACAGCGTGACTCTGGATGGATGTAGATTACAGTAGCAGCAATGTTCTCTAATTCATTTAACCCGCAGTAGCTGCCAGAACAAATATGACAAAATGAGGTGGTGCTGTTTCTGTTACATTACAAAGAATTTCTCTCTCTCCAAAAATTGCAGACAGATGTTTTAGATGTGATGAATCTTGCCACAGGAATATATTTATCTGTTGATTAGAGCAAGCATCTGAACAGCTTAGACTAGATGTCTAACTTCCATAGTTAGGTACCTAACTAAACCGAGAGGAAAAGTATCCCTCCAGAGGGTTAAATTACATGTATTACATACCTATTTGCTTTCCATGAAAACCTAAAACATATGCACATAAATTAGCAATGTTAAGGGAAGCTTTTCAAGACAAGATACATTTACAGGTGTAGAGCCACCCACTTGGATTACACATATTGAAACACAGATGATATCACTGCATGTGACTCCAAAGGTCCAGATCTTACACTTATGGATGAAGATTTTTTCCATTAGTATTTTTATATCCATTTCTTGTACAGAAGATAGACTTTTAAGTTTTCTTATGTTTCTGGTTCATCACCTTTACATTCTTATCTTGCTAAAATGCACACAATACAATAAGCCAGATTCTACCCATTTTTACGGTATTTGTTATAAAGCTATATAATCTTCTTTCTATGAGGAAGAAATGAACAATGACTTAAAAATGCATTGTACATTTCAAATGTTACTTTTATATCTAATAAAAATAATAATGGAAAATAAATTCATACTCAGCGCTTCAGCGCACGTTGAATGCTCGTTGGGAATATGCAATTTCCATTGTATGTGTGTGTGGTGTTTCATTTGTTTCTACCACAATGTACACAACCTACGTATTTTTCTGGCTCTAGGCAACCTGACTCTGTTCTTATCCCCCTTCAGTGTTCTTCATGAGCTCAAAATTAACTTGACAAAACAGTCAAATGAAAAGACATGTACCTGCCAGAGTTAAATCCACTCAGACAATTTTCAAATCAAAATAATAATCTGACAATGAACTAAATTAACATATAGCAGCATTTACACCAGTGTTGTAAATGTTTCCTATCCCTACAGATAATACAAAATTAAAAAAAAAAAAGAAAAAAGGAAAAAAAAAGAAAAAGAAAAAAAGAAAAAGAAAAAAGGAAAAATAAAAAAATAAAAAAATAAAAAAGAAAAAATAAAAAAAAGAAAAAATAAAAAAAGAAAGAATACTTTGCCAATTGTATGTCTGACTACATATTACCTTAATTAGGCTTAGCACCTCTGGGATGAAAACCACTTCTGTGTCTGCCTATAACCTTTGCACAATGACACCTCAGTTCTGGCTAGAGTTTCTAAATTCTAGCACAGATAATGCTGCTGTTTATGTACTTCTGAATGAAGCTTAGATAACTGACTGGAGAAAATTGCAGAAAAGGATTTCCGTACACTTTTTAATGTTGAGCTCTTGAAGCTTATTTATAAGAATTTACTAAACATTCTAAAGTTCTCTGATGCTAGTACAAGATCCTTTTAAAATCTTCCATTAACAGAATGGTGTTAAAAAGATAAATTAGGGCAACAGAGTTGAAAGAATGCCAAGAAAAAAGGAAAAGTGTTGTGAACTTTCTATCATCTATTGGTTTTACTCATACAGCAAATTGTTCTTCCTACTGTCAATAATAAATATTTGTATGTATATCCCCAGTATTGCATGACGTTCACGCTATACTTCAGAAAACTGAGAAAATGAATCAGAAAAATTAAGTGCCATACTCCTAATCTAACTAGTTGTCATGCTCAACTAAACTGAATTTCATTACATTTTTGGATCAAATGATTGTGATGCGGCTGACACACCAGAAGGCTGTGCTGCCATCCAGCGAGACCTGGACAGGCTGGAGAGCTGGGCCGAGGGGAACCTCATGAAATTCAACAAGAGCCAGTGCAAGGTCCTGCACCTGGGGAGGAACAACCCCATGCACCAGTACAGGCTGGGGGCTGAACTACTGGAAAGCAGCTCTGTTGACAAGGACCTGGGAGTGCTGGTGGACAGCAAGCTGACCCTGAGCCAGCACTGTGCCCTTGTGGCCAAGAAGGCCAACGGTATCCTGGGATGCATTAAAAGGAGTGTGGCCAGCAGGTCGAGAGAGGTTATCCCTCGTGAGGCCACATCTGCAGTACTGTATCCAGTTTTGGGCCCCCCAGTTTAAGAAGGATAGGGAACTGTTTGAGCAAGTCCAGCGGAAAGCTACAAAGATGACCAGGGAACTGGAACATCTCCCTTATGAGGAAAGGCTGAGACACTTGGGTTTGTTCAGCCTGGAGAAGAGAAGACTGAGGGGGGATCTTATAAATGCTCGTAAATATCTGAAGGTTGGGTGTCAAGAGGGTGGGACTGGACTCTTTTCAGTGGTGCCCAATGACAGGACAAGGGGCAATGGGCACAAGCTGGAACACAGGAAGTTCCACCTCGATATGTGAAAAGAATTCTTTCCTGTGAGGGTGCCAGAGCAGTGGAACAGGCTGCCCAGGGAGGCTGTGGAGTCTCCTTCTCTGGAGGCATTCAAAACCAGCCTGGACGCATTCCTGTGACCCCTGTTCTAGGTGTCCCTGCTCAAGTGGAGGGATTGGATAAGATGATCTCCAGAGGTCCCTTCCAACCCCTACCATACTGTGGTTCTGTTGATTCTGTGACTCATCTTTTCAAACAATTTTTAGTTTTTAAATGAAGTATCCTGTGGTACAGTCAGCTTTTCTGTTTAAATTCTAAATTCTTCTAAACACATATGCAAGAAGTAGAATATTTTGTCTTAAATAGTATAGTTGGAAAAAAATATTTTTCAAAATGTGCAAATAAATATTGATAACTTTTCTCGGACTCATGTGGTTTTGAAGTCCTTTTTGGGAAGGAAAGGTGGGCTGACTTACTTTTTATAAAGTACACGGTGCAAGCTGGATCATTGTCCCTTTCCCCTGAAATTACTGTCTTGAGCCTTTATATAGTTGGTCATACAATCATTTTGAGCAGTATTTGAAGTTTCTCTCCAATTTGCTGATAAGTGATCATTGTTTGGACAACGCAGTCCCACTGACTTTGAAGTGAGTATTTGTACAAAAAGAGGGTAGGAAACAGCATAAGATTCCTGCCTATGGTAGCATTTTGATATTTCAGATTATCCTCTATCATCCCTACCTCCCATTCAGGCAAAAATATTGCTTAATTCAATAATTGCTTAGCTCATGGTTAAAAATATTAAAGCTAGATATTGTCAGACATTTCCATCCATTTTAATTTAAGATGGAGAGTTAAATCCTATCTATTTTAAAATGTCGGTACATATATGTCTGCCACATTTCTTAAATGAAAGATGTACACAGCAATGATGATGGATTCAAGTTGTTAAAAGTAAATGTTTTACTTTAGCGCAGCTAAGTATTATCATAAGTACCATTTGGTTCTTATTCCCACTTGACGTGAGGTTGTAATTTGGGACATTCTGCTACGTATGATCTATCCTTTTTTCCTTTCCAAATGTAAACTGAGTTTGAGATCAAATCAAACAGTACTGAAATAACTAGTGTGACATGGCTTTTAAGATGCCTAACAATTCTAGATGCAGTGAGTGGTCTAACAGAAAACAAATGTTGACAACATTGTTTGCTCAATGTCTTCACTGGCAGAATAAATGTTGTACGTGTACCTTCCAGTATTTGCAAAAAATCACTCTTTAAAGGGCCTAATAAATAAAAGTAATAATAATAACCCCAAACCCCTGCTGTTTGGTTCTATTTGTTTCTTCTCTCTGTTGCTTATTTACAATAATTCAGGGCTATCTCATAACATAGACATTCAAAAAAGACACAAGGAAAAGCTAAAAAAGCTCTAACTGTATGATAGAAAGTTGTCTGTAACTACAAGCCAGTTATTCAGGAACTGAAGAGAATAGTGGATTTTAACTTCCCTCTTTGTAGTAAGTAAACTGGCTCTACCTTAATTGCCAAAATGCTAAGAAATCTTGTCCTAAAATGTCTTGCTTATCAATAAAGTGCTTGTCATTTTAAAAATTTTATCTCTTCCTGTAAATATAAAGCAAATATACAGTTTCCATAGAAACTAGACATTTTCCCAACTGTATACATGGTTTTTAGCTTCTTTGTAGGAAAAAAAGAGCTCTGATTTAAATTTCATATTTTTGATGGCCACTGAGAGTCAGTACTCAATTTTCTGATAGCATATCTCATAAACCACACTTACATACTTTATGGTGTATGATCAAACTATCTTTTTGTTCTAATAGAAAGGAAAGCCATTTGCTGAGGGAAGGTGATATAAAATTTATTTTACTGTTAAAAATATTAATTTAAATAGAAGTATAGAGGACACCATTATGCAGAGCAGAGCATACAAATTAATTCATATGCATCAGGAAAACAAAATAAAAACTTAAACATCTGCATTTTAATTGTAACCAGTGCTGGATTTCTGTGTTGAACAATTAAAAATGATTGCACCCTTTTCAAATATCAGTGGGAGAGTGTCAAAGAGGATGAGTCTTCCATGTTTACAAAAGATTTTGCCTGTGGCATACTGTGTGCTTTTGTGAATCATTTATCTTCTAGCTTAAACCTGTCATGGTATGAAATATTGCAACTGTGATTCTGCATGACAGAATAATGAAACATTGAAAAAAATTCCACAATGCAATGACTTTTCCACAGAATTTTGGGCTTGAGAACCTGAAAAACTGCACATGAAATAGCTTGTCTTTCCACTCCATCAAAAATGAATCCAGGCCAATGAGTTCACTTCTCTACAATGAATATGCTATTCCACTGTTTGTATTATTTTCTATATTGACCTGGGTTTAGCTTTTTAACTGTGCTCTATTATAAGACCCCATATACGGTATTGGATGCCAAAATATTTCTTGAAGACGTTCCATTCAGCAAATATTTGAATACTATATTTCACATTTAAAGTTGGAGCCATAGGGAAGATTATGGAAGAAGAGATTTTGCTGTTTTCTTTAAGAAAATTACTTTAAAAAAATAACCCACACACAAAACAGAATAAAACCCATATTAGTAACTTACAAAAAAGAATACACCACTGTTTAGTTCAAACAAAGATTCATATTTTAAAACTTGAGCTTTTGGGTGCAAGGAATTCTGCTCCCTATTACTGTAGGAGCATCACTGAAAAAAAGCATCTAAAATGGAAATACTTGTTTTGGCCTATTCAATATATTATCTCATCCTCATTTTTGAACGGCTACTGCCAGGTATGTTTTTTACCTTTCTCTTTCAACACACAAGCATTCTTTTTTTTTCTGTGTTCACAAAACTGGATTAAATACTTCCATGATATAATCTACATGTACCTGGCCTAACTGTCAAAATACGGTGTTTAAACACGAAAGAGTAAAGATCTATCTTGAGGTAGGACAGATATTATATCATAATCATATCCCAAATACATCACTGAATCCTTGTATGGCAGGCTTAATTGGCTCTAAACCATGATTTTCCTTCTTTCTGCCAGCATTCTTCTTTTTTTTTTTAATTTGTTTGTTTGTATAAGCACTGTGAAAGGGTCAAAGATAATTCCTTAATACTGATCTTAAGGCATTTACCGTGTAAAGAAAATGAGTATTAGCCAAATTATTCCAAGATATATGCAGAAGAGTGGGATTGTTCCCCATTTCCATGTCTTGTTCTGGGAATTCTGTCTTTATTTCCAGAAATCAAAAAATTATATTTCCATTCAGAATGTCAAAGATATAAAGTACAGAGCATTAATATTTTAAATCTTTTACTGTAGTAATTTTAACTCTTTACGTGTTGACATCTGTGTCATTGTCATGGTTTTAGCTGGGATAGAGTTAATTTTCTTCACTCTAGCTGGTATAGTGCTGTGCTTTGAACCTAGCATGAGAAAAATGTTGAGATAACACACCGATGTTTTGGTTGTTGCTGGGCAGTGCTTGTACTAGTCAAGGACATTTCCAGCTTCCCAGGCTCTGCCGGGTGCACAAGGAGCTGGGAGGGGAGGGGGCACAGCTAAGAGAGCGGATTCAGACTGGCCAAAGGGATATTCCATATCATGTAACGTCATGCCCAGTGTGTTACCTGGGAGGGGCTGGCCAGGGGAGGGAGGCAGCAATCGCGGCTCGGGGACGGGCAGCATCGGTTGGCGGGTGGTGAGCGGTTGTATCGTTTGTGTTTCTGTGGGTTTTTTTCTCCTTTTTTTTTCTCTTTGCCTTCCTTTTCCATTTTATTATATTAACATTATTGTCATTATTATCATAATCATTATTATAATTATTATTTTATTGTAATTATTATTAAACCGTGCTTATCTCAACCCACAAGTTCTTTTGCTCGTCTGATTCTCTTCCCTATCCCACAGGGGTGGGGGGGAGTGAGTGACCAGCTGCGTGGTGTTTAGTTGCCAGCTGAGGCTGAACCACGACAGTCATAAACTAAGAAATTATTGGATTTGATGGAAATGGGAGGACATAATCTTTCCAGTTTATCTAAAACAAATTAGCTATGTCAAAAGCATATGCTGGTAACAGGTAGAAATAAATTGAGAACTGTGCAAATGTGTCCAATTTTTTCCTGAATGTTCTAGAGGAATAAGTAGAGATTCCCATGGCTTAAGAGACAATACTTTAAAAAAACTGTTTATTTTGTATTAGCCTATGCAGCTCTATGCTATATGTAAAAACAAATAAATAAGATATTAAGGAAGTTCAGTCATGAGTATGGCAGATGGATACACAGTAGTTCAAGCATTGTGTTTCATGTGGATAAAATGTTTGCAGAATCAACATTAAAGAAGATTAATAAATACCTATACCCATACCCAGGCACCTGTTATTTGACGATCTGAACTGTGAGTAGTGGGTCAGAATAAAGTCCTACTTATCCAAGCATAAATCTGAGGCATTCATATTTAAAGAATAAATGATATTCAGTATGTGGCATACTGCTTACCAAGGAATCAAATTGAACAACAAATTATCAGCTGTCATCATAGGCATTGTTTAATAATAAAGTGAGATAAAATAATTCATAAATCCAGAGAGATAAAGCAGTGCTGTAAAAGCCTGTCTTTGTGTGGAACAGAAGACATCTTTAAAAGATTCATCTATTCATCAGAAAAAATATTAAGATGCGAGTTAAGTTTTGATGGAGGATCTGGGAATCTACAGAAACCAGACAGATGTATTTGCTCTAATTTCATTCCTCAAGAAAGATTATGCATTGCCACATGATGCAGAGAAGCCAACAATTATAGAAGCAATATTACCATATATTTAAGACAAAAATTTCTTCCTCTGCTTACGTGGATTTATGTAGCTACGTTACACTTTCTAGAGCCTTGCACATGATCTTGGGTGAAAAAAACCTGGTACCACTAATACATTTGGCTAGCACCACAGCACTATTTTAAGTTACATGTTGGTTGTCACAGTGAGAAAAAAACAAATGAACAACAGAAATTCCAAAAGATAATGGTAAATATAAGCATTTTGAGAAAATAGTGCACTATAAAAATGATAAAAAGTATAAACAGAAATATCAGTTTAAAACAGCTTTTTCACATTTATATCTTTAATATAAAAACAATCATACATATCATCCTGACTTGTTGAAAGTAACCAAGCAACAAAAAAAGATATGAATGAGACCAGGTCTACTCACCAAATTCCTTAGGAACAGTGATAGAGTAAACACAGTTGTGCCCAACACTATAGTTCTTGGGGTAGTTTGGTGATAATACAGTGCCTTCAGAGCCTGTTGACCGGCTTCCACAGGGTGCTAGAAAGTGAAGACAGTCAGTTTTGAATAATATAATATCATAAAAAAATCATTTTAAAGTAGTTTGTTGTATGTTTGTATATGCTATTACTGTAAATTTTATTACACTTCTACACTGGATTAAATTTGTATATCCTGTGAAGTACTGAGTATGTGCAACCTTCTCATACATCAAAAGAGAATTGACAGCACTCTGCAGTTTTCCAGATCAATTATTGTTTTTTTACCATTTATCAACCATCATAACAAAATAATGATGTGCTTTATATACAGTATGCTATTATTCACAGCATACAAAACTATTATTCAGTTGTATGATGCTTTATACTCTGATAAAAACACATATTATGCAGCCCTTCTGCACAGTAGTAGATTCTTACTCATGTCAATAGACTCATAATTCAAAATAATGTATAGAACTACTGAAATAAGAAAGTCAGGATTCCTTGACTGAACATGATGTACCACTTATTTATATCTCAATTACTTATAACACTATATATATAAAGTTATGAGAAAACACTTTTCTTTATCACACAAACGTCATGTTTATTCTACCATTAATAGCTATAGCTATAATACTTGATAAAATGGCAGATAAATAACAATGCTATATACCACAACAGTATATTTTTCTAAGGTTAACAGTAGAAGTTAGCATTTGACATTATCCAAAACTGTCAAATAAGAAACAGTGCTTTTTCTTCTTTTTCTTCATCAGATGTTCAGGAGAATTTATATGAAACAGTTTTAAGTGCTAGTATTTTCCTATGCCTGTTACCTGCTTCTCATACACACTTTGCAATTTAGTAGTTTAATATATTGTCAAGATTATGGCGTCTATTTTGAATTTTTATTCTAACCACTTTGGACTATAAAACATTTTTTAATTAGTTTAATGTTAACATATGTATTTAAAAGATTTGTTTCCTGTTAAGATGCAAGTCACTTTCTGAGATAAGTAGTACTCAATGTTTCATTTGCTAAACACCAAAAAATCTGGAGTTTGTGGTATACTTTCAAAATATTAATATCTTCTGCATTATATTAAATAAGGAGAAGATTGTTCTCTTACTACTACTTCAGAAGGTTGATCTCTACTTGTCATACTAAATACAAGCCATTTATTACGGTAGCTACAAATCACACATTTTAAGAGTACTTTTAGTTAATTCAGACAAAATGTACGGTAGAGTATAGCACGAAAAGAACACACCTTTTAATGATAGCAACTTAAGGCCCTGTCACTTTGAGCATGGATTCCTGTAGTTTGAATTAGCATGGGTTCCTTTCGGTACAGTGTAGCTGCAGAGTTTGACAGACTGTGTGCCTGAAACTGGAGCAGATGGCACCTATTGCTCCAGTCTGCACACACAATTTGTGAATGATTTAATGGGCTAGTGTGAAAGTCATGGTATTTTAAATAGGTCAACAGAAGAATCTTGACTTTTGCTTGTGCCATGTGTGTGTTCATGCGGTAGATGTGGCACATATATTAGAGGTTAGCAAATCAGTCAGGACCATAGTCTTGAGGATACTCAGTACAGCTTTACTAATAGGCACCCACTCTGAGGTATGGCATAAGCACTAAGATTAACATACGTACATGGAATATTGTTCTCTAAGGCTAAAAGAATAATCTCAGTGGCTTCCCTCAATCCACCATCATGTGAAATATCAGAAATTCATGTTTTCTTGTGAAAACATATTTAGATAATAGAATTATAGCTAGTTTTTGCCAAGAAACAATAGTCTTGGCTGAGCCTCACACCCAGGGACTTATTTGCCTTGAGTTATTTGAAAAACACAGACTAAAAACTCTTCACTAGCAGAATGTGGTAAATATTTTTTACGAAAACAGATTTGCTTTCCAGCTTGTAAGTACCCAAGATTTTCTATTCCAGATTTTGGATGAAACAGAAGAGAATATGGAAGAATATAAGCAACAAAAGCACTAAAACTAGAGAAGTAAGATTACCAAAAAGCTTATTGCTTGTCCCTAGCCCCATTTCCTTCTTTACTGTTTGTGAGTTGAATAAGTGAACTATTACAACAAAGACCAATAATACTGTCCCACTCCAGCAGTCATATGATTGTTATACTTCCCTAATCAGCAGGTATACAATAATGTGCTAATTCAGGGTAAAATTATGATTCCACTGAAGTCAATACCATTGACACCAAAGAGACAGAATTTCACCCTTAATTTTTAATAAAACTTGAAGTAATAGCACTCAATACCAATATTTAAAATTAATAGTTAATTACATTAAAGTTAATAGCTACATATTTAGTACTCAGCATATAGTGGACCATTACTTACACAGTCCAGATTTTTTATACCTCTATTTTTTTATTCCTACAAGTTATGCAGTTAAACAAGGTATTTGTGATTTAAAAAAACACCTACTAGTATGCTTAAAACAGAACAAAATTTTAAAAACCCAACAGTTTATTTTAAATAAATATACATTTTTCCATAAATTCATTTAACTTATTGTGCATTTTTCAAACAAAGAAAAATCAAATTTACTGCAAATTTTACAACTTTTTATTCACTTTAGTGCAATGCCTTAGACTACAAAATATTAATATTAATAGTTGTGTGTCAAAAATCAGCAGTGTCTTTTGAGTTATATCTAGTTATAGCTAGGAAAACAGAGAAACTATGTTCATGCCATACACAAGAATTTAAGAAAGCTAGTACCGTTTCAAAGTGTTCTTTATTCTCTGAGGTAGGATTATTATTAAATTATGTATATGTCTAGCCAAAATATTTCACAATATTTGAAAGGTAGTATTATCACAGCTGGTATAAAAATATTCACACAAAATAATTTTATTGACTAATGCACATAGGTTTCTAAAAGTGAATAAAGCCAGCAATTTTTCCAAATTGAAAAAATAAATACAAAATACAATTTAATACCTTCAAAAACCTCGGAGTTCTCATTAATTCTAGAGTCTGATTAAAACAACTGTAATATCTCTAAAGGGTGAAGATAATGCCACTTTCTTTTTATCACTGATATTAATTAGAATGTTTATGTGACACATTGTCTGAAATATCTAAACGATTTTCCCACACACTGAATCCCATGAAAGCAATATACACCTGCACTGGTTATGTAGTGGGCATATATCTGATCACATAACAGGGCAAGAGACACAGTACAAGGCAGGAAGCAAGATTTCCAGCAAGGCTCCTTCAGGCACAAAGTCTCTCGACAGAGTTGCCTGCAGCCTATGCTGCAATGTGCTCAGTACAGATTAGCCTTAGAGATGAACTATTTGTCACTCTGATTTATGTGAAGTTTAATTTGCAGCAACAACAAAATACTTGCATTGAGTATTTCATACTAATTTATTTCACTTGGTGTTCTCATTCTGGACTTTTTCACTCTGCCATTTCCCTTATGGTCTCTCCCATTGCTTTCCAACTGCTGCTGTAACAACTCTTTATCCTCACAAGAATTCACATTCCTGGATCTCAAAAAAAAAAAACAAAACAAAAACAACCCACAACAAAAAAAGTAGTACAAAGGAAAGCTGAATCAAGATGTAAGCATACAGTTGACCTTTGCAGTCTGAGAAAATGTTTAACTTTATAAATCATTCGGTGGTAAATAATTTAGTATTTATAGAAGCAAGACTGTCATCTAAGACCTTTCTGAATGTATCGGGAAGGAGGAAGACGTTTATTTGATGTTTTAGTAAACCCACTGAGATCATATTTCCTTCATTACCTTTTGCGAAAACCTACTTTAAAATGCCAGAAGTTTCAGGAATAGGAGATTCTATCCTGACCATCACTAAACATTGCTAATCAGAAATCAAAGATGGATCCTGGGACATGTAACCATAGCTACAGTGAATTAAAAACATTAACTTGATACAAAATTAAAATGTATTTTTGCCTGTGGAAAATATCTGGTATTGAGTTGTTTGGTTGGATATATCCATTACCATAATGCTACCCATTGAATTTCACTTATGCTTATTTCAGCTATGTAGCTCTCATTGCCTTTGCATCAGATTTACAGTGTAGTGATTTATTTCATTTCTTAGTAACTACAAAGCTAAAAACTGAAAGGTTGTGGAAATCAACATGTCTAATTATTATGCTGTGCATTTACCTGCAGTATAAAAATTCTAACAGACCCATCACACCTACAAATGTAAACTGTGTTATTTAACACAAAGAAACCGACAAATGCTGAGCACCATTTCCCTGGGAATGGAAAAAATCCTGCAGAATAAAATAAACCAAAAAACTAACTGACAAAAAATAAAAAAGCTCAAAAGGCAAATGATGTTGTCTAATGTAATTCTCCAATAGTATTCCAGTATTTTTAATGCTTCCTTAGACTCTGAAATACTGTATAGCTCTCTGTATTTATTTCTGCTTTAGTTTATTCTCTGACATATAAAAATCATACTCAGTATGCTGTTCTGGTCCTCCTTTCCAGGATCAGAAATGGAACACTAACAGGGGAGAAAGGTAAGAATGTGATAAGACTCAGTGTGTTGATGCATTGCTCACTGTTTCCTTGAAACGTTATTAAGCATTAATGGCAAAACGTTCCTTTTCTGCATGTGCTGAATTTACTATAATGGTATCTTTTTTTTTTTTTTTTTTTTTTGTAAAATAGCTATCCCTCCAGACCTTCAAAAAGCCTTATCATAACAAGAACGAAGTATCACCCACTCTGTATCCTAAATTGGTAAGCTTTTTTGTCTGGAAGATCACCCATCTTGATCATTAGTGAAAGAAAGGAAGAAAGGAAAGAAAGAAAGGAAAGAAAGAAAGGAAAGAAAGGAAGGAAAGGAAGAAAGGAAAGAAAGGAAGGAAAGGAAGAAAGGAAAGAAAGAAAGAAAGGAAAGAAAGAAAGGAAAGAAAGAAAGAAGAGGAAAGAAAGAAAGAAAGAAAGAAAGAAAGAAAGAAAGAAAGAAAGAAAGAAAGAAAGAAAGAAAGAAAGAAAGAAAGAAAGAAAGAAAGAAAGAAAGAAAGAAAGAAAGAAAGAAAGAAAGAAAGAAAGAAAGAAAGAAAGAAAGAAAGAAAGAAAGAAAGAAAGAAAGAAAGAAAGAAAGAAAGAAAGAAAGAAAGAAAGAAAGAAAGAAAGAAAGAAAGAAAGAAAGAAAGAAAGAAAGAAAGAAAGAAAGAAAGAAAGAAAGAAAGAAAGAAAGAAAGAAAGAAAGAAAGAAAGAAAGAAAGAAAGAAAGAAAGAAAGAAAGAAAGAAAGAAAGAAAGAAAGAAAGAAAGAAAGAAAGAAAGAAAGAAAGAAAAGGAAGGAAAGGAGGAAAGGAAGAAAGGAAGAAAGGAAGAAAGGAAGAAAGGAAGAAAGAAAAACTTATGATCTAGCAGAAAATTTTGAAATAATTGGTTTTGTTTAGTCTCTATTAGAGAAGAATGAGACATGAGACCATGGGCAGATTGGCCACTTTCTGAAGATGTGGCAGATTGTGATAAAGATTAGAGAAATGAATTTTTCCCTTCAACCATAAATGATAAGACAAGAAATAACTGCCAAAAATTTCAGTAAAATCAAGTAATTTTAGATACTCTCATAACTACTTTTGGGAAGTTATTGATTTTTTTTTTGTGTGATTCCTGGAAGAACAATATATATAAATAACTGTCATAATGGACTAAGTATATTTCTGCTGTAGAATGTGATCACAGCTGATGGCTCCTTCATAATATTGACTGTTATCCAAAGATCCAAAATATCATCTATTTGCAAAATTATTGCTTCCGTGTTTCTTTTTTCCTTTATTTTTCTGAACAAAGGCAGTTAGCTGAATATTAGACACCTTTTTCTTTCTGTCATGGCTGAGTTAATCCATGTCTGTTTTAGAAGGGCTACTGTAGAAACACAGTACCAAAATCCTGTGCTCTTACTTAAATTGTCAAAATACTAGAGAGAAAGTTAAAGAAAACTTGTAAAGTGAAACTTCCATTTTTTATAACCCAAGTATTATTCTATATAATATTTCCATTTCTAAATAACAGGGTAGAGCTGCACATTAGGAATTTTTTATGTAGATGTCAAAATATCTAGTAGTTAAGCATAATTAGATATTAAATAAAAATTCTTAATGTATTAATAATTTACTCATAAAACTAAAAATTTAACATGATTGAAATTAGGCTGATATTAAGTATCTTGTTAAATCCCTGTTTAACAGACACACTAGTAAACTTGGAATCTATAATAGCTAAATTGCAGGCAATTATTAATCTTAATTTTTCATTTCTCTACTAAGAGTGCAATAGCTTTCTTTAAGAAAATAATTCAACAGGTAGCAGTCGTGTAAATTAATTTCCAGTGAAGTATACTTTTCTAGACCCTTAAGTGATGCTTAATGTACTGATTTATTTCTGCTTAACTTTTGAAGGAACCATATGTGCAGCTTATGAAGACCTCACTGAGTGATCACATTTCCTTTCTGCAGTAGGCAAAGATTTTTTTTAATGTTGTTTGCCCCTGGAACAAGGGAAGGGATCTGAGATCTCTCTAGTTTAGTATTCCCAGGCAAGCTGGAGGATGGTGAGGTGCCTCCACTCCTTCAGGTTTCTCACTGCATGAGAGATCTCTGGCTCCAGTTGATAAATGCACTAGAACTCCGTGAGATACATTTCAAGGTGTCTGGCTCATTTCAGAAACACTCATTAAATAAGGTTGTGGTTCCATCATTTAAGTAACGTTTCATTTTCTCTTTGCCAATAAAATGGAGTTAAAGTAGCAGGCTCTGAGAATGGATACATCTAACAAAAGAAAATGTTGCCTAACAGATTTTTTGCTAGAATGACAGTCTTTGCAGTGAAACAGTCTCTGCTCATAACAAATGGAGGTGGAATAGGTCTTTGCAGTCAGTCCATGCCTCAGCACAGGTTCATTCCTCTAAAAGAGCACACCAAAGGTACAGCTTCCACAGCTGAAAAAAGAAACTAAATAAAAATTTTTACATGCTCTTCAAATCAACTGTCTGCCACAAACCTTTGACATGATATTTAAGGAACTTCTGGAGGAAAACAATCATTTTAAAACAATTTATTTACTAACATAATAAATGAATAAAAAATTATGATAAAAGAAAATTGACATAATAGAGTCTTCTGGGGGAGAACGTTTCAGTGTCTTTCAAGCCTATTTAGATAGCAAGAGGAAAAGAGCATTACATGACAGATGCGTGGAAGTAAAAATAAGACAGAGATTACCAAAACTTAACACATTTTTAGCTATAAAAGTAAAATTGAGTAACTGAGTCATGAGAAAGTATGAATGAAAGATGTGTAATGATTTACAGGTCTCTTCACAAGAAATAATCATCCCTCCCAACAGGAAATTTTTTTTTCCTGGAGGCCATATAACTTCCATAATATTTGTTTATTCACCTGTGTCCTTTTTATATCTAAATGATATTTAATTACTGATTTGTTTTAAGAAAGAGTCATACCTACTATGGGATATAGAGTTTGATGAGTGCTTCTAAGTTATTTTATAGACAATGCAATTGAGGTCTTACTGAGAATATTTTTTTGTTCCATAACCTTAGTGGGCAAGGACATAGTTAAAACATCTTTTCATTATGCAGAAGAAATCTACAAAATGTGAGGATTAAAGTTAAAATTATGAGCTTTCTTAGATCTCACTATCTTTACAAGTTCATTTAGAACTGCATAGACCAAGATTGTACTTATTAGTAGAGATCTGGTAAGTGATATCATCTCCTGAATCTTCTTTTGATAATAAGACTAACTATTTTAGGGTTGGGGAGGCTGTAATGAGTATTACACATCCAAAAGTGCTTAATGTTGTTGTATGCTGCCTGTTTGCATGTCTCTAGAATGGCCCTTTGCCCAAATAAGTTTTCTAGCACTAGCAGTAAATCACAGCTCTTATGAAGAACAGGCTTTTTCTTGAATTCTCTGATAATATTATTACAATATTAGAATGAAACCTTACAATTAATTCCTTAGGTTTCCAAATGATTGATGATGACTTGGTTTCCAAGTGTTTTCTGATATTTTGAGTGTGTGCATTCATCAGCAGTTTGAAGGGAAACTACAGTAACGGTTAATGAATTTAATTTTAAATTTGAGATATGACAACTAATTATAAATTAACTGAAGTCACTGTAATCTGCTCAATCTCAGCTTTCTTGCCATCATTGCTCTCTATGTTTGCAACACAGACTTTTAAATTAATTTTAAGAAAATAGAAGTCCCTGCTTTTCAAACTCCCTTCCTTAAATGATTCCTCCTTTCAATTTCAACTGGACATGTGGGTAATGAAATTTATACTAAAAATTCATATTAGAAGGAAAATACCAGTTTGCTATAACAACCTCTTCTTAAAAGAAAAAGCCAGAAAAAAATCAAATTAGTAAGTTTCCTAGAAAGTAAAATGCCATGGTATACCCAAAACGATATTAACTCTAATAAACACAGTTCTGTGATTAAAAGGGAAAAATACATTAAAATACAAACAGCCATCTCAATTCAACAATTTAAATACCTGACTTAATTTAAGGTTTACATAGGGTCATTCTCAAAGCAGTAGCAAATTACATATGACAATTCAGTAATACAACTGAGAGAAAAAGAAATATACTGAAAAACAAATAATCCAAGCAAACATCAGCAAAGTATTGCTGCTTTTAGACACATGTGTAAAGGAATAAAGCTAAAAAGCAATAGATTTCTCCAGAGACTGATTCATCTCACCCTATAGTATTCAGAATAGACAGGTGCCATTGCCTGTCTCTCTCAAATGGCAAGAGAAATGTCTTTTAAGATTATTGTAGGTGAGGTCATAGATTCATGTTTCTTAATTCTAGCTTTCTAATACACAGCTGTCTAGTCATCTAGGCAGTCTCTATGACCAGCAGAGGGAATAATACATTATATTATTTCCGCTCTGAAGAACTCTAGTTCTACTAACTCTAGCTACTAACCAAGATGTTGAAGAATTATCAGACTAAAGAAAGCGCTTGAGAGAGCAGAGAAAACCACAAACCCATACACAGTTCGTAAGTACAATAACATCCACATTAGAAGCAAACAAAAATAATTAATTCATCCCAGAAAGTGAGGAACAAGGACTCAACTCCTGAAACACAGGAAAGAAAAACAGGGTAAGAAACAACTCTTCATAGTATAATAACCAATAGTCAAAATAGCTGGTCTATGGAGTGAAGAGATGAGCACTACTACCAATTAAAAATATAAAAGAAAATAACAAAACAAATAAAAAATTGGCCTTTAAAAGAAGCAAACAGACAGAAACCAGAAATAAAAATACTCATAAAACTCATTGATCTAATCTAGACTGGAAGTGGTTCTACATGCAAATGAAATAGTGTTTCTGTAAAAACCAGTTACGTTACTCTGACATTACCAGTAATGTCTCTACTTGATTTTGAATAAGTGTGGCTTGTCAGCACATACTAAGACACTTCATCCACTGGTTATGAATTTATATAATGTAAGACTAAGAATGACCATTTTTATCAACATTGCCTCTTGCATAAAACAAAGCACAGAATTACACCAGTGTTAAAATCTCAAACTCTTATTTCTTGGCTGAGCTAAAGAATACCTATGCATATTGTTTATCTCTTTTATGTGTAGCTATTTTCCCATTATACTGTATCTCTTGCTAATTCTTGAATGATTTATTATATTTACAGCAAGATTACAAATTACATTTCTAATTTCTAGTGGTCTGTGTACATCCACTGCAAGTCAAGCTTTGGGTGCACATAAGGAAAGCAAATGTCTAGGACAGCAGATAGACTAGGAAGGAGAGGGAGAAAAAGAAAGAGGGAGGTCATGGTTTTAAATTACACAGTCCTGATAGTTTCTATTCCAAGTGTACACAGAAATGACAATAAAGCTTGGAAAGACCTCAACTTCACAGTTTTCATAAGACTCCAGAGAACACCTTTCTTTCAGAGCTGATTTTGTCAACAGCAGTAATGTGATCTTGTGTGAACACACATTTAGATAAATATCCTGTCTATGTCTGATATGTCCATAAAGATTTTTAATAAAATTTTGAGTCCATCTTGAAATAATTTCTGGGGTACCTAAAATCTTCTTTTACTTACCTTTCCTTTTGATTTCCTTAACCTTCCTTTTGAAGGAAGGAAAATAAAATTAATTCAGTGAGTTACATGTGAATAGATTTTCAATGAACTGTACTGGTCATAAATGGTTTAAAAATTTAGAAAGGAACTATTTTCTCTTAAATCTAATATTTGGTATTTTATATTAGTTTAAGAAAAACAGCCATTAAAGATAATATTATTTTTGTCATGATAATTAACTGTAGCTTTCAGCTGCATAACTGCAACTTCATTCTAAATTCGGTTGAGTTGAGAGACTGAAATGCAAGGGAATATATATGCTACCCACACAAAGCAAAAGTTAGAAAATCACTATCCTGCATCCAGAGTAAATTGAAGAAACTTAATAGTTTGTGCTCATCTTTAGTTAACAGCCTTCACTTCTGAACATGCCCAGGACTAGTCTATGGAAGTTAAACTGTCCACAGTTAATTTTTTAATTACAAGTATCTCTGATATTTCTGTTAAAATCAAGTATTGAACTGATACACAAAAAACAAGTATTTATTCTCAGAAGAAGAGAAATCATACCAGCTATTTTTTGCTAAGATTTTTAATAGTCTTTGAATTATGTTAATTGAGGAAGGTTTCAATCCCTAAGGATGCCATAAGACAAAAACAAAGCAAGGTTGCTGGTTTTTATGTGTTTGGAAGACCTTCACATATTCTTCACCTGCTGATCTCTAGTGATCAGCAACTCAGAGAATCTTATCTGATGCATTTCAAATCACTTAGCTGAAGAGACATAAAGTACAGATCTATTTCTCAGTATCAGAAACATAGATTTAAGGCACTTTGATTCAGCTGTTTGAAAGTATTTTAATTGCATTTCTCAGCAATCTAAGAATGTTTTATTTCCTTATAATAGAGATTACATTTGAGAATTTCAGTTTTATTTTTCCTTGAACTCTAAGCTCCAAGAAATAAACTCTTCTATATCATAGAATCACAGAATCATGAAGGTTGGAAAAGACCTCTAGGATCATCTAGTCCAACCATCAACCCAACACTACCATGTCTCCTAAACCATGTCCTTAAGTGCCACATCCACACATCTTTTAAATACCTCCAGGGATGGTGACTCTGGCACTTCTTCCCTGGGCAGTCTGTTCCAATGCCTGACCACTCTTTCAGTAAAGACATTTTTCCTAATATCCAATCTAAACCTCCCCTGATCCAGCTTAAAGCCATTTCCTCTCATTCTATCGCTAGTAACCTGAGAGAAGAGACCAACACCCACCCCACTACAACCTCCTTTCAGATAGTTGTAGAGAACAATAAGGTCTCCCCTCAGCCTCCACTTCTCCAGAATAAACAGCCCCAGTTCCCTCAACCTCTCCTCATATCTGAAGGCAAGAAGCACACACTACTTTCATGTTATATTTATTTGTTCTTCGAGTGTTAACACTGACTCATCAGAATATGTCTCATGGGCTAGGATGGTCTATGAAGAAAAAAAAAAATCTTTATAATTCAGCTAGAATCTTAGTAATCTGCAAAGGACTAGTCATAATGATTTCAAGGTAATTTACTGAACTATGAAAAGTTAATTGTCTTTCATCTTATGCTTATACTTAAGGTTATTTCTTCTATGACCATTTTTCCTGCACTTAACAAAAGTGAAATTGATGCATATCTTACTCCCTAGTCACACAGTATTGAGGATTAATCTTTCTGCATTTAACTCTAGATTTAATTACATTATACAATTCTGTGATATCTGTGAACTTTATAATGTCAATTTTATGTGACGTTGTATTGGATGGCACAATTCCTGACACAAATACGTATAGGATCTTTGCAGTAACCTTCCTTTAATGTTTTTTGTTGTTCTTGCTGTTGTTTTTTTAATTAACATAAAACCCACACGAACAACTATCAATTCTTACCTTGTAATGAAATATTAATCCTAACACATTGTATTACACTTCCCTTAAAAAATAACCTTTCTTCATGGAACTCTGTCAAAATCTTTTTAAAATTCAATGGTATTCTATCAACTGTTATTAATTAAATTTGTATGCTTGTTGAGCTCCCAGACTTCCTGTTAAACTGCACATTCCTCTTTAAAAGTTATATTGATCTTTCTTCAACATATTTAAACATAGATCTCCTAGTTCTGTTCTTTTTTATAATCTCTACCAGTTTCCTACCTGTGGAAATGAGCCAGTTGCTCTCAATGGAACATTTTTTACATGTTCACCACCTTCCACTGCTTTGATAGAAAGGCTAACTTAACTTTAAGGTCAACATTTGTACTTCAAACACTTCATACCTAGGCTTTTTCAGAACTACACAGAAACGATTGTCTCGTCCTAGCAACTTGCCATAGTTGTTTTTACTGATTTTCTTTAACATCTCTTCTATAACTATTTTCATTTTGTTACACTTCCTTAAAGCCAAAGGAATGGTTCTAATGCAGGGCCTCTCTGGTTACCTCAGTAATGTAATATAACAAACATATAACATATCTGGGCTCCTCAGTTCAAGAAAGCCAGGGAAGTACTGAAAAGAGTCCAGCAGAGAGCTACCAAGATGATCAGGGGACTGGAGCATCTCCCTTATGAGGAAAGGCTGAGAGATCTGGGTTTGTTCAGCCTGGAGAAGGCTGAGGGGGGATCTCATCAATACTTATAAATATCTGAAGGGTGGGTGTCAAGAGGGTGGGACTGGACTCTTTTCAGTGGTGCCCAATGACAGGACAAGGAGCAATGGTCTCAGGTTGGAACATAGGAAGTTCCACCTCAATATGAGGAAAATCATCTTTCCTGTGAGGGTGCCAGAGCAGTGGAACAGGCTGCCCAGGGAGGCTGTGGAGTCCCTTCCCTGGAGACATTCAAAACCAGCCTGGACACGTTCCTGTGCCCCCTGCTCTGGGTGTCCCTGCTCAAGCAGGGGGGTTGGACAAGACAATCTCCAGAGGTCCCTTCCAACACCTATCATTCTGTGATGTGTGATAACATAACATTACATAACATAATTTACTTAGCCTTTCTGCAGTAACATTGCCCTTGAATGTATTTTTGGCCTTGAAATTCTGTTGACATTTTAATAAGTTTCTTACTTTTCTCTTCTTTGAAAAGGTGTATTAGTGATCAGATTAGGTTCACATATTTAAAGTTGTTTCTCAAAACCCTGGTGGCCACACTTTCTACTACCTTCTTTTGAACATGAATTCCTTTACCTGGAATATGTATTTTAACTTCTATTGGATTCCTTGTCTGTGTTATTTCACCACCTCTTTTAGTGAGTCTTTTAGATTTTGTCTCTGATTGGTGAGACTTGGATGGTATTCCTACATGATTTCCAGGTCACCACTAAATGATTACCTTTTTGCTGTTGTCTTCAAATTCATTTCAATGAGCTTCCTCAGTTTGATATAGCTCCCTATACAGAGTATAAAAATTACTTTTAATTTTTTTCTCTTCCCTTCTTCCCAGGGTGTCCAATTTGAGTGCATTATGGACACTTTGGATACATTCTGAACACATTATTGTCACATTTACTCTTATTGAGAAAATCTGCTCTGCTTTAGGTCAGCTGGTTTTTTATTCATCTGATACTTTTATCTTAATGCTGAAATAAAAAGATGTTAACTGAATCACTAATATTTGAACTGAGGATAATTAAAATGCCACTGTAATGTTCTCTGACCTTCAATTACTTACATGTGCTCTCAAGTGCAACTCTAAATATAGCTTACTTAATGTCCAGATATATCTTTTATTAAAAGTTCACCCATGAACTAAACCAGGGTATTTCTTGGCTTGCTACATTAATAAAGCTTTAAACTACCAACTTAGTAACTGATTATCAACATTGGGCACATGCTCAATGATATAGAAGTAAAGTTTTGTTGTGGTAGATATTGTTCCTTCAAGAGAGTGTGAGTGTAACATCAAGAAACACGAGATCTGAAAAGAGGCAGCTATCCTCTTTAAGCTGAATGATGATCTTGCTTACCTTTCCTATAATAGGTTGACTAACTGCTACATGTAGCCCAGTCAAGAATGAAAAGAAAAATTAATTCCATTTTAAAACAATGCAGTCTCTTAAATGCAGGTTTGTCTACTCCACAGAACCCCTCCCTAGTCCCCATTATGAGTCAATGTGAAGATGACAAAACTTATGCAAAGAAAGAAATATGAGTCTTATACATGTAACCACCAACATATCCCACCTAATAAATCTTCTTCTAGTTGAATGGGTTACTGAGGTCTTATTAGACAAGAATGAGGACCTTCAGACTGCTACCATAGGTTAAGTTAGGAACATGCATATTCAGCAGGTATAGCCAGTACAGATGGCTAGATCAGTTTCTTGAATTCTAGATATTAATTAATTGACTTACCTTAATTACTGACTGATACTACATAATCCTATCATACTTCAGTGTCTTGCGGTCTTTGGAAAATAAATATTTGCTTATCTGTGTGAATAAATGGCATGGATGTTTTTTCCTTCTAAGAACAGAATACCCTCTAGCCACCTTGTCTGTTCTAAAAAGTCTTCAAAGGAAAATATGCACCTACGGTGTTAACACTTAATGCGGAAACAAGCATAGATTTACTTAAACTAGTGCTAAAAGTGATTTTACTCTCCACCTAAGAACACATGATGGAATAACCTTTTTTTTTTTAAGGAATAACGTTTTTCAATCTTCTACTGGAAAATTTACATTTTAAAAGCAAAAAAACCCTAAATGCCAGTTTTTAATATTACAAATCGAAAAACCATCACATACTTTATTCTGCATTTTCATCTATGCTTTCTATATGCTTTTATTGCCAAATAAATTAGAAACTATGTCAGTTAATTTACATATTTTATCATTTACATGCTATTCTCAATAATGTTAAAGTTCCCTGTTACATTTTCCTTGCTTATTCATGATGCTTATTCAAACTAACAGCTGCATCTAAGCAAACCTATTTAAAATTATGTCTTGGATTTACACGCTTGATTTCAGATATATTTTTATAGCAAAGAATATAAAAAAATTAAGGCTTAACATAGCTTAAATTATTCTTCTTTCTAATATTTCCTTCATTAAGCTATGCTTCTAAAAATTGGCAGCAGATTTAGTTCAACAGATGAAGTACTGGGTTTTATGGTGCACTCTATTTAACTAATCCCTTAAATACCTTGGAAATTAGGATTCTCTGGCAGCTGATTTTAATGAGATCGTTGTATTCTACTATTCTTCATTTCTTATGTTTTATTTACCATTTCTTTATATTACTACTTCATAAAGGAAGGCTTGGAATAATTACACACAGCATTTCTTATTCAATGTATATTGTAAAGCCATATTATGAATTCCAAATACATATGCAAAAGGTCAGACAGTCAAAGTAATGCTTGGTGCAGGTATATATATGTGCCTGCATTTATTTTTAATTGTTTTCTGAGCTTTCTAGAGTTATTAATCTTTATAGATCATTCCAGTAACATTTTCAGACTTTCTCTATTATGAAGAGATCAGCTTTAAGAAAAGCTGAGATTTTAACTTAATTACCTTTTCAAAAAACTGTGGGGTTTTTGGCAAAATACCATCTGCATAGCTGTATAGAAGGATCTTATTTTTGTTCCCTATTCCCAAAATCATTTGTGTATTTTACAGTAAACAGTCAGTGGCTTGTCATAGGAAAAACAAGCCCACTAACTCCAAGAAGCGTATGCTGATAACCAAATCTCTACTTAATTACTGCCAGATCCACCAGGTGGAAGTTAGCTTTTCTCTTTTTGGATTTTTGACATGATAATTCTTAGTGTACAATGGTCTCCTTTCGATAGAGGAGGAGTAATGAGTGTGTTCACATAGAAAATTGACTGTAGTGTGAGGTTTATAGGTTAATACTCAGACATAGATGCCTACTCTTTTACTTTCTCAGAAATCTTCTAAGTGCTACATTTTTACACCTACACACAAAAAAGTAACCCTACGATCCCTCCAAAATAGTGTTGTATGCTTTAATCTCAGGCAGTGTTGCTTCCACACAGTGTATTCAGGTATTTCAGTATATCTAGTATTTCCTATGTTGCTTCTCTAAGTCACACCCTGCTTAGCACGCAAGCACAGTAAATCCCGTTCATGCTCTCCAAATGTAAATGGAAAAATATACCGTCCTAACAAGCTCTTTGAATCCCGTTTCGTGACCTTTTAAGAAACCTGTCTCTCTCCACTGACTATATTGGGAGGAAAGCTTGGAATGGTAAAGCAATGGGCTTATATTTGTAAAAAATGGGCAGTGGAAGCTTGGGAACAAAAATTAAGTATTCAGAAGATATTTCAGTCACAATAAAATAAAATCCTCTGTATTTTTTTCAAAAGTCCTTCAACTGCCTTTTCAAGACTGACTATTAATAACTAACTTTTCAGAGTACGCAGCATTTGAGTAGCATTTTACATATTCAAAACATAACCCTGATTGATTTCTATTCTTCTAAGTACTCAGGTCATGATTTCTGTGATTCTATAAAACAGATGTGCTATTCTGGGCAAAAAGAAAATGATAAATGCTTCATAAGTAGCCAACATATAACAATTTTAAGTAAAGCATGATGTTTAAGTGGTTACATTTAACATTACTTTGAAACTAAAAAACACAAACACAGAGTCTTATTCACAGCAACATTCAGCTTCATTAACTGCAAGAATACTCTATGCCTTCTGCAATTGCCTGACTCATTCCTTACACACTTTCAAACTTTGAAATAGATTAAATAGTGGCTGTTCATACAGTGACTTCAAACATAAGCAACTCTTTATCATCACTGGATCAACACAAAACAACTGATGCCCTCTCCCAAGCAAAGTAATATGTAAGATCACTATTAAAGATGTTCCAAACACACCCTCACCTGCATGACAGTCTTAATTCTGTCATTGACTAAGTTTTCAATGTTAGATTTTTCAGCCTTAAATTTATTTTTTTAAAATAAATACAGATCAGTTTATTACTTATAAATTAATTATTAATAATGGTTTAATAATTTTATATACACTATACTACACTCTCTAATAATAAATGTAATTTTTATTATTTTAAAGGACAAATTTTCCCTCTCTACACACTTCGTCTTGCTTCTCATCATGTGTCACTTCATTCTCCACAACTTTAAACACAAAGTTATGCAGTTAACAGAATAATTGGTGACATTGCAGAGTATCATAAACACGGCCACTCCAAGAGGTTATGGCTTTTTTTTTTTCCAACTAGTGGTTTTACAGATTTTATTTATAAAGGTTTAAGGGATCTATTGAGTATTTTTAAAATAAAAGCATCAATTTTGTGTTCTTGTTTTATGGTGTAAATGTCATGAATTCAGATTCTTTACCTCTTCAAAGATGTTGTGCAAGCATGACAGTGCATGACAAAAATGCACAACAGAAGTGCACAGTATGAGAAAAATAATAGTTATACCTTGTATGAATGCTCATTTAAGAAAGGTTTCTGAAGTAGATAGTGAAGAAATCTAGTCAGACCGACCCTCAATAATGAAAATCCAAGAGGAGGTGGCACAACTTGTTCACATGCCCATGGCAATTAATGAATTTCACTCTGTAATACCATTTAGCTAGTCATAATTCAAATGTAAATTTAGTAGGGATAAATTTCTTTTAAATGAAAGTGTCATTCTTCAAGAGAAGGAAAATGGATAACTACAATTTCAGCATCACCGATGCCATCTCTTCCATGTGTTATAATGCCTTCAGTACTTCTACTACCTTGATGGGATGTTGACTAAGGTTGGTCATTGCACTCCAATGCACAGTAACTGTCTCAACACCTTTGTCCCACTCATTTAAACTCATGTCATCCTCAAAGTTTCTGGCTGAGGCCCTTTCATGGCATGAGAAAGACAGACATTGGGCTTCTGAGAATTAATTTCATATTTTGCAAGAATTTCTCTTTAGTGATTATAAGCCATCCTGGCTTTGCATCCTCACTGTATCTCCATTTCTCTTCTATTACCTCATTCAGTCCTCTACCACCTCAAAGTATGAAGACAATATGTTTACTGCAGACTTAGTTCTCTGCCACAGAGACATTATTTTAAAGCAAACTAGTCAGGTTGAGGAACAAGCCTCTTGCAGAGAAGTGCAAAAGCAAATATCAGCCTGGCATATTTAATGAAAGAAATAAAAGGACTTAAATTTAAGTGCTTTTAGCAAAAATTAATCAATTAACAGTAACTGTAGGAAGCCTAAAATACAATTACTATCTTCCTACAGTACCCCTGTAAAAACATCTGATCCTGATCTTAGTTACATTTTAGATATGCATGTGACCTGTTGTGTCTATTAAAAACAAAGAGTTTTTTTCTAGAAATGTATTTTGTTTGGTTGTTTTTTTAACAAAGATGAAAATGTTAAATACGACAGATGGAAGTTAATTAATGTTAGGCTTCTGACAACTGTTTTGTGCCTTTCAAAATCTTTTTAATTGCTTATATATGATAACTGAGGATTTGGGAATGTAACCAAGCATTCTACATTTGTATTTGAAAATGCAGAATGGAACAAAAATGTTAATGAAAGTTCCAGCTGCTTTAATCAAGATCTTTAAACCAAGATATTATAAACACAAAAAAGTCTTGATTTTTCTGTATATAAAATAGACCATCACATGCCAGATCTATCTGATTGTTCTTTTAACAGACTTGAGCATTTTTAATAAATGTAAATTAGATTACCTAGAAATTCAACTGTGTTTTTGCCTACCTATCCTAAACAAAAATCACCTAAGAAAGTATTTTAGCCTAATGTGCCTTAGTCTTACATCTTCTAGACTTATATGTTTGCATATGACAAGTGCATTCTCAATTCTTTATAATATTGTCAATAATGGTGGAGACTATTATTTTCATTTTTATTTCTGGCAATTTTCAATAGTAAATGAGGCTGCAGACGGCCCTTTTCCCAGCTCCTAATAATGTGAATTATCCACCAGGTCATATGACAGAGGAGTGGACAGGTAGTTCATGGTCCTCTCTCCTTCCTCATAATGCATATGCATCTGGGCTTTAGTAGCATCTTTAGTCACTAAAACAGCATGGCTATAGTATGTAGTTGTGTATGTGAGACTGGGAATTAAAATTTCTTGTTGCAATCATAATTTAAAATGTTTCTGTTTCTTTTAAATATCATGGTATGGAATTGGTCTGTGAGCAACCCCAGGACTTTTTGGTTTCTTTTAAAGAGAAGATAAACAGTACTATGAATATTCTGAATACTGATGTCTCATTACCAAAAACAAATGCTAATAAATCATTGGCAGTTCATAACAATATTTGAGATTGTTAGATATATCTTTCAGACAGAGATACTTTGAAGCCTGGATTCAAATATTTCCTAGGATTAAACAACAGATTACAATGAAAATAGTAATATTTTTTTAGTGATCAATAAATGATTTCTTATAGCAGGAATAAGGATTTTACACTCAGCCATAAAAGTGATTACCCACTACAGGGCTTTTTGTTATTTTGTAAACAATTGTTGTTTGCTACCAAAAATTTAAAATTAACTATAGTTGGTGAAGTTAAGAGAAATCATTAATCATCAACTCTGTCATAGTAATATTGCAACTGCATGTGTTAATTACATCCTGTTCTTAACATCCACCATGAAATGCCAAATAGCTTAGCATATTATTAGCCTGGATAATCTTTGCATGTGTTCATAAAAAAATGAAGCCAATGATTTGGTTCACTTCCCACACTTATTACAGAGGCTCAAGGTCATTTTAAATAATGATTTCAACCAAATGCAAGTCATGCCTAATGCACATAGGACTAGGTCATAAAAAGATTTGGTGCATAAAGGTACAATTACAAAAATATCAGCTTTATGTACTCAGTAGATTTTTGAAAATTAGTCCTCTATGATCCTGACAGCCTCTGTTTAGCTTTAATCTAAGTCCAAAATCATCAGTAATTGACTTTCAGGGTCTGTAGACACTCATATTTTCTAGTTTTGCACATTCCCAGGAAAGCAAGTTTTGGCAGACTGAGCCGTTCATCAGCCAGTTCATGCTGAAGACCAACCAGACCCAGAACATCAGTGTTCCTCAACAAAGATTTCCTGTGGGGCTTGATGTACCAGACATTTTCAGAGAATGATTAAAGCCATCCCAAATGGTTGTCCTTCCAATATAATAGAGCCATGGACTTAATTTTCTTTTTAATTCTGAATCGATAATATATTTTTGCCTACATCTTATCTAAAAGGCTAGACTTCAGAGCAAGTCAGGTCCATAAGTCCTTTCTCTATGCACACCATTCACCCACCATCTCTCAGGAGTATGTCTTAAGTTATGTCAAGATATAGACATGTTACTCTATCCACCTTGTGAAAATATCTATATTAACAGCAATAAGAAGCATTTTTACTTATAAGGTCTGACTTTGGACCCCTGTATCTGTTTCACCTTCATACTATCCATGTTATTTTATTTAATGATTTTCTTCATGGAAATGATCAAATATTACTGGCACAAATTCTCTTAGAATAGAAAAGGCTTTTCTATGGTCTTTGAATTATACTCTTTAAAAGACAAATTCTATATATTGTTCATAAATTCATCAATTCATAAAGCACATCCCTTGAGCCCAGACAGACATCTAAAGCGTTGAAAGTTATTCCTTCCTTCCTCTGACCTACTTAGTGCCAAACATGAGCAAAATGAGAATAATAATTTGTAATATTTCTCTCTTCCGTATTCTGAGACGCCTCACTCCCCCTATAAATGTATATGGTTGAATACAGCTCACAGGAGTTTAACAGAAGAACCTGGATTCTAAACTGATATTAAAAATTGAACCCTTTTAACATTTACAAATCTTTTTTCTACTTCAAAGCTAAAGCATTAGATCAAAATATTACAGGTATAAAGGGGGTTCAGGTTCTCATTCTTTTTTCTTAAAAATAAATAAGAAAATGAAAGAATACATATATATCAAAGTGCATTATATACCACATTTCATGATACACTATCAATTTCAAATTAGTTTCAAAAATACAACTGGCAGAATGGAGGAATCTAATTTCTCTACTAAGCAAATTTTTTACATAGGTGAGACTGGTGGTCAGGAGGCAAAATTCTGCTCTCAAACTGTTTCTGCCACCTGCACATAACTGAAAGCTAATCAACTGGTATTATCTTTCTTACAACTATAAAAATGTTCTGTTTTTCTTGAGCTAAATCCCCAAAAAGTGTAAAGCGTTTATTACATGGTAGAAATATACTGTAATATATCACAGTGACATATCTACAAGCCTTCATTGACTCTAAACTGGAGGAAAAAGCAACATAAGAAAAATGAGAGAAAATTGCAATGCTAAGGTTTTTTTTATGGAGCCTACTCTGTTACATCATATCCTAAAGAAGCGTGGGGTTTGTCATCTTTGAAATAAGGCCTTGTTCATCCAGGAAAGAAAATGGTCCAGTTAGAATCAGTGACAGATATCCACTACCCCTTTTATTATAAGATTTTTTTTTCCTTTATTAAAATGACTTCCTTCCAAGGATAACAGTCTCCTTTTAGTCAATGTTAAAATAGTGGGGAAAAACAACCCAAACAACAAACCACTGGAAGACTGCTAGGTAGATTATAAGTGGCATGAACAGATACATTTATTGCATTATTGATAAAGAAATTCTTTATCTCTCATTACCCATGAAAGAGACCTTCCAAAAAACAGAAACCTTTCTCCTCTTACACACAACAACCTTCCTCACAGACTCATCTCTAGAAAGCAACATTCAAATATCATTTTACAATGAGGAAGAAACTTTTGACTTCCATTGCACACAGTCTACAAGTGTGAACACATTTCCAACACATTGCTAGGGCCAGTTTTCCAATCTGATGCCTCTGAAGTTTGGTGTTCCATGCTCTGATAATTTTGATGAATAATGAAAATACTAAAGTTCTCAAAATGTTTATATTGGTTATTCTTTATAGTCAACAATTTTTGTTTGTTTGTTTTGCTGGTACTCCACTATCCACTTTGCAATAGAAATTTACATAATAAATAAAATCCATATTCTAGTTAAAATAAATATAGTCAAATTGGAAATATAATTAACAGCTTTTTTGTCTTCAGATTATGAAAAGGAATTGAAATGAACTTGATAAAGAGGAGATTTTAGTTTAACTTATAGCACAAATTTTAATTTTATAATTTGGCATTTTTGTGTTGTTTATTAATATCTGGATACTTGGGAGAGGTTTTGTGCTTAATCTTACAACATATGGAAGAAGAATATTGGGGGTTTTTTTCTGAAGTGGCTATCAATTTCTGGTAAGAATTAACACCAAATCAGTAAAATAAAAATTGAGTCTTTTCTTATAGATAAAATCTGAATATGCTTACAGTTGGTATAGTCAGTGGTAATATAACTAAAGTCAGGAGATTCCTGAAAAGAGCAGAGTTCTTCATAACCATAAAAGTTTGAATGATTGCATCTTTGGTGCATTTTAAGGCTGAATTTTTCTAGACACCACATAGCCAACAAGATAAATGATGTAATGTATGTACATTATACATGTATATACAAATTATTTAATCTATGTGGTTTAAAAACTAGTAAAAATGAAAAGAAACAAACATATATTGTGACATCCAGAGTATAGTTAATGCTCTATTTAAATATATATGTGTTAGATATCTCCATACTATGGTATAATTTTACTAATTCAGGAATACAGGCTGGCATTGAGGATGACATTACTTTTAACCTCTATTCACAATAATAACTTGTAGCACTATTTATCAAATGTTAATAAAAACTTGAAAAAGATGTTTATCCTGACTTATTAAATATGTTATTTTTACTAAATATATCATCATTTTTATTAAATATATCATTGAAAGGGCTTTGTCCTAAAAGAGAAATTTATTAAAATTGCTTCTTCTAATTTTGTATCTATTTCTTCTATATGACAAAGCAAGAATAGTAACAACAGCAACTATAACAAATGAAAAATTGCTCTTACCATGACAACTGGGCAGGGCTCTGTTCCATCCAGGTCTTCCATCATCTCCCATGATACATGTTAGTGTAGAATATCCTTGAAGAACATAACCTGCATCGCAGTAATACGTGACAGTTGACCCCAGTTTATAATCCATTCCAAGTCTTGTTCCATTCATTATATTTCCAGGATCAAAGCAAGACTCACGAAGTTTTGCTATAGAGGAAAAAATATGCAAACATAATTCTAAATATAATGCAGAAAAATATAAATATTTTCTGGAGTTTTCTCAATGTCTTCTTTGAGGACCCTGTAGAAACATAAGGTTCCTTTTTTTTTTTTTTTTAAGAACCTTTCCATTCTACATCAGATGTTCGCTCTGCTTCATTCTAAAGACTGTACAAATTGCTATATAATGACCAAAACCATGTGTCCTATATTTTTCCTAGATAATTCTTACAGCGCTTCATTACAAGAACTATTCTTACAGATTTCACTATTACCAATGATGTAGTTACATAGTTAGATGAAGATAGACACATGGATGTTGTTCCAGAAGATTAGACACATTCTAGTTTTAAGATCTGTGGTCTGAAAACTGGTAATTGGAGTAAACCAATATAAGCAGTTTGTTACAAAATAAAAGTATGCAAACAAGAATTTTTTCAAAATTAGTAAATCCCAAATGAATATATCTGGGCGTATGATATATGGATACATTTTCAAATTGCTATTTTTTCCTCACAGTGGACAAAGCATGAAAATATTCTTTAAATTATCTCCTTTTTTGTTATATATATCTCTATTTGTTTCAAAATATTGAAATAAATCCAAACATACGCATATGCTCTTACCTTTGCTTCCCTCTTTCTTCTATAACACGAATACCAGTGTATTTAATATCCCAGACATAACAAACTGCACTAAAATAACTGCTCGGCAATTCTAATTAACACCATTACTATATAGAAGGGGAGAAAAGGTAAACATTTTGGAAAAATTTGAAATATTTTTCCATTAAGGAAAAAGCAGTAAACTTATGAGATGAAGGAATGTAGGAAATGTAGTAGGAAATGCTAGAATCTGGAATGAAGGAGATTATTTCATGCTATGCAGGATGGAGTTTGCAGTAATTGATTTTATCAAGCAGAAAATAGAAATTCAGATTTGTTTATTTACTATTTAAGGGTGTTGTGGAGAATATCAATAGGGAACACTTATTTACTTTCTGCAAAATCAGTGCCAACTTTCTAATACATCAGAAGAGGTGGGTTTTTACCAGGCATCTTTCAGCTGTGGAACTTTCTGATAGAGGTAGGTACAGTTGCCAAAAAACTATATGAGCTTTAAAATCCCTGGAAAGCTATTTAAAAGCATTAAATACAAAGAGAATTTATCTGATTCTGCCAGTACTTAAGCTGAGGTTTCTGAAAACTTACAGATAATACGGAGAAATTATTATATATTTGACATTTATATAATTTAGCCACATTTCAGCTAGAGACAAGCTAATGAACAAAACAGACGGTTGGTTTGATCCCCTAAGGCCATTTTTATGTTGTAGTATTTCTGACAGGACAAGAAGAATTATATTGCAAAACTATAAAAGTATTGTTACGTTTGAAGATGGAAACACAGAATAATTCTTTTGAAATTTCAATTTCACATCTTCCAAAAGAACATGAAGATCTCCTAATGTGGTTGACAGTTTATTAGGATTTGCATATCTAATCTACAGAGCATGCTTCTGATATGAAAAATAGTGCAACAAGAAGTAATAGTTACATCACATAGTTAGTTATTAAGATCAGGTATTTGATATCCACATTGATTCATTTAGGTAGCTGTACTGTGGTGCCTGTGACATCTGTCTCCTATTCTGAATGGTGAGGTTTCAAAATACAGTATGACATTAAAAAAGAAAGGGTAAAACATTTGTAACATTCACATTCAAAACTTTGGGTGGACAATCAAAACTTAAAAGATACAATTTAATAGAAAGTCTGTAAGATATCACATAAATATTAATAATTTTTATGTAAACCAACCACACTGTCACTTGAGTAGTCTGGCAGACCTTAGGGCAAACTGAGAATTCTTTCAAGTTCAAATTTGCAAATATTTTTTTTTAAAAAGGATCATTTAATTTAGGATTGTAACATTTTGACAATGGCAAGAAAACATTATTTTTTTCTTTTTACTGAACTGATATTGATATATTTGTATTGATACGCAACTGAAATTGTGAGATCACCATTCCTGTGTTTATGATAAGAAATCCATGTTTCATAATTCTAGCAGATCTTTGGATAAAGTAGAAATTAGTACTACATAAGAAATTAAAGAGAGAAGAAGCTAAATTAATCTACTGTCTGGTGTATTAATGGGAAACTAAGGAAAGACATGATCTGACACAGCACAAATTTTCTCTGGGGAAAAATTACAGCCCTGTAATTTTCTTTTCCCCAAAGGCACAGTTGTGACAGACTCCTGAAGTTGCTGACTAAACAGTAATAATGTCACTCTAGAAATAGTTTCATAATAACTCTTCTGAACAATAAAGCCTGAAATACTTAGCACCTTCAAACTACTTTGGAAAATCTGAAGTAGCTGCTAAGTGAACTTGTAAAGAAAGTCAGTATACTACACTACAATATATGAAGAAAGTCAAATGTGGCAAAAGGATTCATCAGGACTATCTGAGAAACAGTGAAAAACTGAGGAAGTAAGAAGACTCTATTAGTAAATTTATAAAGATAAAATAGAAGTGCTCCCAGGAGACAGGAGGAGAAGTCCTTCACCATCAATGTCATATTGGTCCAATTGACGAACTCAAGATATTGATGACCCCTGTAGCCCTTCCCCTTTCTTTTCCAAGAATACTACTATCATTAAGCTGAAAACACAGAAAGGCAGTGGCAGGTTTAGCAGAACATCAGAAAAAATGCTGGAGAGAATGTGTTATGGTTTTAGCTGTATTATTATTAGGACTTTTTCCGTAGTAATATTTTTAAATTATTTTCTATAATAATTAGGTATGGACTAAAAATAATTGTTTCATTAGACAGTTAAGATTTGGGTTACAGTAACATTATATTCTTGGTTGTGCATACCTGGTGCAAATTCCTTTTGCCCATAATAAAATTTTGCAACAAGCTTCAAGAAAAACAGCAGTTACTTCTTTGATAACTTTGGCATGTCACTGGATCAGTTAAAGCTTCTGAAATACAGGCTGAACACAGGTAACAATATGTGTTGCTGCAGTCTCAGGTTCAACAAGGAAGTCTCTGTTGGTTAACATATGGTAATGGTGCCAAAACCCACTAGAAAACTAGTATCTCAGTGCATGGAAAACAACGTTGAAAGCCAGGAGAAGCAGGTGCTTTGTCCAGAACTTGATTTACTACTCTATCCCTAAGTCTCAAACAGAACAAAGCCATAATAAGCTTCTTAGAGAGAATATTACAGATGTACTGAACTATAGCAAACATTCCATAATTATTCTCCAGAGCACTTATTAGAACTAATAAGCTGCTTCTTCATTATAAAATAGAAATGAAGGGAGGAAGGAAGGGAAGAACAAAACCCAGTCAGAAACATAATTACAGACCAGACTTGAGACGTAGGTCAGGTGTGAGATTTGTATCTGAAAAATATGGTCTGTCAATGAAGTACAACTTCAGTACTACTGCCACTTCAAATAGGATTAGAGTACATATAGGACACAACTGCAGCTGCTACAATTTGTGTGATAAAGTTAAGTTCGTTGAATCAGAACAATTTAGATTAAAAGAGATGTAGCACAACCCACACACAAAGCAAGGCCAATTCAATTAGGTTGCTCAGGCCTTTGTCCAGTCCAGTTACAATTTCAAAGGATTCAGATGACATGATCTCAGGGCAACCAGTTCCAATGTTTGGCTACCCTCAGAGTGATTTTTTTTTTCTTTAATATCTAATAGACATGTATCTTGTTGCAACTTGTGCCCATTATCTCCCGTCTTATCACTATGTGCCCCTGAGAAGATTCTGGCTCTGTCTTTTCTATGCACCCTCATTAGGTAGTTGAAGCAAACCCAGTTCCCTCAGCCTCTTTTTGTATGTTATATGCTCCAACTTCCTGATCATCTTGGTGACTTTCCATTGGACTGGACTTACTTTTGTTTGTCAAAATCGTCCCAGTACTAGTGAGCCCTTAAATGTACTCCAGGTGTGATCTCAGAAGACCCAGAGGGAAGAATGTTTTGCATGGATCTGCTGATTCCACTCTTGCTTCCAGTCTTTCACTCTTAGACCAGAAGATTGCTGGACTTCTTTACCACAAGGACACACTGCTGGCTCATGGCCAGTTTGTACACAAAGCTCTCCAGATCCTTTTCTGCAGAGCTTTACCCTATCCAGTCAGCCCCAAGCCTTTACTGTTGCATGGGGTTATTCCACTGAAGATGCGGGACTTTGCATTTGCCTTTATCAAAGGCTCCTATCAACCTGATTCTCCTGCCTCATAAGATCCCTTTGAGTAGTGATGCCACCTTCCAGAGTACTGATATTTCCCCCTAAATTGGTGTTTTCCACAAACTTGCCCATCATACAGGTCATCAATAAACAGAATACTGCCCACACCATTAATCACAATTAATACTAGGGAAGAGTCGGAGTTCAGCAATTAAGTCAATTTTCCACCCATGTTATCATCCACTTATCAAGTCTATATCTCATCAAATTGGTCTCTCAGAATACTGGGAGAGAGTGTTTCAAAGGCCTTTCTGAAGTCAGAGTATTCAATATCCACTACTCTCCCCGTGTCCACATAGCCTTTCATCACCTCATAGACAGCGATGTGTTCGTTGGGCATGATACTCCATCATAAAACCACACAGACTATTCCCAAAAAGCTATTTGTCCTTTGTTTTGGAAATAGTTTCCAGGAAGATTTGCTCCATAATCTTTCTAGTTTAAAATGAGCAGCCCTGTACTTCCCCAGGTTGTCTTCTTGCTCTTCTTCAAGGTACTTGTGAAATTGATCTTTTCCATTCACTAGTAACCACACTGACTGCCATGACCTATCAGAGATGATAGAAAGCAGCTTTCCAGTGGCATCAGCCAGCTTCCTCAACTTGGGTGCATCTCATCTATTTCAATAGAGATATGTACAACCAGCTGGCTTAAGTGCTTCCTGATTTTCTTCCTCCACTGTGGATAATGCTGAACTCCCACAAACCCTACTAGCAGGTTCAGGGAGGACTTGGGGCAAAACATACCAGTAAAAAAACTAGGTAAAAAGGTATTAAGTGCCACAACCTTTTCCATTTTCTTTTCATTGGGTTCTCAGCCCCAGTGGTGAGTAACCATTACAGCAGCTCAATTGCCTAGTCAGCTAGGGATAACTTGCATCAAAAAATTGTCATGAACATAGTCAAGGGATCCATTGGACTGCTTGTGCTATGCCACATTATCCTTGCAGCAGCTATGGGAGTGGTAAAAATTCCCTGTGAGTACCAAGGCTATGATTCTTCTGGGTATGATCTATGTTCTCTTGGCCTGTGTCAGGCACCTACAACAATATCATCTGTAGTTTGTTTCCTCAACTAATCTAACCATTCTCTGCTCTTGAAAATGTTAATCCTTCACGGAATGGCAGCTCTTATTCAAAGTAGTTTAGAACTTCTTAGGCGTACACCTTAAAACCATTCTTTACCTTCATTTGCCTTTTCATTCCTACTTATGTAACACACCATTAATAATTCCTCCTTGAAGTTAGTACATTCTCTGCCCAATCACACATTATAAGTAAAAAAAAGGCACTTGGTTGATAAAACGTTCTATTAAGATTTACTCCTCTGTATCACAATTATTCTTTTTGGTTAAATTAAATGCATGTCAGTCTTCTATTGCAGGTATTATGCTTACAGTATTCTGATACTTGCAATCCACTATGTAAGAAACTAACAAAAATTCATTAAGAACCTTTACAACTGCTATTTTGGCAACTAATAATAGTTGTATCACTTTCAAATTTAAGACATAGAATAATTTAGGTTGGAAAGACCTTTAAGATCATCAGGACCAACCATTCACTTAACACTGCCAAGAGTACCGCTAAACCATGTCCCTAAGCACCACATCTGCACATCTTTTAAACACCTCCAGGGATGGGGATGCCACCACTTCCCTGGGCAGCCTGGTACAATGATTGAGAAGCCTTCTGGAGAAGAAATTTTTCCTAATATCCAAACTAAACCTCCCCTGGCACAACCTCAGGCCATTCCTTCTCATCCTATCACTTGTTACCTGGGAGAAGAGACCAACACCCACCTCACTACGACCTCCTTTCAGGTAGTTGTAGGGAGCAAAAAGGTCTCCCCTCAGCCTCCTCTTCTCCAGACTAAACAACCCCAGTTCCCTCAGCCACTCCTCACAGGACTTGTTCTCTAGACCTTTCACCAGCTTTGTTTCCCTTTTCTGGACACTCTCTAGCATCTCAATGTCCTTCTTGTAGTGAGGGGCCCAAAACTGAACACAGTATTTGAGGTGCTGCCTCACAGTAAGTGTTCTTATGATACTCCTAAAATAAGTTAAGCAGTGCAGTGTCACATTTAGCAGATAGTCACAGTAAAAATATAATTCACTTAGCAAGCTCATCCTGTGCTGAAGAGATTTTAAGCTGTCCAAATTTAATAATCCTTGAAAATTTTTAATGGGGATTAAGATATTTCCTTTTGTTTATCTCATTGTTCTAAAGCAGATGTTGAAATGCATACTCTAGATATTCTGAGAAAAGCAGGAAATATGACCGTATCAGGTAAACAGGGAAAATGGGGATCGGGTTGATTCCTTTCTCAAACGTCCCCTCATTTACATGTACACACACAAACACAGAATCTAATGCCTACACCCTGCCATTAGACTTCCAGTCCCTTTACAAATGTGATTAAAATCTCCCTCATTTCTTTGGTGTCGTGACTCCTGGAAGTACAGAAAGAAATAAGAGATCTAAGTGGCACACACAGGCCAGCAGTAATGTTAGAAATAGTATTCTGTTTTGATTCCTGAGTGTAGAGGTTCAATTCTTTATTTAAACCTAGATTAAGAATGAAAAGAGACTGTGTCCCTAATAAGTATACTTCATACTGGGATTAGTGGATGGGAGAAACCTTTTCATTCTAGGAGACAAGACTGTATTCAACAAAATGGCACAAGAAGATTGGGCCCTTTGAAAACCTCGTATACTTTCTTGTTCTTTAGGAGTTCTGTGTCCCTGATCTGCTTTCTATAGCACTTCATCTACATTTATCATTCTTCAATTTAATTGAAAAGGAAGAAGGAATATTTTAAAGTGATATGATACAGTATGTGCATATGGGCTCATCATCAACATGCTTGAGACCTACTTTTAATTTCTTAGGACTAGCTCATACTGTGGAGACAACTTCCTTTACATCTGTAGAATCCAATGACTTTAGGAAAGTAAAAGGAGAGCGGTTTGCCAAAGCAACAAATGCATCAGTCTTTCCCTTGTATACCTATGCATTTACTAGTTGCTTCGAGAATAAATGGAGAAGAAAATAAGTCCAAGGAGGTTAGGATGTATTGCCTTTATACCAGCAACATCCATGTTTTCTCCCTCATTGTCTTTATAGATTATTGGATATTTTCATATTCACTTAATAACAAATATTTTTTTCTTGAGCCACACAGAGGCAATTATGAAAGCTCCAATTGATTACGAATTTTACAAGCCTGTATTTTGTTGTTTACTTTGTTATGACCTCAGACAGATCTGTCTAAGACAGGTAGACAGCTCAACCACGGCATATCATAAAAAGGTCTAGCCAAAATACTTTTTCATTTGCAACATTGGTCTCCTAGATCGTAGAACATTGTTTCATTTACAGTATCTTAAATGAATGTATGCCAACATGCCCTGCTATGTAAAGGAAAAATAAAAATAAATTATATTCTGGAAAAAACACGTATATATGCTGTTAAGTTTTGACACTGCAGCACTATTTCTGAAACATACAAACATCTGTCTGAATTCTTTTTCTTTGGAACCATGCATTTAACATTATCATGTATCAGCTAAATGAAATCATAGTAAAATCTTTATCCTAAATTAGTACCCTTAAAACATTATATTTTATATAGATAGATAATGCACATTATCGTACTCTTAAGCAAAACCAAAACATTATCAGGCAGAAAGCTATGAGAAATTAAGGCAGATTAAAATTTACACTCATGAATTGAACTTTTTTAATAGAAAAGAAAAATAATTTTATTTACCTTTGTACTCTAGGTGGAATCCAGTAAAACTAACAGATCCATCACTCCGAAAAGCCAGATGCATGGTATTTGAACTGCTTTCTATCCTCTCTGGCAGCTTGCTATCTTGAAAGCTCCCTATCAGTGGGCTATTACCATCTGGCCCATCATAGATATAAAGAAAATCATAATTTGGTTCTATACTGAAACTGTAGGACAAAAAAAGAGAAATATTAGACAGAATATGCTTTGCCAAATATTTTCATTCTTATTAGCTTAAATAAAAGTTTGTTATCACTGTTGTTATAAAAGGAAAAAAACCTCCACTGTCAGAACAATAGTTTGTAGAAGTGTTTTATCAGAAAACAACAGAAAGACTATGTTTATTGGTTCTCTGCTTAGAAATAATATTTTGCTGATAGCCAGAAAAAAAATATTTTTTTAAATAGAAAAAAATTAATAACGATATTTCTAAAGCTTTAGAGAAATAAATAACATAGATCTATTGGCAGAACTCTTGGCAGAAATGCTTTATGATATAATGCAGTCAGCTGCAGAGTAGAGCATACACAGGTTCCAGTCAGACTGAACAGTTTCACACAGCGGGGAGATGATCTACCAGTAACCCTAAAAGCAAGAAACATTTTGCCTATAATCAGCTTAAATGAAAAGGTGTAGTATTGAAACCTCATCTCTTTTTTTAACTTAATTTTAGCTAATTTTGAGAAATTAATTAGTTTAGTTGATTATGTAACTACAGTTAATTAACTTAATTAGTTAATTTTGAACTTAATTTTACTTAAAGGCAGAGAGTTAACCAAATTTACTTATAAGATTATCCCTGTACAAAAACGTTTAAGAAAAGGTTGTCAGTAAAAGAATGAAAAGTTTGTCTCTACTTGACACTATCTCCTGATTAAAGTAAATGTAGACACTGAAGACCAGACACAGCTTCTTCAGAGAAAATAATTTTAACTTTTGGATTATTTCAAAAATATTTCCTTACAAAAGAAATACAAAAGTCAAATGTCAACAGCTTCAATTTTTAAATTGCCATAGTTTTGGGTTTTTTTAATTTTAAAGGGTTGGCTTGAGTAAGTCCCACTCAACAGCATATTTAACAGTACTCAGTGGAGTATCCAGGGTTTGGTTTATACAGGAAGGGGTTTCTTCTCACTCTGGAACAGTCTGTGTGTCATAAGTGAGGCAAGACTCAGTAAGTACTTTGACCAAAACTAAGCTTGTCAGCTTCTGTCAAGAATCATAACAATTGTCCAGCTTTAAGAACAACTTGGCAATATTTGGGATCTATAAACTGTTCACATATTATACTGAGTCACTCTGTAAAATATTGTTTTTATTCTAAGATTGAGAACCTCTTACAAGAAGTTCTTATAAATGTACAATATAAAGAACAGAATATTCTTAAATAGTTTGAGCCCAGGATATTTCACCGAACCAAAAAAAAATAAATGCTACTGCACCGTAGAAAGTTGCCTGGCAACTTACAGCATTCTGAAACCAACAACAAAATAGTTAAATTGTTAATTAGGTAAATATAATTAAGTGATTAATTTGCTTGGAAGGATTTCTTCAAAACATGTACTATATCACTGAGCACTGAGAACAGACAACTTTATGACCTACATCATTAAAGAAGCCATCACATTTTCACTGATTAGAACAATAAAACCACTATTATAGAACATCCAGCATAAGAAGGACTGAAATTTGATAGGACATTACAAGTATGATTTTTAACTTTTCTGTGAACTCATCATAGTTGATTTGCATTTTTGCAAATCAATCACAAATGTCAACAGCTGTGTCAATCAAATACAAATGTCAACCAGATAATCACAGTTTGGATGCATATTTTCCACACATAATATGTATATTAATTTACTTTATAGAATACATATAACGCAGGCAGCAAAGTTGCTCTGTGGATTCTACTGAGCTCAATTTAATCTTGAATTGTGATAAAATAAAACGCTAAAACAATTTGATTTAATAACCAGAACAATAGGAAGTATCCTGCTCAAGTGTCCTGAAATGGTACGGACTAATAAAACTAAATTAAATATTACTTTTGAAATTTTGCTTAAATAGCAGATGAGTACAAAATATAAAGCAATAGGCTTCATCATTAAAGACCATTCTCCTGGACCAGGGACAATTCAGTGAGTTACTCTGTGCTGCCTTCTCAGGAAGAGAATCATGGTAAATTGACCACCACCCACATCCACATTAGTCAGTGTAAACTGAGAGTGCTTTTAACTGAACAGAAGAAATGAGCTCCCAAGCTCTGTCTCTATGTGTATTGAATACTCTAATGTATTTGATATGACTGCTAACAAAGATATCAAATGCTAATCACTTTGGTAGTTACATTAAGTATACATATGTTGCCCTGCAAACTTTGAACAACTACCAGTAATAAAGTTACAAACATGACTTCAAAAATTATAAGCAAGTAGCAGTTTACCTGATAAATGCTAATGATATAACGTAATCATTATTAACAGTGATAGTCCAGTCACAATCTCTGCTATGGGGATAAGGATGAGGGAAGTTTGGTGAAAGTATAAAACCTGATGAGCCAGTTAAGTTTCCTCCACAGGGAGCTGTGAATAAAAATAAACTGGAATTGAGGAAAGAAGGTAAGACAAAAAGAAGCAAGTACCAGCAATCTGTTCACTGACATTTAATGTCCTCCAAAAGTTAAACAAGAAACAAGTGAAATATTTACAAAGCTTTAATAGAAACAAAATATATATTCACATATCTCCTTAGACAAATACTAATACTACTAAGTGAAGCACTTGTTTTTGAACACTGTGTCCTTTTATTTGCCTGCATAACATTATGTCAAGGTTTTTCTGAAAATACTGTGAATTCAAAAAATGCTCTGGCTGCAGACATAAAAAAATTTGACTGAGTAAGCTTTCCACTTTCTACTTCTTCTAAAAGCCTTCTAAAAGAATCCTCTTACGTTATGAAATATGATCTACTTGCACTCATAAAGCAACTAACTGCATTTTCATTGGACAGTACTGATTAGTAATTTAGATCAAGACTGATATAATATTAAAGAAATTCAACAAAAACGTTCTAGTAATTGAAGTTTTCAGACTCAGAGGTAAATAAAATATCTTCCAAGCAGATGCAGAACAGAACAAATACATTTTTCTGTGCAATCTCGGGGTTCCTAAACGTTGTGTGTTTGTGGTCCAGAATACATAAATACTTCATAAAAGAATGAAACTATAATTAACCTCATGAACTTCTGTACTTCAGCATCTTTAACAGAGATTTCATATATAAAAAAAGAGAACAAACAAGGTTTCTGAAGTTCTTTTTTGTAAGAACTTGTAAAATTTTATTCAAAAATATTATAGATAAGATTTATAAAGTCATATAATTTTACAGAAAAGTAAAAGGGAGAAGAGTGGATCACTCAGGTTTTCTGCAGCAGAGATTCTGTGAAATCAAAGGTTGCTTAAATCACTTATCGAATCAGAATAATTAGGGTTGGAAAAGACCTTTAAGATCATCAGGACCAACCATTCACTTAACGCTGCCAAGAGTACCACTAAACCATGTCCCTAAGCACCACATCTGCACATCTTTTAAACACCTCCAGGGATGGGGATGCCACCACTTCCCTGGGCAGCCTGGTACAATGATTGAGAAGCCTTCTGGAGAAGAAATTTTTCCTAATATCCAAACTAAACCTCCCCTGGCACAACCTCAGGCCATTCCTTCTCATCCTATCACTTGTTACCTGGGAGAAGAGACCAACACCCACCTCACTACGACCTCCTTTCAGGTAGTTGTAGGGAGCAACAAGGTCTCCCCTCAGCCTCCTCTTCTCCAGACTAAACAACCCCAGTTCCCTCAGCCACTCCTCACAGGACTTGTTCTCTAGACCTTTCACCAGCTTTGTTTCCCTTTTCTGGACACTCTCTAGCATCTCAATGTCCTTCTTGTAGTGAGGGGCCCAAAACTGAACACAGTATTTGAAATTCAGCCTCACCAATGCTGAGTACAAGGGGACAATCAATTAGTCCTGCTGGCCACACTATTCCTTATACAAGCCAGGATGCTGTTGGCCTTCTTGGCTACCTGGGCACACTGCTGGCTCATGTATAGCCAGCTGTCAACCAACATCCCCTGGTCCTTTTCCACCAGGCAGCTTTCCAGCCACTCTTCCCCAAGCCTATAGCATTGCATGGGGTTGTTGCGTCCCAGGTGCAGGACCCAGCACTGATCCTGTTGAACCTCATAGAGTTGACCTCTGTCCATCAATCCAGCCTGTCCAGGTCCCTCTGTAGAGCCTTCCTACCCTCCAGCAGATCAACACTCCCACCCAGTTTGATGTCATCTGCAAACTTACTGAGGGTGCACTCAACCCCCTCATCCAGATCATTGGTAAAGATATTAAACAAGACTGGCCCCAACACTGAGCCCTGGGAAACACCACTTCTGACTGGCTGCCAACTGGATTTAACTCTGTTCACCGCAGCTGTTTGGACTCAGCCATCCAGTCAATTTTTTACCAAACAAAGAGTACACCTGTCTAAGCCATGAGCAGCCAGTTTCTCCAGGAGAATGCTGTGGGAAACGGTGTTAAGGGCTGCACTGAAGTCCAGGTAAACAACATCCACAGCCTTTTCCTCATCCACTAAGTGGGTCATATCGTCACAGAAGGGAGTCAGGTTAGTCAAGATGGACCTGCCTTTCGTAAATCCATGCTGACAGGGCCTGATCTCTTGGTTGTCTTGTACTTGCCATATGATGGCACACAGGATGATCTGTGCAGATCAAGATTATATGTACAGATATAAATCATCTGAGTGGGAAATATACACAGTGTTTTCTAATGTCAGGAGAAATAAATCACTAGTCTTTTAAGAATTCAAGTAATGCAAGTAGATTAATGTATCCATAGTTACAATACATATGAGTATTATCTTTCTACATTTTACATGTTTTTCTTATATTAAAAGGGAGCAATGGATGGCTAAAGTACCTCAAAAAGCAAAATAAAATTAGAATCTTCCATTATATTTTGGTAAAATACATGGTAATGAATTCCAAAATCACCAATTTTCTCTAAAGGCAGTTAGAAACTGAAACATCACCTTGTGCTAGAAACACATTAATATTATAAAGCGATGAAACTAGCAAATTAATATAATAACTTTTACAGACCTAGCACTTTTTTGTTTGTTTGTTTCTCTTAACAATCGCCAAATTCAGATTTTATCATGATAGCATTTTCTCAGAGATTTTCAGTTGCTAAAGAAAGTTCCATTAGCTACAAGGGAACAGGCTGGAGAAGTTTCATTTAGTACAAAATATTTACTTAATTTTACAAAAGGTTAATAATGACAATTTCTCTGTCTTCACAAGACTAAAATTGGTATTGTTTCTAATAAGGAACATCTTATATTTAATGTTCTTTTGTTAAAATTCTGAAACAAAATAAAATGAAATTATTATAAAAATTTATGCTTCTTTTAACTGTAAAAGAGGTCATTGTAACCTTCTATCTTGCTGAACTAAAAGTTTTAGCTAAAGTCTTGAACTGTGAGGCTATGTGGAATGTAAAGGGTGCCCATGACCCAGAACCAGTGTTCTTCAGTATAACTTTGTACATTCACGCTCTTGAAGTACTTTAATGGTTCAGGCTACACTACCTGCGTATCTCAAGAACAAAAATGTAAGAGTACCAAAGAGGACATGAACTGTAACCCCTAAACTGTATCAGTCTGATGATATTTTCTGAGACACCCTGAACTTATATATGATGATACAAAGATGATAACGCAAAACGTTACGTCCTTGTTCCAGACTACTTTCTGCCAGTGTAGGCATTCATGATACTTTCCTGTTGTGGTCTTGATTTAGTTTAGTTATCTGTTAAGTTCATTGACAGAATATTTGCAAATTAGTAGCTCCTTTCTTATCTAATTATTCTTTCATTTACACACATTAACTGTTACTCTTTCTGTCTACAGTGACACTGGTTCTTTCATGTAATCCTTCCAAAGGTCTAGCTGATAATCAAAGACTCTCCAGTGAATAAATGGAAAGTACACAAAGTTGGACAGTCAAAATGTATTTTATTTCAAGCTATACCATTAACAGCAATAAAACCTCCCATTAATCTTCAACTTTCTGAAAGATCTCCCTGGTAGAATTTTCTTCAGATACAGAAGTTTTAGATTATTTTATTTTTTAATTCATTAGATAGTAAATTGAGAAAGTCAACGTCATGTAATGAAAAATATTATTAGATGATGTTGCGTTTTCCAGTTTACTGTCTTCTCTGAAGATGGTTAAAGGCTTTCCCTGTGTGCTTGAATTAAATTCTTGTGTGTTTCAGAAGTCATCATTTTCTAAATTTAATGTGTGCAATGTTATTATTAAGTGTCATAACTGTTTTCAGCTGAGGGCAGACCAGCTCTGAAAACAAAGTTTAAAGGACACCTATCTTTTATGATATTAGAAATAAGACCTAAGACTAAACAAATGTAATAGCCTATCTAGAAAAAAAAGGCAAATGTCAACACACTATGAAAAATGTATTTTAATGTAGTACACAGTGAAAACTAGATGTAGGTTATGTCAACCTGTCTTTATAAATGCCTGTGTAGCAAAGTGATAATCGCAGACTGTGCCAGACAGTCTGTATGGTGATCTTAGCATTCATTGTTTCTATGGGAAGAAGTACAGGTTGGGTTGTTTTTTATCTAAAACCTATTTAATTTTTCTGGAAGGTAACAAAGTACTGTTCGAAAAATTTCTGACATTTATTTATTTATTTATTTATTTATTTATTCACTGAAATACCTATTAACAAAAGAAACAGAATGTATGGTTTCATTAGTTGTTTTTTAAAACAAGAGATATTAAATATAGAATCATAGAATCATAGAATCGCAGACTGGATTGTGTTGGAAGGGACCTCTGAAGGTCATCTAGTCCAACCTCCCTGCAATGAGCAGGAACATCTTCAACTAGATCAGGTTTCCCAGAGCCCTGTTCAACCTGAATGTTTCCAGGGATGGGACATCTACAACCTCTCTGGGAAACCTGTTCAAGTGCTTCACCATTCTTAGCATAAAAAAAACTTTCTTCCTTATATCTAGTTTGAAGATATATTTAAATAATCATAATTAAATATTAAATAACTGCTGAATTTTCCCTTTGCATCAGTGTCATATAGATCCCATTTTGAGGAAAGCACCACTGGAATTCACTGTTTACAAAGAACTTTTCCATAGATATAAAAACAGAAACCAAAACCTTGCTTCAAACAAAACCAAACCAAACCACACTGCAATTAAAAAAAAAATTCAGAGTTTGACCTATGAATTTCTGAAGAAATTCTGAAGCATCTGGGAGACAGTCTTTACTTCATCTAAATGTATAGTAAACTTGAATCCTAAAATGACATTTGCATGTCAGTATTTTTAATGCTTTGCCTGAGTAAAGTAAACAAATACAATAATTTAAGATTCTGGTCCAGAAAGATTAGATTCTTAAATTCATTGGATTGGAAAACACCTAGCTATTTTGGGCACCACAGGCATAAGCCAAAGGGCTGTCTTTTGGCAGAGACCTATTGCCAAATGTATAGTTTGTCAGAATATCTTCAGTGTAGAATAATCTCTAATTATCATTACTCATTCAAATAGTTGTATCAATATTTAGCTGTTTGTAATTTTCCATTTATATTACCTTTGAAATTAAGATGTTCTTAAAACTGTGTTATAGGCAAGACTGAAGGAATCTAAACAACCAAGGCAGTCCCACAGGTAAGAACAATTAACAAATACTTTCACCTAGTGTTGAGCATTAATAATTAGGAGGCTCAAGAAGACACTTTGGAGTGTAAAGAAATAATAAGGTAAATGTAGAACATGCTACAGAATACACCTCCGGAATTATCTTGTTTATCCATCAAAATTGAGTTTATTTTTTCTAAGTCTTTGATAAACCATGATGGTGTTGAAGTTATGTGTAGACTAAGCCTTGTACAGTTCTGATGTACAAGCATGGAAAAAAAGTAAGTGAATATATAACAAGTTTGGAAAAATATTTATGAACTTTAGAGTGTACTGAACTATAACAGACAATTTTGAACTCTTTGGGATCCAAGCCAAGGTTTGCACACCCTACTTCAATCTTCTAGCAGCTAATATTCACCAAAAATGTATCTTTATAGGAAATCAATATAAAATAACTTCATGCCTGATATTTGGCCAATAAATCTTCATGATAAGCTTTTTAGCTACTGTATGTGGGGAATTTCAGGTCAGCAGCTGCTGTCCTCTGAGACAAAATCCTCTATCATTCTACATCATGATATCATATTCAACTGCATTAAAGAAATGGAAATAAGCATAATTTTATTACTTTCCAAACTAGCCAGATGGGTAACCCCATGATTATTTATCACTCTACATCAGGTTTTAGAAGTGGTGGTTTACATGTTTTCTAGATTGTTAACAATAATGATTAGGATAGCCTCAGAAAAGATTACTGGAAGGCTACTATCTGCTAGATAATTTTGTAATTTCTTATTACTTTTCATCATGATATATTTAACTGAGTTAAGTGCTTTCAAAATCTATTTAATACAAGCTGCGTTAATCAGAATAGCATTAGAAACTGAGGAATATTTCCAGAAATAAGTGGTACATTATATTTTTTACTAATGAAAATATTGTTCTTTTTAAAATAATGAAGACTGATAGAGAATTTAGGCTACCATCTTCTCATTCTTTCCTGTTGCATCCTACTTTAGCCCTTGCATAATTTTACCTGATCTATAAATTTACTAGGTCACCTGACTGATATTTTGTACATATGGGCACATGAACTTTAACCAAATCTTCCACACTCATCACCATTTTTCAAGTTTTAAGGCAAAGCTAGTAGTGTCATTGACATTGACTTTCTTCCTTTCTCTGTCATAGGTCATCAGATTATAAATGATATGGACTTGAGAGGGAAAGAATGAGAACTGTTATACTGACAACTACAGAGGACAAGTTTTGGTAATGTCTGTTGGAGCTTTATACAGAATAATTTATCAAATGTCCAGTACTTGTATGCATTTGTTCTTCAGAGAAAGTTCCTAGAGCAGTGTGATTCATTACACCAGAATTTCAAAATTTAGGAATGCATTATTTGATTTTTTTTCTGCATACCTATACAAACTGGTGGGTTGGGCTGCCAGAAGTACCGATTTTCTACTTGAATGCAAGTTATTCTCTCATCTCCTTGCAGTTCATAACCAGGGTCACACTGAAAAATGACAGTGTCTCCAGGTTCTCTTCCATCCCCATTTCTAGTTCCATTCATGGGCACACCAGGATCACGGCAGGCAGTAGCTACAGAACCTAGCAGAGAAGGGAAAAAATAAAATGAAACTTTGAAAAAGTCAGCTTTTTAATCAATTTTTGTCCCATTTTATTTTTCTAATCAGGAAGCTCTGTAAATCCAAAATTTTCCTACTCACTTCAAAAATTTGGAGAAATCATCCAACAACCTACTGGTTTTGTACTAGTATTATGTTTTGCCACCTGCTTTAATTATTTAAAGTGTCTAATTTTTCTTTTTTTTTTTTTTTTTTTTGGAAAACATTCTGTGGAGCATTGCAATATGTAAAAAGGAAAGTGGCAGATTTCCTAGTACCCTGGGCACTTAGCACTTCTAACTTAGAGGGATTTTTGATATGAATCATGGAAAGAATGGATTAAGAACCTCAGGTTGTCCCATAAGCTATGCTTGTACACATATTCAGTTCTCCACAATTCCATAGTATGGTGTAACATTTAGTAGTGAATTTGGAAGTGCTTTTCTTTGATCACTCATATCTATACCCTTGCACATGAGGTGTCTGTCATGATAGGCTTTTAAAATAATATTAAAGAAATTACCTACACAAAAAATACACAGGGACATTGTCTGAGAGACTATACAGCTACAGATAATGCATAAGTACAGATTATTACTAGGACCACACTCATAACCACAATGACTACAAGAGAAGTATGAGATTTATAGGTATTTTCCATAGATTTAACATACTATGATCAACATATTATTTAATATATTATTCACCAAAATATGTAAGCCTATGTGAAAAGTAAGCACATCAATGCTTATTTAAGTAAATATTATTTCCTACTTACATTATAGAACTGCAGTGCTTTATATGTAGTACAGATAAATAACAAATATCAGAGTTGCCTGTGGAACTGGTCCCACTCAGCTCAGCAATCTGTGTAACATAAATGCAAATTGGCTGTACTAAGATGTAATTCAGACTCCCTCTTCCTGGGGAGCTAATACCAACACACAGCAATGTATTGATCTGAAATGCAAGTCGTTTATATATTTACTTTTTTTGAAGAAGAAATCTTGGTCTAGATAGGTTATTTCCCTAAAAAAACCACAAGTACCTTGCTTTCCAATACATACTTAATAAAAAATAAAAGAATTCGCTCTATAAAGTTATGGAGCTTTCCAAGGGGTTGTTCTTCCACATAAGATGTCCTGAGAACTGGGGGAAAAAAACACAATAAACCCCCACAAAAATCAGCTATGACCAGAAGGTTGGGAAATTTTTCCTCCTTATTCCTCAAAGATTAAATACTTCTTTAAAATATTAACTACTGCATAATAAATGAAATATAATGATTTTTAAAATATATAATCATGTAACTTTTTAAAATTTCTGCTTTAGACAATGATCAGGGCTCCTTTAAATAAGCTGCTGGTTTTTAATTTAGAAAAAATATTACTAAAATGTGGAATTACTAAATTTCACTGCACTATACTAGCAGATCTTGCAAATGTTGTATGCAGGAGAGTAAGATACTGGAGCTAGATCACACAGGAGTGAAATTTCATCAGCTATGAAAAGGTTGATAACAATGCAGATCAGAAGAAAAAATAAATCCTTACAGTAAACTTAGACTTAAGCAAGTAGTAAAACCAGTCTTATATTAATCTGTATTAGTCCCTGCTGAGAACACAGAACAAACTACATCTTCTGTGTAGTGTTGGCCAATCAGATCATGCCATATTAGAGACAAACTGTGTTCTGCCCACTTAAATATTATCTGCTTCAAATCCTGCCATAGAGTAACACTCCTGTGTTTTATTAAAAACATACTGAAATAAATTCTAGAAGAAAGAGGGCTGATAGTCACACAGAATTTGCAATCAGTCTTGAAGTGCTCAAGAGAGAAAGTTGTTGCTACAAAATTTGTTATTAGCTATACATCATATTGTTCTTACTAGATTGTATCATTCTGCAAAAGAATTGTATATGGCTGGAAAAGAAGCTAAAGGGCCACACAGCTCTATTTGGAATTCCTGTTACAAGCTGTTTGGTTTTTTTAATCACTTAGTAATAATTATACAAATTATAATACAAATTATATGATATGAGATATATATGCCAAACTGATAATCTTTTCCTTATTTGCCATGTAGAGTAGCCTTCTTGCATACCGGCATGTCTGTTCAACCTACTTGCTCCTTTTTTCCAGAATTTTTTTCCCAGAGGATTTGTGTTATCTCCAACCTAGGAGATATTCGAAGCCCTAAGCAGCCCTATCTGTTTGACTGTTCTGTGACCAGGGAGTTGGACTAGAGGTCTCCAGAGGTCCTTTCCAACCTAAACTATTCTATAACTCTTTTATCAACTTTGCAGATTCATATTAAATATGAATTAACTTTGCAAATTCATATTATTTTTATATAAAAATAAAAAGACTGCTTTAAGACTAATTTTGCATTATAGTGCTGGAATGCAAAAGGCAGATTCAAATGGAATTTCTTAACCACAGTTTTCTGTGATGTCTGCTCTACTCTTTATTTGTTTCATGTGCCTGACTCTAGCCCATCATTACTACTGTTAAAACCTGTGTTTGATTTCAGAGATCTCTATTATAATTGTCTGGATGGGGTGTGTTCTGTACTGCATTCTCAGTTCTGTTTGCGTCTTTATTCTGTTTATTTTTTAATATTTCTTTTCATTATCTACCTTTGGCCCATTTTTTTTCTGTCTCTTTCTGAAGTATCTATACCTTTTTATTTACGCAGTAAAGTATATTCAGCCCAGGTAATTTGATATGTGACTGTAATGTCCTAAGATGACAGCTTCATTTTCATGCAGGAAAGATACTTTGAAACATGGCATTAAAACTGTGACAAGGCAATAATAGACTCCACTGATGCTGGGATCAATATAATAAATGTCTTGGGATTTCTTGCTGTTAAAAGTGATTTCTAAATTTAGTTTTCTAATGCATGCCAAGTCTAATATCAGTAAAGAGTCTGAATCCCAACCCTGGGGCAAAATTACTTCTTCATTTTGATTAATTTGTGCATGTCTTCTGGAGAGAAAAGAAAGGGCAATTCTATCTGTTCATTTGAGAATTAAGGAAAAATCCACAAACTTTTAAAATATATTTTCCCTTTTTTTGTTCTTTTTTTTTTCCCCAGAGCACAGAGTCAGAGCATAAGTTCTAATTCTTCCAAATTTCAAGCTCTTCATAACACACAGTTTGTAAAAAAAATTATTAGCTTATTTAAATGAACATGTTCTTCTAAACTCCTATCACTTTAGATAAAGGCTTTCTACAAATGTTGGTGTTTCAAACTTCCATCATCCTGAACCTATCCTGACAGACTGCACCTTCAAAATTCAATCTGTCCCAGACTCCATGTAATACCTTTACCTATATGGACACTGCAGTCTCCCTGCATCTCTAATACTGTCTGAGAATCAGGTCAGCCTGGTATTTGCTATCTCAAATCGAACCTTCCATACAACTTTTCCTGAAGAAGAAAGAATAAAATAGCCACAGTGTTTTTATTCAGTCTTCTACCAACTGGAGCACTGCTGAGATAGATACACTCTTTTTTTTTTTTGTCTATTTTTAATTTCTGTTTCTGCTGTAGATCTAACAGAGATTTAGGAGCATAGCCATTATCATTCTTAAGTAAATTCTAACCATAGACTCAGTTTGTTGATTTTGCATGGCTTCATAGATTCTAAGTTTGTCAGTTATTTTTTGAAGATTAATATGGGAAAATATTAAGAATAAATCACAGAATCAGAATTTCATTTGGGACAATGCACCTCTCCACAAAAAGTTTAACCTTTTCCACAGTCAAGGTTTTCTAGGTTGTCTAGGCAAGTTCTCTCTTTACCTAACTCTTAGCTACATCATCTTAGGCTCTTAACTTTGGGTTTCATTCCTCTCAGATTCTGCAACAGTAAGTCATTTAGGAGGTGTAAGATAGGTCAGGTTTATTTTGCATGGGAAAAAACCCAAACAAAACAAAAACCCCAAAACAAAAAACTCCAAACCACAGCAATTAGTAAACTGGTGTAGATCACAGTTCAAATCTCTTCTGTTTAATTTGAAGCAGAAGATAGAATGCATATTGATGTTACTTCTCAGAACTTTCTGACTAGTTCAAGAGTCAATAGCTCAGAGAATGCAACACATATGCCTAGATTCAGGTCCTGTTTCAAATAACCATAAGTATTCTAAATGAAATAAAGACTTGGAAAGAAAATAGCTAGATCTTCAGTTTAAGTTTCCATTGCACATCTTCCAAGAAGATCAGACAACAGATGAAAATCTTGAATGAATTTCTGGAAGAAAAGAAGTCCCATGTTGAATGTCTAGAGCCGGGGCAGCAGATTGGCTTGCTTCTCTTGTTGCTGTATGAACTGTGAGAGGTGGTGGAGCAATAGGTGCTGTGGGTTGACAGTAGTAGCTTTCAAGGTCACACACTCTACACATTCTCAGAGCAGCAGCAGCAACCGCCTTGACAGTCCAAGGCTCTGGCATAGCCAGCAGGTTATTTTGCTGTCCAAAGCTATAGGAATAGTACTTGCTTCCAGATAGCGAGGCCCATCTCCACCATATTTCTATAACTCTCAGTGAACCTCTCTGAGTCTTATTTCCCTCTTACACTAAGCATTTACCAAATGCATCCTAGCACCAAGCCTGGCACCACACACCAGAACAGGAAACCGATAACTAAAGAAGGGTTATACATTGGAACAGGAAGGATAACACTCCCTCCCTGTAGCCATCCATGGGGATTTACCTGGCTGCCTCTGAACTCACAGGGACTGCAACTTGGCCACAGCACAAAAAGGGGTGTACAACACAAAGTTTGAAGGTCCTGACACCCCAGCTGTCCTCTGTACTTGTGTATTTGCCTTCGCAAACACGTAATTGTCAAACAGGTTGTGCGCATGCTATTGTCAAAAAAAGGGTTAAGTCAAGTAGATTGTTCTCTCCTGACAAACAAGTTCACCAAGCAAGTTAGAGGTTTCTTGTTAATTTGTGTACTTGTGTAATCCCTCAGCAGAGATTTCACTGGCTTTCCCCAGACTTACAAAAACAGGCAAGTCACAACACATAAAGTCATGTGAAAAGATGCATGCTGGAGACCGCTGCAAGGTCCTCTGCAAGGTAATGGCCATTGGTTTGTTTGTGGTTTTTCTTTTATTTTTCTTTCGCTGTTTCCCAGTGTATGCCAAATAATATTCCCATTTTGGTAATATTATCCTGATAATAAATAACCAGTGTGGTACAGTGTGGTACTGTTCTTTTAAACTGCTTTTGCATTATATATATGTGGGCACATGCACAAGCCTCATGCATCCACAACCACACATAAACCAATTAAAAAGTTTTTTCCAACCTGGAAAAAAGCATTAGAGGTGAACCTGACTAGCAATCTTTTGAAGACAGTTATAGAAAGTAAAGCCATGCCTGGTAATCCCTATAATATATTATGCTTTAAATATACATTTGACAAATAGGAAAAGGGGATTTTGGGGAAAAGCATCTACCCTTTGAAAATTACTACTAAATCAGGTGATTAGTCCAGGGATATGACTGGCTTGCACTCCATCCAGGAGCCAAGCTCCCTACAGCACAGGGACGAAGGATCTGTACAGGAGCCTTGTGCTGAGCTGAAATTGGGTTCCTGGGCAGGGGGGTTCCCAGCTGAGGATGCTTAGGGCTGGAAAACCTGTTTAGTGCACACAGAACCCTGACACAGGGAAAGATTATTTTCTTTAAGAAACTTTGAAAGAAAGCAAAAATAATTTAAGTTTTCAAAAGGTGGAAAAAGCTGAGTTGTAAAAAAAAGTTTAACTGAATTTGTTGCTCATAGAAAGACTTAAAAAATTACTTAAATTTCTGTGCGTAGAGTTATCTTCAAGGATCTTATTCTTAGCTATTGAAACACTATTTTAATAATTTTATTTGACATATATGACAGTTATTAGTCTTTTTAAAAAAAACAAACACACAAACCAACATAAAGTAAATTTGGCCAGGCCTTGAAAAAAAGAAAAAGAAACATCTTCCTGATTTGTATTTGCATCTTTCTCCTGCCACATATTTATACTTTTTTAGTTAAACTCTTATATATATTTGGTGTATATTGGAGCTCATTTAGAAATTCACTCCATACATAGTTTAATCAGTATAGATTCACCTGTTAGATTTTTCAGGAAGACTCAAAAATAGAAGTAGTTCTGAAAGACATCACAAATTTACGGTTACCATAGATGCCAAGTCCCATGTTATTAAATATATTATATATCTTTATGAAACCTGGAGATGTATACTTCTGTGTTTCCAACAGCAATGGTTTGTATGACCAATAATGATAAGTTTTAGAACGCTTACCTGACAACTCAATTTGGAAAACACAGTCTACTTGGCCAACTGCACATGTAAACATTATTTCTTTGCTATTATATTCAGAATTTGTATCCAGATTATTTTATGCATTCTACTGATTATCAGTCAAAAGTATTTAGTATCAATTGTCAGTTGAACTTGTTTTAAAAGTGTTGTTTACACTGTAATCTGGTATAGTCTCACATCTTCTTCTTGTCAGGGGAACAGTAGAGATCAAATTCTTTCCTAAGGGACTTTATCTGATTTCACTGTCAGATACATTTTAGTTCTTAGGGAGATAACAGACACAGGTTTAATGAGATAATCTAGTTTTATTTTTTTCTTATAGTTTTTGTTGTCAATTCACGTTAGTTGTTAAAATGCTTTTTGTTAAAACTATCTGAAATAGTACACAGCTCTTACCATGTGTTATTGGACAACCTTATGAGCTATTTTCTCCCAGCTCATAAGTAGATCTTTTTCCATAAATATGAACTCTTCAGTTCTGAACATCTATTATCCCTTAAGCATTTGCTCATAGCTTTGGCACTGAGTATGAAACCCATCCCCCCCAAAATTAATTGACATATGGTTTCAGATAATTGCTGGAACTTAGCAGAAAATGGATACTGTGACAATGTGTAATCATGCTGGCAATGAATTCCAGCTGGGGAGAAGTGTTTTGAAAATCTTAATTTCATTTAGATGGCATGTTTTAGCATTTAGGGGGTTTTTTTGAACTATAGGGGTTTAAGCTTTTTATACCAGATCTATCCCTATTTCAGATGGCATATTTCTTTATGCATGTATATGAATACAGGGAGACAGAAATAGCTTCTCAGAAAGACACAATCACCAACCAGGATCTTGGACCACACAAAAGGGCTACTCATGCATTAAATAATCTGACCGATGATCACCCATTTTTTAATACCTTTTCTACTGAAAGGATCATTAAGATTATCTGAGTGAAAATACATCTGTTTAATTTGATTCTTTACAGAATAGTGTGCAACCTGTTCTGTTGCAACCGTTTTTCAACAGAAAACAGCAGTGCTAGTTTGCCTTGTTCTTGATTTTGCACTCAAGGTGAACTGAAATCCTCTGAAGAGAGGGGGCAGATTGCTCAGTTTTTGTTGTTGTATACAGCTTTTATTGACTTATTGCTTTAATTTTTATTTTGTATAATAATTAAACAGTTTGGCAATGGTACAGAATTGACCTCATTTGGTAACCTTTTGTCCATACACTTGAATGTCATGACTCTGATCTTTGTTATGATAACTAAAATTTTTTATTTAGGAAAGCATTATACTATGTTTTCCTAAATACTACTATACTATTATACTACTTCCTTTCACTCACAAAAAGTTGCAGAACATTGCCAGAAAACAGCTTCTGTTTTCTTTAGTCTCATATACAGATAACACCTTCGCAGAACAACAATGGGAATACAAAGAAGAATAAAGATCTGATTCTTATTTTTATTTTCTTTTGCAAGGTTTTAAAATTTGTCTATGTAAATGAATTATATCTCAGACGGCATGTCTGAATATGTTCAGCCAATAACTGAAGTTACCAGTCCACAAATAATTTTTCCCACAGTCATATATAGAAGACTGAAAGATAAGCATTCCTTCAGTCAAATATCTTTTCCAGATCTGTCCTTTAGGAGGTCAGGCAGCTTACTGGAATGATTTTAAGAAAACCAAAATGTTTCTATGGCAATAAAATAGCAGCAAAATCTCCCTTTAACTATGTTACAAAACACCCAGCCCTAACCAGGAATGGGGTATCAGGGAAAGTAGGAAAATACAGTGAACTGACAAACTTGAAGTAACCTCCATTTAAAGAACTATTCTCAAATCTTAAGAAGAAGGTGTATATGGAATATAAAAATCCACATATAGAATTTGAAAGAATTACAGCTAGAAAAGGAGGCTCTGGATTCCTCTAGTGAAAGCTTTTCAAAAGGCAGCAAGAGTAGTTACAGAGCATGACAAAGTTTCACTGATCAACTGTAAATCTAGTTTGAGATGCCTTCAAGGAATTTCACTTACATAAGTATATTTTGGCCATTCTCACAAAATATCACTTCTCTCTAGATACATTTTTGTGATACATTCATTCCATTACAAGCTAGCAACAAAACTTCCAAAACACCTTTCCTTCTTATGGTATGGATTACATACAATAGAAAATACATTTTGGTTGCACTCATTGACTGAAAATGAGAGATACGTAAGTGAGAGGAGGAAAAGACCTTGGAGAAAAAGAAGGTAATTCTCACAATAGCTGTCCTTCCTGTACATTTATGCATTCTACTCTAATCTGAGTGCAGAAAAACGATAACAGTCCTGAAGATGTATCTGTACTTGCAGGAAAAAGCCCATCACATGTATGTGTGCTCACTCACTTGCGCACGTGTGTGCATGCATGCATGCATATGTGTGCCTGTGTATATTTATAAAGGATGGCACACAGATCTTAAATAAAGGAAACTACTGATATGGAAAATGTTGAACAGAAAATGCCTCTCCAAAATAACATTAACATAATACCAGAAATTGTCAGTGAAAACAGAGAACAAAATAAATATGGCATCTCAATTATTTACCATTGGAAAATGGTTTCCCTAGTCATATGATTGAATGTCAGCTCCATACTGTTATCATCCGTGTTTTGTACCAAATACTGAACAAGGTGATACCTTTTTGGAGAATACTGCAAAACAAGCTCAATACTAGTCTCTTACATGTAAAACATACTGTAAAAAGATATTTCAATGTGGCAGGATGAACTTCATATACATTTAAAGATGCAAAATGTCACCTTTACATGGTTTCATCAGAATAATTCCTGTAAACTTCAGCTAATGAATTTGCCAGTCACACTGCAGTTTGCTTGTATTTCTATGTAAGTTTGCAAAAAAAAAGGGCTGTTGAATAGTCAGTGTAGTGTATGGATGCAAAGACTAATTTTCAGGGTGAAATCTCCACAAGACAAGTATTTTGGGAGATGCTTCTTTGTACATAGAAGACAAAAAGTATCAAGGCCTGGTCTCATGCAGTTTTGCTCACTTATTGGTAGTAATGGAAATGCAAGGAAGGGAAAGCAGCAGTGAGATTATACTTCTTATCCAGTCCATCATGGCACCATTTTGGTCCCAAAGGAGCCTAAAGAAGCAAACTATTTTATTATGCGTAGGCTACTATTTGATGATGAGGCTTCCTTATTCCCTCATTCTCTGAATTGCTACTGTGACTAAAATCATACAACTGCTTATGTGGATACAGACCAAATTGTAGAACCCTTCTATTCATGTCGCAGCTATCTGTTAGGAAGACAACTGTTACACAAAATAGCTTAACCCATATACTTTAGACTATATTTTTTACTATCTAATACAAAATGGAAAATAAAATATGTGTTATTAATTAAATCCTCAGCATATCTTATCTGGAATAATTTAAAAGATTTATACAAATGTACTAGCATAGAAACATTTGACTGTCTTGTGCACAATTTTGATCAATAGTTAACTTTAAAGAATTTAATGAAAGAGACTGGATTAACCAAAGAGAAAAAGTTGATGAGGAACTTAAAGAGAATCTTTTCTGAAACAGAAAAGTAGTTTCATTCATAACATTATGATTCCACATGAAGATAATTTTGCACTTCCAAGTTTATTTTGTTTTATAGACAATTATAAAAATCTGTAATGGATTTTGTTTTCAAGTAAAGTGACCCACCATAATGACAGATTTTATCTGAGAAACCTAAGGTACAGTGTTCAATTTTGTACTGCTTTAATAGAAAACATACCAGCAGATTTTTCAGCAGCAGAGAATAGATTTCACATACATTAAACTGAAAGACAAACATAAAACAATCTGAGACACATGACATTCCCAGTTGGGAACCAAATCAGCTTGAGCTCTCTAAAATGCCATGTCACAAGTCAGACAAAGTCTATTTTACACTCTGTGTCTGTAAATTTAGGGTGAGTGAGTAGGCTTTGTATTGATGTAAGTCACAAGTGTTTGGCCAAACTATGTTGTATGGTGTTTAAATTGAGGATGTTCAATGTTCAATATAATTAAAATAAGTTATTTTTATGGTGACATGGCAAAGAGGTTTATTTATTTATTTATAATTTTAAAAGTACTTATAAATTATTCTGTTTCTTTCAATACTTCCTTTCTGCTTTCATCTATCCATACCATAACTCCAGCCATTATCAGGGCATTTTACAGGGAAGCACTAACTCGTAGTATTTGTCTCCATAAAATACACATATCCTGTATATTGAACTAAGAGATAACAGCTACGGAGCAGTTAATGTCATTTACATTCCTGTGACAGGAATGACATTTTTGCCATCAAAAACCTGTAAGTAATTTTTCCTTTTACTAATACCTGCTACTTAGAAGAAAGGCAACAGCTGATTAAAGGAAACAAATTTATTCAATGGCTTCTCCTTTTAAGCCTCTTGATGCTAAACACAAACCAAAACAAAATGAAACCAAGCCCCCCCCCCCCCAAAAAAATGCAAAACAAAACAAACAAAAAAAAACCACAAACAAAAAACCCCAAGAAAATGCACACCAACACCACCCCCAGCAAAACAAAAACACTGGGCTGTGAAGTATGAACATTCACAGCTATTTCTGATAGGAAAATAGTCATCCTGAAATCTCTAAATCTAAAGGAATCCTCTCAAAGTTGAAATAAATTAGCAAACCAGAGTATGAAAACATTTTAGATGAACAGCTGTTTCTGCTATGGAATAGACATGAGGAAGAATAAATACTATCTTACTGCCTCCAGAAAAGTGAAGCGGTTAGGAAGTGAGCCCTATACCAGCAGTGCTAGTAAACAGCACTCTGAGAAAGAAAACAGTTAAATTCGCCAAATCCATTCTCAGATCACCTTCAAGTTAAACATGGCAGAAGTAGAGATCTCTATTACTGTAAAACCAGAGAAAATAAAGAAAAAAAAACCCAAAAGGGTGTGTTCAACATCAAAAAATCTTCCTAAATGAGACTGTGGTGAATACATCTTTCTTTGAACAAAAAAAGATCCAACAAAAAAAACCAAACCAAACTAAAAAACCCACCCAACAATGTAAACAACCAACCAACTGAAAAAAAAACCAACACAAGACATTTAGAAGACATTGTGGCCATAAATCAGCACTAAACAAACTAAATATAGAAAGCTGACTTGTAAGCATTTAATCATTACATGTAATCAAAATAGTATCATGTGTTATTATTATAGACTGGAAATTAATATTTCCAAACTTAAGCTACCCAGGTAGGTATCTGACACAAGTTTTCTAGGTTTTTTTCTGTAGTCTACACAGACAACTCCAAACAGCTATTCACCCAGTCTTAAAATGAGGAGGGACAGCTGTAGTGTGACAGTAGAGTAAATCCAAGCATTTTAAGGCATATCCTGTTATACAGAAATTGCTGTTGTATGATATAAAGTACTGCTAGAGCATCTATTTACAAAAAAAGCTCCCAAATACTCAAACCATTGCCTAGCTGCCTTAAAATGCTCCAGAAATGCTCTATATTGTGTGCTGTTTAATTAGTCAGAAATGTGACTACACACTTAGGCCTGAGCAGAATTCAGTCTGTAATGCTGAGTGACTCAGTAGTGCAACTATTAACGGAGAAATGATGGCCTGTGAAAGATGAATACAGATCCTTCCATTCTTCATATATGATAAATGGCACCTGAATTGTTAAAGCTAGCAGACAGGAAAATTTCCTGTAATACCAGATTCAAAGGCTCTTGGAATCTATGGAAGCAATCTCATCAACCTCAGTAGGATCAGATCTGATATTACACATGCATATTAAAGGGACTAAAAAGATTATTTTAAGCACACACAATTATTTGCACTTTAATGTTCTCACTCAACTTTTCTTCAGTTTTCCTTTTCTGTCTTTTCCTCTCTCAGCTACTTCTTTCGGCTTGGTGACATGAGGCAATGTCTGCTGAAGAAAATGTTTCACTGTGCTTAATGCTTCTGTCTGACCCTTAAATATACAGTGTGTGTCTCTGGCAAATACATACTTGTTCACTTCTCTTTCTCCTTCACTTTTCTTGAAGGTCTAATTTTCTGTTTTGTCCAGAATTTACTGACCTAATGAAGTTACTGCTGATTTCATTGGCGTTTTTCCAGTATCTATTGGGGTCTTCACTCTTTGTCTCTAACAGTTCAGAGAAGATATGCTGTAACATACAGCTTCCTGTTTGCATACGGCTTGTGAACTATTTTCAACCTTTCACTCTTCTTATTTAAGGGAAGACCTCTGGCACCTGTTCTCTGGCTACATGATTCAATCTGTTCATCCCATTTCGACATGTACCAAAATCCTTATCCTGCAATGTTACTGTTAAACCCCCAGAAGTCCTTATTTTTCTTCTACACATACATACAAAGTTTTTTAAATATTCTGCTTTATTACACATCATTGTGTACTCTGTGATTCAGGATTCGTGGGCTCTGCTTTCTATTGTGTTCCTTCACTGTCATCTCAAAGGAGACCACAGAAACTGAAAGATTTTAAAGTTTATATTACGAGATTCCATAGTCATGGTTTGCAGATGTCCAACAAGAAAATTATACACTACACATCAAAGACAGGACTAGACCAAAGATCTGCTCTGCCTAGTGATGAGAAGTGAAGTAATGAGCAGTGGCATTTATTTCTTTGTTTACATTAGATGTATAAAACAAGCTGTACTTTCAGTAGTCCTAAATACTTGATGGTGGTGGAAAGTACAGCAGCATGCGCAGGCTGAGCTTCCTTATTTTATCACAGACCCATCACTGCCTTCTCCCTCTAGAGTAATGCACAATTTTACTAACTTAGAAAATTTATCCTTGTCAGCCATAAAAAATTCTGCAGTATTCCTTAGAAGTTCAGCATAAAATAAATAGTTTCCTTCATGTTAACTAATTATGAAAAGAGATTATGAATGTTAAAATCATGGAAATAGTTCTACTATTTCAGATAACAAAATCTCAGGTTTTTTTCTCCCCCAAAAGGCAAGAGAACAAAAAGAAACAAACAAAACAGAATGATCGAGGTAATGGGCAAGAAAATCTCATTTTGACTCACTTCTCCTTCCTATACCCTAAATTTTAAAAGATTAAAAGCTTTGTTCCTTGTAAGGATTGTGTTGGGCAGCCCTAGATAGAGACAATTCTAATAGTACCAGCTGTAATACATAAGACTAATTAAATTACAATTTTCTTTCTACTATCTACATAACATTTCGGATTCTCTAGGATTTCCCTATGCCCCCCCCCCCCCCTCGTAATTTGATGAAGGATGTTATCTCACTTGTAATTTATCTTACCAGATACAAATTAATTATATATATATATTTGATGATTTGTAAAGGAGTCAAATACAAATTATACCACTTTATCAATGGTGAATATTTTCATTCATTAAATAAATGACAGATGCAGAAATGTGTATGAACAGTTGTTAAAATGAGATAAAAAAATGTACGGAATGGGTAAGAAGGTTAATCCACTTTTTGGAAACAGATTTTTAGTGTAAAGATTTAGAAAATAACATATTAAGAAAAACATTCAAGGTCTTAAAAAGGGTTGAACATAAAATATCTGTTGTCATTGAATAACATTCCTCATGAGGTAAAAAGGCCAAAAAGCCAGTTAAATACTCATACCTAGTTTCATGAAATGCCAAGAGGAAAGTAAAAGCAGATACCTCCTCTGTGTGAGCTTCCTGTTTGTTAATTACACTGTAGGTAAAGTATGCAGACACCGTCTGTTTCACTCAGACAACATTATATACTCAAAGAAAGTATATGAAAGCTTGAAACAAAGTTGCACAGAATTATCTTTCTCTTTATTCCATCTCCTCAAATACATTTCTTTCCAGGTTAGTAAAATAATATGTCCATACAGCAGTAGTGTAATTCAGGTTGTGTAACGATTTATACATTATTTTTAAAATCTTAACTTAGAAAAAAAAACCACAACAAAACAACTCTCTGATTCCAATAGGGAATATATACCCAGACTGTGCAACATCAAGTATTTGAGAAGGATGACTTCGATTTTGTGAACCTGGACTGAAGAGTAAGAGAAATGCTGAGGCGGTAACACTTCATGGATCCTTTAAACTGTCATAATTAGATCTCAACAGACTGCAAGAGCATGGAGAATTAAATAAAATACTTCTCCTTTCAGATGAAACTCTAAAACCACTTTTCAGGTAAAGCACTGGAAGTACATCAGTAGCTGCTTTATGGCTTTACTCCCATGTCCCATCCATTTTTTCTTGCAACTCCATTCTTAGTCTGCATCAACCTCTTTTTCCACTCAGCCTAAATGACTGCCTGAATAGTGCATAATGTTCTCCCCTCCACCTTTTTGGCCTCAACATTAGAAAAAGGAGCATGTCTGAGGATGGAAAGCAGATATGTGAGACTCCCAAACAGGCTTTGGAAGGGGGTAAGGTAGTAAAATCGCAAAAATATTTTGGAGCCAAGGAATTAAAAACTCTATTCATGGCTTCAAAAACCAGCCGGAGCAGAGGTGCTCTTTCACTACAAATTAAATATCTTTTACTTTGCCCTGTCATTCACATACATCATTCTTCCTTCAAATTACTGTGTTCACACATGTATTTCTCATACACATAGAAAGAGTAAGAGTAGGGGAAAACAGGGGCTAATAAAGCTACCAAGCACAGGAAGCACAACAAGGTAAATAATGTCATCGAGAGTCTGTTTCAACCCATGTCAGAAACATTGCTACTGCTAGACAAAATTATATTAGAACAGATCCTGCTAATCTTGAAAAAATATATATAAATTTCACTAACCAGAAATAAAAGGTCATAATGGACCTCATTCAATGAGGTGTTCTGTTTCAGTACTAAAACTGTCTAAAGGGGTTTAATAACAGTAACTGTTTAGATTTGTCATCATCCTGCCTGTAATAAGATGAAATAGTGCTAGAATGCAAAAAGGAGAAGGGCACTGCTGTCCCTGCAGTGTTACTTCCCGTTTCATCCTATACAAGCACAGCAGGAATGAAAACTCTGCACAGATGTCTCTGAAAGCAGAAACAGGTTAGAAAATGATAGCGCCTTTAACATGCCTACATTACATACATCCTTTGTGAAAGACACTAGTCATAACTATGAGCATTCTGGCACTGCCCCAGCTGCCCTTGAAACGAAGCCAAACTAGAAACAGACGTGTGGGTTGTTGGCTGTTTTGTTTTGTTTTGTTTTGTTTTAATATAAAAATCTAACTTCACAACAAATCTGTAAGTCTAGGCCAATTCTTTCCCTAACAAAGTCAGAAATACTGTAACTATTTAGGTTGTTCCCAGCACTACAGTTATCCGTGAGTGAACTACCTTATAAAAAAAATAAAAATTAAATTAATCAACTTACTTGAAAACTGTATGGCAAATCCAGATTTGCTGATATAAAAATCTGTGTCAAACTGGATAGTTACTATGTTGAGTGTACTGTGAATGCCTTCAGGAACAAGGGATCCACTAATTTCTTTTAGTAACATCTCATTCTCAGGCGGACCATCCCAAACTCGTAGAATGTCATGGGATGCCTCAGTATCAAAAGCAAGAAATTGGAGGCTGTAAGAATACCATGATTTTATTGTCAGCTTTCATTTTATGCAACATGTCTTTAGCAACAAAACTAAACCAAAAAAGCAAATAAACTTTGATTTCCAAGGGCTGTTTTCCATGATGGTTCACACCTTTACGTTTGGATGCATAAAAGCCCAATATAGAAATGTATTTGAAAGAAAAATACTAACAATATTTGTCTACCATGAAATAAAATATTACTTTAGCCATTCAAATAATCTCTAAGTATCCACATAATCCTTTCAGAAAAGTTTTGCTTTTCTTAAAACAATATTATGTATCACATTCTCATAAAAACAAATTAAATAGAACTGCAAACTCATGCAATTAATGATATAGTGTGAATAAACATCTAACTGATATGAACTATTGAAATACAAGGTTTTTTTTAAAAAATGTAGACTCTTGTACTAAATGGTTCTGATGACTGCAGCACTTTTTACGTATTCAGTCTTATAACTTTGGCATTAAAATAGCATTTGTATTAAATATTTTTAATCAGATTTCCATTTACCTGTTATAGATTGTTTATATATTTGCAAATATACATATATGAATTGGTTTAAAATTCAGCGTTTCACAAAATGATTATTGAAAAAGACAGTTTCAACACAAACCTACATATTCAAACTTACAATGCCAAAAATTCTGGCCTTGAGATACATCTTAAATTTTAAATCCTAGGTCACTTTTTTTCTCCACTGTACAGGCAAGATTTGATTATTATATAATCAAAAAGTCTGTTGTAATTATAAGATTCTTTTTCAGTACCTGACAATATTTCCTGGGTCTACTTCAATCACCCACATGCAACGCAGATTGTTGTCATATGGAAAAGGATAGCCAGGAGATAAGATTCTTCCCGATGATTCTCCTTTAAAACGGCCCCCACATTCAGCTAATAAAAAACAACATTACGCAGTGTGTTACTTTTAATTCATTACAGATGGTCTTCCAGCAATCAATTTATATATCTGCACTCTTGCTGAATAAGTGATAAAACTAAACTGACTGTATGCCCTAAGATTATAAAACAACATATAAGGACTTGAAGTGCCTTAGGAAAGGAACCTGTAAATTTGGTTTTATTTGAATATTTCTGTTTTTCTAATAATTTTGAACACGACATAATAATTAGAAAACATACCATTATATAATGAACATAGACTTTTATTTAAAGAAACCCCACAAACCAAGAACACCATGATACACTAAAAAAGTAAAATTAAATTAAGGAAACAAAATAAATTAGTAAAACCAAAATAAAATATGTTGGGTTTGTTGTTTTTTTTTTAAGAGAGGAAACATACTAAATAAAAGCAGGTTATTCAGAGAGAAAATCAGCATTGCAGCCTAGAAAAAAAAGTTGTAAAACTTCTTACTCAAAATTTGTCCTCACAGTGAAGCCACAATATTTCTTGGAGGATAACAGATGGCAAGTAGCTCCCTCTTAGATGGCCTCAACCAGTCACTAGGCAAAACTGAGTATTTAATAATCTTAATCTTTGAGAAAATCTGTTTGGGATTTTTTTTTCCCCATGTAGACCCCTGAGACCTTTACAGTGTTCCTATGTTGCTGTCCTTCATTTTAAAGTCCCTCTAATGCTTTCTCTCTTGTGAAGTGCAAAGCCAAAATAATGCATCGATTAGATCTCTTGGTAGAGCTAAAATGCAGTTTTATTTTGATTTAACGTCACTTAAACTATTTAGTTGAGAGATTTATAACCTTATGATCTGTAAGTTCCGTGATAAAGTATAATTGAAATGCTACTCTTGATGGATTTTTCTGACATAATAAAAGCAAATTTGCAGAGGCAGGTGGCCTTTCATATCTTTTTAAACTACTTTGGCAATCTGTTAATTCCTAAATACTCCTAGAAACATTTTGTAACTATTCAGCTCAGAGGATAGCGTAGTCTGTTATTCTTCTAGTAGAGTAAGAATATAGAGTACACTATAAAGAAAAAATTACTCACTGACAAACTGAATTAAATTTTAAATTAACTAAATATCATCCAGGACCACTGAACAACTACTAAATTATAATTTCCAATTTTCACAGAGGATAATCGGTTTGGTTTTTAATTGTGAGTTTTGAAGATTTCCTCTCCCCAGTGGTTTATTTCTGCCTCTCCAGCAAGGTTCCATCTCCCCAGTTTTGATTGTTGCTGAATCAGCTGTGCAAGAGGTGACTCCTCAGAAAGCAGCATCCTGTTGCAATCAGAAGTAACAGAGCAAAACCCTTTTTATCTTACTTCTCCAGATTGCTTTCTATGAAGACAATTGTGATTAAAAAAATCTTAATTTTACCTTCAAGTGTCAATGCTAAAGATTCTGATATGGATTTTAAAGGAAATATATATTATACTACATTTCTTCCTGCAAATTCCATGTATGTTGTCTAGTAACATTTACTACGTTTAAGATTTACGATTACTATAACTGCTTGAAAACAGTTTTGTTAGTCTTGTCAATATCGCATTCTTCAATAAAGTGATACTAAAACAAGAACAGTAACATTTTTGAGCCAATTTCTGATAGTAGCAGCAAACTAAATTGTCTCTTGACTTACATTGGTCATAAATATCCAGGAAATAATTTTATTTGTACATGCCAACCTAAAATATTTCATGCAAAGCATCACTGTTTTCACAGATTCTTGGGGTTTGAACAACCTGTAGACCCTAAAAAAAATCTTGCGGTGGGCTGGGACCAAGTTCTTGTAAGCATGAAACTTGAGTGCATACAGCTACCTGACTCAAAAAAGTACTTCAAAAATAAAGGGCATCAATGCTGCAAAAAACCAATATTTTTCTTTTTTCCATTTCCTTTCATAGCAAAGAAGCTTTGTTTTAATCTGATTTTAACTCAAAGTGAATGTTGAAGGAAAGATTCGTATAAACAAGAAATGTTAAAACAGTTTAACTGCTGATTCTTCTTCATCTCATGCTGTTTAATCCATCACTGAATTTAAAGTCTCAAAAACAGTTTTGATCATGGATGAGTAATAGATGTTCAGACTCAGGCTGTTGTTTGGACATATTAAAGAGGTATCTAAAAGAGGTCTCAGGCCTGTACAAAAACCATTGAGATGCAATTTTATTGTTTTCTTTGGGGAACATATCTAATTTGATCATGTTTTTTCTTACTGATCTTCTTGCACATTTCTTAACTGCCGTTCTGCTTCCCAGTTCTCTTCTAGTTTATTACCTCATGTTATATCGTTACTAAGACATCATTAATCTTTTAATATATATTTTTCAGCCCAAGAAGACATCAACTAATATCTATGACCTTTTATAGGATTCATACTGTATCTCTTCAAGAGTATTTAAAAGCATCTGCAGTGATGTAGAAGGTATGTGGAATTTAAGGTCATTATTAACATTTGGTATTCAGAACCTTTTTTGATTTCTTAAGCTTGTCTCTACAAAAAACTCACTTTTAAAAATTAGAATGATTTTAAAATTTATTTAGACAAATCTATGAAATCCTGAGGTTGGGATGAATACTACTGCTGATACAGACAGCAGCTTTACAACTGTTTAATTCTCTGGATGCAAGTAACATGTTTTACTACTTGGCTATGATAAAATACCTAACTGAAATAAACAAAATCTATATAAATAATTCCTAAGTTCATTTAAATTATTACATCTATGTACTTTTGTTTGCATAAAGAAGAGCAATACATGCAAATACATGATATTCTGAACTGTATGGTTAAGTAACCTCCCTGTAAATAGCAAACTAATAGATATTTTTTGAATAAGATTAAGTTAAAACTCAAGAAATTTATACTACATATTGATTCACATTGTAAATAGGTTCACCTATGCAGAAGGTTTTGGAATAATTATAATGTAGTTTCTATAGAGTCTTAATAGAGTGCTTAATTTGAGTAATTTTTTTTGAAAGATAGTGATTTGAGTTGGATGGTTTACCAGCACTGCAACAAAAAAGAATATAAAACCTTGAGTATATGCAGCATATAATCACTTTTAAGTGACATCCAGATTCAGCTTTGGATTTCAGTTTGTTGACATTTTTTGTTAGCTTATATCAACTCTGAATCTGGCTCACTTCCTAATCCAAGGTGACCAACTTGTATCTTTTGAGCTGTATGCATCTATTTTGGAGACAGACTACTGAATAACCTAAATCCAGGGACCTTCCTCCAAACAGCCTCTATCATATAGGAGGCAAACAGCAGCAGTGTTTCTCTCCCATCTGTGGCCTATTCTAGTGAGCCCCTTGCACTAGACCTTTTAGATTTGCACTGTACGAGGTTTTGAATATTTGCTTAGAACATGAGAAAGTTGAATCTCCCACAGTTAGTGTAAACAGTGCACAGTACATAATCTAGATAATCAATAAAAAGAAAGGAAGGAATAACTTGAGACATATTTACCTCAGTTTGTTTTAAAACTAAGCAAGAAGTAACTCGTGTATATATATATATATATCTCCATATCTATATCTATATATATATCCCTCTGAGTGGTACTATGGTGATACATCCCACAATTTTTAATCCTTATAATGGAACATAAAATGCAATTTGTTGTTCAAACTTTTAATTTCAACTTTCTAGCACCTTCAAATTTTGTTTGATCTTTTTATGTCAATTTCCATTGTAGGTTCTTTGTACACTTCTTATTTGCTACTTGCACATTCCATTACCATGCCTTCCACCTAGTTCTTTGGTTTTACATATCCTAAATGATGTAGAAATTAGTTAAGTCTCATCACAAATCTGGGATTTAAGCATTTATCTCTAATTATTACTCTTAGAGAGCTGTTCAGTTCTTATTTGCTGCATATTTTTCCTAAATGGTCTTTGTGTCTTGATAAAGATAAGCTAAAGTACACTGTTTTCTGTCAAACCTAAATCTAGGCACAAAGTGCATTTCACCTGTTGCTTCCCCTACTCACTCAGTCCCAATTTCCTATAAAGGGAGATGAAAACAGAAAAAAATTAGTAGAATGATTAAGTCTTGTCTTCTTTTTTCTCTCCTATGGAAGAAATGGAGCTTGTAGATAACTGCACAAATTATAAAGTGATTGTAAGACTATAATAAAGTGTAACATATTGTGTTATTCATCACAGCAACATAACAGAAGCCAAGTGACAAAAATACCATATAATTCTATATCACTTCATAATTTTAAGTTTTTATTTTAATTTATTTTATAGTATTTATCTGAAAATATATGAAAAGTTTTCTAGCTTAATGTTATTTATATAAAATTAGAAAAAATATATTAGTTTTATAACACCTCATAAAACTTACGTAGTCCTGACTTTCTGATCGAACTGCCTTTTTATGTTGACTATTTGCTGACTATAACTAGATTTTCACATATTAGGAATTTCAGTATGCACAAATGTTTAATAATTACTATTTGTTTTAAACCTAAAGAAGGCAACACCACTCACATAGTCTTAGATGAGATTTATGCAGACAGATCTGCAAATCTATGTGTAAGTAGATATGTATACATACAGATCAGATTTCACATAGATCCAACAATCCTTACAATATTTTCTTTCTTATTTTCAGATAATACTTTAAGTAAATAAAAAAAATAAGAGTCTAATACCAATACAGGATGGCAGAGGATAGTCCCATGCCCTTCTTTCCCCAGTCATACACTTTAGAAGGCTACTTCCATGGAGTGTATAACCTGGATTGCATCCATAAATTATAGTGCTTCCAGCAAAATGGCCTTGGTCACTGATTTTATACCCAAACTGTGGCACACCAGGGTCCTCACAATGTGAAAGCTCAAAACCTGTGGTGGGAATAAAACATTGTAGTTACAAAATCAACCAGATAAATACATTAATGAAATTAAAACTTTCTGTTTTCCTATGGAAATCAAACGTTTTCAGACTTAAAGTAACAACATATTTAAGGGTTCTTCTCTGTTTTTAAACAGTCTAAGTAGGATAATTGTCTATACCCCTCACTTAGAGTATGCAAACCAAACTGTGTCATAACATCATTTCCTAAAAGTCCAATTAAAGACTGAGAAGAAAGCTCATTATTATTATCAATCACTTCTAAAATGGTATGATAAATTATAAAATGGCAGTTAAAGTGACGGTTCATTTATTTTGATGACAGTCTAGTTTGTGAATAGATATTTAAAGGCTCATAAACAAAATTGCACAACCAATTTGTTTGTTGTTACTGTGCACAGTAACACCAATGGCACAATAGTACCTATGGCACCAAAGAAATTCTGTTATATTCATTAATCCCTACCCTAATCCTGCATTCAGTAGTTTGTTAATTTAAGAACTACATGATAGTTACAATGGAACTGCAATAGGAAGCAATGATAACCATGACATAAAGAATTCAAGCCAAACAATTTGGACATTTCTGAGAATTAGATGTGGAGCAAGGAGGAAACAAAATGGCTTGAATTGTACAGAAACAGAGAAGCATATTAACATTTGGGGAAACAAACTATAATCTGGGAGAAAAATTTTCTATGCAAAGTAAGGTTTTCTTTTATTAACCGAGAAGCAGCTCGAAACCTCACTTTGTTCAAAATCAAATGTATTTTATCAATATCATGCAGGTCAAAATGTTTGTAGGTAAAAAAGGCACTTTGTGTCAGATTGGTATTCCTATATGTAGGTAAAATGGGAAGGTGACATGAAGGATTTTTCATGTCTGCATTGTTAAGTGGTCTTACAAAACACTTGTCCATCTGGTCACCAGTTGGAAGTCTTTCACAAACTATCCTCAGGTGCTGAATCATTACTATTGACTGATTGAAAAAACATTCATTATTTTATTTCACAGACATAATGTTTCAGGTTGGATAAGGCTGTTTGCTCACATAAGGAAAAAAATGTGTCAAATACTGTACCTTCCCAGTTATTCATTCAGCTCATTTAATGTCTCACTGAAAATGGTTTGCCTTCTGAAGATCCTCCACCACCTCTGAGATGACCTTTTCTCGTCCCTAGCACTGCAGAAGCTCTAAAAGAGGCTAACATGAGTCCCAAATGAAGACCTTTCTTTGATATTGCCATTCTGGATGCTTACTGACCACTTAGAATTTCCTGTCCTCTAAGAAAATTGTTGATCATACCGTGTGATAAGAAGTTAACATGTGCCCTTATCCCTCAGACAACCTTGTCTCTGGACAGTCTGCTTATAGACACAGCACCAAAGTAGTCTTTTTAACTGACCACTTCCTTCTTGAGGGTGAAAGTGTAACTCCGTTGCCTAAGCGTAGGTACTAGCAGCATTTTTGCTGCCCTAAGTATATTTCAGCTATCCAGACATTTCTGGCATTTGTGGCAACAGGACCAAAGGGAAATCTGTATCCTTTTGGAGAAGCACCTGGTAGCTAGGGGCATAGTGAAAGGGATATAGACTGGCAATAGTTGGTTCTTTTAAGCAGCTGAAGGAACATGAATGCCACAATGTACCCTTGAAGACACAAAGTGTTTTATTATAGCTCATGGGGATATTATTTACTGCTTAAAAGCATCAGGGTAAGTCCATGGTACTTTTGGAAGGTTTCATTGTCTACATCTATGCAAAACAAATATTAGCTATCTTTCCCAAAATGGGAAATGGCCAATGGGTGATAATCAGTGGCACAAAGTCTAGTTGGAGACCAGTAAATGGCAGTCTGCCCTAGTGGTCAGTACTGGGTCCTATCTTGTTCAACATCATCATTAATGATCTGAATGATCAGGCAAAGTGTACTCTCAGCTACTTTGCTGATAGCACCAAAGTGGGAGGAGTAGCTGGTATGCCAGAGGATCATTCTGCCAGCCAGAGCAACCTTGACAGGCTGGAGAAATGGGCTGACATGAACCTCAGGAAGTTCAGCAAGAAGTGCAAAGTCCTGCATCTGGGAAGGAGCAAACTCGTGCAGCAAGATATGCTAGGGGCCACCCAGCTGAAAAGCAGCTTGGCAGAAAAGGACCTGGGAGTCCTGGTGGATGTCAGACTGAACACAAGTCAGCAATGTTCCCTTGTGGCCAAGAAGGCTAATGGTATCCTGGGCTGTGTTAGGAGGCACATTGGCAGCAGGTTGACAGGGGTGAACCTTCGCCTCTACTCTAAGCACTGTTGAGACCACATCTGGAGTATGGTGTCCAGTTCTGGCTCCCCAGTACAAGAGAGATGTGGAGCTAATGAAGAGAGTCCAGTGAATGGCCACTAAGATGATTAAGGGATGGGAGAATCTCTCCTATTGATAAAGGCTGAGAGACATGGGGCTGTTCAGCCTGGAAAAGAAAAAGGCTCAGGGGGGATCTTATCCAAGCATATATAGCTGAAGGGAGAGTGTAAAGGAGATGGAACATACTGAGTCTGGCTGGGATAGAGGTAATTATCTTCATAGCAGCCTATATGGTGCTGTGCTTTAGATTGACTAAACCAGTGTCGATAACACACCGATGTTTCTTCTGTCACTGAGTAGTAATTGCACAGCATCAAGTCCTTCTCTGTTTCTTACTCTGCCCCTGCAGGATGGAACACAGCTGGAAGAGCTGACCCCAACTGAACAAAGACACGTATTCCATGACATATAATGTAATGCTGAGCAACAAAACTGGGGGACAGTCTTTCTAAAGCTGCTATTGCTCAGAGACTGGGTGAGCACTGGTCTGCTTGTGGGAGGTGATGAGTGCCTTTGCATCACTTGTTTTTTCTTTTTCTCTTTCCTCCCTGTCTTTATTTTGACCTATGGGTTTTTCCTCAACTTTTCTCTTCCAGTTCTACAAATACCTACAAAAGAAGATTCAGCACTGTTCAGGCTAATAACTGTTGTATTCTATGAGACTGCACGTCTTAACAGGATATGGAAGGCCTATCTTAAATCATAGGGTACTGTGCTATGCTATCACAGGCTATTAGGTGGTATAATTATGCAACTTCAACCTGAAAAAATAATTGCATACTATTGTAGTATCTTGAAAGATTTTCCTTTCATTCTGCTAGATTTATATTTGTTTTAAAAACACAATGGAGAGTTTCTGAAACACAAGAACATTTTGAAGAGGTGAATATGAATATTTTAAGCATGGGGAGAAAAAAGGTTGTTGGCAGCTGCATTGCAGAATTACCTTATAATACTGGTCTGCTTGCTAAAATTTCAGTTTTATATAATAATTCCGTTATGAAAAAATAATTATACACTAAAGAAGTTATATACCTTACATGTCAATACACACATGTAACAATCACATACATTTTCAGAAGTTGTGATGTGATAAAATAGATGTATATCACTGTTTCCTGTATACCCTCTAACACAGTCAGACAGTCCTTGGATTTGTGACGATGCCAATCCACCACCCCGACCCTCTTCACCAGCGCAGACCACTTCACTTTACCCTCTCTTGCCACCTTCTTCTCCACCGTCATGTTGCGAAGAGGAGGAGGGGAGAGCAAATGGTTTGGGGGATGCACAATTGCGGGAATTGGTAAAAAGGCTGGAAACTTTAGAGGCTCACCTAGGGGTGCCGCCGGAAGAGTTACCAGCTCCTCTGTCTGTGCCATGCCCCGGACCATCGGGGTCTAACCCGTTCGTCCCAAATAAAACACCGGGTGGGACCAGTGCTCTTGTACCAATGCCAGTGCCACCAGTGTCGGTGGTATTTGGGCAAGGGTTGTTGGCGGGGGGGTGGGAGACCCATCCATGTGATGGAAAGGGGTGATTCGAGATGCCATGATAGAAGGGCAGTTTTTGCCACAGGCATTTCCAGTTGTAGCAGATAATAAGGGGAGAGGGGTGTGGGAAGCGTTGGATTGGAAAATGTTGAAGGAGGCCAAAAATGCTGTTGCTCAATATGGGTTAAAATCACCGTATACTCAGTCGGTGTTACAGCACATTTTTCCTCACAGTTATTAACTCCTTATGACTCTAGGATGATTGTCCGGATGCTGTTGCCACCCTCGCAGCAGCTACAATTTTTCCAACATTGGCAGACTGCCTGCGATAGGGCAGCCTCGATACCTCGACAGCAGGGTGATCCTCTGTTTGGTGTACAGGCTCAGATGCTAATAGGAGCAGAGCCTTGCCACGCTTAACAAACTAGGATGCTGGCTAGCGAAACAGAACAATGCCACAACATTAGCGCTTAGTGGGCTTTAACTGAGGTAGATTCGGTACGGCATGTGACTTTACAAAATCGTGCAGCCTTAGATTTCTTGTTATTAGCCCAAGGTCATGGGTGTGAGGAGTTAGAAGGTATGTGTTGTATGAACCTTACAGATAACTCCAATTGAATTTAGCAGCAACTAGATCAACTTAAGAAACTAACCAATGAGTTAAAAACTAGCTCTCTAGGCCTTGATTCATGGTTGACTGGGTTAGGTATCTCAGTATGGGTAAGAGATTTAATTACCCATGGGCTTGTGTTATTATTGGGATTATTATTAATTGTGCTGATATTAGGATGTGTCTTTAAGTGTTTCATGAAAGCAGTAGAGCGCATGATGACTGGAGTCTGGATTGTTCAAAAACAAAAAGGGGGATTTGTGGGATATCTGGAAAGCCAAGGACACGTAGTGAACAACCCAGGCTCAGACTGTGTGGACTTAATCTGCCTGTGATCAAGGAGGCCTCAAGGATGTCGCAAGTTAAAACCAATGTATGTAGCTGTTACTAACAAATGTGATTTTGTATTTTCCAAGACTTACAAAGTGGCATTGTACAAACTTACTGTGGGGACGTGCAGGATGGCATCACGTCTTCCTAATAAGTTGCAAATTCCAAGGTTGGCCACAGGCGCTACTCTGTCAACAGGGGCCGCATCCCATATCACCGGCGGGAGTGTCTCGTTACAGCGTAGCAAAACCAGGGGAATCCACATTCGGGAGTTGCTGATGCTGCTAGTGGCTATCCTTATGATGAAGCCAAAGGCTATACTGACCAATTAACAATAGGCTTGTGTGTAATAAGGTGATTACAGAGCTATGTTAACCGTGCTGTGTCTGTAATAAACTGGCATTTGCTTGAACATATTGGTCGTGTGCTGTGTCTGTGACTTCCGCGTCAGCAAGTAATGAGTGATTTGCTGCTGATTTTATCATTATTTGTCTTTTGACCCATTTTCATCTTCTGAGCAACAAATTTTCATTCCTTGAAAATCATAACTCTAATACTTCTGTTTTGTCAAATACTTACTGGTATACACAAGCTGAAAACCTTCATCAGTGCCTTCCATGTCTGAGTTAAATTCCAACCACAAATGATTTGAAGTACTACTTAGTGTCAGGCCTCTTAATGATGCGCCAGTATATGCACCCAGCAGGTGAGCAGTATTGTCTTTGCCATCGTAGATCTGTAAAACAAATGTGAGTTTTACAGTTATGAAGAAAAAAATATGAGGTATTTGATTTACAAAATAATTCTGTACATGTCCATTAGGAAGGAGGACAGCTCTGCCAAGGAAGATCTATTGCCAGTCAACCTGGAGTACTATTTGGGTATGCTGTTTGCCTCTCTTAAGTTGACTTAATCATGGTGATTTTTCAAATGCACAATTTAAAATATGTCAGTTACGTTTTTGCATAATAATAGAAGTGGGCAGAGGTGCCATATCAGCTTAATGTTTTCAAACACCTGTGTTTTCTCTTTCTCTGCCAGTATTGTAATTCCGGTCACAAACTATCAGCAAACATCGATTCTGTGTAGCTGTGTCTGCCTCGAGTCGCTGAGGTGACTTGACTCACCATGTTATTGGCATAACAAGAAAGCTCACATCTCCCCAAATCTGGCTTTTTAAATAAACCCATGATTTTTTTTCTGTGTAAAAAGAGGTTCAAATATTACTATAAAGTAAAAGGAGACTAGGAAATAAAATAAATCAAACTGCTTCTGTGAGTTGAAAAAGTAATGTAATCTATATGTAAATTGGAATACAGCAATTTTATTATTTATTTTTCTTCAAGAGTTGTTATTTTCCATATTTGAAACAGTAATTTCTATCAGACTAATAAATATATAAACCAATATTTTAATAATTCTCAGCCAATTTCCTTACAAGCTTGGTTGCTTTAAAATATTACAGGTTGCTGCATTCCTATCATTCCAAAAAATAGTTAAAATATAACTTAACAATAGTAGCTAAGCCAACCACTATGTCCATTAGGATTTATTTAGTGACTTCTGTAACAACTATAACTTTGATAAATGGGTTTAAAGAAAAATTTCACTTGCAAACCAGTAAAATGACCTCTGAATAATTTTCACATTGTAACACAGGGAAATTCTAAAGCTCTAATAAAAAAAATAGGAAATTGTCTCCAGTTCTAAACAAGGTCTAACTCTATTAATTTGAAATGCAATGAAAGCCGACATTTGTAAACAGGAATCTATACACAATGAACTTAAAAAATACATCAGCAATATTAGTAAGGCAACAAAGTGAAATTTTATGATGCCTGCTCCCCATCTGTTAGAATGACATACACGTAAATCCTATTTTACAGAAATAATCTTGTCTCTGATAACAAAGACTTTACATTTAATGATATGCTGAAATAAAACAAATAAGCCATTTCTAAATAATTGTACAGCAGTTTAAGAAACCCAGTGAAATGACTCAGTATCATTCCTTGGTTTCTAACTGAAACAATTAAATTCCAAGCAAACTTCACATTTAAATGCCAATGTCCTTAAACAGAGTAAAAATGAGAAAGTAAAGCAAAACAAAAAAATAATTTTAAAATATACATAATTTTAAAACAAATGTCTTAATTTTATTTAAAACTTATTTAAAACCATACTGAGATCAGAACAGAAGAAAAACCAACTGAAAATTAGTTCTGAAATGGGCTTAGTTTTGTTTCAGTAACTGAGAGAAAAATGTCTGTTCCAGGAGAATTATTGCTATCCTACGGAGATATTTACATCATGAGAGATTTAAAGAAAACCCAGCTTGAACTTGATGCTCTTTCTCCTAATCTCTCCAAGCTACTTATAACTAACAACACCCAAGGATTCAGGATTTATTTTGTATTTAAACATTATACAAGAGTAATCCATTTCCTGTTATGTGCGTATCACTAATAATTAACCAAAGGCAGCTATTAATAAGTTATATCAATTCTTCTCAACGTCTTGACATAACTTCCCATAAGCCACTTCATTATAAAAATTTTCTTCATGTTAGACTTTCCCCAGACATACTTTATTGCCAATTTTGTTAACTGGGCTACCACGTTAAACATTTCACACTGGCACACTGACGTCTCTCCAGAGGTGACACTAAATCTACTTTATGGGCTAACTAGCTGCCCCACTGTATAATACTTTTAAGCCTATATCATTTCTATAGGGAACAAAATTTAAAGTACCCTAACACTTTTGAAACTCTGTGATTCTTTGAGTAGGAGAACTGCATTTGGATGAGGGAGGGATATGATTCATTTCAACATGAAATTGATTTTTTTTTTCTTCTGGTTGCTGACTTTCAAATATTCAAAGTAACACATATGTCTCTTCTTGAGATAGTGAGGTCTCCCTTAGGACAATGGATGCATATTTTGTAGTATAATTCTAAATTTAAGTCACATTTTCGGTTTTTTGTGCTTCATTCAAGTTAACGGGCACTAAATAGAAATTTCTACATGTCATTTAAATGATACAGCTATTCCAAATCTATATATTTTTAAATGTATTTAAGTTGCAAAGAAAGTGGTAACAGCCTGAATTCTCTTACGAGATCTGCAGAACCAGCATTTTCTTTCTAACCTTCCTAAAATATGTGGGAGTTTTGCTGAAGATTTTTAATGACTTAGTAATTCAGCTTCAAAATTTGATCCAGAAGATGAGATTATATGTGAATTAAGGTAACATCATTATCTTATTTTTAACATAGGAATATTCTTTTGAGTGTTAAATGTATGGCCAAGAATAATCATTATGAAAATATTCTTCACTTGGATGCATTTTCCTTAAAGTCAACCTGTGGCATTAATGCAAAGATAATTGATGCATGACTGTATAATGCCTGAATATGCCAGTGACAAGCCATTCAGAAAACTGAGGTCCATCTTTATGAGCTATTTAAAGCCCTGATCTGTTAAATAATTAATTCATAAAAAGGAGCAAAGGTGCAGAAAATTGCATTAATGCTCTTCATATTTTGACATGTTATAGGGAAGGATGCTAATAGTGAACATTGTTTACATAAATATGATTTGAACTGATAGATGTAATGCTTAATCTGGAGATGGGAGTTATGTTTGCATTTACAGTTAGCGAATAAATAAAGCTTCCTAAGCTTCTGAGGGGCTCCATTATCAACAAATTTTAAACTGAAATTAAGATAGCAGAAAAAAGGCCATTATTTAAGTACATAACATTTTAGCAAGGGAATAGTATAAAGAGAATGTATAAAATTTGTGCATTTTAATCAAATGATTTTTGAGATTTGCTATTGAAACATAAAAGGCATATGGATATGAAGATCTGTGCCTTTATAAAGGGAAGAAACAACATAAAATCAGCAGCTCAGAGCTGAGGCTGTCAACACCCTGTCAAATGTATCATTTATATCACATGCAAATAGAAGCACTAATATAAAGAGAGAAAAAGGCCCATATGTAGGGGTTTTTTTTGGTCCCCTACATTTATTACCTATCTCTCACTCATTTTCAGGATGATATTGCTAAAAGGATTATGTTAGCAAGTGTGAAGATTCTTAAGAAACAAATTAGCAAAAAGCCCCAAACATTCCCTCCCTTTGAAGGCTTTGCACAAAAACCCTCAAAAACTGAACCATGTGTGCACATTTCAAAGCTGGCCCACAGGTGAGACAGCAAACAAACTCAGTAAAACTGAATCCTCCATATCTGCAGGAGCACAAAGAGTGCTGAGCCAAGCACAGGGGGAGGTGATCCTTAATGTCAGTTTTTCTGTTTGGTTTACTGACACATTGTTACCTGCTTATTGCTGCACTGAGTGTTTTAATAGAAGGAAGAATAAAAAATGCTTCATTACAGTATCAAAAATAATTCTTAAAGCCATTTTTTTCCACATAGGTGCAATCTCACCTGGCACATCAACTCTCACTCTACATACTGCCAAGAACATTACCTACTACGGAAGAAAAAAAAAAAATCACCACACACAGCTGATGTTCTCTTTCCATCTCTGCCCCTTTCATACCTGGTTGTTCTTTCTCTTTTGTTTTAGGTTCATTTATGGATCTACCTACAGATTTTTTGGGGTGGGGCTTTGGTTTTTTAATATTAGCAAAAAACCTACTAATTAATTAGTACTATGCATAGGTACATTTTTGTTGTTGTTGAAATCTACTGAAAATAAAACAATCATATTATCTTTGTTCAAGCTTCCATTTTAATAAAAGATGTCTTTCCCCCCAGTAAATTAGAAAAGTATATTAGAAGATCTTTGACATAAAAGAATACTTTCTACATTCAGCCGATTTCAACACAAAGTGTTCACCACTAACAATAGACTATTCAGGCAAGTAGGAGGATGGCAGCTCTGTTCCTTTCCATGACAGTATAAAGGGTTTGCTTATAGCTATTAGAGAATACAGAGTTTACAAGCAAAACTGGCAGATGGAGATAAAAGTGGGGGAAAAAGCAGGGAGAAATGTTCTCATACTTTAGAAACCATGCATTCTTTTGCCCTGCCTTTCTCATATGCATTTTACTCTAAAAATTTTGAATTCTGGAAACAGTGCACAAACTTAGTTATCAGTACAATTACAAAGAAGGAAACAACTGCTATATAGTTTAACAGAGATTAATATCAAAAGGATCGACATATAGTGACTATAAAGATCTTAAATTCTTTATACGCCTTCATGAAACTTTCATGAATATTAAAACAAGACGTGGCACTATCAAGAGCTGGTTATAGCCCTACACAAAAAAAAAAAGGTAGAGAGACTTATATTTCTTATAGTTTCAAATAAAAAACCACCTACCTACAGCATTAATATAAGTAGCACTTACATCAATACGAGAAAAGAGAATTACATATTAAATGAAGCAAATAAAAACAAGTTATATGTTCTGAAACACTGTTCTATGCCAGTTCTGAATTGATAAATGGGAAATCCTTCTTCTCTGCCTGGAGAGTAACAGTAAAGGTGGTGATTTTTTTGGTGTTAAATATGCTGATTCCCTCTAATGTATTCCCAGTCCAGCTGTTTCGTTGTTTCAATCTCAGTGCTTGTCAGGTATAAATTTAATCCCTGGTCAGTTAATTCATGTGGTAAACAGCTGACCCCATGACTTGATTAAACAGCATATCAAAAGTTTAGTAGAATATTCAGTCTATTCAGACTTTGAATGGAATTTTACCTGCATAGCTGCAATAATCTAAAATATTTACTGATAGAAAAAGTAATGTAGAGTATATGATCAACTCCTTTGTCAACATCTTCATTTATCATTTCTGAAGAACAGAGATATCTTATCCATTTCTTAACCAAAGTCTGTAGCTAAAAGACTGAGGTTTAACTATGCATTATTATGAGGTTTCTTCATTTGTGTTTCAAGAAAGGAAACCCTGTCTGGAAGCTATTGTTTAAATACATTGGTTTCCAAATGGTGAATTCCTTTGACTATTATTGATTCACTTAAAACTAAAGTATAAACCCAACGCCCTACTCCTGTAGCCAAAAGTGTATTCTCCACAGTCAACAAAGTAGGCAAATCAGGCACTATATTCCCTTTTTTTCATTTTAGTTGCCAGTTTTAAAAAAAATAAAAGGAAGTTCCTGCAAAGTTATCTTCAAAGACGTTTTAGTGGGATTAACATAAATCAGTCTAAGAGATTACAGGAAAAAACTGTGGTTAACCAAGACTGTTTTCCTGATCTTGAAGATATTATTGATAAATACAAGGCATATTCCCAAGTCAGTCAGGCACCAAATCTTTTTCAGCGGCTGGAGATAAGGAGTAAACAATAATAGAGATCAGCAGACAACTTTAGAACTGTTTCCATGAGAAAAGTTTTGGGATGTCCGTGACTGCTGCTTTGTATTTCCTGAAACAAGACTCCTTTATCAAATAAACACATGAAAAAAAGAGTCCGATAGGATTAAGGCAATTTGTAAGAGCATCATCTGAGAGATGAGCAAAAATAGTCATGATGGATTCCACAGATATTCCTTCCCACCGTATTAAGCACTGAGTGCCTCTGTCTTGCTACAAGGTGAGATAGGCTGGAAAAAAAGTGATAAGCATAATAAAGAATCCTTGTAGGTTTTTATAATAGATTGGGAGGAACTTCAGCTCATCATTATAATTCAAGGCTCCTGACTTGAAAAACAAACACTCTAATTACTGGATATTTCTTTCACCTAACACACACCCACAAAACACAGCAAATATTTCTGCCACTTACATTTACAGCTGAGTGGTGGCCTTGCTGCATTTATAATTAATTCGTCATTGCTCTTAGGTTCACATTAACTGAGTAGCAGTATTAAAGTAGATTTTTATTTTATAAGCCTCTGAGTTAACATATTCTAGTTAAGCTTAAACATCTGTAGTGCACATGGTTGGAACGGCACTTCAGAAATCTTAAGTGCATAGATTTTGTCAAAATTGTATGTGCATTAAATGATTAAGGAAGAAAAAGAAAAAAGCTTTAACTGCTTTATATTAATATTAATTTATATTTATACAAAAGTTTATATAGCTGTTTATGATGTAGCTACCTCTCTACAGAGCTATGGCTTTTACACTAAGATAATAGAGTTGAATTGTTTCAGCCTAAAAAGTCTTGAGGAAAAAGCAGCCATATACTTTTATTGGATGGGCATAAAAAAATGTGGACAGAAGTATTAAGATAGTGATTTAGGTCGATAATTATTCAAGTTCAAATGTAAGACCTGACTTCAAGTCTTATGCTAATGTTGGTTTATTTAAAGATCTTATCATAACTTCACTTATTTTTCTATTTCATTAGGAAATTCTAAAACTGTTAAAATGACATATACTCATACATCATCTGGATGTTCTAATGGTAACTGGAATAACTGTGATTCTTTTTCTTTTTTTTATGCTGTTTATATGTTAAAAAATACTAAGCATCTTTCAAATTAATTCTTTCTCTATTTATTAATGGAAAAATTAAAATATACCTACTTGGTTATGAAGTAAGCAGCGATGCCAAAATGAAATAAACATACCTGTGCATGCTGTGTATCTGGTAGATGGTTTATTTTGTTTAGCTTGTGTTTTGTTTTAAGAAGAACATATAACTTACTTTTATTTAAAAACACTCTCTTTTCTTCTTGCTGCTTGATTTCATGTTACGTTGGTTCTTTAGGCCCACTTATGCCTTAGGTATAATTAACCCCTTTTTGGAATTGCCTATGTATGACAATTAATGACAGAAAACCTAACCTAATTCTCAGATGGCTGAAGTTAGATGAGATAAACTCCAGTCTGAATCACAGTTGTTTCTTAGAAATACATCTCTCCATAATCCGTTTTATTTTAATAACTACATGGTATAACATGGTAAACCCCCCTTTTTTTTTTTTAGTTAATCATGATTGGGATGGTACCTCTTGTTCCTTTGATTTCTGAAAGGCAAGATTCATTGAGTATTCTGAAAAAACAGAAAACTTTTACATCTTAAACTTTTATGGGTATCTTATTAAATTTAGATGGTATGTGCTAAAAGACACTCACCCTGATAATTGTCAGCTTTAAATATGTAGTTGGCTGAGCAATATATGCATCTGGAAATGTATATTTTGAGGAATACAGTAATAAAATCTACAAACAACTCAAAGTAAATGCTACTGAATTTATACGGTAAAAATGCTCTAGAAGCTCTAGAAGATTTTAGTATCCTATTTTTCCCTTTGTTGTTTCTTTGTTCTTCACATATAATTGCTGTGACTATAATTTTGCAGGAGATGTTACATACCAGGCAACATTAGAGTCATTCAAATTGTAAACCTCATATACAAAACATAGTATGTAGACAATGTGTTAAATTAAGCTTCTGGGTGTAATGTTTATTATATTCAGATAACAGCTCAAGTTAAGAAGATACTGAGGAAGAAAACAGAATTTACAAAATATGTAATTGATGAATATTTAACTTTAAGTATAGAATACAAATACACATTAAGTCAATATTTGGTTTACAGTTTCATTCTCTTTCTTAATTATACGTGGCGAGAAAAATTTATGTTTTAAGAAATGGATTATAGAAACACCTTGGGTTGCCTAGTTTTTAACTTTTTATAAATGGAACTGGTTTAGATACATATTTTCTAAGAGATGCTTAATATAAATTTACCTGACACTGTACTAACACAGAGAGATAAACTTCAATGATGTGAAGAACTACAAGTTTAGAAATAACATATAAGTTATATGATTACATACCTTAAGAACATCTCCTTGGGCTAAGTGAAACGTTCTGGCAGAAATGTTGATTCCTTTCCCTGCTTGTACCTGAATGCTATAAATACATTCATGGTTGTTTTCATAGTTAAGAGGATAATTGGGGGACAATAAGATTCCTTCATTACTGGTTGTGGAGGCTCCACATTCAGCTGCAATGAAAAGACAATGTTAAGGTATATTTTAATGGAAAACATAAATATTTTTAGTAATGGTGATAATGGGTATTTTAATGCAACCTGATTCAACATTATTATTCTTTACTGATATCTAAAATCTAGGTCTAAATATATGTTCATGACAGTGATTGAAGGCTACAAGAATATTTCTAAACTGCTGCAATACTTTAATAAAAGTATATTAAATAATATGGAGAGGTATAATTATATTAATGGCACATTCTGTAATTATAACACTCTAAAGAATCTTTAATTTTGTTTCAGAGGAAATATACTTGCTTTTAGTTCTCCACTACAGAAATTTCATAAAGAATTGTGAATTAAATTAAAGTAACAGTACTTTAGAATTATATATGTATATATGTTTCTATATACATACACGTGTATAAATATACATACATGCAGGTGCACATATTTTCATACAGACTAATGAAAAAAGATAATTTTTGTCTAATATTAATTTAAAAAAATAAACAACATAGTAAATGGTATAAATTAAAGTAGAAAAAGAGTTATGCTGCATCTACCAGCTAAGTAAGAGAAAAAAATAATTTCATTAATAAACAAGTTGAAAAATAGTAACTCCCCGGGGTGAAAAAAAGAAAGGAAAGAAAAAGGAATGAAATGTGTTTAAGATTAAGAGTTAAAAGTAAAAATAAGAGAGAGTTTCCAAGTAATACTTTTATTATTCCAAAAAAGAAACCTTGTAATTGAGGACTCTGGTAATTAAGTTTAATCACAAAAAAAACCCCAAACATAAAAACTTATGGCAATGCTACATTAGGCATTAATAATTAACTTTTTAGAGTACTTACATAATTTTCATTAAGACATTTTTAGCATTGAGTTACCACTCATTTTAAATTAACACTGACAAACTATTACAATTCTTTCCTTCCCTTTTTATTTAGTCTTGATATGTCATCATTATAGTGCAAGAAAAGCAGCCTTTCCTCTCTTTTTAACAGATTTACATTAATTTTAAATTTAGCTGTGTGTGACATTAAATTTTCTGGGTTTCTGTTTGCTTTCAGGGTCAACTCAATATTTTTGCATTTGTTTTACCCAGTATCATGAGAATGCACCCCTGTTATTCTAACTTTGGAAATTAATTGGCTTATAATTACACAGAATAAGAAATTGTATTGTGCAAAACTATGTTGTACTTTTAATTGTTTGAAAAGATATTTAAACAATCTATGATATCTATTTTAAGAGCTATTATTGTTTATTAACATCATTATAATTTCCTCACTAGACTTGTTTGAGTGAAATCCAGGAGATCAAAATATATATTTTGTATACGAAATTTATACTTTAAATGACAAAAAGACATTGATTAATTATTTTTTCTGTAAGTAGCTAAAACGAATAATGTGCAGAAAACCAAATCAGGCACAAATCAAAGCAGAAGAAATACTTGATGAGTACATTTAATTCAATCGCAATACAGAACAAGTAAACAAATAATTCAGGTGTCATCACTTCGTCTTAGAACAGTTGGAGACACAGCTAGGCAGAAGCGGAAAACCTTCTAGTCCACATGATCATGTCTAGGCTTTTATTTTATTCTCAAATAAATGGGTATTTGCTACTCTGCAGATGCATAGGTCAGTTTGAATTACACCATATAGGAGTAAGGTGACTGTAATTTCAGATCTGTGGGATATCCTTTCCCATTCCAGAGAGAGCGAAAAGTCAAAAGGCACAAAGTATTTATGGAATTAAGTTGATCCAACCACTCTGTTTTTATCAGAAATGTATTTCAGAACAATATTTTTAAATCTGAACACAGCAGTGAGCCAACTGTTAGGGCATATTTAACGAATATTTCAGAACCATGTTATGTTTCCTGTTAAAAATAAGGGAATCTTTCATGCCATGCTATTTGTCAATCTGATTTTACTTTTCTTAATATAGAGGGAGAAAGTTGTATTCCAAGTTGTGGATGCCCCATCATTGGAACTGTTCAAGGTCAGGTTGGATGGAGCTTTGAGCAATCTGATCCAGTGAAAGATGTCCCTGCCCCATGGCAGAGGGGTGGACTAGATGATCTTCAAAGGTTCCTTCCAAACAAAACCATCTGTGATTCTATGTATGATCTCAACACTTGTGTCAGCAAACAAGAAAGCAAGTTTAGTAAAAGTAACCTTGAAAACCAAAGTATAAAAGAATTTTGCCCATCTCATTCAGTTCTATCATTACAGTTCCACAGAAGCACACACTGTAGCCTACAAGAGTAACTTGTTTTATACACTTTTCAGAGGGATTCACACAAAATCAACAGTTAGTCCCTTGTTTCTCTACTTGCATCCTCTCAGTGCAAATTATGACTTTTAAAAAAAAAACACAAAAAAACCAAACTCCAAACACACACAAAACAGCAGTATAATTCTGAATAAGTGCAGAATCAACAGGAAAGATACACAATATTATATGACTTTCCGAACTATACCATAAATAGTTCCATCTGCCAATCTCCACTTCTATTTGCAAACATGAACAGACAGCTATGTTGTTTAAGATTACATGGAACTCCAGGTTGGTTCCCTTCTATTCTTTGATATCAATTCTACAGCATAAATCAAAAAAGACCATAATGCTTCTATGTTCAGTTAAGTGCTGAGTGAAAAGGAAGAAAAATGTTAACTAACTGAGTTCTTAAGTTTAAAAGAAATACATATATTAAGCATGTGTAATTTGTTTAAACCATTTGGAAAAAAAATTTAATAGACATTATAGTGAGTGACAGAAAAAGAGACTGAAGGTGCAAACTGGATAAAATCAAGGGAAAATGTGTAAAGAAGGAAATATAGAAGAGACGAAAAAAGGGACAAAACACTATTTCAGATGCAAAGAAAATTCACAAAGGAACAGAAAGTCTGCGATCATCCTTTAGAAACATTCTTAGAGCTGTTATCAGAAATTACACACATTCCTGCACTTTCTTAATGTTTCATTTTAGTAACATTCCTTATTCCACAGAGATTAAATTCAGTTTGTTTTAATGACAGATAAGGTTTGGGTTGTTTTTTTTTTTTTAAAAAAACCACTTATTGCAGCTGAAACCTAGGACCTACCCTACACAATTTGCTTGTAGGGAAGGAAAAAAAAAGAGATATAGGGAGAATCTTCCAAAATCCAGCTATGTTTCTACAAAGACTTTGATTCAGCCTTATATTAAGTACAAGGATATAACACTAAGATTAAAGTAAATCAGTGTTTTGCAACTTTACCAGAAATATAGAGTCATTTCAGTATTAGAAAGGAAAAGAAAAAAAACTCAATGAAAAATAATGAAAGGAAAATACTGATATAATGAGCTATTTATAAGAAATTACTGTTATGCTTTTGGTTATGAATGTGTGTTCATTGCACATTTCTATAATAAAACAGATGAGTTTAAACCACTGTTTATTAGTGTATTTAAATGCTGTAATAATATAAAATGCCATTGTCTTTCTAACCAAGGAATGGAATGCATCTGTTTGGGTAATTTAACCATTTGAAAACAACTTTTCAATGAATGGCTTTTTATTTTAAAACATGCTCTATCAGGAGAATTTTGCAAGGTTTCTCACAATTCAGCTGATGATGAATTATCAAACAAATAAATGTCACATGCTGCTGGAAATTGAAATTCAGCCATTGTTTTCTTCAAGACAATCCTTTGGAATCAAACGATAAGAGCTACAAATAGCAGTTCTGTATCTTGAAAAGATGTTGTCTCTTGGTTAGGAGACTAAGCACATTGCAAAAGCTTGACTGGGCAATTAAGTAGAAGCATTCTAAAAAGGATTTTATCTTTAACCAACAGTGGTAGTAGACTGCAAATCAACAACTACTTCAGCAAGTGTATCTGAATTCAGTGCTCAACAAACTGTTTCTCAGAAAACTGTTAATCTTCAGAAGTTCTACCTCTTCCACTGATAGCATATTTCAGAAAAAAATAGACTCTTGTCAACAAAACAAGTCAATGATGAAAGGATTAAGTTGTGACTGAAGCATTCTTTTTTTTGAATAATCATCTCAGTTATGAGGTCATCAGAAGTTTTCCAGGAGCTTTTGCTATCCTGGCAGAGTTAAGTACCACAGTTAATAACCCTATGCTGATAAAGAAAATGAGAGGAACATTGTCTTCTTCAATCAGTAAGAACAGTGTTTTTTACTTTTATTTTCTATTGTTCCAAAAGATCTGATTTCCTTTCCTAGAGCCAAAAATGAATAATTGCAATTATAATATTATAATATTTTGGAATCCACTAATGTCATATTTGTGAAGGTCCTGTATTTAGGACCTACATATAATCTTACAGCAGGTTGATGTTTCTACTAAAATGGCCAAATAAGATATAATTGTTGGAAACAATATTTACATTTTTATTATTATTTTTCATAATTAATAGCTCCAGCTGACAAGAATGAGGAGTCATCCCATATACTTTAAACAATATGCTTCTGTACCACAACTGACCAAAGGAGGATGGAGAAATAGCATGACAAATGAGCTTCTGCATTAGTAGTAATAAGGTAAAATGTCTTAACAAATACAGATTTTATACTAGGGGAATCTAAAAAACCAATATGCACAATTTGCCTTCAAACTTCTCATAACCTTCTCATATAAAAAATAACAACAAAAAAACTAACAAATAACTAACAAAACAAACAAACAAACAAAAAAAACCAAAAACAAAACAAAACAAAAAATAACCCCAGAACTGTTGGAACTTAGTGAAAATGTCCACACCATGAACAGGAACCATTAAAACTTTATGTAAAATATTAGAATACATAAACAAGATTAAGAAAGTGCTTATCACATTATAATGCAGTTATACTAACAGATGGTGAGCCCTCTATGACTGTATTTCACTTTGTTTAGGATATCATATCCTGCAAGAAAATAACAGAAATAAAACTTATTCAAAAATGACAGGAGAAATACTTAAATGAATTAATATACTTCTGACAAACAAAAGAAAGATTAGGATTAATTTATTCTGAGAGGAATCAATGACACATTTACAAGTGAATATTACAGTCCTTAAACTGAGCACTCATGCTGCCAAAATACTCCACATATTAAAACTAGCAAAGGTACACCTTTTCAAATGCAAAATATAAAAAACAACCTTTGCCTTAAATTTTATTTATGCACCGAAATGGATAAGCTATGCAGCAAGACTCTCATGGCAATATGGAATAAGATGTGCAGAGGGCAGCTAATGGCTGTCGCGCTAATTAAGGGACCTTACAATTACTGCAGATGTACCTGCAGTAAAATCTTCACTTCGTTTGTTACATAACTGTGCTTCAGTTCAACATTGAATTTATTGTTCCTCTCATAAAATATAACCTTTCAGACATTTCTGTTTTTCACTCTGCAGGTATTCCCTGAAAAGCACCTTGATTCAAGCCTGGCAAAGAAGCTACATTGGTAAACAGGAAAAAAACCTATCAACTTTGCAAAAATCTTTATCAGCAAAAATCCATATACAGTATCATCTGAAAAGTATGCAATAAACATGACATAAATTAATGGATTTGCCTGTAGACTTTTTATGTTTGCTTGTCTGCTTTTCATAATTGTAAGGGGTATAGTTCCTTGGAAATCTGTATGACCAGAACATCAGAGACTCTCACCTCAGCTGTTTCTCAGTATGTCTACTGAGAAAAATGGACAAAAAATGTCATAAGGAGAAATATGAGTGGAAGTAGCATATAAGCACAAGTAAACAAGATTTTAAAGTCAGTGTCTTCCAGCTAAGGTTTAGCAGACTACAAAGAAATTGTATGGCCCTGAGAAACCCAAAGGAAAAAGCTCTACACAGTTCAGGATCTATGAAGAAGCTATCAGATCTTCTTTACATAGATGTAGAAACAATTATCGGTTATAAATTTTGATGTGACGTCTATAATGAAAGGTAATGCACTATGGCTATTGGGAGCCTTATAAGGGAAGGAAGAAAAAAGAAAAGAATGAAAAAAGAAAATGGAAGAGGGCAGAGGAGAGAAACAAAGACATGAGAAATCCTGGCATAAAGGAGACGACTTTCTAAATTTTACTAGAAATAGAGGTATTTCCAATAAGTGGTGTGTATGCTGAATATGACTATTGCACTTCATTATCATTTGAATAAAACATTAAAAGAAAGCATGAAACTAAGGACTGATGGTATTCTTACAGATCTTTAATCATATTCATTCCACTATTGATTATCAGAAAAGTTTAATTTTATCTATTTCATTATTTTTCCTTTAAAGCAACAGTAATTGTTCTTGTTTGTTCTTGTCTATAACACAATTACAGGGAAAATCAAACTGGCTTCTTCTAAGCTAAATATGGCATTGAAAATTATAAAGAGCATTAGGCAGAGACATCTGAATTCTAAATGCATCATAACCAGTTCAGAGACACTACAACCCTATGAAAGCAACTGAACTGCACATTCACAAACTTAAGATGATACCTGTGCTCTGTATGACAGGCTGGAGATATGCCCCTAATATAGTGCTGAAAATTTTGACTACTCAGGATTGTCCAGAGCTCAGATGTACTGAAAAGGAATGTTTATTTAGATACCAAAAAAAACCCAAACCACCCAGCCAACAAAAACCAAACCAAATAAAAACAAAATAATGACACTATGTTAACATTATTTGTTAGTTAACTAAGACTACCTACATATGTTGGAAACAAAAGTGATAAAATTCACGAGTGATTACAGACATCTACCCCAAAATGAGCTATACTATATTGAGAATGCATACATTTACTACAAAGGTAACTTTAGGTTATTAGGAATGACGTACAAATGTATAAACAAGACATACACATGTATTTGTATTAATCCAAACCAACCATGTAATTAGTGAATGTGGATATTTCTAATTATCTTGTTCATCAGGATTTTCAAATAGTAGTATTCATTCCGTAACAGTTTATGCGCTTTGAAGCTATTAGTCCTTTAACAGGACCAGCTAAATAAGCAGAAATATAGAAAATATTTCTGCATTTATGTAAAAGACTTGTTTTGGCAGCACAACATCAAGCCCTATGGAATTCAGATAATGCCACCATTTGAGCAGTTCAGCTTTAAAAATTCAGTAACAAATATTTGTTTGCTATTTGAACATTATCTTTTCATTTATTAATTCTTAATTATAAAATTTCATTTATTAAGTTTTAATTTCAAATTAAATTTTGAAAAAATGTTCCTAAAATGAATAATAATATTAATTAATATATACCATTTATTTATCCATCTTCTGAGACAGAAGAGGAAAGTCAGCTTCGTATTCACTGGTAAATATTTAGTTTAATATTTAATATGATTGGCTACTCTGTTTCAGGACTCAGCACATTAGTCTTCTGTGTATCCAGAAACACATGCTTGATAAATGTTCTGGGAAGAATTCTGAATAATCTTGTTATCCACCTCCAATCTCCAATTGCTTTTTTAATTTCTTTATATCATTGACCAGAATTATTTCTTCAATTTAATTAATGTTGAAGGAAAAAATTATTTCTAACAGTTTTACTTTTTAAAAGTATTATTTTCAGTTGAATGGCCCTTTTTCTTGCATTAGTGGAAAAAAGAATTTAATCTCTTAAGCTAATTTACATTTGCCATTTATTATAGGAAAACACTCCCATCATCTCTCTTTTTGTATTGAAATGTGTACAAGCTCGTTTTCTTACTTCCTAGCCCTTCCTGAACTCCTAGCAGCTCTGCAGTATTTTTATGGAGAGAGATTTGGAAATATTTCTGTTGAAACTGCAAGTTTCTGCAAGCACACTCTGTCCCCAGTCTTCTGTATGAATTACCGTATCATATTTATTTTTTTTTCAGTGATCATAAAATCATAGAATGTCCTGAGTTTGAAGGGACCCACAAGGATCATCAAGTCCAACTCCTGTCTGTGCACAGGACAGCCCCAAGTTTACACCCTGTCTCTAATGGCTTTGTCCAAGTGCTTCTTGATTAGCATCAGGCTTGGTGCCGTGACTGCCTCCCTGGGGAGCCTGTGATTCTTAATTCAAATTCTTATGTTAATGCCATTAATTTAGAATTCCCTAGAAGTATAACTGCAAGGAGGAGCCTACTGTTTGTTTGGGGGTTTTTTAACCCTCATGGTATTTATCAGCCTTATATTTATTTTACCATATGGTTTATCTGTTCATTAATATAGCCTGTTATGTCTCTCAGGTTCTTCAAAGTTTTCTTTCTTCTGGTTGTAACTATTCTAATCAACAGCTAGCATAGACCACTTTCAGATCAGTAATGAATGTACTGAAGCAAGACAGAAATACAAAATTTGAAACATTAATTTAATTATATGATCAATTAGTAGTGTTGTTGTTGTTCAGCCCCATTCAGTAACTAAACATCACGAAGCTGCTCGCTCACTCCCCCTGCCCTTGTGGGATGGGGGAGAGAATCGGAAGAGCAAAAGCAAACAATAAGAAATCTTGTGGGTTGAGAGAAAAACAGTTTAATAATTAGAATAAAATAATAATGATAATAATATTCATTATGATAATAATAAGAATAATGAGAATATTATGAAAAGGAAAAGGGAAAAAAGGGAAAAAAAACCAGAAACACAAGCGATACAGCTGCTCACTACCTGCCGACTGATGCTGCCCGTCCCCTAGCCGTGACTGCTGCCTCCCTCCCCCGGCCAGCCCCTCCCAGTTAACATACTGGGCATGTCGTTACATGATATGGAATATCCCTTTGGCCAGTTTGAATCCACGCTCTTAGCTGTGCCCCCTCCCCTCCCGGATTCTTGTGCACCCGGCAGAGCATGGGAAGCTGGAAAAGTCCTTGACCAGTACAAGCACTACCCAGCAACAACTGTTATCAACATTGTTTTCATACTAAGTCCAAAGCACAGCACTATACCAGCTGCAGTGAAGAAAATTAACTCTATCTCACCTAAAACCATTAAAAGTGTGCACATTCTTCCCTTTGCTAACAAACTTTTTCTTCTTATAGATTTTTTTTTAACTAATGACAAATTCATAGAATATCCCATGAAGAAACATAAGTCTCAACTTTATTGAAAAAAAGTTAAGAGATCTTTTTTCATTAATTCTTTGTCATTTTCATGAAAACTCTGAATTATTATTTCTCTTTACAGGACCTAGATTGTTGGGTGAATGCTGACATGAAATTCTGACCCATAAAGGAGATTTTAACTTATGGGCTAACCCTTTGTTGTGTCTGCCATGGGTAAAAGAGGGAGATAAGAAGAGTGATACTTTACCTAGAGATTTGGCCAGTTAAAAAAATGTCTTAGCTATATACATGGGATGTTTTCCTAATATACAGATGAATATACAGAAGGGCACAATCTGTTATTTCCTCAGTTTGCAAAGGACATAAAACTATAGTGGGAATAAGTCAGAGAGTAATAATACAAACAGTATTTTCAAATGTTAACAATATGGTTAGTAGTTTAGACCTTTAGTTGGCCATTATTATATGCACAGCATAATGATGAAATAGGTATAAAAGATAGTTTCAGAAATATAGTGTATTATTTGGTTTTGTCCGTACTTGAAGATATTACAGAAAGAATAACTACTAACTCTTAAATATTCTCACTCTACTGGAAATCTAGTGTAGGTATGCATTTCCAAAAATCTTTGCACCGTGTCAAGCAGACCTATCTCATGCTTAGCGTACATGCTTTCTGTTGCTGGTCTTGTTCTTTTGATTCAGTATGTGCCACCATAAATACAGCAAAGATAGTAGAAGATGATCCTGTGAAGACTCACTGAGAATCTGAAATGACTAGTTCATAGACTAGGTATATTGCCATAACTACCATATTTTTGTTTATTTTCTGTCTGTAAATTAAATGTTCCAACACATTTAAGTCACCTTTGCATTAAACTTCTGGTAAAATCTGTTCAGTTTAAACCTAAATGAAATCAATTATCTATGAATCTTGCCAAATTCTGACAAAAAGAAACTAACAGATATGTATAACCAAAATAGAGAATTAATACATAAAGCTATAAACATGAATTACCAAAATAAGGGTTGTTTTATTTATCTGCATGGCAAATTTCAAGCAATATAAGGGATCTGATAACCCAAATCACACTGAATTTTAAGCATTGGAAACAAAATCAGGGTAAAATATAGTTAACCTATTAAATTTGGTTTCTTCCTCTTTAAGGAATGTTCACAAGATATTTATGATTCCATTGATTTTTCAAATTTTGAATTTAGTCAAGTTCAGGATTACTAGCAGCCTAACCTACTGTAAAGGTACCATTTGCAGCCAATGAATGAAATATGAAAACCACCAGAAAAAATCATTCTTATTTTTCCTAACCTCTGTGCAATATAACATAAATATTGTCATGATGGTTGAACCGTTTCAGGGTACAAAACAGGGTTTGATTAGCCATCTCAACAAAAACAGTGTTAGGAGGTCTCCGCTGGCAAATGGGACCAAGACTAGTACAGTCTTACCCATATTGCCTGCTGGAAGGGTATTCTGTAGTGAACAATCCTTATATCCACCAAGTTTTGTTTTAAGGAAAAGAAAATGGTTCATATATGAAGAGACCACAAAATGTGTTAAAAATTGTGACACTTGGCTTGGTCAAAGGACCAAGACAGAGGTGAAAGTAGAGAGCTAAGACATGTAACAATGCACAGAAATTAGTTATGAACATTTACTAAGACAACAGAAGAAATATCATGACCCGTAGGACTCAACTATACCTATCAAGAGGATATAGGAAGAAGAATACAGGCAAATTGAAGTTGGCAAGAGCCTTAGGAGGTCCCTAGTCCAGCCTCCTTCTCAAAGAAAACTCAACCCTGATGTCAGACCAGATTGCTCAAGGTTTTAATCACTTGGATCTTGAAAACCTCCAAGGATGGTATCTGCACAACTATTTTGGGCAATAAATTCTACTATTCAACATTTTCTTTGTAAAAAGGTTTCACTTACTTCCAGTCTAAAACTCTCTTATTTCAATATATGACTTTTCCTTTTATCTTTGTGTCATAAACCACTGTGAAGAACCTTGCTTCATCTTCTTAATCATCTCCTCACAGCTATAGAGGACTGCTATTAGGTTCTCGCAAAGCTCTCTCTTCTTCAGGCCAAAAAGAGACATTTCTCTCACTTCTCACCACTGCATCAGTGCTCCAGCTTTGAACCACCTTGATGGCCTGCCACCAAATTTCTTCCAGTTTACCTGTGTCTTTCTTGTATCATATTCTTGTATTGACAAGCTGAATACAAATGCTATGAGTGCTGTTTGGTTCCCAGTTGAGGTTGGGTGTTTGTGAAAGTATATATGATACCAGAAGCATTAAAGTTCTTGAATCACTTTAGCAGAAAATGCCAAACATGAGCAACAGTAACAATATGTAAATTCCTGAGTCTAATAAAAGTAGTCAAAAGGAATTTCTACTCTCCAGGTTTTTTTAATTTCATTATTATGAATATAAATTAAGCACAAAATTGACAAAGGCTTAATATCTATGGGGGTGAAATGGCTGATTAAGTAATTCTAGTGGAGACTATCTTTCATTTTCAAAGATAAGGAGAAAATACGTTGACTGGAAAAATATTTACTCCTTGTGTTCCAGCTTTTCTCTGGCCTCCCCCCCAAAACACACAAATGTAAACATTATTTTCTATGTCATGAAAGCTAAATAGCATTTGTTTTCATTTATGCTTCTGCACAAGTTCCTCTTTACTGGTAATTTACTAATTCATTTTCAGCATACTAACACTTCCAGAAATTTATTACTAAAATTTAACCTGTCTTCACAACTGTGCATGCATTCATTATTATTATTATCGTTAAAAATGCATTAACCCCAATACAAAAGTAACTTTATTCATGCACTATTCTAACTCAGCTTCTAAACCATCTCTTCCGTAGATACACACATAAATGTTGCTTATGCATATGCCACATTCAAAACTTCTGTTATATCAAGGTAAGCATAGGAGTAGTTTGGACATGAATATTATGATAGGGTAACTAACACTAGGTAAGAGCAAGCACATAATCAATCGTTATTATACAATCAGATTTTGAAATAAACTTATGTTTTACCATTATACAATTCAATATGAAAACATAAAAGATTTCAAATGCACATTGATACAGATATTTTCATATATAAACCTTTCCATATAGTATATAGTCTTAAATAAATAATAAAAAATAGACACCTAAATAACTATCCTACTTTCTAGAGATTTTGTTGTTGCTGTTTTAACAGTTCTCAACAGAACTGAAAATCAAGACATTTAGGAAGAATTCAGCTCAGACAACATTAGCTATTAAAAGTTGAGTTTCTAGTCAAAGCTACATATGTAGGCTACCTCAACAGTGAATGGAGAGTGTGAGGAACCATCAGAAAGTGTTTCTTCTCAGTTATCTTAGCTATCATTTTAAAACCAGAACTGTTCTGAGGATATTCTGAGGATATTTTGGGGACAAGGTTCTGTACTCTAACTTACAAAGGAAGCCCACTTTACACTCTTACACATGGACATAGTTTTATGAAATAACTCTGGTTTAAGAGCTCTAACTACATTTACATAATTTTGTAATACAGGTATCACTTGGAAGCTTGCATTGGCAAAAAAAAGAGCCAGTTATTAGGCATCTGAACCTGTAAATGCTGATTTAAATTTATACGCAGTTTTCCTAACTTATTTATCAAAAGAAGCAGAGTAAGCATTGTGCCCTCAATTTGAAATATTTCAGGTATAGACTATGAAGTCCACTGATAGATCTAATATTAAATGCATTAAGGAAACATTAAATAAATTTGACTAAAGAGAAATGGAGAATATGTGAGTACCTTAAAAAGTAAGAGGTGTATTACCATGCTTTTCCATGCTGTAAATCTGCAAATCCATGGACAATGACTACACATACAAGCAAATGAAAGCAGCTGACCACGTACCCACACACCTTGGCAGAGGTGCACTCCATACTCGTCGGCCACCACCAAGACAAATAATCTCTGAAGCTCCTTCTAAACGATATCCAGGTGAACAGGAGAATGTCAGAATATCTCCCACTCCAAAATTAAATCCTATTCTGTTACCAAATTGTGGGATCCCAGGATCTTCACAGGGTTCAAGATTATACTCTGAAAACAAGAGAGTGAGTCAGCTTCTAAGAGAGGACAACATTTTCTATCAGTCATATTTTTAATATTGTAGTCTCATAATTTCTGTATATTTTCCCTGACTATCAATACAGATTTCACATTTAAAAACAAAATGAATGCGGGAATGTTACATTGGCAATTATGCTACATTAAAACATAAGACTAATAAATATATTCACAATGATTTTAAGATGCATAACACAACATGCTTTATCACTCTTGTAAGAGCCATAAATGTCCCAGGTACAAAAAACAAATTAAAACAATGACACAGCATAAAAGCCTAAATAATTGACACTTGGGCTCATCTGGAATTTCACTAACTGAAATTAAACTAGTTTTGTTTCCTCCTCTCACTTGAGAATGTGTCTTACATTTAACTGCCATCTCATTTATCATGTAGTAGAAATGTCTCTACAGAGGCACAGAGGTTTGCTTGCTTTGAAACTGTTGTGTTTAGGAAACAACCTATATAACTTTTTTTTTTCATTAGGTAAAATACTGAAAAAAATATTTTTCAGGAGCCAGATATTACAAGCATTTCCTTACCAGAGAAAGAGATATTAAAACCTTCATATGATATTGAAAAGTCTGAAATAAAGCGCAACTGAGCCCTGAAATTTCCATAGAGGCCAGCATTGATAGGTGAAGGAAGCTCTGAGCCAGTCAGACGTGCTAATGGCTGTGTGAAGCTGCCATTCTCTGTTATTAGTAAGTAGTCATGATGATCCTCCAAATGAAAGGTGTAGAAGGTGAACTGCACTCCTATCAGAAAAAGTAGAAATAGATTTACATATCACACTATGTACTATCAATGTAATTAAGCCAAGGATTAAATTTATGCATTTCATTATGAATCGTGGTTCAGAAAATTATGATAATCCGATTTTTTTAAAACTTAGTATCTTTCCTGATTTTAATATGAAAATATCTTTGCAGCAGGTCTTTTGGTTTTGACACTATCTTTCATTTTGCCTTTAGCTGTAAAATACGGATGTTTGATTCAGAGAATTCAAAGATATATGCTTGCATTTTTGAACATACTATGTCTGTTCAAAATTACAAACTGTTTATGGCAGAATGGGAAAGGTAAACCTTGTTTCTTACAGTCACTAGTATCCTTGTATAGGAGCAGTCAAAGGAAAGGCTATAAGAAACATGAAATTATATTCTCATGGCACATACAGGAACAGCAGCATTTTCTCCCAAAAAAAAGGGAGGTCTCTTGACAAGATGTGGCATATGTCAACAGCAAGTTTTTTGCAAAACATCAGATACAAATGACATACCTAGAAAAGAAGATATATCCTGGAACACAATAGCAATAAAAAGATTTAAAGGTCAAGACAAACAATTAAATTACTTTTTCTGCATTTCTGTAACTAAGTTAGACCATGATCTTTGCGTAGAATGCACACAAAAGTCAAGAAAAAGAAACAGGAGAAAACATTAGCTAGCTTAAGTGATTATTGGGACCTCTAGTGTAATAGCATTTTCAGTTTTATAAAAGATATAAACCAATGATTCAGGCTCTGTAAAATATTTCTAGTAATGTAATGCTTAGGAAGATCCATTCATGTGATTGAAGATTAATGTAGTATATGAAGATTAATGATCTTTGGGTGCTTTTATGGACAACAGATTTTTAATAATAGAAATAATCAAAAAGCAAACAAATACTTCCCCACTCCCCCCCCCCCCCGACTTCCCAAACAGGGTAACAAAATCCAAGACTAAATCTATCTTTTCTAGACTTCATGTGCAGCTTTAGAAGCTCACAGTATAATTTTCCTGTAGTTTTTTCTACAATACATTGGATCCCTGAGGTTGCCTCAAATGACATTAGACATTTATGTTAATGCAACTCAATCATACCTACTAAATACAGCTTGCAAGGGTATCTGGAATGTAAGGACACTTGGTTTATGAGGATATCTAGTCAAGGACCTTTCAGTATAGGAAGCAAAGACAAGAAATGACAGAAGTAATGGATTATATACACTCATACACAAGCTTTAATGAGCAGGATTTAGTTGAGACAGTGGAAATTAGAAATTTACTGTGGAGTATTTGAGGGAATTTGTGAGATTATGTAAAACTTAGTATAAGATTTTTAAATGGTATTTTGAGACTGCAAAACTTTTTGTGGGATGTTCAGGGCCAAAGCCAAGTAAAGGGAGGGATCATGGTGGATAAGGGAGAAAAAAAGTGTTGGTAAATGGAGAGCGTTAAGCCTCTCTTACTAATCCCTGCACCCAACCACCACAACCTGTCCTCTATTCTATTTAAGCTCTGTTCCTGACTTTTTAGTGTGCATGTCCTCTGTCCAGAGTGTGAGCGCATGTGTGACCACTAGTGAACATTAGCATGGACTGCCTGGTGAGCAGGATGATGTCAGAGCCCAACAACTGGAAAAAGGGCCATCAGTCACAGAGGGGTGGCACCTGGAGGGAGTGGGATCTGGGGACCAGCTCCTGGGCTAGGACTTGGAAGGTTGTGGGACCACGTGCTTGTGTGTGTGTGTGTCACTCCTAGCAAACTCCTGTTCCCATCAGCCCAACCAGAGAAATAGGATTTGGCTGCCTGTGATGTCATGTTCATTTCAGTGCTGTTGGTGTTTCTGTGTGTGCCAGTAAAGACACTTGTCTGTGTCCATGTTAGTCTGTGTGACCAGCTGTATGTGTATGTACATATTGGCACCTTTGGAACACATGCTTAATCTTGCTGTCAGCTGGACATATGAATCGGAGCAACAAGAGAAATCTCTTGGATCTTACAGAACTCTGTATTGTGCTTCCCTTTAAAGAGACAGGAGAACTATTCAGCCTTCTCAAGTAGATATCTTCTCTTCTTATAGCTCCACACACCCCACGCCCTTGACTTGTTGTAACTTGCAGATCCAGTTAAACACACTCTTACTTAGTAGCACTGATATAGAAATTACAGGATAAGGCTGTGTGTTATGCATAGGAAAAAAACAGATAACCCAAGGAATCTATTACATATTTTAAAAATTATTAATTTAATAATTATACGAGCAAAGCCATTCATCTGCTTTGAGCGGCATATTTATTCTCCTAGACTGTGGGACAATAAACTGACAAAAATCACAGACTGAATTTTGGGAGCAAAGTTAGTTTATATTATCTTTTCAGCTAATGCATATAAATTTACCTTTGGGATAGATAAACTCTTAAATAGTTTAATTTTTTTATCATAGTTTTAGATAGGAGACAGTGTTGATCTGACATGAAAAGAAAGCTCTTAAGAGCTGCGATATATACAGAATAAGGCTGAAATTCAGGCCATATTTGTTGTATTTACTACTCTGCAGATTCACTTTGGCCCTTTTTATGCATGCATGAATACTGCAACAAAAAATCAGAAATGCCAAAGAAAATTTTATGGTAGTAACCAAAAATAATGGAATTCCTTTGAATAACAGCTGAGCTTCACTGAGTATTGTTTAAACACCAAACCCAAGGTTTAACTCAAGGGATTGTTTCAATCAATTTTCCAGATTGCCATGACATTTCTAAGCAAAACCCCAAGATATATCCCAGCAGTAACTGTACAACTTAGTTTTCTTCAGAAAATATGCTGATCACATTAATATATGCTGTGTGACAGATTATGTCTTCTCCAGAGAAGAATTTTAAAAGATATGTTCAGCTAGCTTCCTTCTCATTCTGCCTCACATGTCCCCTTCTGTATAGGGGGAATATTTAAAATCTGAAGTGAAGACAGGAAGACATAAAGCTCTAATGTAATTTCTCAGTATTAAAATCCAGACTGTTGGGGGATGGGAAAATTTACTGTTCTGCTAGTAAATGGTTTAAAATATACCATTGATACTCCACAAGTTTCACTCCACCATATATTGAATTCCATGCTAACAACAGACAAAATACAATAATTGTCGTCATGATAGATATTTCCTTTCCTCTTCATAAATAACACCAAGTACTAGACATATTAACTATATTTAAAGTGCATGTTCCATTCCCTAGTTAATAAATTTTTAAAATTAAAATAAAAGTATATCAAATTTTAATGGACATTCAAGAATTGTAACGCTGGTCTACATGAGTGCAAATGAAAATCATTCCAGAATTCCAGAAGTTTAGATACTCTTGAATAGTCAAATTAAAGTATAAATCCTCTAAGACAAGGATTCTGGATTTTAGAAGAGCAAAATTCAGTGCACTCAGGGCTCAATTGGGAGGGATTTGATGGGAAGCTTCCATGGAAGACAAAGGAGCTAGTGAGTGCTGGGAGTTCTTCAAGAACTCTCTATTGGAAGCACAAAGCCAATTTATTCTCTACAAAGGAAAGGGAAGTAAGCGGAATAAGAGGCCCCCATGGCTCAACCATGACATCCTGGGCCTACTCAAATCCAAAAGAGAAGCATACCAGAGAGGGAGAAATGGAGGATTACCCGCTGAGAACTACAAGGGCATAGCCAGAGCGTGCAGAGATGCAGTTAGAAAAGCAAAAGCCTGGCTTGAATTGAAACTGGCTGTAGATGTCAAAGATAACAAGAAAGGGTTCCTCAGACATGTCAACCATAAGCAGAAAAAGAAGGAAAGCTTAGGCCCACTGTTAAATGGAAAAGGAAAGTTAATCAACAAAGATGCTGAAAAGGCAGAGTTCCTCAACACCTTCTTCACCTCTGTCTTTACCAGCACTGCAGGGTCCTAGGCTTTGGGAACGAAATTCCCAGTTGATCGAAACACCAACCCACCATCAGTGAAAGAAGAGTTAGTACATGAATTACTGCAGGAACTTGACCCCTACAAATCAATGCGCCCTGACACCATCCACCCGAGGGTGTTGAGAGAGATGGCTGATGTCATTGCAAAGCCGCTCTCCATAATCTTTGAGAAGTCATGGAGAACGGGGGATGTCCCAGAGGACTGGAGGAAGGCAAATGTTACCCCTATCTACAAGAAAGGCTCAAGGGAGGATCCAGGTAACTATAGGCCCATCAGCCTTACTTCAATCCCTGGGAAAGTTATAGAACGAATCCTCCTGGGGGCCATCACAAGTCAATTGAAGCACATGATTGGGAGAAGCCAACACGGCTTCACTAAAGGCAGATCGTGCTTGACAAACCTGGTGGCCTTCTATGACAAAGTGACTTGCCTGGTTGACATGGGGCGGGCAGTGGACATTGTCTACCTGGACTTCTCCAAGGCCTTTGATAGGGTCCTCCACAGTCTCCTCCTGGAGAAATTAATGCATTATGGCCTAGACAAGTGGTCTGTGCAGCAGGTGGGGAACTGGCTGACAGGCCGCACCCAAAGGGTGGTGGTAAATAGCTCCTTTTCCAAGTGGCAACCTGTGAATAGTGGAGTCCCCCAGGGATTGATATTGGGCCCAATGTTATTCAATATCTTTATAAGTGATCTGGATAATGGGATCAAGTGTAGCCTGATGAAATTTGCAGATGACACCAAATTGAGTGGAGAAGTAGACACTCCAGAAGGGAGAGCTGCTCTGCAGGGAGATCTGGATAGGCTGGAAGAGTGGGCCAGTGAGAACCTTATGAAGTTCAACAAGGAGAAGTGTAAGATCACGCACCCGTGAAAACATAACGTGGGAGTGCAGCACAGACTGGGATCCACCTGGCTGGAAAGCAGCACTGTCAAAAGGGACCTGGGGGTCCTGGTGGACAGGAAGCTCAACATGAGTGAACAGTGTGCTGCTGCAGCCAAAAAAGCCAACAGGATGCTGGGTTACATCAAGAAGGGCATCACCAGCAGAGATAAGGAAGTCATTATCCCGCTCTACTCAGTGCTTGTCAGGCCTCACCTGGAGTACTGTGTACAGTTCTTGTCCCTGCTATACAAAAAGGATGTGGACAGGCTGGAAGGGATCCAGAGAAGGGCCACCAAGATGATCAAAGGACTGGGAAGCTGCCATGCGAGGCTAGGCTGGGAGAACTGGGTTTGTTCAGCCTTGAGGAAAGGAGGCTCAGAGGGGATCTCATCACCATGTACCAGGACTTAAGGGGTAGCTGCAAAGAAGATGGAGACTCCCTTTTTACATGGAGTCCCATGGAGAGGACAAGGGGGAATGGATACAAGTTGCTCTTGAGGAGATTCTGATTGGACACAAGAGGAAAGTTTTTCACAGTGAGGACAGTCAACCATTGGAATAATCTCCCCAGGGAAGTGGTTGACTCGGCCACGTTGGACACATTTAATAGTCGTCTGGACAGGGTGCTGGGCCATCTTGTCTAGACTGTGCTCTTCCTAGAAAGGTTGGACTAGATGATCCCTGAGGTCCCTTCCAACCTGTGAATCTGTGATTCTGTGAAATATTTATATTGTAGGTTGTTGTGTTTTAGCCCCAGTCAGCAGCTAAGCACCACACAGCTGCTCGCCTACCACCCCCTCCAACCCCAGTGGGATGGGGGAGAGAATGGGAAGACCAAAAGCAAGAAAGGGGGTGCCCCCTCCCCTCCTGGCTTCTTGTGCACCTGGCAGAGCCTGGGAAGCTGGAAAAGTCCTTGACTAGTACAAGCACTACCCAGCAACAACTAAAACATCGGTGTGTTATCAACATTATTTTCATACTAAGTCAGAAACACAGCATTAGGCCAGCTGCAGTGAAGAAAATTAACTCTATCCCAGCTAAAACAATGACACAGATTATGTTATTTAAGACAGTATATACAAACACAGAAATTTTATTTCTTAGCAATACAAGATATCCAGGTGTAAAATACAATTCTTAACTAAACATATGCATTTAATTGCCTGCTATTACATAATAACATCATGAAGTTTCAACGTAAAGACGTGTGTTTAAAAAAGTACCCCACAGTATTCTGGAGCTACAAGTTACATACATTTTCTTGGCAGTCTGACATCAAACTAATAAGTTTTGTTAAAAAAAAAAAAAGTCAATAAAATTTTAAATAATTTTTTAAAATCATATCACCAGTTAATGGCCAGTAGAAGATAATCCTTGAGATTCTGAAGTTGGAATTATATTAGACATGAAATAGAGCAGAAAATGAGATTTCCAGAACAAAGTTTTTCTCTCTCACTTTAAAATAACCAATTTATCTGCATAGGATTAATTTTCCCAAATGGTAACTATCTAAAACCTAGTCAGTCAGCCTCCCCTTGGACAATTCTTCTGGGGACTATATAAACCCACTGGACATTAGATGATAAAGAGGCACTTTCAGAGGATGGTTCATTCTATCTACTTTAGCTACCTTTTCAGGGTGAGATGACTCATATCCTGAAGAAATATTCATTTCTCCATTAAATACAGAAGTTGCCTAATGGACTAGCTTACTCAGACATGGAACTTTACCATTAGAAGTTTAAAGCTAAATTAAGTAAGCCTGTGACTTACTGTCAGGAAAGAAGAGCTATCTTCCTCATACAGTACTACAGGAAGAGCTTAAAGTATTAATAAGTTTTTTGCCAACAAGAACAAAATAAGAGAAGTTCATACAATATTTTCTATTTCCTACTCACAGCAAATCCTCACTCTTCAACTGCTTCCAACAGATCTTTGAGCAACATGAATCAAAATGCCCAAGTCGAACTACAACATAGTATTTATATTTAATAATATGATTTTCCTTAATAACATTTCCATGAAATAAAATTTATTGACACAAACAAGAATGTGTTTATATTGATATATGTGTGTATATAAAAGTACCAGTGTATATGTGCGTATGTTTAGACAGTTGCTCTATTTCCCTTTACATATTATTTTTGCATATTTGTTTTCTCAGGAGTCTCATCATATAAAGTGTTTTTTTCAATAGCCTCCCATAAAATGTAATTATATTGAGAATTTCAACTTTTATTTATCCCAACCCTTAAGTACTTCTCCTCTAGCTGAGGGTTCAAGAAAAAAGGTAAATCACAAAAAAATACCTACTTAATTTCTAAAAAAAACACAACACACTTTTCCAAGTACTTTCCTCCATAAACCCATTTTTAAATTAAGAAAAATTGAAGTGTTAATGTCTTTTAAGAATCCTCAAAAATATGGCTTAATCTGGGACCATATTTACTGTAGCATTCACATAATTTTCAGTCATGTATTAGTTCATGAAGACAAGTCCTTATTCATCTGTCCTATTTCTCTTCAGTGCCAGATTATGAAGCTTGGGCTGGTTATCCAATGGCTTTCAGATAGGGTGCACACAAAATGACTACAGGGCTAACAGTTTTCTTTCTTACACTTTCTATCAGTCTACCTTGCTTATCTAGAAGAACATTTACATTCTTCCCACATCCTTTCTCCTTTGCAAAAGATTCATAGTACCATATTTTCCTGCAACTGTAAAAGCCATACTTACAGGTAACAAGGGCAAATGTAGCATCAGATGTAGGCTTAGTAATTTCAGAACACTTTTTCTCTGTGGACACTTACAAGCAAATTCAGTTGACACGATGGCATCATTTGGTAGTAAAAAGAGATTGTGCAATAGCTGGAGCAATAATTTTGAAAGATACACTTTGCCACTTTAACGCTTAAAGGAGTTTTAAATGGGACATCCAGTCAGAATGATTTAACATCTAGATGAGGAACTATCACACTATTTGTACAAAATAGAACAAGGGGATCACAGATCAGCACAATTCTCTGTGAAGGAAGTCTTATTTTTATGTTCTCAATAACTCTTTCTTAGAGGAATACATCAGTGTACTTTGCCACATTTTTCATGTGCTCACAGAGAAAATCAATAAAATTGAGAACTGAACTGGCCTACCTTCTTCTCCTTTTCATTCCTTTTTCTCTATTTTTTCCAGTGTTACAGATGCAATTCTCCTTTTTGTGTTCTTACCACCTCACCCTCTTTATATTCAATTTATTGTGGTGCCTATCTCTGATTCTTTCCTTCCCTTAACATTAAATTCCTATGTGTCTCTAGCTCTTTCCACTCAGAGTACTATGCAGTCACTCCCATATTTAGAATAAACTACCAACAAAAATCTAAAAGTTTGACCCATGTCTTCTCATCTAGTCCCAAAACCTTTCACCTGAAAGCAAGTAGGACACACTATTTTAAGGAAGCATAGAAAAAGTATTCATCCTCTTTCACCTGTACGAATTAATGTGCACATATTCAACTATCTGTTGCTTGGACTATAAGCGTTAAGGGACTTTCTGTTTGGTGGAAAGCATTAGGGCCTAGTCCACACCCAGAACTGTAGGAATTATTACAATAAAAATAAACAAAACCAAAAACCAGCAATGCAGTTCCTAGTTCATTGCTGCTAACCTATATCTACATGTGTAGCACAGAATATGGGACTTAAGCATTTAAAAAAAAATTAGATAGAAAAAGAGAAAAGGATTTATTTACCTTTTCCATGTGTAACATCCACTGTCCATGTACAATTCAGCGAGTTTGGATACAGATCAGGATAACCAGGGGATAAAATTGTTCCACTAGGTCCTCTAACATCTCCACCACATAATGCTAGAAATAACAAAGAAAAGAATAATGAAAGAATTAATATAAAATTTACAGATTAAATAAAATAAAATAAAATAAAACAATTTTTAAAAAATTTCTGACTTTAAAACAACTTAAAAATAGTTGGTCAACTGATGTTACTTTACTATGTTACTGACACCAGATTTAAGCCAAATAATATAGACTGTTTTAAGGAAAGGTGATTGCAGTTCTTAATATGAGCAGCTCTTCCAAATTAATTAACACAAACTGCCTTTTAAAGCCTTAAGTAGTCAAGCTCTCAACTAGTGTCCTTTCAGAATTTTTGTTGGTGTCAACCATAGTTTCTCAGAGCCCGCACCTTGACCTAAGACAGTATTCAGCACTCCCATTTTTAACAGTAAGTTTTTCTGTTTAGCAGATGCTAAAGCTGTTGAAAGGCAGTTTGGGGGATAGGTAAATGGCAGTTTCTTGCCTGCAATTCCAGTAGAAACAGCTATCATTCCTCTTCCACTTGTTGTATAAGCCATTTCCCACCTATTGCTCATGTCTGTGCTTCCCAGCCTGCTGCCACACCAACAAGGGTGAGGGAAGGAGCTTGTCACAGGCTGGAGGAGAAATACTTCTTTCTGAGGGAGGCTGCCCCACCTGCACCAGCTGGTTTAACCTGCTCCTACTCCTCCTGTAACATCATCAGCAGCTACCAATGTAGCACTCAACAGTATGGATTGTAAAGGTGAGAGAAGTCTAAACTTCAATATATGAACAGTGCTCAAACATCTTCCTACTTCTTGAGGAGAAAGGTGTTGTGACTAATTTGTTACATCACCCATTTATACTACTGTATCTTGCTATTTTTTCTACTTATGACAATTCCTGCTACACATTGATGGGGTAAATCATGAAAGCTATACCCATCTTTGCTTTTGCTATTAATGCTATTTACTTGAGAATGAATATGTTGACCAGTCATGATTTGCTGCTTGTAGAAGTACATTCAAAACTGATTTGAGGAAAAGCCATACAATGAATTGAGGGAATATCCAGAACGTACCTTCTGTCTTACCCTGTACCTAAGCAGACATTTTTCTCAAGGAAATACATGCATTTTTTAGACATTTAAGCAGCACTGTGGAATGTTTTCATAAAGGTAAATAATTTTCATAATGAGGTTACTGCATAGCATACCATCACTATATTTAGGGCACTGAATAAAAGTAGTATACATTTAATTACAGTATTCTTATAACGCAGAATGGAACTTCATCCTACATCTTAGGATGAAGATCACCCTACTTTGCCAAGCTAAATTTGTTTGATTGTTCTAACTAACCACATTTCTGTTTTAAATATGTATCTTTGTCTGAGTAGCCTCATGATTTCTTTGACCGTGCTATTTCTCTTGCCAACTTTCTAGCCTTTTTGGCCTTGTTGTAAGCTGGAAATTTACAGATCCAGTGCCATAGGCTGAAATAGGATGTTCTAGGACCACAAGTGTCCAATCTCATAATTGTTGCCCCAGGGGAATAAACTCCCAGCACACTAATTTTCCTCCTCACTTCTCTGATGAAGAGACAATGAAGGTAACCACTGTCCACTTATCACAAGATCTTGTTATATTTAGACATTAGTAAAACAGAATCAGGGCTATCGCAGCATGTTATTGGAGCTTCTGATGCTAACTACCTACTTTGTCCATAACATAGGTCAGCTCTACTAAATAAGAAAATGCAATCAGTTTTTATAATCATGGGAAACAGCCCAAACAAGTAATGTATTTGACAGTCCATGTTTGGAAAACTTTTCAGGAATACAAATAGTGACAAAACATCTATGGCATGCCATCAGGCATTCAGTGTAACTCTATGAAGGTTAGCAGATGGAAAAAAATATCACCAAGGGAGCAGCATTTTACAAAACAAAGCCAAGATGACAGATCTGAAATATAAAATGTGCACTGGTCCTGATAAGATGGCAAACAGCCCAAACATATAATATCAGCACTAGTATCTGAATCTTTTACAGATTGCAAAGGAAAACAGAAGCACATGAACAACAAAATATAAACCTCACCAATTTTTCCAGATTCTACAAGGGACCTTTCTTTCACTTTATCTGATTAGACAGAGTTGGAAGCTAGGACACACTAAAAGTAGAATGAATACATAAGCAAATAACTGAAGCACTAGCTTGTGTACTAATGTCTAAAATGGAATATTGTGTTGCTAACACACTAATTAATAATGTCTTTGTTGTGCAAGCAGAGAAGCTGAATCAAGACATACCTTTTTTTTTCCTCCATTACTCTTTTTTTTTCAGAATAGTGAGAAATAAATTAATAAAAACTAAAGAGAATAAAAACTAAAGAGAATAAAAAATAAAGAAAACGAAATATAGAAGTGGCTGCATGAAATATAGATAGGTGCCTGGATGAATAGCATAAAGTACTTCTACAGCACTGCAGTGATCAGAAATGATGTGACAACTTAAGAAGCAAGTTTTGGATAGCTGTGAATGAAGAATAAAATTTAACACTGGAGTTCAGTGGCTAGGCCAGTTGTTTAGGTGAAATAAATTCTTACACTGTTGGGTTGATTACTTACATTTTCTTTTGCTGTAAAGCATCATAAATGCATTGGTTTTGCTCAGTAACAGGATCAGTCATAAGGAAGAGTGACATCAAGTAAGCCTAGCTTAAAAAATGGCCCTATATAGTTTGAAAATAATTTTGGCCCAAACAATTTCAGAACCTTTATTCAGGCTACTTGTGTCTCAGTTGGAGACACAAAGGCCATGCTTCATCCCTGAAATACCTAAATAGTTGTAATGAAAACACTTGATGGATGTCATTCATAAATTATCAAGTTCCATTTCAGGCCATGATTCATGCTACTATAAAACTGTTATAGAATATCAATCTTCTAATACTAGAAATAGTCTCATAATTTCTAGCTTAAATTTATTCATGGTCCATTTTTACCAATTTGTTCTTCTATTTAACTCTCATCATGTTCTTTTACCTCTTGGAGGTTCACTTTGGAAGGCTGGCAAAGCTCATTAGTAACTCTGACTTTGGATCACTTAAATGACAGAGGTTTTCTTAATCTACTTTTGTAAGATACATTTTCCATCTCTATAACCACTGCATTACCAACTGTAAGTACTTACCTGTCTGTCTTGTCACAGCAGCTGCGCTACACATATTGCTAGGACACCTCACATTAGATTGTGGCAGCAGCTAATAAGCAAGGAAGGTGACATATTTGTTCATGGATGTTTTTTCCTATTTTTTTTTTCACATCCTCTCTTCTATTTTTAACATATTTATATTTTATTGCAGAAGTGAGTCTGTATAATATCTTCCTGCAGAGGTCAGCCTTTATAGCTAGTTTAACACTTGTTCACAGAAAAAATTCTTATCTCTTAATTTTTGCATTTTATTCCATGAAATAAAACTCAACAACCACAAATTATGTCCTCAGTCATCCAAGGTCTTTGAATAAGGTTTACTACCTATTGAAAACTGATTTATTTTAATGTAACACAAGTCAATCTCAGAGTAATGAAGGGTATAGCAATAATATGTAGCTATCCAGAAAACTGGATGTGAGAAGAAGGAAGTCATGATATCAAAGAAGGACAGAAAACAATAAAAATGTATTTGCTGTTTTAGTAAGGCAAGGGAAAATAATGCACATATATATAAATTCATGTATTTCTAACTAGCAATGCAATACAAAGCCACATCTTTGTTCCTTTTCAGCCTGACTGAAGATGGTGGTATCTGGGAAATTAACAACATTTCCATATTTTCAAATTATATCACCTACCATTTTAATATATAAAGATTTTTCAGGACTAGCCGTAGGTCACCAAACACTATTCAGAAACTAAAATACAATGATGTATCTCAATTTTCTCGAAAAAGAGAAAATACACATAAGAACAGAAGCTTTCAGAAAAAAAATTACTTTTCTTAGTAAGGACAGCTTGCTGCAAGCACAAATAACTGAAAACTGTTTTCAAAGTTGATGGGAAATGAAAATGTGCCTGTATAATTGATTGGTAATAACGATTAGTTTTACAAATAGTTTCAAGCATCATCAAGAAAAACTAATAACACATGCTAGTTCAGAAAGAACCACAGAGTGAAAAGAGGATAAACCTATTTATACATAGATGTGCTTGTGTATATATAAATCTAAATGCAAGTATATATTTGTATGTGCTGCACATATATACAGAGGCCCCATTACATTAATTTGCTTAATTAACTCTAACTTCCAGCTAAAAATCTAACTCTGATATGATTTTCATTTACTGTGTAATTTGATAATAAAAGGGAAATACAAATATAGTTTAAAATTATTGAAACATTGAATTAGAATATGAATCTTATATACTGTGCTTCATAGATCAAGAAAATTCAGCATCTGTCTTCCCTAATTACAGAGGATGTAATGTGTCTTAAAATGGGATGCAGTCAAGAGGTAACAAGTAAATAACAATATGAACATCAAATTATTATAATCAACTTCCAGAAAGAAACCTTGGACTTGAGTTATATTACACAAGGCTAACCTAATAGAAACTAGTGTAGCCAGCATTACTCACAACATAAAATGTTGTATTTTCACCTTCTTATTTAAATCTAAACCACACAAAGACATGCTATCCATTTCCAATTCTGGCACCTACAACACTGAATATTTGTAGTAAGTATTTTAGCAGTTGCATTTTATAAAAGCATTGTTCTTACCTTAGAGATGTCTTAACAGAAAATAACATAACACCACTGCCATATATCCTGGATATAACCCTCATGGTACTGCACAAGTCATATTTGCTAATTCCTTTGGACATCTAGCTGTTTTCAACATAAACATTAAATCTTTTCCATCTTGGTTGAACATTTTTCTTGCTATCTATTTTCTTAAGTAAATGAAGGTCAAGTGGAATGACAACATCTATTCTTAATTCAAATAATGAATAAGGATTATTATGTATTAGTATTCAATTTCATGTTATGATGAAGGGAATAAAAAGCATATTTCACTCCTAATTAGGTATCTAAATTTTACATTAATTTTCCGGTCATTTTTAATGAGATTAATTCAACACTTCATATATTGGGTAGAACAGGTTTTCTCACATATATTCAAAGCTTAAAAGCAAAACTCTATTATAATTTTCATATAGAAGGGACATGATAAGGCTTGTCTTATTTCTTAAGCACTGGGAGGAGATTACAGTCAAGCAATTCAGGGGTGTCCATATAGATACGTACCCAGTGTAGATGTAGATGTAGATGTTAAATAGGAATCGTGTAAATGTAATACAAGTAATATTTTCTAAAGCAAAGCTCAAAACCATCTATTTTCGCTCTCTTGGCTATTTTCTGAAGGCCTGTACATATTCTTATTTTAAAAAAAATGGTAGTTATTTATTTGTATGTTAATTTTCCTAGGTAATGTGTCCCACGTTTATGGTATATAGAATAAATTGCATCTTCAGATGAACTATTTAAACAAAAAATAAAAGTGCACAGTAATATCAATAGTTTTTCTCTGGTCTGTGTAGATTAAAAGCTGTTTGCCCACGAGTCAAAGAAGAAAACACGATGGCAAAAGTCTAGGCCTTGATCAGTGCCGCTGCATTTTGAAAATAAATAAAAAAATATTTTACCAAGACAGCTATCCAGAAAATGGTCATACTTAACAACACTAAAGTTAAAAATTAACAGTATCTTTGTAACAGTCTACAGACTAATTAATTTCTTGAAAAGAGACTGATGATTTGATGAAGATCATAGGTTTTATTTTTCATTCTTTGAAGAAGCCTTAATCTTGTGGTTGTATAACTTACTTTAACATAGTGGAGTTGCTGTTTTGAAAACTGTAAAGCAATTCAAGTACTGCATAAATTCAAGTAGCTTTCACCACAGTGAAAGGATGAGAGGTAATGGATGTAACTGGAAGAGGGGAAGCTCTCAGTAGATGTGAAGGATATCTATTGTGTGATCAAACAATGGCACAGGTTGCTCAGGGAAGAAATGTAATCTCCCCTCTTAGAGATAAAACTCAGTTGTGTAGGATCCTGAGCAACCTGATCTAACATCCAGATTGGACCTGCTTTTCTGGCGTATGGGTTTGGACTAGATGACATTATGAGGTCCCTTTCAGTTATAACTGTTCTATAATTCTGAAAATATTTTCCTTAAACATTTATCTTTAAAGAGCAGAAATAGATTCTACTATCCTCAAAGGTCAGAGAGCTTTAATTTTTTGTTTGTTTGTTTTCAGAAATGTTCTGCTATACTTGTCTATATATATAAATTTATGCTTGGGTATGTATGCATACACACACGCACAGAGAATATATATGTGCACTGAGGAATAGTGTGCACATCTTATCTATACAGATATACATAAAAATGAAACCCAAGGAAATTACTTATTAAAGCCTTCATAAATAGCAATTATTCAAATATGAGTGAATTATACAGACTGTCGTAATCACCCCCTCAGGACAATCTTTAGGGAAGGAAACAGTTTCCTTGTTCATTTTTAAACCATCATTCTCAGTATTGTCTAATGTTCCCATAGATAATGAAGCATGACATCCTTGATAAGATTTTTGTGATGCTTATCTATGTAACATCCAAACACCTCATAAAAAAATTAGTTAATACTTCTTCAGAGAATAGAATTGCAGTCAACATGATCTACTTTGAGAAAGAACTGGTTCTAAGAAGTCTGATTCTTTTCCTTTTCTGCATCCTTCTCCTCCTCCAAAACACTGTCACTCATGAGTTGTCATAATCTGTCTGCACAATTATCATGGTCTGTCTGCATATCACTTCATGGTGTAATTATAAAAAAGAGATGCAATTACCAAAATGACCAATCAAGAAAGAACTCTGCAACTCAGAAACTGTCAAAGTAATATATTGAATGAACAGGAAAAGTGACCAATGTGTTTATTAGTGGCACAATTGATACAAACCCATACTCACAGTTTATGCAAAGAACAGCCCATTTAGTAAATGGTTTTTTTTCCCTGGGGGTGCAAGGCCTCTGGGTTCTATTTAAAAACACTTCACCAGAGAAAAAATTCAGCAATGAAATTAAAATTAGTTCAACCATGAATTCATTAAATTTACTAGAATAAATGTACTCAATCCTGCCTTTAGAGCATATTTATTCAATGGACAATTGCCATTTAGCAATGTGCTCTGGAGAAAAAAAAAAATCTCATTTCCTTAATTAATTGCATACTAGTTCAGCATCTTGAGGAACAAATTTATCACAATGTGTAAGTTTATTTCACAGCAGAACACAGTATTCTTAGGGAGTGTGTTAATACTGTTTGTTTTAGATGTTTACCATCCAGTGTCTATCTTAAATTTATAGCCTATTCAGCAAAATTTGGTCCCCTTGACTGTAATCTGTGGGAACCTTGCAATTCTTCATTCCAAGAACCTGACTGAAAAGCAGAATCCTTTAGGAAACGGGCTTGTTGACCTAGAGTGCCATTTTCAGGAAAGTGATTGTTCACACCCTTTTCTACCACAAGAAATTTTGAGTAGCATCATATACTAACATGTTTAACCTACTGAAATATAAAAACCAAAGGATTTTCTAACTAAGCTGAAGGCCAAGAAAACATCTACCATTTTTTAATGAAAGATATTAATATAAAGAAAGAAATTAATATTTTCACTTGAAGTGAAAATTAATATATTTCCATATGGCAAATTACACAGGATTCAATGAGTTTTTTCGTTAGTCTTCATTCAAATTCAGCTTTTTCTTTCTAAGGATTGTTTTAGAAAAATATACTATCATGTGCATTACGTAGTTCATACAAGTTCAGTAGACATGTTACTCAATACCATTTTTGTCTGGTTTAACAATCATACACTTAATCATCAGTTAGAATGTGGCACTAATCAATTCTTATGGTGATTGAAGGGTGTCAAGTTCTGTTAGCAAGCTAGGAACACTGTGATCAACAGAAATGGGAGAAAATGCAGTTTTTGAGTCAGGTATAAATAAACTGCATCTTATGTTTCGTATGTCAGTGTTTAAGAAACAGCTAATATTGTATTAGGTCAAGATGTTCTTTGTATATGTTAAAACTAACAGGCACTAAACTATCTTTAATTAGAAGAACAAACTTTCAGTACTCTTGGATAAGGACTGAGAGACCGATAAAAGGCAACACTCCTGCCTCAACTGGGTGATAAAGTATGAAGTCAGTATCCTTTAACCAAGGACATCCAGGGGCAATTAGACCTTAAGAAGAACAATTCATCAGCAAGTTTTACATTTTTGCCAACTTGGTAAGAACTAAGCGTTCTTTGGTTGAACTATCCTCATTATAATACTAAAAATCACACCCATAGGTCAGAAATCCCTCTACTCAAATAAGCTCCTTACTCTCTGAGCATACGTAGTAAATTTAAAAGGAGCTGTACCTTTAAGATGAAATGAGAAAAAAACTAGCCAATGACTAGCTGGTGGGCATGAATGTTACATGTTACTAACATACTTAACAGTATAAATACCTGCTGAGATTTTGACCTGGTGTGCTTGATTTGTGGGAAACCACCAAGCACCCAGACCTGAACAACCCTGAAATAAATAAGCAGTGTCTCTCCTGAAAGTACAATAATTGACTCATTACACACCAGGCAATGAATCCGCCTTTCAGACAACATCAGCACACCTGAGTCCATAAATGGATACCCAAACACAGATATTTGTAGCTTGTAGTAAGTGCTTTACAAGCAGACACATATTAACCTTGCATGCCTTGAGCTAATTGGCAAACAGCTCACAGTTACATATATTCAGATAGACAGATATTCAATAATCTGCCGATTTAAAGAATTCTATATTATTATCTGATTTTATTACTAAATATCTCATCACACAGAGCTATTTAGCATTTATTTCCTCTATCCTTGTTTTTCCTTAAAATAAAAGTTTTACAAGCTCCAACATTTAACTCATTTTGACTAATAATAGTTTGGCAAAATGTGTATATTTTAAGGTACTCTGTACTTTAACCATTCATCCTTACCATCACAGGTTGGGAGTGGGTGACTCCACCAGTGATTTTTTTCACATAGCAAAGGCTCCTCATGACTCAGCCTATAACCTGGATCACAACTAAATGAGACAGTGGAACCTATAGAGAAGTCATGTCCATAACGGCGTCCATGCACTGGTATGCCAGGATCCAAACAAGAGTAAGTATTAACAGTTACACCTAGATTAACAACAACAAAAAAAAAAAAAAAAAAAAGGAAAAAAAAAAGGGACAGTTAAATAAGCAACCTATACATATTTTTTTTAAAGTCATTCACTGCGCTGTGAGTAGGGTGAAAGCTTCATTATCCCACATTTTCAGTGAAAAATCCTTGCACTATGTTTCTCTGTGTTACTGTTATAAGATGTTATGGATAATGGATAATGAATTTCATCCTGCCACTGTCGCAGAGGAAAACATCCCATAATTTACAGGATATTTAGTTTGATCTTGTCACAGTATCATTAAATGTTTTTGTCACTAAAGCTGATGTTGAAAAGCTTTGATGATCACTCAAAATTCTGACTTCCAGCTCTTATTTTTTCTTAATCATACTTTGTTATCCTAGATAAAATGCTGGGTGTTTTTTAAAATTTATCCTTGAAATATGCAAACAGGTCAATTATTTACATAAATAATTATTTTACTTATCATTATATTATGTTATATTAAATAACATTAAGTTATAATGGTGGGATATTGAGAAGATTAAGAATAAAAGAAAAAGGAGTAAAGAGAAGTTAACTTGATAAAGATAACTTTAATGTGTGCAAAAGAATTCAACCCTTCAGATTATTTCCCAGTGAGAAGTTTAATTTCATTATTAAACAATCAGGGTGAAAAAAAAGAGAATTCTAGGAATGTTACTGAAGTTAGCAAATTAGAAGAAGTATTCAGTGAAAAATTTTTTTACGGGTGTTATTCCTTTTATTCCTACACAAAAGCCAGAAAATACCCTTTCTTACAAGAAATCTAGTGTGGAAAGAAATTATGAGCATAGACAATAGGAACATATAAAAGAATTCAGCTATCAATAGGATATTTGAAGAGAGAAATGCTGAATGAAGGACCATTAATCATTATTATCCAGAAAAGATAATCAGAATTGGGTTGTACTGGATAATATAAGACAATAAACCAGTAAGAATTAAACAAAAATAAAATTAATACTAAATGTGTGTATACAAACAAAGGATGTTAAACTGAAAATGGTTTGTTCCCTGCCTTGCGTCAGGAATCATGTGTCCAGCAAGAGTAGGGGAGTGATTGTGCCCCTGTATTTGGCACTGGTGAGGCCACAACTTGAAAGTGTGTTCAGTTTTGGGCCCATCACTACAAGAAGGACATCGAGTTGCTGGAGCGTGTCCAGAGAAGGGCAACAAAGCTGGTAAAGGGTCTAGAGAGTGGGTCTTATGAGGAGAGGTTGAGGGAACTGGTTGAGTCTGGAGAAGAGGAGGCTGTGGGGAGACCTTATTGCTCTCTAAAACTGCCTGACAGGAGGTTGTAGCGAGGTGGGCGTTGGTCTCTTCTCCCAAGTTACTAGTGACAGAATGAGGGAAAATGGTCTCAAGCTGTGCCAGGGGAGGTTTAGATTGGATATTAGGAAAAAATTTCTTCACTGAAAGAGTGGTCAGGCATTGGAAGAGGCTGCCCATGGAGGTGGTGGAGTCACCATCCCTGGAGGTGTTCAAAAACAAGTAGACATGGCCCTTCAGGGCACGGTTTAGTAGGCATAGTAGTGTTGGGTTGACAGTTGGACTTTATGATCCTAGAAGTCTTTTCCAACCTTAATGATTCTATGATTCTAGCTTGTGTAAAAATGGTAAAGGTATATATTTTTTCAATGTCCTCTGATATTATAAATTTAACCTTCATTCTTCACTAGTGTAAAAAGAACCGTGGTGTGGGGATCAATTTTTGAAAAAAGGGTTTTTATAATGAAATGGAAGAATTCCATTAGAATGAAATGTCAGATTTCCTTTCCAACTTTATTTAATTGAAACAGTTTGATGTAAGGACATTTGTAATAAGTGCAGCTTTCCTCCTTTTGTTGTTCACACCCTCAAAGTATAATTTCTACCATTTAATATTATTCATTTGGCCAATAGTTTTAATAATTTAGTGGTCTCTTCTGGCAATATTAATATAGTTTTCCTGCTATATAAGGTTAGCCATCCTTCAAACTTCAGAATGGATAAGAACTTAACAGAATCATCACTTCTTTACAATGTAGAAGATGCTATAAATGGAATTATGTGGGTGAAGGTTAGGACAATAAAAATTTTGGAAAAATAGTAGGGTTTTTTTTGATAAGCCACTAGAAATTGATATTCACTGGAGTTCAAATCAGACCAAACTTTATCTGTCAAAGTCACCTCCACATATATTGTATTTAATATCCATATCATTAGTGAATAGTGAAAGTGGCCAAAAATAATGTAAAAAAATAAGAAAATCACAAAATTATTTGGTGGTAATTCAGGAGTATCAAACAGAAATGGATAGATAATAATGTGCTCATGACCTTTACTAAGCAAATTATACAGTGATTACAGAAAAACATTATTTCACATGAAAATATGACTTATTACAACAAAAGGTATATTTAGAAACACAAAATTAGACATTATAACATATCAATTTATTTGAATTTTAATAATTCATTAAGTATGAAAACTTACAGATTATTTCTGCAGTGTAGTTTATATGACTATAATAAGGGAAAAAGAATACTTCTATATGTCAGAACAAATCACATATGCAAGTTTTTAGATCCCTAAAAATCCATAATCAAGCAATTCCATAGCTTGATTTTCAGCTCATTAATGTAAACTGCATTTCCCATTACCTTCAGTTAGAGTTGCAGGTACATCAATCAGGACAGTAATTCATGTATTTTCCTAGATTTGCATAATCTTTCTGATCTCATGCAGTTTTAGATTCATAAAATCACAGAATCATGAAATCATTTAGGTTGGAAAAGACCTTTAAGATCATCAGGGCCAACCATCAACCTAGCACTGCCAAGTTCACCACTAAACCATGTCCCTAAGGACCACACCTACATGTCTTTCAAATACCTCCAGGGATGGCAACTCAACCACTTCCCTGGGCAGCCTGTTCCAATGCTTGACAAACCTTTTGGTGAAGAATTTTTTCCTAATATCCAATCTAAACCTCCCCAGGCACAACTTCAGGCCATTTCTTCTCGTCTGATTGCTTGTTACTTGGGAAAAGTGACTGACACCTCTCTACAACCTCCTTTCAGGTAGTTGTAGAGACCAATGAGGTCTCCCTTCAGCTTCCTTTTCTCCAGACTAAACAAGCCCAATGCCCTCAGCTACTCCTCATAAGACTAGTGCTCTGGACCCTTCACCAGCTTCATTCCTCTTCCCTGGACATGCTCCAGCTCCTCAATGTCTTTTTTGTACTGAGGGGCCCAAAACTGAACCAGTATTTGAGGCATGGCCTCACTATTGCTGAGTCCAGGGGGAATCACTTCCTTAGTCATGCTGGCCACAATGTTTCTTATAGAAGCCAGGATGCTGTTGGCCTTCTTGGCCGCTTGGGCACACTACTGGCTCATATTCAGCCAGCTGTCAATCAACACTCCCAGATCCCTTTCCACCAGGCAGCTTTCCAGGTGCTTTTCCCCAAACCTGTAGCATTGCATTTAAAACACACAAAAATGCATTGTATAAAAGATAAGAATAACAAGACATAAAATCAACATCCAGAAGAAAGGCATTTGCTTCCTATTCTCATCTTCTGATTCTTAAACCATGGAGCAGTACAGCAATAAGATTAAAATATAAGAAGTGGTATCACTGTTCATCCCTTTTGCAGTTCAACATCACTAAATCTTTCTCAGTTTGAGAAATAACAGGAATTTGCCAAAGACAACACCTGTGCACATTTATATATTTATGACTAGGATAAACACTGATGGGGAAATCAAATAATACAATTCAAAATTACTTACTTTCATAGTGAATCTTGAATCCATTGTTAGACCGACTGTTGTCAGTTGTAAAGAGAAGATAAATGAAATTACTACTGCTAAACAGGAATTGTGGGACCTGTGTACCATTGTAAGATCCCAGAAGTGGAGATAATAAATTTGGTCCATCATGAACTTCCAAAACATCATAATTGAGTTCTGTCTGAAATCTAGAATTGAGGAAACATACACAGGCACAAATATAAGAAGCAGTTAAAAAAAATTAAATAACGCCATACAAAGTAAACCGTATTTTAAAATTATGCTCCTTTCCTGATCATATTATTTTATTTATTTCTCCACATACCTATTTTACAATATCAATATAATAGTATTAATTAGCCTATAAAAGTAATACAGTAATCAAATTTCAGGTAAATGCCTTAGTAAGATGAGAAATAATTTTAAAGTCCTTGAGCTGGTTTGTATTGCAAGGAACAATAACCACAAACACACTTTGTCAGCAAAGATAAATAATACTTGCATATACTATTTTATAGCACAAAATTACTTTGTTTTGAAAAATTAAGTAAATTATATAGAGGATATTTTGATGCACTCTTTTATTATATCCATTCCATTTGGCACAAATGTCATCAAAGTGTTTTATATTATCAGAGAATTACACTCTCAGCGTCTACCCTTAAATCATCGCTACGAGGGATAGAATTACTTAAGTTTGATCAGAGATTCCAGTGGCTTTGTGCCAGCTGAGGCTCAGTCCAAAGCAGTGGCAGAAGTTATGGCAAAAAAATTTTGAAAATCCTATTTAGAAAGCGCTATAAAGCAAAATGCCTGTTTAGAGACAGCATGTGTGCTGTCTCTGTCAAGGAAAAGCTGAGTGTGACAGTGCTGCTAGATCTCTCTCTGCTTGTCCTGTTTTAGATGGTATCAGCAATCCCAAACACCCGCTTGGTATTTTGACAGTGGTTTCTCTCTTTCATGCTATCACAGGCCTTACATCAATCGTAGTGTTTTAATGGACTCAGACGGATTATTGAAAAACCCTTTCAGAATTAAAAAAAAAAAAATTAACAACAGGATCCTACAAAGGCCTTTCAGATATTCCTAATTCTTTCTCTGATTCACTTTGATGCCTAATTTGGCTTTGTGAAATCCATTCGAGGAACTGCATGGCTAATGCCAACATACTGAAGAACTCTGTATTTCAGTATTTATGTCCCATGGGTCTGAGCCTCAAGATCTAAAGGAGTCTGGTGAAAGATGAGGAGCCAAATAAAACCTTCAAAACATGTGTTTTCTTTTAGGTATGTCCTGCTCCTACAAAATAACACAGAAAAGAGCACAGAAATAAAGTAACAAGGAGTTATGGAAATGAAGCAGGATAAGCGTAGAAGCAGGAGAACTGAAAATTTCTTTTTTTTCCTAGTTCCCACATGAACTCACAATGATATGTTGCTAGAAAGCTACTAGGCAATATCTTGCTTTTTCCAGTACTTGTCCTTCCTACTAATCTGTACAAAAGAGAAGCAATCTTGGAAATATATAATTTGGTCTTGCTCTGCTTTCTTAGTTCCTTTATCAAAAGCATTCTTAAGACAGAAAGTGTAAAATGGCATTGAGCTCATAAATGCAAAGCAACTATCAGGCTAGTCAGGACATAACGAAATAGTTGAGTCTCTGAAGACAAAACAGAAATCTTCTCATAAGTACTTGTTGTTCAAAGAGTACATACACCACCACAAACAGCAGAAAAATGATGAGATGAAAAAATGAGTAAGCACCCATGAGTAAGAAAAAAAAGTGAGGACAGTTTTTTAGTGAGATCATCTAAAAGAAACTTCAAGAGAGGATTATGTACAATGCCTTTACTTGGTCATTTGGTTCAGAATAGTCATCAATTTAAATTTAATTTATAAGGATGATGCTTATATAGTTTTTTCATTGCATACCTTTCCTCTTGATGATCAGCTGATATATTTACATATCACGTGGCTATTCCCTGCTGTGATAAAACTAGTCACTATTCTTAAATTAATCAGGATGGTTTCATTACTGTGTGAAGTCTGTTCTTATAGAGGAGTCACAAAAATTCATTCAAGCAGGTAGGAGTGAAACAAATTTTAACACAGGAGGTGACACACACTCACTTTTTTATCTTCTTTGAATAGATAAAGCTGTTTTAATATTTAAAACATACATCTTTGTTTCTAAGAGACATCCTATCAAATCAGTGCAGTGCCAGGATATGAGTAGAATATCCGGCTGCATAGTGTACGCTCATTAGTCAAACGTGACTAGTACTCAATCAGTAGTTTGCTGATTAACATCCCTAGTATTTAAATACTCATAATTAGGCTTCCTGATAAACACTTCATTACAATGAAGAATGGCACTTGCATTTCTCACTTGCATCCTTTCAATTCAGCCTAAAAAGCTACTAATTTATAACAAAAATCCAACAGATTATCTATCAGAGATATGCTTGTACAACAGGAGTATACATGCACAACCTTAAAAACCACTGAAAGTGTAAAAATTAATAGTTGTTATTATTATTCACATTGCCTATCTCTTTCTTTTCTGCCATGTATCTGGCTCCATTGCACAGGAACACTTTCACATACAGTCATAGAATGCATTACCTCACACGTATGCAATGCCATAAGAGAGTAGCCATAGGAAGGTAGGAAAATGGGTGATTAAAAGGAAATATACTACTGTGCGAGTGATAAACTGATGCAATGTTAAGATGTCACTCTACAGAAAATGTGTATTAGTAAGAACTGTTCCCTTCCTGTTAGAAAATCTAAAAAGAAAGGAAGTAAAAATTCTAGACATGTACTATAAATGTTTTAGCCTGAGAAACTAAAAAAAAATATCTTTCAAATAACTACACATATTGTGGAAGCCTTAGTATTTGCACCAAGAAAGGTTATAAAAAGTATTTCTCTTTGCTTTTCAGGACAAAGGTGAAATGTAAAGAACTGTTCAAAATATGAGTTTATTGCTTTTAATAATTTGGCTGAAGTTTTAAACGTGTATATTTCAACAAAATTAACCTGCCTTAAGAAGGTCCAACTGAAGATTTGCAAGCAGAAGGAGCAGAACAAGGACAGTCAGACTAGAATAAGTCTTTAAGATATTGTATGAATGTCTCAGAATGTAAATTTAAATTATGTGGAAAAAAAAAGTCTAAGTACAAAACCTAACAATATTCTACAGAATATTTTCTTTCAGTACACTATGAAGATTTATTTCGTTATTTGGTTTATATAATAACTTTTTATTTACATCCAAATGTGCAATTATGTATCTAAGTGCATTTGAGTGAACATATGTAGATGTATTTTCACATGTATTCCTGCACAGAAACACATAAGCAAACACACACCTATATGTAAGTAAGTATGGCCTCTCTGGACTCACCTTGCTGCATATGAGCAATACACATATCAGTCCAATTTATGGCAAGCGACAAGAGTGTCAAGAATGAGCGGCAATGGAAAAAGAAGTGTCATAATGTCATAATGAGATTAGGATATAAAGAGGATAGGAGCTCTCTTTGTGATCTGAAGAGACCACATCTTGTTCTTATTGCTCTTACCTACAAGAGTAATAGAGGCTGTGCAATTTTATGACAAGGCGTTAATGCATTACAAACCAAAAGTGTACACAAGAAACTGTCAGATTTAATGAAACTCAGGTACAAAGGAAGAAAATCCAGCTGACATAGAATTTTGCAAATAAACACGCAAATGTTTTTCACTTTGGAATGACTATCCACATCAAATATTTAGTTGAAAATGAAACCCTGAATTATAAATCATTTGAAATTATATTTTTCTTTTGTTTACTTTTAGGTTTTCAAAATTTGAGTTAATAAAATTTTTATACTTCATTTCAATTTACAAGACAATGAAGAAAACTAATAATTTTCTTTTATTTTTGAACTAATATGAGTTTGATTAATTTCTACAAGATGGAGTTATTAACTTTTCTTTTGTATTTTAATTAACAAAATTTTGGTAAACTTCATTTAAGCTGATGTACAGCACCAGTGATTTTGGAAGACTATCTTTCTTTTGATATTAAGGATGGGAAATACCTTTGAAGTGTCCGTTTTACCTGTCCTCTGTATATAATGTTGTGTGAACACTTTGTTATAGTGTAAACTATAGTACTAGAAAAACATTTTGAACAATCTTACTGCAATGAGATATTTGGCTAAGAGAAGATGGTAATTTTCATACCCTGCTAAAAATAACTTTTGAACTGTATTAAAATAAAGTGATATCTTCTCTTTTCAGTTGAGTGGGACCAGGAGTAGTCAAAACATACTGCATACATAGCAATTTTCAAGCACTTGCATAATATTTGTGCACTATAACTTTGATCATCAAAGGCCCTTTTTTTCATGGATCATCATCTAACTTTATTAATAATTACAATTTAGAAGAATTTAAAACACCCTTCAATATATGTAGAACGTATAGAACTTTTTAAATAATATTTTCTGTTTTGCTTTCTCATGAAGAGCTTAAATGAAAAGTCCATGTCTTGCCACCATGAGAAATTTAAGGTCCTCAGCACATTTCAATCCTTGGAATCAGGAAGAGACCTAAGTAATGGGAATAAATGCAGGAAAAGGGGAATGTTGCAGTAATTTGGGGAAACTGGAATTCCACCCTAAGAGCACACAGTCCTTTCACAAAAATAGATCAGCTGATATGATGATTAAATATTCACAGTAGATAAAATTATTAATACATTTAATTCCATTTTCACACTTGATTCAGATTTTCAGAGTTTAAGATTTCACAGGTTTGAGAAAAATAATTGCTTCATAAGTACAATTCATCATAGCAACACAGTTATGAGCAAACGAAACATGCTAATCTTTAAAAGCAGACAGAATTTTTAAATGGGTCAGACAGGCTTAAATATATGCAAGAGAGTAGGAATTTCAAAAGCTTTCTAGTGCATCAAAGTAGAAATTGCACTAAAGATAAAATTTATGCTCTGAAGGCACCAAGATGTTTTGGAAAATCCTACCTGATAATACAATTGCTTGATTTTAGACATAATAGAAATTAATGTTATGACAGAGCTAATAAATCTCTGCTTCTGGGTAAAAACTGGAAAATATTAAATAAGAAAAATATTAGCAAAGACCTTTCAAATGTAATTTTGATAGAGTGTCCTGGTTCAGCTTCTATCACCCACTCACAATTCAAGGAATCTTTATAATACCCTGGCCAGCCTGGAGAGAGGATTACTCCACTGGGAGATGAAAAATGCCCACCACATGGAGCTAAAAATGAAACAAAGAGAAAGGTATAACAACACAGACTTCTTATATGTAAATCACAATTATCACTTTCAATACAGGACATCTATACCAAACAAATTTTAAAAATCCAGTTGCAGGAAGATGCAACATGACTTCAAAGATGACAGACTCTGTGGGATTCAGAATTAGATGGTGACAACTGGATTAAAACCTTAAACTGATAAACTGTTCAATAAGTTCTGACAAAGCTTTTTGTGCTGTGTTCTTACAGGTATAATCTATTTCCATGTAATAAAGGACACACAACAAAATATAGTGTTTAAAAGGTGTCATTACTTCTGCTTTTAATTGTGAGCAGAGAGATTTGAAAAACTTGCAGAATTTCCAGTTGAGTATTGAGCTAGAAACTATTAAATTATTATTTTAGCTTTGAAATTAATCTGCTGTCATAACACACACATTTTGCTTGTCATGTTGGGTCCTCATTCATGATAAAGACATACTTACCATTCTTACAAGATTACTTTATATTTTTGAAGCATTAGACAAATATTTATTAAATACTGCAATATATACATCCGCAAGCAAAATTACTAGAAATAACATGTCGTTTACACAGAATCACAGAATGGTAGGGGTAGGAAGGTACCTCTGGAGATCATCTTGTCCAAACCCCCTGCTGGAGCAGGCACACCCAGAGCAGGGGGCACAGGAACGCGTCCAGGAGGGGTTTGAATGTCCCCAGGGAAGGAGATCCACAGCCTCCCTGGGCAGCCTGTTCCACTGCTCTGGCACCCGCACAGGAAAGGAGTTTTTTCTCATGTTTAGCTGGAACTTCCTGTGTTCCAACTTGTGCCCATTGCCCCTTGTCCTGTCACTGGGCACTATTGAAAAGAGACTAGTCCCATCATCCTGACACCCACTCTTCAGATATTTATAGGTATTTATGAAATTTCCCCTCAGTCTTCTCTTCTCCAGGCTGAAGAAACCCAGGTCTCTCAGCCTTTCCTCATAAGGGAGATGTTCCAGTCCCCTGATCATCTTGGTAGCTCTCTGCTGGACTTGCTCAAGCAGTTCCCTGTCCTTCTTAAACTGGGGGGGCCCAGAAATGGGCACAGTACTGTAGATGTAGCTTCACTAGGGCAGAATAGAAGGGGAGGATAACCTCTCTGTCTCTGCTGGCCACACTCCTTTTTATGCTCTCCCTTCGTTGACCCAGCCAGTCACACCATCCTAGAAGGCTATCAGGTTGGTCAAGCATGATCTCCCCTTGGTGAATCCATGTTGACTATTTCTGAGAACCTTCTTTTCTTCTGCATGCCTGGAGATGACTTCCAGCATGAACTGCTCCATCACCTTTCTATATGTATCTCAGAGATAGTGAGCAAATATAAGCTAAGAAAACTGTATTAAAACATAATTGAAACCAAAGCTGTTGGTAATTATATTCAAAGTTTTTCAGTGGCTTAATAACACATTAGTTACATGAATAGTCTTAATGGCTGTAGCTATTACAAAGTTGAAGAGCATTTCATTTCTAACAATTTTTCTCTAAATATTTTAAGAGAAACTGGTACAGAATGAGGGAAGTCTCCATTAGCTGATCAGTGTCAAGACAGTTAGTCACAGGGTAGAAGAGAGACTCTCAGAATTAATAATCATGTTTGAGTGATGCTGATTTGGCTATAGAATGTTCTAGTGTATCTCAAAGATGGTACTGTCTCACAGGTGGGGAGAGTAAGGACCATAAGACCAATACTGTTAAAGGACAGATTTTTTGGGTTTAAGTCTTGAGAAGCTCTGTGCAGGTTTTTAATTTCATGCATGAATGCAAACCCATTATATCTGATGGATCTACATGTGTATTTAAAGTCATGTGCATGAGTAATCAGACCTCTGTGAGATCATATTCTCCTCAGTGGTATGGACAGGTGAGAAAAAGACCATGGGAGTGCTTGACATGTTTTTATTTGTTTTCAGTAGGAGATTGATATTCCCCAAATAGAAACATTAATTCACATAATTATCTTGAATTCTAGACATCTAAGAGATCCAGTAATTCCATCACTAGAAGTATTAACATTTTTAAAATATGTAACAAATCATAATGTTTTTCTAGCAATTTAAAATACCTAGGACATCTTATGAATGCAGTGCATATTCAGCATGGTAAATTGAACATATATTGTTCAGCACAAGTGTAAACATCTGCAAAAGACCATATCTATGTATCTTTCTGTATGTGTATTATGCATATATATGAATATGCTAAATGTACTTACATAGACAAATATACCAAAGTCTCCTTGATCCACAGGAGACAAGACAGAAAAGCAACTGATTTCTGAATATATTTCCCCTGAGTTACAATGTTACATATCAAATAACTAATTTCAATTGCTTGTTCCTGGGACAAAATAATCTATAAAATTCTTCATTCAAAACTAAACTTTTTCACTCATGAAGTGCTTGCAAATTGCTGTTTGTTAGTGAATCCAGCTACTTTGGTAAAAACTGTTGCAAGTAAGGACATGTAGTAACTTCAGTTTTTGTATTATTATTAATATGATGACGACGACAGGGATGACGACTACTACTACTACTACAGACTACCTAGAATTTTAAGTATAGAAGAGGGAGTTAGGAGTAATAGTATAAAAAAATCTTTTCACAGTTGCTCTGACTTACGTGAATATTACTTGGACCTTATGAAGAGAACTAATCAAGCTTTCTTTGATGAAAATACAAGGTGATAAGGACCTGATAAGGTGTTAAGCCCTATCATAAGGAAAAACAAAGTTAAGAAAAATATAATAGTATAAGAGTTGATTTTCACTAGACTACCACAACAGCATAAACACTTGAAGTCCTATTTATCTTACCGGATTATAAATTAGAACCTGTGAAATTTAAGCTATACATTATTTATTTTCTGCAGCAAATATGTTTTTCATGATGGTCAACAAAGCAGCATTTAAAAGAGGAAAGCATTACATAGAGCATGCTCTTAAACTGGTGAACACAGTCTCAAATGGTGAACAGTCTATAATTTATTTATTTTCAGGAGTTGCTGACTGTTTTATGGAAAATTAAATCTGCAGAATGTACTAGCTATTCAATTCAAACTTCACATTAAAACTCATTTTCCTGCCATAAATCTTTTTGGACGGACCTATTGATATGTCCTGTATGTAAGGCAATGGAGAAAACAGGCAACATACATTTCAGTGCCTGACATAAGCAGGCAAAAGCAAAATTCGTTGCTTCCCCAAAATGTCAGCCATGAAGAAGTAGGTAGCACCTTTTGTGTACAGTGCTATATCATACAAAACAGACAGTCAAATTGAACCATTTACATCACTCTCTTTTCCATTACCATCTGTTGTGTGGTACAGATGTGCACTGATGCAACCTGGGGAAGAACAACTTATTTCTCAAAGAATCCTCAGCAACAAAGTATCAAACGCTGGATATCCCTTACTCTTGACAAAGTCCCAATAAAACTACTTTTTTTTTTTGTTATATAAATAAGAATTGAACTAACTGCATAAGTGGATTCTCCAGGTTCAGCTTAAGAAGGTTATCAAGCAATAGTCTTATAAATCTTCTTTGAGGAGTAGATGGTTTTCAGGGGACTCAAAATAATTATTTATTCTTTTAAAGGTCTATTTCCACAAAAAGCTCTGGCCATACCAATACCACTCTCAGAGTGAGGGCACTGTATTCTGGAGAGTAGAACTTCTTAAAAATACTGACATGTAAAAGGTATTAATGAGCAGATTCTAAACTGCAAACTGCAGTAGAAAGTGTTAGGATGGGGTGTTTTGGAGTTGAATGAAGAGATACCAGGATTAAAATAAGGTTCTTTTTCACCTTAATCCTCTCTCTTCCTCATGGCACGGATATGTGCCAAGAGAGGAATTTGTTCATCTGTATAAACAGTTAAAGAACATAAACCAGTCTCTCTGTGTGTGTGTGTATATAAAAAACTATTAAACATAATAATCAAACTTTATTATACATAATAATCAAGTAGGCCACATGGTAACTTATAGACACTAGGAAAATACAATTTCTTCAGTTAGAAGTATGCTTAAATTTTTTGTTGGTTCTGATTAATATTGGTGTAAATACATTAGCCTATAGAACGATAAATGCATGACAGAATCATTATCATCATGAGCTTCTTTACTTAATTGCTAAGGATTTGATCAAGCCCAAATTATATTTGGGGAGCTTCTCAGGATCTGAACCCTCAGGGACTAAACAAGATTTCTAAAGGAAAATCTTACAGGATTTTTTTTCCCTTTTTTTTTTTTTTTAACATATTTGTTTGCTTTTAGTTTTATAGCACCTTTCTAAACAAATTCACCAAACGAACTTGGATTTCACCAAGCCACAAAGTTCATACACAGCTGACATAATCAAGCTGGAAATTTTGCCCTGAATTTTGTATTGTAAGTTGAAGGATGTGCTTTCTTTGTTTCTTTGCCAGTCTCACTAGACAGATACACATATTTGTTTACATCATAGGCATATATATGTAGATAAAGACTTTTATTTTTCTTAAGGTTTTCTGTTATTGTTGAATAAAGCATCTTAGTAAAGCACTGAAAGTGAGTTATCCACTATGTGTACAGATTTTGTAACTATGTGAATGCAACAATTACTTGTCATTTATTTCTAAACATGAACAAAAACTTTTGGCCTGTTACCAAAACACTTCAATATTCACTTCCAAAGTAAATGAGATCTGTCAGGAGACCTTCTGAAGATGATGAGAGATGAATGTATTGAAAGCAGTCCTGCAGGGAATGACTTGGGATATTGGTAGATGAAAAATGGGACATGAGCCAGCAATGTGCTGCTCAAAAAGAAGCATGGCCAGCAGTTCAAGGAAGGTGGGTTTTCCCCTCTGCTCTGCTCTGCTCTGGAGTACCTGGAGTACTGCATCCAGCCAAGGACCTGTTGGAGCAGGTCCAGAGGAGGGACACAAAAATGATCAGAGGGATGGAACACCTTTGCTATGAAGAAAGACTGAGAGAGTTGGGGTTGTTCAGCCTGGAGAAAAGCAAACTCTGGGGACACCTTATAATGGCCTTTCAATATTTAAAGGGGTTTACAAGAAAGACAAGAAAGACAAGGCCTGTAGTGATAGGACAAGGGTAACACTTTTAAACTGAAAGAGCATAGATTTACATTGGGTATAAGGAAGATATTTTTTATTATGAGGTTGGTGAGACACCGGAACAGGTGGCCTAGAGAGGTTGTGGATGTCTCATCATTGGAAGTGTTCAAATTCAGGTTGGACTGGGCTTTGAGGAACCTGATTTAGTGGAAGATGTCCCTGCCCATGGAAGCAGGATTGGACTAGATAATCTTTAAAGGTCCCCTGCAACACAAACCATTTTATGATTCTATGAGGACATAATATTACTGCTGCAAAGATGGAGTCATGTAAATTACTACTGCATGTAGAATTAATACAGACTTAATCCAGTTGCTAGTGAAAACAAGGGACAGCCTTAAACAGCCTTAAACTGATTTCATAATGAATTGGTCAGGGATTTTGTTTACTGGGGGTAAAAAAAATAGGAAAATAATTCTGCTCCAGTAATTATTTATGTATTTACCTAAACATGCATATGATCTGGACCATGACCAGACAGCTTTTGAACATCTTCAAGGAAGGAGACTCCACAACCTCCCTGGACAAACTATGACAGTGCTTGGTCACCCTCACAGTAAAAACTCATTTCCGCACGTTCAGATGGAACCTCCTGTGTTTCAGTTTGTTCCCATTGCCTCTGGTCCTGTCACTGGACACCACTGAAAAAAGTCTCAGTATGGCTCTGTCCTATTTGCACCCTCCCTTGAGGTATTAACATACATTGGTAAGATGCCCCAAGCCTTCTCTTCTCTAGACTAAACACTGCCATTTCTCTCAGCTTTTCCTCATATGAGAGATGTTCCAATCCCTTAATTATTTTGGCAGCCCTTTGTTGGACTCCCTCCTGTATGTCCATGTATCTCTTGTACTGAGGAGCCCGAGACTGGACAGAAACTCAGATGCGGCCTCACCAGTACCCAGGGTAGAGGGGAAATATCACCACCCTCAACCTACTGTCAATACTTTGCCTTATGCATTCCAGGATAACATCAGCCTTCTTTGCTGCTCTTTGTTGCAAGAGCACATGTTTAATTTGGTGTCCACCAGGACCCCAGGTACACTTCTGCAAAGCTGCTTTACAGCTGGGCAGCCCATAGCATGTACTGGTGCATGGGGTTGTTTCTCCCCAGCTGCAGGACTTTGCACTGACCTTTGTTAAACTTCATGAGGTTCCTATTAGCCCATTTCTCCAGCCTGTTGAGGTCCCGCTGGATGGCAGCACAACCCTCTGGCCTACCAGCCACTTCTCCTGGTTTGGTGTTGTGGAAAACTTCCTGAGGAAACACTCTGCCCCATCACCAATATAACTATTTTTATATTTATGTATTTAATTATTATAAAACACTCAGTTTTTTTGATTACTAGTATCATGTAAGTATCCATTTAGACATCTTGCTTTGCAGGAAGAGAAAGCTGCACTATAATCTTTCATAATGTCACTGTTCCAGTGGACATTATACATACTGGGCTACACAGTAAACATAAATGAGTTACACTGTATATCACAAAGAATTTGGAAAGACCTTATTGTACCGTTGACAGGTGTGTCTCTACTAACAATAGTGTGAAATATACAATATTTTCCCCCAAACACATGGTTATTTCTTAATTTTCTGTATTTTTTTTCACCTAATATAGTCTGCAAAGCATTTGGCTGCTCATTTTGACATAGCAGCACATACATAACATTGTCTATATTATTCTGCACCTTTAAATTACAAAAAATAGATTAATTTTGCTCTCTTTGACACACCTTCAAATTGAGGATCATGGATTATCATATGTTTGTCAGATCTTCATTTTTCTCATGAGATTACCAAGCTCCTATATTACAATGATGAACTGTTGTAAAGATGTATTTTATATTTTTAAGGACATAATAGCTTGTCTTTCTCATACTGTGGGGAAAAAAGGGGTTACTAAACCTATATAAAGTTCAGAATTCAATATGTTGTGAACATTTCTAAATATGCAGATTTAGTCTTTTTTTTTTTCTCACTGCTGGTGTTAAAATAGTTTCTCACCTTTTATTTTAAAGTCCTTTTGTCATACTGCCTTCAGCAAACAGTTCCCATCAAACAATAAAGTATTTAAACTCATATTCACCTCAGCAACCAGAAGGTTAAGTCTACAGCATTTGTCATCCTTACATTTTATTGTATATAACCACTTATACATATTCATAATACATATGGAGCCTATAAACTACAAAATATATCAACAAGAATAGAAATACCAGATGGTGTTATTCTGAGCCAATATACTACCATAGTTGGAATACAGTATTGCTAAAATCATACAAAGCTCCATTTCTTCACAAAATTTACATGAAACTGTTAAAGATTATCTTTGGAATACAAAAAAGTAACTCTCTTACAAATATACTCCTATGAATACCACATTAAAAATAATGGCCATTATAAGATTGCCTAAATTCAAAGTAATTTCTCTTTGTATTTGGGATCTGACAGGAGTAGTCAATAGACAATAATAGTGTTTTATTGTTGGCATTTTTTTTAAAGAAAATCTTTCTTACCCTTCCCCTGATTATGGTTCTTCCTGATAAATTCAGTGCAAGATTTAATACAATCTTTTATTTGACTTTCACCATCACATGCTGGTTTCCTAGACACAGGAGTCCCTCCCTTCAGAATAGCTGGGTTACTGGACTTATCTTACAGAGCCTTGTTTTAGAAAATAAATCTCTCTAGTCATTTTGCCAAAGGATTGTTTCCCTGACCTTTTCTACACTGATTTTCAGCCCCTGTTCTTTCTCCCAGTTCTATTTGATGGTTGCCTGGCAAATTCATACCCACTATCAGTGTGTTAAAAACAAAACACTAGAAATATAAAATAACTACAGGTTGTGATCAACCCAAATCTCTTTGTCAAACACAGGTCTGTGCCAAAAATTGAAAACCAGTCTTACCCTGGTCTAAGAATTCTCACAAAGTAATTTCATTTATTTTTTTTTTTTATAGTAAGGTGCAGGGTTTGAAGCAGGAAATTTCTGTGTGTGAGTATGAAGAAAACTTTGAATATGACAGGCTGATCACTGAACATCTTGTAGAGTTGTAATTTTAGACCATTTTTTCAAGAGCTTATCACCCATGCTACAGAACAGCAGGATATTAAGCATTACAGGAATTATGCAGGAAGACCAGGTTAGAGCTGCAGCATAGGTACAACTACATATTATTACAAGAGATTATGGGAAAATCCTCCATATAACACTCACACAGGAAGGATGAAAGGCAAAAGGATAGGAATCCTAAATTCAAAAGCATCAGGGAACAGCAAAAACAGAGCTGCTCCACTACAGAAGAGAAGCCAGGAGCCAAGAATGATCACATACACACAGAGGCAGAGTTAGTTCCCTCACCGAGAGAGCATCACCCAACTACACCTAAGCAAGTTGAACAGAAGTGGATTGGTGACAGAAAAAGAGTCGGTGACAGCCAAGTGGCAATCAGATGAGTGCATTTTGATGGTTTAGGTCTGAGGTCAAGCCAGGAAGTCCCATGAGCATGTTGAGTTCAGCAGAGAACAGGGCTGGAGCTCAGCATCCTTGTGATGTTTCTGGGCAGGGACAGGCAACCAGGCTGAGCTGACATGGGATCCTGGGCCATGGTCACGGCAGGGAGAAAGTCCCAGCAGAGGATGGTCAGGATTTCCTTGAAAAATGAGTGTGCTGACCCTATCTATCTGCACCACATATTTTATTAAATGGTTCTCTCCTATATATTGTAATAATCAACATTTCTGCAGTGGAAGTAAAACTGCACAGCAGTCACATTCAGTGTCTCCTAGTTAGCATGCGGAGTTCGTGCCTTTGACTTGATAGATATGAAAATGAAATTTTCAGGTGTGTGTAGGGCAAGAAAACATCACTTTATATGAAATTACTACATGTTACAGGCAAATGTGTACACATTGAATCAAAATACTGAACATCCCAACTGATCAAATTAATTTATCATTTTAATTTTTCTTCAATTTTTATCTTAAATTTTTAAAATATGTCTAATTCTGTAGTTGATAAATAAGTCTAATTCAAATATACCAGTATCCCAACCTATAGGATTCCAGTATAAGTTCCATTATAGTCTCAGACCACTTATGGATCAGATTATCTTGTGTATTGACTGACATTTATAAATATTCCCATTAAGTTTTTAAAGTAACATTGAGAATGCAACCTTATATTTTATTAGCAGTTTTGTACAGCTCCATGAATCTTATAATTAACCAAAAGCATTATAGCCTATACTAATCTTGTCTAGGGAAGCTGACATACCTTATATCAATAAAACAATAATATATTACCATAGAAGGTAAAGTGGATGCAAAGTGTATTATAGGAAGTCACATTCATGTATTAAAATTAAGATAATTTCGTTAGGAAGGCAGTACATAGTGCAAATAAGAGCTAAGATTTTGTTTACAATACAAAGTAACAAACTATAAATCAGAGATTATATTATTGATTAAATCAATAAGAGCTTCTAGAGAAACCCAAATGCAAGAGGGAGGTTCACAGTATGTGAAAAAAAGGACTGGCCACTTGGCAGGAATCTAGGAATGTTGTCAGGGTATGCAGAGATGTGACGAGGAAGGCCAACGCCCACTTGGAATTAAATCTGGCAAGGCATGTCAAGGATAACAAGAAGGGCTTCTTTAAGTAGATGAGCAGTAAAAGGAAGACTGGGGAAACTGGGCCTGCTGCTGAACAAGGAAGGGGCCCTGGTGACGCAGGATGCAGAGAAACCAAAGTTACTAAATGCCTTCTTTGCCTCAGTCTTTACTGCTAAGGCTGGCCCTCAGGCATCTCACCCCCAGAGAAGTGAGGACAAATCTAGAGAAAGGAGGCTTCCCCTTAGTTGAGAAGGATTGGTTCAGAGATCACCTATGCAAACTGGATCCTCGCAAATCCGTGGACCCCAATGCAATGCACCTGTGAGTGCTGAGGGAGCTGGCGGATGTTCTTGCTGAGCCACTCTCCACCATCTTTGAAAGGTCGTGGAGGACAGGAGAGGTGCCCAAGGACTGGAGGACAGCAAATGGTCACTCCAACCTTCAAAAAGGGCAAGAAGGAGGACCTGGGGAACTACAGGCCAGTCAACCTCACCTCCATCCCTGGAAAGGTAATGGAAGAGTTTGTTCTGGAAGTCATCTACAGACATGCAGAAGAAAAGAAGGTTCTCAGAAATAGTCAACATGGATTCACCAAGGGGAGATCATGCTTGACCAACCTGATAGCCTTCTAGGATGGTGTGACTGGCTGGGTCAATGAAGGGAGAGCATAAAAAGGAGTGTGGCCAGCAGAGACAGAGAGGTTATCCTCCCCTTCTATTCTGCCCTAGTGAGGCCACATCTACAGTACTGTGCCCATTTCTGGGCCCCCCCAGTTTAAGAAGGACAGGGAACTGCTTGAGCAAGTCCAGCAGAGAGCTACCAAGATGATCAGGGGACTGGAACATCTCCCTTATGAGGAAAGGCTGAGAGACCTGGGTTTCTTCAGCCTGGAGAAGAGAAGACTGAGGGGAAATTTCATAAATACCTATAAATATCTGAAGAGTGGGTGTCAGGATGATGGGACTAGTCTCTTTTCAATAGTGCCCAGTGACAGGACAAGGGGCAATGGGCACAAGTTGGAACACAGGAAGTTCCAGCTAAACATGAGAAAAAACTCCTTTCCTGTGCGGGTGCCAGAGCAGTGGAACAGGCTGCCCAGGGAGGTTGTGGAGTCTCCTTCCCTGGAGACATTCAAACCCCTCCTGGACACGTTCCTGTGCCCCCTGCTCTGGGTGTCCCTGCTCCAGCAGGGGGTTTGGACAAGATGATCTCCAGAGGTCCCTTCCAATCCTTATCATTTTGTCATTCTGTGACTCTGTAAATCAAGTATTTTAAAATATAATTGCAAGTAACTTAATTCATTTTTTTTTCCCTTTAGGTGAAGACATGTTAAAATATAGACAATGAAACAAAGGTTATATTTTTATATATATTAGTATAAACAAGTCCAAGGAAATATCCATAACACTATGTTTTAGAGGCTGTGATGTATGGAAGTATTTAATATCTACAAATAGGAAGATCAATTGCTAAGAGAATCTTCCCCCGCCTAGGTGTCATGGTGGATAAAAGAAACATAGTCACTGCAATGAATAGCTAAAACTTCTCTAGTGTTTTTAAATACCATAGCCAACGTTTTGAAAATAAATCTTTATTATCAATTTTGTATCAGCAAACATCACTGAGCACTCAAATTATTTTAAATTGTTCATCTGTCTGAAGTAGGAAGTCAAGAGCTGAATTTTGAAGAAAACCTTCTGTATGAAACTGTGTGAAAATAATTCAGAAATAAAATAAGACCCAGAAAACCCCAGACTCCTGACTGCTTAAGAACTGAGTGACAAGTTGAACAAAATATTTAAATAACAAAGCTGAAGAACAGAAGCCTTCAATATACTAAAATAAGGTTCAGTGGAAACAGAAGGATTTTCTTATTTTATTCTCCCCTGCTATCTTTTTCTCCTAGGCATTAACAAGACCAATCATGATATTGACTGGGCTGGAATGCAAAAAAGCAGATATTAATATTTGTGTATTGCTAGCACTGAAGCTCATTGCTTTAAACAGTATCTCAAACTGGACAAATACAAGCTTTAAAAAGAAGAAAAAAAAAGGCAGGAGTGATCCTTTCAAGCACAAAATGTCTTTGAGAAATTGCAGTTCCACCAGTGCCAAATGAGAGCTACCTGAAAGTATGGACAGCGTAAACTATTCCTATTCCAGTCCTTCATTGGACTTCATTAGGTGATCCTTCATTGTTACAGAGGTTATATACAGTGCTCACATCGCTGATGTTTATGCCAATTGTTTCTGTGTTTTTCTTCTGTACTTATAACTGTTACAAGAAAAATTCACTCCTGCAGACGGGCTTATAATAAAAGCTCATGCCTTATTAGACTCCTTTATTAAGGACTAGGTTTTAGAGGAGCTTTGTGCTATCCATTTGCAAAAATCTGACCTTCATTTGGTGACAAAAGGCATTATATCAAGTTCTCCTGAATCAGAAAGAAATATTATACATACCTCCACACTTAGGAATAGGTCCACTCCACATTACTTTTCCATCCATTAGCATGCAAGTAATTGTTTCAGTTCCTTGTGTTTTAATAAATCCTTCCTCACATATAACAGAAATTGAGCTCCCCAGCTGAAAATTGTCGCCAAAACGCCGAGCGTTGATTGGTACTCCAGGATCAGGGCACTCGTTATGTCCAAAAGCTTTTCAAACAAAAAAAAAAAAAAAAGGGGGGGAGGGGGAGGTATAGTGTGATAACTCTTACAAGTAAGATGACATTTTTAGGATTTTATTCTGCTACTAAGAACAAACTATTTAAATTAGGAAACAGTACCAACAGTTGAAAATGTAAACTAGTATAGCAGCATGAATAGGGTTCACAAAAACTTTTTCAATACTTTTATGCACAGTTGTCAGTTTTAGGGAGAGGATTGATTGCCTGTTTTTCTTACTAGCTTCAGACAACACAGAGATAGATTTTCAATATCGTTATCTGTAAATGTAGATAAACGTTGACTCCACATATAGCTTGCTTGTGTATGGCACCAATTTATTAAGCCTGCAAAATCAGTGGATTGCTCTGTATTTCAGCTCACGAACTGAGAGTTGTGGCTGCTACCACTGCTCCTATGGAAGAGATTGTACTGTAGAGGATGGCTATGGGAGGCGAGAGAATGAAAGACAATCCTTCCCAACAACAGGAGTCACTCTCTTAGCCTAGCCTGGCTGCAGTTACCTTACTTGCTGAGTAAAATTCAGTCTGCCTATACCTCTGAAAAGCTTCATGGTGAAGCTGTAATATTATATACAAGCCTTAAACCAAAAAGAAAAAGCCCATAGGGGTATATCCTTAGTATTAATGTTTTACCCATCAACAACAGATCAAGAAACCATGGAAAAATTCCTTATGCAATATTACATGTAAAGAGGAGATCCAGTTTTCCTGGCATTTATACTCATCAGCTATCGTGATTGTACTTGTATTTTAAGTAGTATTTGGAAAAAAGCCAGGCAGCATAATCATGCACAGGGTGAGAGTGAAGTACTTTCAGTTCTGATATTAACTGAGAAGGGTGTTAAAAACCTGCATTTTTCATCAAAAACGTGAAGGGGAGGAACTGCAGAGATATCAAGAGACAGGTAGGAAAAACGAAGCTAACCATAACTCATCTGGTCTGCTCTGAAAGGTCTTTGGCAATAGGGCCAGAAAGGAGTTGTCCACTGGTGCGATTAATTGTTTTGGTAGATTGCCCTACAAAGAGTTTAGCTGGTAAAGCTAGGAATGGCTTTGAAGTAAATTTAACCCTTTCAGAGGAAAATATAAAGAAGAAACAGAAATTAAGAGAATATAAAATCATAAAGAGGTACTTCATAAGAAGAAATTGTGAAAGGTTGTTAAAAGATCCGTAAACAAATAGTAGGTTATTCAGTAGCATCACACGTAAACTCATACTTCTGTGTAGTATATAACAGTCTGAAGAATTTTCTTGGGAATTATTGAGACTGAAAAAGTCTAGCAGGAGGGAGTGCCAGCAAAAATGTGCCATGATGGATGTACCCTCTCATAGCAATAAAACAGACTAAAGCAATCTTTGGATATAAAAGCATCTGGGATTGTCAATGTCTTGGCCTACTGAGCTGAAATCACTCAAGTAATTACACTGATGTCAGAGGCCCACAGTTTGACCTTCAGCAGGTTGCTATGTAGTTCATAGGGTTGTAACTTTTGCTAGATAAAGCACAATTAAACAGTTGTGATGAAAACAGCAACAAAAAAAATTCTGCATAACAGGCAGAAACAGCAGATCTAAACTTATACAAAAATATTTACCCACCACCTCCAACACCCTTGCATTGCACAAATAAGCAACAGCTCAAAGCAGTCCAACAATCTGGAAGATGCTCCCCACCTCAAAAAATTCATCCACCTCAGCCTGAAGGGAGGTTGGCGTGACTGTGGCTTCTGGAATGCCTACCCATGGAGGACCAACAAGGACACCTGGGACCAAACTTTCCCAGCCAGAGCTGACGCGGTTCCTCCCAACCACTGACAATCTCTGCTTCTACCAGTGAGGAAAGGGGAGCTAGTGATAATCAGTCATGACTTTGTAGTCTTCTTTACATTAACTCCTTTGTCACATGCAATAAATATCCATTCTCTTTCACATGGCTCCAATTGCTGCATAGCAATTAATGTGTGCATTTTGTCTGTCCTGACCTAAACTAGGAAATCCAGACTGAACCAGAGTGACAATATAACCTCATTTCTTGTAATTTATGTGACTATATTCAGATATTGTGTGTGTGTAGTTCTGATCTTCATAATTCAACAAAGATGTAGATAAAGTGGGAATCATTCATAAAGGAGTCACACATATGATAAAAGACTCAGACTTTCCCTTAAATTGAGAAGTTCAATGCATATAGCTTATTAGAGGGAAGATCAAAGGATGACAGAGTTTATAAATACCTTCACAGAGACCAGAAATGTCATTAAGGGCTCTTGGGTTTAGGATATAAACTGGAAGCAAGGAGCCAGGTTTGAGTATGCAGTTCGATAGCAACTAAAACCATTGTAATTTCAGGTTGCTATGTTCCTGTGTTCTGGTGTACCCAGTAAAGCACTCTCTTGCCTCACTCCCCCTTTTGCATCAACAGTAGTGCATAGCTAGATATAAGTAAACCAATACAAAGATGTGACTAACTCACAGCCTTTTGAGTTCCCATTCCTTTGGGTTTTGGAACATTCTCTGCATTGTCCATTTTTAGGTCACATATTTCTGTGGGCTTGTCCCAAAATTTACCTCATTAGAAATTTTTTTCAGACTTGAAGTAACTCAAATATGAGACATTTGAAATCTAATTTTTGTTTACTTCCAACAAAAGTTGAATTTATGCTTAGTTTTACTGGAATAAGACTAATTATCTGAGATCTCATATGTTCCGGTAATAAAAATAAATATGGGATAAAAATAGTTTCTGAGAAATACTATTTAAAAATCAGATTATGTGGTAGTAACTCAGTTTTATTCTTCTCCATCCTATACCTCAAAAACATTAATGAAGTTATTTATGTTAGTAGCCTACATTCTTTTTAGAAAAAACTGATCATGTTGTACTTTTTCTGTGACATAGTTTCTACTTTGAAGGGGGCAAAAAGAGACTGACAGCTTTGAAATATACAAGCTGGAGTGTTAGCAGAAAATGGATATTTTTAATTAACTTTGGATTTACGCATGCCAAGACAGAGTGAAAATGATATTAATTCCTTTTTTATCCTCTCTCTTGGCCTTAAACTATGTATTATGGAAAGATTACTTCTGTAATTTATCAGATTGCAGCTGTCTTTACTGAAGAAAGATTAGACACATTTTCTGGAGTTATTTTTGCTTTTGTAAGTAGATTTTAACTACAGAGTTTAACAAACGCATACCTCCATTCTAGATTAATCACATCCATATAAAGAAATAAAAATATAAATGTGTTAAACTGCTCAAAAGTAGAAAAAACTTATTTAAAATTATTCTTTTCAGAGTGAGTGGGTTTCATTATACTACTGATAAAAGCTAATACTGCATTGTTACTTCTTTGTAAGAATTAAAATTGTACCATTTAGTACTGTCAGTGTGTACTTTAACTGATGTTAATTGAGAGATACCATAATCAGACTACCACATGCCCAAGGAAGTCTGCAAATTTTTTAAAGGACAAGAATTTCTTCTGATAAGTGTATTGATATGACATCGAAATATTAAACCTGAAGTCTTGACAGTGTTTGATGAATTGTGTTCCAAATAAAAAAAAAGAATAAGGATTATTCCACGCTAATCATCTGAATCTTTCATTTTTACTGTAAATCCAACTTTAACAGACCTATATTTAGTTCTAGTTCTGTAAAATGGGATGACGTGAGAATATCCATTTATACATAGGCCTAATTTTTATCCAGGAAGACTGCCTTAGATTCTCCAATATTTCTTTTTGGTTCTCTTCACTAGATTTAGGCTTGACATCATTGAGCACACTACAGTGAAAACTTAAAGTGCACAGAACACTTATAAATGTTAAAAGGACATAAAACAGAAGAAAGCATAGAGCAAATGTTAAACCTTCTGTTAAGAAACATGGATTCAATATCTCATTTTCATTATAACTAATTTTATTTTTCAATAGTACTTAATAAACCCAGTCATTCCAATATTTAGTTATGGTACTAAGACACCTAGCTACAGCTCAAAGTTTAGTTTGCAGTGATGACTGGTAGCTAAAGAAACCAGTAAGAAGACACCATATTTTCTTCATGCTTACATTTTATATTTGTGAGAAATGACCTGGGGATGAAGCAGATAAGATAAAGGGCTGGGAGCTGAAATATAAGACAATATCAGAAAAGGAATGTTTACACAGTAATCTGGTGTCAGTTTATCTCCTTCCTAGTCAGACAGCATTGTTCAAGGCAATTCTTACAAAATACTTATTTGAAAGACTGACAACCTAAACCAAACCAAAACAAAAGAGAGAGAAAAAAAAAAGATCAAGAGGTGAGCTACTATGCAAGGGAAGTAGAGAGCCACAGCGGAATTTAGTCCTTGTAATACTTTAAAAATATTAACATTCCTTAGAGAAAAATGTGGAGTCTCTCAATTACCAAGGTCACATAACCTCATTTCCTCTTAGGTTTAATGGATCCTTTCTATTTTATTCAGAGTAAGCATCTTCAACAGTAAGGACTATGGGTTTTTTTGTATAACCAAGCATGTAACACATTCTTCTGGGAAGCTCTCCTGCAAATCATGCAGTTGAAGATTCACTTCCATTCCAAGTAAGCCTCTGGAATTATCATATTCTTAGGTGTCAGGAGAAAGACAGGAACGGGACCAGTTACTTATGACATCAGAGTTTTGGGAATATCAAAATATCCATCGTCTTTTGCTTATTTTTTTGCCTGTTGGAATGGAAAACTACTCTGTTACCTCTACTATCAGAAAGAAGAAAAAAAAAAAAGCAAAGAAAATACAAATGTGTGAGGTAGGGCTGCTCTGGCTGGAGGATATGATGATCCACCCAATAGCCTCTCTCTTATTCTTACCACCCTCTACACATAATAGCAAGCCTTATGCTGTAGGCATTTTCTCTCCTTCCGATTTTTTTTCAAACTCCCCAAAAAACCCAACCTAGCTAAACCCAGTCCTCTCACTTCACTGCTGGGGTGGCAAAATCTAATTTTGCATATCATCCCAGGAAAGTTTCATGCTATGTTTTGCAGTTTCATTCATGTTTTGGGCTTACATTTTGTATCATCATGCCCGCCCTACCTGGGAACATGTCCTGCCTGGACTTTGGTGTGGGATAAATGCCAAATAATTTGATAGCAACGTACCATAGGCAGTTCTTCATATGTTCTTCAGAAGAAATGTAATTATTTTGCCAGCAAAAAGTAAGGTGAATAAGTGCTAATTGTATTTAGTACTGGAGAAGATATTTAATGTCACCTTCAGTTATTATGCTGTCAGGAAATGTAGTGCCAAGTAGTAAGTGTGGAGCTATGTATGGTTTTGGTTAGTTTTAACTTTTTCACTTCCTTAGGACAGAAGCAAGTGAAGTACGCAGAACTCCATTTTAATAGTAACTCTCTGTTTCTATGTAATAGATAAACTAAATAAAAAAGGTGACAGAAGATGCTGATTTCCCTTGCAAAAGCTACATATAGGTAGGTACGATTCAGAGCGCTCAAGACAGAAGCCCAACTACTTTTTACTGCAGTTGCTCTGAATAGCAGTCTAAAAATTTCTCTCCCTGTGGCTGTTACAGCTGCCTATTAAAAGTGTATTATTCAGGATACAATTAATATGAATTTACTTCCAGGCTATATGTGAGCATAACCAGAATAACCAGAGTAAGTAATGACAGTATGTCAGTATTCTTCTTAACATTGTAATGGTGCAGCCAGGCACAACATATAAGCATTTTACATAGGCATGTGAGCAATTTGATCACCAAAAGGGCAAAGATAGATGGAGTAGTTGCACACTGAAAGCATCCAGGTAGAAAAAAACTGCTGAACAAAAGATAAGATAAGCACAAAATTCTGCAAATAGGCCAGGCTTCCTCCTGAATGCACACGGCTGACTAGCAAGACTAAAAATGGACAAGGTAAGTAGTACCAGGAAAACAGAAGACCTTCTTTTCTGGGAATGGGAATAATAGTTTAAAATCATCAGCCATGAGGAAGGTAAAACAGAGAAAAAGATGACAAGCCTATTGTGGTTTGACTTCTCTTATCAAAGAGCTCCTACGGCTGCCCACCTTAACCACGGTGACTAGGAGCTAGCATGGACTGCAGCCATCAGCTCCAGGGTATTATATACATTCACAGCTAAACTAGGATACAAGTATTCCAGAGTAACAGTTTTGTACATTTAGTAATGGTGATTAACATTACATAGGATTTAACCAGCAGCAGAAAGTGTGCTCTTAGCAATTTAATAAAGTTCTGCTTTACAATTTGAAACTGACCTGATTTGTCAGTCTTCTAAACACTCCCATCACAATGATCTCTAATGCCATAAATGATAAATATACATGTATTTTCAGCCCTAACACTGTATTTGAAAGACAATCTAAACACCTAAATTAGGTAGTTGTAGGTATATAGGATTTGTTTAAAGGAGTGTTAACATAATGTCATTTTTACTTAATTATGCATAGCTCCTGAACTGTATGTTGAAAACAAAACACACGTATACATTAAAAAATACTATTACTCACTGTTATAAGTGATGTTAAATCCACGCCCTGACATTGAATGGTCAGCTTGAAATTCCAGACGCAAAATATGACCATTACTGGTAAGATGGGAAGGAACTTCAGCACCAGTAAATGTTCCTATTATTGGGGAATCTGGAGAGTCTCCATCTTTAACTGCAAGGAAGTCAAACTGAGATTCCAAGTCAAAGTCATTAAAAGAGAGATGGATTCTGCTCCCAGGGTCTGAAATTATCGTCCAGATACAGTTTAAATTATTCCCATATCCCTCTGGATAATCAGGTGAAAGAACTGTTCCCATTGGTGCAGTGAAATTGGAAAGGCAAGGAACTGCCAAAAAAGAGAGGAAAAAATAAGATAATAGAATAAAACATTTCAATAGGGGTTTATTTTATTAGTAAGAATTTGTAAGAGATCCCTAAACTTGTTGATTACCTCAGATGAATAATTCCATATTAGTTATGTTCTGTGAAGTCAGAAAGTTCTTTTATTTTCCTTCTTATTCCCTTCCCCTCAATAGAACTACCTCCCAAGCAGAGCCCCGAGGTAATAAAGAACATCTTTGTTGCATTGGAAGCCCACAACAGTCCTTACAATTTACCCATGTTCAACAATCCTTAATCAGTTGGCACCACTTATTTTCTCCTTTAGGGTACTGTATAGATGAACAGACCTCTCACTAAGCACATTAAAGAGGCAGAAAATCGATAGCACCGTTATCATTTGTTGTTTACACAGAAGCACAAGAAATTAACTAGCCTCAGAGAGACAACAGAGTTGTTTTGTTGTTATCAGGATAACATTTTATATTCAACCATTGCAGTTAAGCCATATTAAATTGGGTTGCAGGGATGAAAGCAACTGATTACACTCTGAATATATTTGATCTATACTATTCTAGAGGAAATGTTAAGAAAGGTGTTGCCACAAATATGTATCCCAACGTTGGTTTTACTAATGCTGTATAATATAACTGGAAAAGAGCTATAAACATCTATGATCATTTAAGTGCTAAAATATATTAATATATAATACATAGGGGGAAAAATGTAAATAATTTAAACCCTTGATTACGATTCAGCAACTTCTAATCTAAGGAAATATATTAATTTATAAGAGTTGCTGTAAAAAGTGTGTCATACATATAAAATCTACAGAATCCTACAAGAAAGCCAATAATAAAATATTATACCAAATAACATAAACACAACTGCTGTAATGGTTGCTAGTAAAAGAAAAATATATTTTAGTAGTTCTAGAACCCATCTTGAGCATAATCATTAGGTAAACCCACCATTGAACAGAAGTAAATTCATCCTGTCAGTGGAATTAACGGCATTTGCTAACTCTGCAATCAGTCACACAAATTATTACTTATAAGATAAAAAATATAATATTACATATTAAAAACAATAATAAAAACAATAATAAAAAAAAGATTCAGTACATACAGATACAGATTGGTATGTTTGCAGACCACTGGTTGTTTTCTTGGCAAATGATAGATTTCTCTCCAATTAATTCAAATCCAAACTGACACTCAAACCTTAAAACATCACGGTTAGAAAATCCATCCCCTTCTCTGATACCATACAACGGTGTTCCAGGATCCCCACAGCTTTCCTTTTCGATTTCTGTTGAAATAAATAAGGAATTTATTTCTAGAAGAATAAAACAAACTCCCTGTGGGTATATTCACACATCTAGAAAATAACTATACATTATTATAAGTAAATGAAAATCAGATGCATAACAACTGTTGCTGAAACGCACCACCGAGTCTGTTTCTGTACTCCAGCTTTTTAAGGAGGAAATTCTGTGTAAGTATCTTAGGAAAATCAGAGCTCTTTGTGTTAATAGAGTACTTGAAATTAAAAGGAAATGAGGAAAATTCTTACTGCTTTATTTTATTTTGTAAAATTTTAGGCAATAATAAGTAAAATACCATTTGTAGTACCTGAGCGCTTAAAACTAGCAACAGAGACCCGCTGTGTAAACACTTTCTATTTTCCAATTCAGCTTAAACTGATGAACCAATGACATGGCAAAAAAAGGGATTAGTGACACAGAAAGAATTGCCCAAAGTCAAAAGGAGGCTATACATAAATATATAAGTATATATGCACATATGTACACACTTATATACACATGTATTATGTATGCACGTGCAAAAATAACTTCTCTATACTCAAATTACATTTTACCTCAGTGGGCTTAACTACAAGGTATCTGAATAGTTCTCTCCTATTTCTACAGTTGTTACAGCTATGATGTTCTCTCGAATTACTTACTGTCCTGAACTTTTGCTGGTAGTTACAAGCATGCAGGGATCTTCTAAAAAGCATTTCTCACCCATATGCATTTCACAATCTCATAGGGCAATTCAATCTGGAATCATAGAACCGTTTTGGTTGGAAGGAACTTTAACAATCATCTAGTTCCAACTCCCCTGCCATGAGAGGGACACATTCCACTAGATCAGGTTGCTCAAAGCCTCATCCAACCTGGCCTTGAACATTCCCAGGGAGGGAGCATCCCCATCTTCTCTGGGCAACCTGGTCCAGTGTCTCACCACCAGTAAAGAATTTTTTCCTAATATCTAATAAAAATCTACTCTCAGTTTAAAACTGTTACCCTTCATCTTATCACTACACTCCTTTATAAAGAGTCTCTCCCCATCTTTTCTGTATGCCCCCTTCAGGTACCAGAAGGTTGCTGTAAGGTGTCCCTGAAGCCTGCTCTTCTTTAGGCTGAACAACCCCAACTATCTCAGCCTGTCCTCACAGGGCAGGTGTTCCCACCCCCTAATCATCACTGTGGCCCTCCTCTGGACCTGCTCCAAGTCCAATTCTGTCTTGTGCTGGGGCCTTCAGAGCTGGACACACTACTCCAGGTGGGATCTCAGAGGAATAGAGGGGAGAATCACCTCCTTCTCCCTGCTGGCTGTGCTTCTTTTGATGCAGCCCAGGATGTGATTGGCTTTCTGGGCTGTGAGTGCACCCTGACAGCTCATATTCAGTTTTTCATCCCCCAATACTCCCAAGTTCTTTTCCTCAGTGCTGCTCTCAAGCCACTCTTTGCCCAGTCTATATCTGTGTTTGGGATTGCCCCAAGCCAGATGCAGGACCTTGCACTTAGCCTTGTTGAACCTCATGAGGTTCACATGGGCCCACCTCACTAGCCTGTCAAGGTCCCTCTGGATGGCATCTCTTCCCTCTAGAGTATCAGCCACACCACTCAGGTTGATGTCATGCACAAACTCACTGAGGGTGCACTCATTCCCACTGTCCACGTCACCGACAATGATGATACTGGTCCCAGTACAGACCCCTGAGACACCAGCCATCACTGGTGTCCACTTGTACATTGAACCACTGACCGCAACACTTTGAGTGTGACCATCCAGCAATTCCTTATCCACCAAGTAGTCCACCCATTAAATCCATGTCTCTCCATTTTAGAGACAAGATTGTTGTGTGGGACAGTATCAAATTCTTTGCACAAGTCAAGGCAGATTATGCCAGTTGCTCTTCCCTTATCCACCAATGCTGTAACCCCATTGTAGAAGGCCACCAAATTTGTCAGGCATGATTTGCCTTTAGTGAGTCTATGTTGGCTGTCACCAACCACCTCCTTATTCTTCATGTGCTTTAGTGTAATTTCCAGGAGCTCCATGAACTTGCTAGTCACAGAGGTGAGACTGACTGGCCTGTAATTCCCTAGGTCTTCCTTTTTCCTTTTTTAGAAATGGATGTCATGTTTCCCTTTCCAGGCACTGGGAACTTCACCAGTCTGCCATGAGTTTTCAAAGGTGATGAATAGTGGCTTAGCAACTTCATCTAACAGTTCCCTCAGGACCCTTGGATACATCTCATCAGGTCCCATGGACTTGTGCACATTCAGGTTCCTTAGATGATCTCAAACCTTATCTTCTCCTACAGTGGGGTAGTACTTCATTCTCCTAGTCCCTGCCTTTGGATTCTGTGTGTTGGGCAGTGTGGCTAGAGCACCTGCTGGTGAAGACTGAGGCAAAAATGTTGTTGACTACCTCAGCCTTCTCCACATCAGTTGTAGCCAGGTCTCCCATTTCACTCATCAGGGTGAGTACAGTTTCCTTCATCTTATTTTGCTGTTCTATGTACTTGAAGAAACCCTTCTTGTTACTTTTCATGTCTCTAGCCAAATTCAGCTCCAGCTATGCCTTGGCTTTCCTAATCCCCTCCCTGAGGTCCCGTGGAAGGGACTTCAGGAGGTCTCCAGGCCAGGCTTCTGCTCAAAGGAAGCTCAGCTCTGAGGTCAGACCAGGTTTCTTGGGGCTTTATGCATTTGGCTCTTGAAAACCTCCCAGGATGGCGACTGTTCTGGGCAACCTGTTCTACTGCTTGACTGTACACATGGGGAAAAGTTTTTCCTTATATCCAGCCTAAACTTCTCTGGTTCTAGCATATGCTCACTGTCCCCCCATCACGTACCAGTGTAAAGAGACTGCCTGTCTCAGTAACCTTCTCACAGCTACTGGCAGGCTGATATTAGACCCTACTTCTACAGGCTGAACAAGCCCAGCTCCCTCAGGTGCTCCAGCACCTCTAGTGCTCCAGGAGTCCTCATAAGTGCTCCAGCCCCTGATCACCTTGGCGGGCTTCCACTGAGCTCACTTCTGTTAATCAGTCTCTCAAAACTGGATAGTCTTTTCTAGATGGAGCGTAAAGAGGGCAAAGTAAAGGAGAGTAATAACTTCCATCAATTTGTGCACCTGTTAATCGAGCCCAGGATGATTTTGACCTTCTCTGCTGCCAAGGCTTGCTGCTGGTTTACAGTCAGTCTGCTGTCCACCAGCGCATCAAGGCTCTTTCTGGAGAGCCACTCCCCAGCCTTTACTGCATGCAAGAGTTATTCATTCCCAGGTGCAAGACTCAGCACTTGCCCCTGTTAAATTTCATAGAGCTCCTGTAGGCCCCTTCCTCTGGACTGTATAAGTCCCTCTGGATAGCAGCACTGATCTTGAGCAAGTTCAACTGTTTCTCCCAATTAGATGTCATCCTCAAACCTGATGATAATGCACTTAATAGCCTCCCCACAGTGAATGACAAAATGGAATATCCAAAAGTAGACTCCTGTGGTACTTTTCTTGCTCCTGGCCTCCAGTTCAGTATGACCCCTTAACCACTATCCTCTATCCTATCACACAGCCTGTTTGGGTTTTTGGTGGTTTTTTGTTTGTTTGTTTTTTGAGGTATTTTTGCGGGGGGGGTGTTTGTTTGGTTTGGCTTTGGGCTGGATTTTGTTTGTTTTGGGTTTTTTTGTCACCCATCCAGTTATCTCCTACAGTATTCTTGCATCCAGTTCAGGACATAATATTCACATATACGACTCCGGATGAGTGGACAGAGAGAAAAGCCTTGATAACGTTGAGGTGGGCAGCATCCACTGCTCTCCCCTTGTCCAGCAACCTAGTGATTTATTATAAAAGAACAATCAGCCTTCTCAGGTGTGATTTACCCTTGATATATTCATTCTAGCTCTTCCCAATCACTTTCTTCTCCTGCCAGGAAATGGCTTCCAGGAGGATGTGATCTGTGTTTTCCCCAGGAATTGAAATAATGGTCAGCCTGCAGTTGCACAGGTCAAGCTTTTGGTTTTTGTTGAAGATCATGCAACTTTTTTTTCCAGTTTTTGGAGATCCCTTCTAAGTTCGAGAAACTGTCAAAGATGATAAAAAGTGGCCTTGCAAGGAGATTCACCAGATCTTTCAGCACGCTTGGATGCAGTCGGTTAGTTCTTATAAAGAAAATGTCTTGTTATGTATTGTAAAGAAAATGCTGTGCTCAAGATATGAAACTTAGGAATGCATTCATCATCTACAAACAGAGGAAATATAGTACATAGGTAATGAAAATTCAGTACAAAATGTTTTTTTCAGAAACGTCTTTCGTGAGAGAAGTTAAATATAAAAAGGACAGAAAAATTGAAACAAAATTAATTTTTCACATATAACAATAATAGCATCAAATACCCCTGAACCATAGTTCTAAAATTTCTCTTTAAAGGTCTTGCTACCACTTTTTTTATGTTTCCATATTTGGTAGTTTCACTATAAGAAAAAAAAATACCAACCAGCAAGTGTGATTCAAAGGATGAGGCAAAGGCTGATGTACTTAATGAGTTCTTTGCCTCAGTCTTTAATAGTAAGACCAGTTGTTGTCTGGGTACACAGCCACCTGAGCTGGGAGAGAAGGATGGGGAGCAGAATGGTCCCCCCATAATGCAAGGGGAAATGGTTAATGACCTGGTACACCACGGTCGTACACATACATGGATGTACACATACACGTCTATGGGGCTGGATTGGATCCACCCAAGAGTACTGAAGGAACCGGCAGAAATGCTCACCAAGCCGCTTTCCATCACTTATCAGCACTCCTGGCTAACTAGGGAGGTCCCAGCTGACTGGAGATAAGAAAAAGTGAAACCCATCCTCAAGAAAGGCCGGAAGCAGAATCTGGGGAACTACAGGCCTGTCAACCTGATGTCAGTGCCAGGGAAGGTAATTGAGTAGATCATCTCGGCTGCCATCACATGGCACATACAGGATAACCAAGTGATCAGACCCAGTTAGCATGGATTTAGGAAAGGCAGGTCATGCTTAACTAACCTGATCTCCTTCTATGACAAGATAACCCACTTTTGGATGAGGGAAAGGCTGTGGATGTTGTCTACCTGGACGTTAACAAAGCTTTTGACACCACTTCCCACAGCATTCTCCTGGAAAAGCTGGCTGCTCATGGCTTAAGAGAGGTGTACACTTCAATGGGTAAAAAAATGGCTGGATAGCAGAGCCTAGAGAGTTGTGGTAAATGGAGTTAAATCCAGTTGGCAGCTAGTCACAAGCAGCGGTCTCCAGGGCTCAGTTTTGGGGCCAGTCTTTTTTAATGTCTTTATCAATGAACTGGATGAGGGGATCGAGCGCACCCTCAGAAAGTTTGCAGGTGACATCATGTTGTGCAGGAGTATTGATCTGCTGGAGGGTAGGAAGGTTCTTCAGAGGGATCTGGACAGGTTGGATCAATCATCTGAGGCCAGCTGTATAGGGTTCAACAAGGCCAAGTGCCGAGTCCTGCGCTTCGGTCACAACCACCCCATGCAGCTTCACAGACTTGGGGAAGAGCAGCTGGAAAGCTGCCCGGCAGAGAAGGACCTGGGAGTATAGGTCAACAGCTGGTTGAACATGAGCCAGCAGTGTGCCCAGGTGGCCAAGAAGACCAATAGCCTTCTGGCTTGTGTCAGGAATAGTGTGGCCAGCATGACTAAGGAGGTGATTGTGCCCCTGTACTTGACACTGGTAAGTCTGCATCTCAAATACTGGTTCAATTTTGTGCCCCTCACTAAAAGAAAGACATTGAGGTGCTGGAGTGGGTCCAGAGAAAAGCAATGAAGCTGGTGAAGGGTCTGACGAGCAAGCCTTATGAAGAGTAGATGATGGAACTGGGGTTGTTTAGTCTGGTGAAAAGGAGGCTGCGGGGAGACCGTATCACTCTCTGCAACTGCCTGAAAGGAGGTTGTGGTGAGGTGGGTGTTGGTCTCTTCTCCCAAGTAACAAGAGGAGATTGCCTCAGGCTATGCCAGGGGAGGTTTAGATTGGATATTAGGAAATATTACTTCACCAAAACGTTTGTCAAGTATTGGAACAGGCTGCCCAGGGAAGTGGTTGAGTCGCCATCCCTGGAGGTATTTAAAAGATGTGTAGGTGTGGCATTTAGGGACATAGTTTAGTGGTGGACCTGGCAGTCCTAGGTTGATGGTTGGACTTGGTAATCTTAAAGGTCTTATTCAACCTATACAATTCTGCATTTCCGTGTTTTGATTTGACCTCAAAAAAATTTTCTAGGGTCATATTGTCAGCAACATGCATGTAATTTCTCAAACCTTCAGCTATTAATTCTCTGAATAGAACTGAAATGTGGCAAATGGAAATAGCGAGCATTCCATTTCAACAAGGAAATGAAAAAGAGTTGAAGATTATTTTAAAAAAGACTTCATGGAAATTTGAAAGGCTTTATTATTCTCTTTGATTTTAAAAAAAAACAACAACAAAACAAAACCATCTAACAAAAAAGCAAAACAAAAATCATTGTTTCTTATTGCTGTATTTTTCAAACACATCTAGGAAAAGAATAATATCATTCATAATTTCAAACAGAGAAAAAACAGGTTCAAACTCTCCCCAGAAGACAGACCCCCAATAAAAGTTATAGCTGTCCTGAAAAAAATACCGTAAGATATCCCAAAGAAGACACAAACTCACTCCTCCTATCTTCATAGTTGATGAGACTGTTAATGTCAAACCTACAGAACTACTCAGTTTTAACTACCTAAGAAATACAGAGTTTTCCTAGACTGTGCTGGTAGGGTAATATTATTCTGAATGCCTAAGTCACCTTGTATTTAATTTGGGAAAACAAATGTGTTCTGTAAACTAGTTCTCCCAGAAGTGATTACATCAAGTAACTTAATGTAGTTTTCTCATAGAATGTATGCTAGACAGTAAATGGCTTTATACCTACTTATATTTATTCTCCTTTGTAGCTGGGCCAATGGCTTTCTCTAATTATTATTTTATCCTAAATAACAAGAGTTTCCACATTTTTGTCAAATTTAAACTGATATATAGCTGAGAAAAGCTGATACAGTGAGCTTGCTCATCTTGTTTTCTATCAGACGTCCCTGTTAGGAAGACTTAAAGGAACTGATTTGCATTCAAAAAATCCTTAGGCGGAGTATAATTATTTACAGGAGTTAGCTGGAAAAAAATTTACTATTTTCCTTTATCCTATGTGATTGCTCTTTTGAGAGATTACATCCATAGGCTTACATTTCTTTTGCTTTCATAAGTGGAACTAAGTTGAACAACAAGTTATTTCAATGACAGTTTTACATGAAATAAATCATCCCTAAACCCCATTCATATCTGTCTACATTTGTAGAAATCCTTCCTTTATTACTTTAACCTTTTTTGCACGCTTTGCTTACACCACTTTTGTACTCTGTAAACTTCATGTTAGTATCAGTTCATTCCTGAATTCGAAATGGAATATTTTTGTGTCGTTACTTAGTTGTCCTTAGGAGAAGAAATGTTACAGTTAGGTTTGGTTTTTTGTTGTTTGGTTTTTTGGGGTTTTTTTGATTGAAGTGCAAATAGCTTTTAGATTTGTTTAGAGAATGTCAACAAACTTTCTTTGAAACTGACAGAAAAAAAATACGGCTTACTGGGCTTTTGTCAGATAATCATATTTTAAATAACATGAATTTAGGAAAGACCACTATTTCATCTTTGTTTGAAGTCACTAAGGGGGCAAATTACATTCATATTTACATTTTTACTGCTATCTCTACTACTCTTGTTTCAGCTTCCCTGTATTGCTTATTTGTTTCAACAATTCCTACAAAGTTAGGTTCAGAGCCTGACAAAGTCTCATTTAAGGATAAACTCACACTAGTCCCTCATTGTAAATAATTCATTTATGATAAACAGAAATTATTTATGGTTGTTTAAGATCAGCAGAAGAAACAGTGAGTTTCCAAACAGGTCAGTTAGTAATGCCATAGTTAAAACTTAAAAATACAAAATTAGAAACTTTGGTATGAGTCACCAAATAGTGAAGAGAAATAAAAGGTATTATGGGCTATGGTCTTGGAACATAGCTTGAATTCCTACCAAGAAAGCTACACTTAAGAGTCCACTGCTTTAATGTTTTAGTTGGACTAAAAATATCACTAATTATAATACGTTCTTTCATATAATGCACAGGTATACCAAAGCTGCAGTTCACAGCAGAAGTTGTTATAGGGTGTATTTTAGTGGAAACACTATTTCTACAGGATATTGCATAACATAAGCTTTTGGAATAAGTTTATTACATATAATGACTACCTTTGAAAAGTCAAAAGTAATTTTACTGCTTAATCACATTTTTGTAATTTTATTTTATATTTTGGTTACTTTGGATTTTAAAATGTTGATTTGTGTTCTCTTTTATGATTTGTCCTGCTTTTTGAGATTCACAGTTTGTGTTGGCTACAGTAACAGATAACTAGGATGGATTTCTCCTTTCCTGTGGTCATTACTACTGACTTATAGATCTGTGATCCAAAAGACAACTATTGCTATTTGTGTCTAAGGAAAAAAAAATACAACAAACACTTATGCTAATATTATTTCTGTTAGATAGTCCTTTCTTTCTTTGTAGTCTTATAAGAAAAGAGAAGCACCTCTAAGCATAAATACAGTTTGTTAAATGTGATAATAATGAATGAGGCATGATCTTTTGAGATGTTTAAAACTTTTGAGAGGGAAAAAAAACATTTTTTTTAAAGAAATTATTTCACATAGAAGGACATTAACAGTAAAAGGAGGCAGGATTTCTCTTGATGTCAGAGATATAACTTTTTAAAAAGACTAACTCCTGTTGAGAATGTTTAGGATACTCATTGTTTTGGAGACTTCATCATACAAAATTGATAAATTTGTAGTCACAGTGCACTGAATGGAGCTTATAATTGCCAACATGTTTTTTAACAATAAAACCTAGAAAACCTATCAAAATAAGGGAAAAATAAAAGTAAAACAGAACAAAAATTAAGGTAACAATTTCATTTTGTTTAATATTATCCTTTATTAATTTTGGCATTATTAATTTTGGGCATCTCACTGATGGGTTCTGTAGATGTCCCTTCACTGATACGCTGAAAGGAGAGCCCAAAGCAACAGTAGCTACCAGTATAGGGATACCAAGATAGGAATGTTCTTTTTATCTTATTCTCTGTCTTTGTGAAGGACAGGCACATTCTGGAGGTGACTAAATGGGCCTTGGGGAAAATAAATGGTTACTTACTACATAAATGCGTTTTGACAGAGTCACACTGAAGTTAGGGTTTGAAGAGGTAACTTGTCTATATTTCCCTCTTGTAACTTGAGGGAAAATAAAGGATAAGAATGTGATTTTTATAAGTGAAAACAATTTTGAAAGAAAAGTGATCACTGGTGCGTGGTGAAAAAGCACAATACTGAAGATTTGCTATCACTTCAGCAGAGAATCAAAATCTATACTGTCAGGGGAATACCAGGCAAAGACCAATCTCTCTTTAACCACATTTTAGAATAATGACTGCTTTTTGTTTCACTGACCATATCAATAGAAACATGACAGACAACTAGATTTGCTTTGTCATTAGTAGAATTGCATTTGCATTCAGTGCTTGCTGTTTGTTGCAACAAAGCATACCGGTTTAACTAAATACTAGTATGTGAAAAGAAACAGTTTTAGTATGTAATTCAAAAAGAACAAAGCTGGCTGTTCAATATTTGAATTTGCTGTGTCAAAAGCTACAATCATTTGGCGTCATATATTGATGCACTGACATTTTGCAAGATAAGGGGGGAAAAAAAATCTATATAATCCCACTTTGAAACAGAAGAGTATGTACAATTTATATGTACATTACTGAATACATATTACATCTCTAATTTGGTTGTGAAATTGATGTGCCACTGTTCTCACTGCAGGACTTGCCTATTCAAAGAGTTAGGAAAAGATACCATTACATATTTGTACAACTTTTGCTTGCAAAGCACAAGCAACCAGCACTAGTATAGTCATCTATCTTGTCTTCAACATTAGAACTTAAATCACAAGGAGAAAAAGCACTCAAAAAGCAGCAAGCAGAAAAATAAAAATGAATAACTTATTAATCAAGAACATGTATTTCTTAGTGTCAGTTAGGTTGACAAACAATATGAACAACTGGTAAACTGTAAACTGTGCCATATATCCTAATGGTATGTATATCCAAGAAAAAGAATCTTAAAGATACATAACAGACAAACAGTTATGGACCAATTTCACCAAGATCTTAGACAGTGCTTACCAGCTTACATGGGAAAAGATTGGAGGTTTGATCACATTTACATGTAATAAGGTTTAGGTATTGCTGTGACCAGTAAACAAGACAGAAAGCAATTTGAATGACCTAACAGATAATACTTTCTCCTAAATATTACTATGTTTATATGTATCTTCAAATAAAGAAAATAATTGTGTCTCTTAACTGTTACTGTTAAAGCATCAGTATTTTTATAAACATAGGATGAAAGGTCATTTTCAAAAGAACAAAGAGCCCAGTATCCCATGATTTTCAGTTCTATTTTAAAGGTTACCGATACCTTTGTGTCATTCTAACTATCAGATTTTTATCTACAGATTCCATGTCTTGGGAATTCCTGATATAGAAAAGAATTTCCACCTTAACCACTGTTCTTACCCAGAACAACTGATGTGATTTATTTAACCTCAGTTCTGACCACAGTAGGTTTTATGTTTGTTTTGGTTTTATGTTTGTTGGCTTGCTTTCCTAAAAAAATATAGTAAAGAAAGACCTGCTGTTATGGGTGTTGTGGCCATTTTTTAGCAAATAGCATGCTTGAGCATAGGGAATGAATTTTGCATCTCGTTCAAACACAAATGGGCTGGAACAGTGTCTGTATCAAAAACATGAGAAGGTGCTTTCCACAGGACCTCCAGCTGTGCCCAACTGCCTCAGGCGGTAGACCCATCAGAGTGTGTTACAGCACCTTCTTTGTGCTCCTCGGTTCCCTTACAGAAGAAACAGGTATGCAAAGGCACAAAAGGAGAAGAGGAGGATGATTTATGCCCTCAGGTTTTTCCCTGTATCAACTCACAATATGTTTGGTGTATAACATGTTATACAGAACACCTGTCCAAGGGTATAGAGTCAGTTAAATTCTATGGGAAGGAAAAAAAAAAAAAAATCCCAACACATATATAAAAGCAGCAGCTGGTTTTTTCCCTGCTATGTAGGTGGTGGTAACCTTCTGCACCTTTGCTGAGTTGTGCCAGTTACCAAGGTACTTCTCATTGTCTGATCATGTAAAGTGATGAGACAGAATTTGAGCATTTCACAAAGAAAAAAAGGCATAATTAATTGAGGGAGGGTAACGGGGCTAAGGTCACTTATTGGAAAGTCAGATGAGGCTCCTCTGAGAATGCAGTGGGAAAACAATGGCAGCCAGCACTGAAACTAACATTTCATGTATATCACAAGTGCCCAGAAGTTCTAGTATAAGGAATAACTAGATACAGCCATTCTCCAAGACAACAATTCTTTTTTTTCAGTGGGACAGCAGTTATAGCTGCATGATTTTTATTGTATAATTTATCTGTTTTTTTACTATAAGTATGAAATACTTCAGTATGTTCAATTATGTATTGTAGGTACTTATAGACTTTATGAATATACATACTTCCTTCTTTTTCTATTCAGTGCCACGTTTTCTGTCCTTTAAATCTGAGTTATTTACTAGTCAGCTAGCAATAAGCTGGCCTAGCTAATGAATGAGCCCTGTGGAGCTCTACATAATAGCTACACCTCCAATAAAATAAGTTACTCTTTTAATTTAGGTTTAGAAAATTAACTGCTCTGTAGAATTCTATCCACACAAACTGTTTAATAGTACCATGGGACTTCTTATTTGTATAAATGTTCACAAAAGCTGGGGTTCAAGTAAATATATTTTGGAGAAAAAGGAGAAGATAGTGGAACATATAAATTGAAATAACACAGCATTGGTCCAAAAATATATGAAAATGCTCAAATATCCTCAACTATAGGTTGTATCTTTCTTCTTTTCAGGGAATGGTCTTTAGAATGTAATTCAGGCTGATATTTTTTCCACAACCCTTTAAAATACATATTAAAATTTACAGACACCAGTCTTTAGGATAATTCAAAAATTCTGGTAGCACAACATTATTTACTGAGTTTTAACTGTCTTTTCTGTAACATTCTACCAGGTATTACCTTGTTGGCATCTCCCATTATTCATTTTGTTTAAAAGCTATTTAAAATGTTCAAAAGTCCATGGAATTAAACAGCTAGGGCATTAAGTCTAATTTCAGCCAAAAGCATAAACAGAAATAATAGTCTGTATACCGAGGTTTACCAGCTTGCTTAGCAGTATTTAGAACCCATAGAACAATAGCTCACCCTGTTAATAATTTTGAGTCCTAAATTACAGGAGCATGTAAGAATGTTTTATCTTTGAGTACATGCTTTGGGGCTGAAGCAAATTTTAAGTACCACCCAAAACAAAAACATTGTCAGATTTGCTGCCTGAACTAATGAGAAAAAATAGTTTAATATTCAGGAAACCCCCAAGATGACACACATCCACTCTATCTGTTACCTTACAAAACATAGCCCGTCAAACACATTTTAGCTATTCAACATGTATTGTTTTCAAGCTCTTTATACCTCTCATTAACAAAGGTACTTCAGCCTGGAGGAACTGTATTTGGGTGTGGTTAACTAATTTCTGGCAGCTTTTACTGAATGTACCTGACTTTAGCTGGACTAAAGATGGATCACTGCATAATTTGAAGGAAGTTTTATAAAACCATCAGCATTTTTATTTTGAAGGTTGAAATACAATTCTACATTCTGGAGTGTTATAGCTGCACCTCAAAAAAATAAAGTAGTTTTGTTAAAGTGATAAAACATCTATCAATTTCAGCAGCTCTCCCTTAATATAACTTTTAATGGCAGAAAACTACACTGTTAACTTTCCTTATAGAACTATAGAAACTATGCGCTAGCAAGAAAGAATAAATGGAACAATAATAGCAAGGAATCTTATCTAACTCTGTGATCCTCTACATGAACTGTTCCAATGAGAGTACAAAGAAAATCACTTAGACCACTGGTTACTGCTTGGCCTGTCAAAAAGAAATAACAATGTGAATGGAAGCTGAACAAGTGTTTTTAATTAATAAAATATTTGGAAGTTAATTGCTAAAAACACAGAAATAATCCAAGAATAAAGATATTATCAAAAATTGCATAGTGCCTTCTGAATATATCTTTGTAATTCTTGACTTTGAAGTTCTTTTTTAGAAAAAGAGAGTGACTGGAAGCAAGAGCTGTACCTGCATTTACAATCTGTATACTTGGAAATAGTCACCATATGCAAAAAACTCTGAAATAATTTTTAAGGTAGCATTAAGCTTAAAATCCATTTATTAGCAATAACATAAATTCTACAATTTCTGTGTTTGAATCCTTTTTATTTAAATGGATGGGTCTTTTTCCATATTAAAATAAGAATGGTTTTCTTCCACAGATTAAATAATTTTATTTCAGTGAGAAAAATGTAAGCATATTGTTAATCACCATAAAGAGGTTGAATCTGTAGAGAATGTGGTCCTTTAATGTATACAAATATTCTAACTTATGATGAAAACATGCAATATACTACTTTACTAACAGCAGCAGCAGCAGGAAACTCATTTGTGTCATTACTAATTTGACTAAGGTATTTCACTCATCTTTAGAAAGTCTTCGGGAAAAAAAAATGTTTCAATGGATTCAGTAGCTTCAACTCCATTTGTCAGTATGCTTTTGAAGATCATAAAAATTAAAATGAACTATTTCAGGGGATTTTTTTCTGGCATTATGGGAGTCAAGCAGACCTATACATACACTATTGACCCTTCTGTTCTGAATAGTGCTGTCCTTTTTCTTCTTATATGGTAAATGTGTGCAGATAGAAGTCCAAACTCAAGACTACTGAAGTTATCATCCATAATTTATCTCTTGACACATCCAGAGTTTATCTGTTGACAACTGCAAATTTATTTGCAGGTAATATATCATCTGTAGATCTTTTCAAATCTGTTGTTACTCTTACTGACAATATCAAGGCAGGCAATGTTTTTAACCTGCACCAGCTCTGCAACTCTTCTTTAATGGCAATTGATAATTCTTGTCCTCCAATGCCTTGAGTGATTGCATGATGGTTATCTGCACCACATTCTGAATATATGTGTGGCTATACAACACCACCAAAGTTTTAATTTGGTAGTAACCTTATCATCATTAAAACTTTCTAATTTTGCTGAACCGAACATCTAGCTGGGATGTAAGACTATTAGCTCCAGTTTGCTTTTGTCTAAGGAATATTTGAACATTGCACAAGAATTTTAAGGACACACTAAAATTTCCCTTAGATCTGGTCAGATCAGTGCCAATAAGAGGATGAAAAAGAGACTGTTAACTAAATTATTATGAAGGTGTCACATTTAGGATGAAGCACCCAGCTACGCTGAAGGTCAGAGAACAAAGAAGAAAAGAAAGTTTGTAGAGAAACAATTACCAATTCCTATTTAAAAAACCAGACAAAACATGCTGCACCTGTGTGTTGATCCACTCACACAGGAGTAATAACATGAATGGTAAAAACAAATACCTACACAGCACTGAAAAAAGTAGCTATGGGAAACAATGGAACAGCCTGAGCTTCTCAACTAGAATTAAACAATATGAATTATGAAGCAAGAGACTGACAATTGTCACCTACAGTGAAATATGTTCCTCAATATCAGCTTTCATTTTAGCTGCATCTGTCTGTTGCCTGTTGACATTTTCAGAGAGTAAGCACACTACTGCAAAATATCTGTCTGCTGGGGATCTGTACCTGCAAAATCCTCCAGTCTGTGACCTATGTTATTCACCCTAACCACTGCTACACTTTGTTATGACAAATGCTATTATAATATGGTGTATTACTATTACTACCCATGCCAAAATTATTTATTCATCACATATTCTTTATACAGGGTATTACTCATGTATCTCACTTATCTAAGTGGTAAACTTTTTCCATTCCACTGCTGTTTCAAAGAGGTCTCTCTATTTCTACACAAACCTTTGGCTTCAGATATTCTAAAGATATATTAAACATCCTTGGTAATGCTGGTAAGTGACTATTTGCATAGTCAGTTATAAAGTATGTAATACATCATAAATCATATAGTAGTTCCAGGGCTAATGTTTTGCTTGTCATCTTATGCACATTCAGAAAAATTCTATGATATACAAATTATGATTTTGCAATAAATTGTTATTTGATTTTAAAGAATTTTACTAAAAGTCCTTAAGTAATCACATTTTCACATAAAAGTTCCTGGACTTAAAATATTCTTGGGCTTCAGTCTAATTCTAGACATCGATTATCGGGTTTCATCTGAAAACCACAGGGAAAACTTTTGTTTATGATTAACATATTTCAGTGCCAGTGTTCCCAACCTTATTCAGTGTTTCACCCTGGCCAGAATGCTTAAGTATGATGAAGTATATACTGTTAATAAACTTATTATGATGCTTTGTGAATACAGAGTAGAAACACAAGCATATGCTGCAGAAAGAAATACGTGTGCACGACTGCATTAAGCAGTTAGTAATAAAGGATGTCTCCTTTCAGTGTTAGAGCTGTATTTTTATCCTAGACTCAAGTCCAGAGCCTCACTCCAGCAAGGTTCAGGACAGAGATACTTGTCATCACCAATTTTTTTAACTGAGTTACGGTAAAAGTCGGCATGTATTATGGATAGAAAGCACTGTCCAAAGTTGCAAAAAAAAAAGACTGCAGAGAAACAAGAAAATGTAGATCATGTTCAGTTTGAATACATCCTTTATCACATGTGAACATTGTAAACTAGTCCAACTCAACAGAAATAATTTAAATTATAACATACTTCTAGAAGTTACTCAAGAATACAGTAAGATGTTTTTAAACTGCATCCAGTCATTGGAATAAGAGTTTTATTAAAAAAAAAAAATTAGCTATTTTATGTTATTAGATTACATTGGTTTTTATAAAGAAATTATTAAGAAACCCAGCGTTCCTATCTCTGTATTTAAAAAATAACATATTTCTCAATTCAAAATACAAAACCCAATCTTATTTAAACATAAGGCCTCTGATTCAAAATCAGGAGCTAAAAATAAAGAAGAAATAAAACAAGAAAACTATGCAACTGACCAGGTCTAAAGAATAAACACCTATAAGCATAACTCATGCAACCGTGCCATGGTTTTTTTTGCCATCTGTAATTCTTTATAATAACTACAATGAGGTGGGTGGACAAATCTTTGCAATTAATATTGCCAAACTGTGCCCGCCCATATGTATCAATATGACAGGAGAAAATAACACCATAAAGTCATTATGGATCACTTTGATAAAGTGTCCTTTTTTATGTTCATCAGGGCATGATATCCAAAGAACAGTAGGAGTCAGTAGTCCTGAGATCCCACAGGCCAAATAGTTTAAATATACAATAAACTGATAATCAAATTGGTAACACGATCTTAGTAAAAGGAATACATGGAAAAAAGACAGAAATATTTGATACTTGTCTTTTCCTTTATCTCATATATCAGCCCATCTTCTTTATGTCATGTTATATTGTAGGTTATTTCTCCCTTATATGGCACCATATCTGTGTTGAACAGATTGCTTCCTTGATAGTTTGATATGGGATAAAAGCATATTTTCTTCTTGTTATGTGAAAGGGTGTAACTGGAAGAAAACCATGTCTAGACATTCATGTAATTCTTCCCACACCTTTCCTTCAAGTGTCCCTTCTCACCACAAGGGCATGGACCACATTACTGCCTCTCAAATCTGCTACTTCTAAGTCTCATACACTCTTAGGAGAAACTATTACTTTGTTTTCACCTTTTTGTTTTTCCTCTTCTCTTTGTCTCTATCTCTCTGTCATGGTTTAGCCCTCGTTAACAACTAAGCACCACTCCCCCCACCCCAGTGGGATGGGGGAGAGAATGGGAAGAGCAAAAGTAAGAAAACTCATAGGTTGAGATAAGAATGGTTTAATAATTAAAATAAAACCATAATAGTAATAATAATAATAATAATTACAATGTAATGGAAAGCAAAAAGGTGTGTGTGTGTGTGGAAGGAAACCAGAGGGGGGAGTGGGATAAAAAAACCAACAAAACCACAAGTGATGCAACTGCTCACCAACAATGCTGCCAGTCCCCGAGCTGCGATGCGATCGCTGCTTCCCCCGGCCAACTCCCCCCAGATAATATACCGGGCATGACGTCATATGATATGGAATATCCCTTTGGTCAGTTTGGATCAGCTGCATTGGTTGTGCCCCCTCCCCTCCCACCTTCTTGTGTCCCTGGCAGAGCCTGGGGAACTGGACAAGCTTGACTAGTGTAACCACTCCTTAGTGACACTTAGCACCTACTTAAGAACAACTAAAACATCAATGTACCATTAGCACTATTCTCATACCAAATCCAAAACACACTATACCAGCTATAATGAAGAAAATTAACTCTATCCCAGCCAAACCCATGACACTCTCTCATTCACCCCTTTGTAGGCAGATAAAAGATTTACCATACTTTTTTTGTTCTGCAAGCTATCACTTTCTGTGACTGTCACCTGCCCATCTCTCAGCTCTGCAAAATAACAGAGAATGAACAGTTTAGGAGTACTAAAAAAACCAGACTGGTTATCTGTCCACCTCTAAAAGAGTTTGTAGTATGTTCTGTGGTACAACAATTTGGTATTATTAATCTGGAACAATCAAAATTAAGTGGGTTTTGATCCCATGAGCAACAAATGAATTATGAGATTTTTCCAGCTAGTCTCTGTCCATTGCAAGAGAAATAATGGACTCACTTGGTACTGGCTATCGAAAATACCATCCACTTAAAATTCTTCTGATTTCCTCATCACCTCATTTAGTTGTTCTCTCCTTTTTCTCAAAAGTGCAATAAGCAGCTAAAGCTAGTTTCCCCTAAAACTGCAAAAGTACATCAGTTTTAGAAGGAGGAGAGAAAAAAAAAGGGAGAAAAAAAATGTTTTGCTTATTATTACTTAAGTAAAAACAATGCAGGAATTCCCATAAATACAAGAACTTAAGAAGAAAATTAAAACATCGTTACACCAAACCCAACAATCCAATCCAAACACTGAGAACATCCTGAAACACATGGATTCTATTAACACTTGGTTTGATGATTCATGATTCTGACTTTTTTTTTAATTGCCAGTTTACTACACCAGAAAGAGGAGGCAAAATTAAACATGAAAATACATCAAAAGGAACTTTTTAAAGCAGTTTTTCTGGCTTTCAAATCTTTGTGGACTTCTTAGAACAACATAGCTAGTAAAAGATAAAGGCGTCACCTTGTGAAATACTAACACCATTTTTAAAATATAAACTTTTTTTATTGTTTCTTCTAATGCTTCTTTTCCTCTGATGTTATCAAAATAACTGTTCACAATTTTTTCATTAAATGGTATTCCAGTGATGTTTTTTTCACATGTACATCATATCTACCTGAACAGTATCATCAAAATCACAGTAGCCTTACAAGGATCTCATCAGAAACCCAAGTGATGGAACAGTCCATCTCAGAAATGTCTTATCAACTCATCCTCATAAACAATGTAAAAATATTCTCATAGCCACGTGGAAGCTTCTGCTGTTCCACAAGACTAACATATCATGTTAGATCATCATATCTACTGCTCTAATTATGATTTAACAACAACAAAAATCAAATTACTACACATTTTTTTACAATTTTCTGCTGCAGTTACTACTAATGTCCAGAAAATATGTTGTCTTATTTCTATATAATAAAAAAATCACCGAAACATAAAGAATGACTGTGAAATAAAGGTCAGTCCCTGATTTCTGTATATGACTTGTATAATTTCTTCCATCACCCTACCTGAGTTTTGTCACACCTATTGAAAAATCAGCTATGAAAAGTCATAAGTGAAACAGTTCCTGCTCACACTTAACTAGTAAAAGACAGTGAAAAACTACTTAGCCAGTTACTAAGGGAAATAAATGGTCAATACTTTCTTAGAACATACACTTAAAAATTAATTGAAATATAAGCAAACCTCACTAATTTATTTAGAAAAAAAACCCCAACCAACAAAACAAACAAAAAAACCACAAAATCAGTTATTTTTTCTCACGGAAAAAATAACTAAAAATGTAATCACCACCCAGAAATCTCCTGGTATACAAATCTAAGAACTAGCAAGTTCCTTAGAGACCTATATTACTGTTTCATAGATATTACTCTACTGAAAACTTCCTCCAGTAAAAGGCCTGGCAGAAGAGTATCATTCTGTAAAATAAGCAGTAAGACAAAACTTTGTGGATATAAAGCTCATTAACGTGCTTAAGGATTCGAAACAACTCATGATGCTGTGTGTTTACAGTGTACTGAGGAGAACAGGATTTAATGCACATTTTCGACATTAAATATTTGGGAGGGAAGGGCTTTTAATCTAAAAAAAAAATGGTAATTTTTAGAGGTAAGGCAGCTAACAGCCCAGGACAACTACTTTATAAATAATTATTAAGTAGAAAGAGGTGCTAAGTGATTATGCTGCCCCTTGAAGTATAGGGAAGCAAATAAAGATTAAAAATAACACTGAGTAATGAGATTTCTTTAAGACTGAACGTTGCAGTAATTTATCGCTACATAATAAAATCCATATGCTTAACAGGTAGCTGGCCACCAGTTTGATGTAACCCCATTTACGACAATTCTTTGAGCCTGACCTGTCAGCCAATTTTTCACCCAACTTACTATGTACTTGTCTAGGTGTATGCTGGACATTTTGTCCAGAGGAATACTGTGAGAAACAGTGTCAAAAGCTTTGCTAAAACAAAAACCCACATCTACTGGCTTCTTTTGGTCAACTAGATGGGTGAGCTTGTCATAAAAGGAAATTAAGTTGGTTAAGCGGGACATTTGCCTCATGAGCCCGTGCTGGCTATGATGAATGACTGCATTGTCTCTCAAATGTTTTTCAATAAGTCCACAAATAATCTGCTCCATAATTTTACCAGGCACTGAAGTAAGACTTACAGGCCTGCAATTACCAGGGTCTTCCTTCTTACTCTTATTGAAAATTGAGACAATATTTGCCGGCTTCCAGTTGACTGGGACCTTTTCAGACTCCCAAGACTGTTGAAAAACAGAAATGGAGAGAGGTCCAGCAATAACATCAGCCTACTCTTTCAGTACCCTGGGATGAATCCCATCAGGCCCCACAGACTTATGTGCATCCACCTGGAGCAGCAAGTCTCGCACAAGTTCAGAGTTGGCTGGGAGTTTATCATATCCCCCTAGTCACAGTCTTGCAATACAGGACTCTGGGGGTCCCAGGGCCCATCGTTGGTGTTAAAGACAGAAGGAAAGAATGCACTAAAAGTCTCTGCTTTGTCTGTGTCCCTATCTGGGAGGTGACCAACCTCATCAAGTAATGGATTAATGTTATCTCTGACCCTCCTTTTGCTGTTAACATATTTTAAAAACCCCTTTTTGTTGTCCTTCACAGTGCTGGCCAGCTTGAACTCTAGTCAAGCTTTGGCTGAAAGAATTTTCACCCTGCTGTGGTGAACATCTCTGTAGTCTTCCTGTGTCACCTGTTCTTGCTTCCAATGTCCATATACTTTCCTTTTCCACCTACGTTCTAGAAGATCCTTGCTTATCCAAGCCACCCTTCTGCCCCGCTTGGCTGACTTCTGACAGTTTGGAATTTCTTGCTCTTGTGGTCTTAAAAGATGGCTCTTAAAAAGTGACTAGCTTTCATAAAACTCCATATCTATAGTGGTCAGTAATCTCAGACATTGCAAGAGAATTATTTTTTCCAATGAGAAACAAAGCATAATGTGAGAAATAAAGGTTTGACATACAGTTGTTCATGCTCACAGGTAAACCTAACAGATAATAAAGCCATAAAAAAAAACCCAGAAGACTTAAGGTCTTAATCAACCTTATTGTAATGGCCCTGTATTTTGATGGTCAAAGTCCATGGACAAAGCAAGGTTTGGAAAAGGAACTGAAAGAGTTTGGGGAAAAAAAAACCAAAAAGAATAATCTTTAACAGCTTCCAGTGGTACAGCTATAAGGCTTATTAATCCTGAGATGGTATAATAGTGGTAATGAAATTTATATGGGCCTGTCTTACTCTGAAGAGGTAAACTCAGTAGCATTAACTTCAAGTACAGACAGCTTAGGGAAGACTCAGATATTAATGAAAATATGTAGTCCAAAATGCTGAATAAGTTTTTCTTCATAGAGGCTTTTTGTTTCCTGATAAAATTTATATAATTTGAAAAGCATTTTTCCCCTCTTCTATTCCACCCACCCCCTAACCCCCACCCTAATCTAAAGTGTCCAATCAACATGCTGTTAAAAGTTAGTGTTAATAAGGTTAGGATGATATGTTACTCCTTTTTTATGTAGCTATAATCTCAGTCTGAGACATAAGCATAAAGGTAAACAGACAGATATCTGCAATATACATAAATGCAGAAAGCAGAATTCCTTTTGCCCTAAGGGATACCTCTAGGTAGGGGGACCAGTATATTAACAACTAGGTGTAAATCTGTTAAAAAAAAAATAAATCAGAAAGGGTTATTGTAGGGGAATAGACAGGGATCGGCGACCGGAAGATTACGGGATGTGACGGAAAGATAGACTCCTCCCCATAGGAGTGGCAGGAAGAGGAACCGCAAGAGCTATATAAGCGTGTGACGCAGCTAAATAAATGGACATTTTGTATCCATCATATTGATGTCTGTGCATCACTGTCCCCAGGGTGGGTAGAGCCCTGTGTCCCGGAGGTATGCGGCCCAAGATAAGTTCTCCCGCAGAAGTGTACAGCAACAGGTTATTATAGGGAAAAATGTTTATGGAGTAAATCCGTTAATAGCAGTTGCTCAAATACTGATTTTATGGTGAACTGATTTTTATTTATATCAGTTACTCTAGTTCAGAAAGTTGGACTATGTTTATAAATCAGCTTGAGATGTCAATTTTTGAGATACTGTCAACACAGAAGAGAAGTAACATGAGTAAAATGTCAGCTGAGCTACCTGAATCAAGAGCATGCTGTTGTAGATAAAAATGTGATGAAAAGAATCTAAGAAGTTGCAGTACCCACAATTTTAACATCTGACGACTTGCCATGTGAGTTTAATTTCTGTAGTGTCTAGGTTGAGATCTTGATATCCAGTAAGTAATAAATGTGAGCAATCAGAAACATTAGAAAAGTAAATGAGACATGCAATACACCAGCCCAACAATCACCTAAAATCACAGTCTGGTTAGCAGCAGTAAAGCCTGTGTATCATGAAGTAAGAAGTTCCAACAGTAGTTTTGCTACTAATTCATGAATAGGTTCTGGCTTATTCTTATCACATTTTCTCCACATATAACACTAGGGTGATAATGATTTTTTTTTTATCTTGAAGTGGAGAAAAAAGCATTACGATCTTAGTTATGTTTAGAAAATAAGTACATATATGTGCTAAAACCAAGATAGAATAATTGTGTATTTATTTATTGCAGGCTTTAAAGAGTGTGCAGTCAATAAGGCAGAGGCCAACACTTGAATGATGAGGTTAAAAATATTAAACAACTGCTACATTTCCCGGGCACCATTCATCCAATGCAATGAACAAGGCAGGGAACCTAAGGGAAATGCTGTGTGACTGTGTAATTAAAGACTGTACGACAATGAACGTGCACACAGAGGCCGATTATGCTTTCACGGGTAACTTACAGTCTGACACTTCCAAATTTTTGAACAGTTGACTTTGCAAAAAGACTACCCTCAAAAAAAACCAAAAAAAAAAAACCAAAACAAAACCAAAACCCACCCCATAGTTCTTGAATTCATTCCACTCCATGCCTAGCTTAAGCAAAAGGCAAAAATACAACGTATTATTTAGATAAATTTTTCACCTCCATCCTACTACGTTTCACTAGTAGTTTTTGAACATGAACTACTGCAGTACAGACTGAACCTTAGATCTAATGTTAAACAGCTTCTGGAGAAAATCTTGTTCCAGCATGGCGGAAAAGGGCCGCTGGGACCTATGCTAGTGCTTCTCTGAAACACCATTCATTCAGATGCCAAAATAATATACAGGTCTTGGGAGACTAAACAGGTTTCTGATTCATGTTTTCCTTTCTACATAAACAATTCTGACTTTTAAAATATTACTGAGCATAGGAGCTAGCTCTTCACTAAAATGAAGAGGTCACTTTGAATACCTCAAAGCTGCAATTATGGACTCAGAATTTAAAATATTAATTACATTTGAGCAAAATTTTCTAGACAGAAATATTTTCTTTTAATCATGAGAGAGATACTCACTTTTAATTTAGAAACATCTGAATTTTAAGAGAATGAGCACACAGCCATTCTCACTTGCATTTAAAAGTAGATGTTTTCTTTAGGACAGTTATTTAATGAAGAAATTGCCTTGCTTTCAAAACACTGTTCTTCAGTGAGGTTTGTGTCTGCTTATGTTAGCATAACAGGTATTAAACTGCCATCTAATAAAAGCTGCAAAGGAATGGCATCAGATAAAAATCAGTCTTTGGGGTTTTTATACGCTTTTTTATGGTCCTGACTTTATCCGATATTTTTATCCAAACTAAATACTAAAGATTATAAAGATCTGAGAGAAAGCTAAGCAGTTATCAGATAAGGTCCTCTTAGATTTCATAGAATTTTGTTATGTGGCAGGCTATTAGCAATTAAGACATTACTCTTTTTAATGGTTTATGGCAAGAAAGTAGATATCAAAGCTACTGCCAGAATATTTATTGCAATTTTAACTTGTGCTGTTGAGATTTTTTAAATGAATGTGATATTTATTGATGTGCATAATGTGGTATATGCAGTTTCTTCAATCATGTATAAAAATTTTCCTATGACAGGACAGGATCTTCCTTCATGGAGTACCTTTTGAATGCAAGCTGATTAAAAATAAAGTTACTTGCTTTTCAATCATAAGCAGAAATCAGTTATTCATTCTATTCAGAGCATCCCAATTTTGCCAAACAGGTAGGCAGGCAAGACTACTGCCATGCCTAACATCTATCAAAGAGCCACCACATTCTTTAATTTTTCCTTGTTTCCATGGAAGCTAAGTAGATTAACTGATCACTTTTTAAGAAGAACATGTGAGGTACTCCAGAAATTATGCAGCCTGCAAATCTTCATTTGCTAGAAAAACTGCATAATCATGGATCATGCATTTTTCAAAACAAAACCTAAATCAAAACCATATGCCTAATTTTTGAAAGAGGAGATACCATATAACAGAAAAATCAGTTGGAACTATAGCAGGGTTCATTAAAAAAAAATCATAATTAGCTTTACATCATTCCTGCAATTTCAGGGTCTGACTGTTACATTTACCACAGTCATGGCAAAGAAAATAAAAGCAGAGAACTGCCTCAAAAATAAAGTAGGGAAAAGCATATGAAACAACTAATTCCAACAAATAACATGTCTTCCTCTTCACCTTCCAAACAAAACTACTCCCCTCATGACCACCAAGAGAGATATTTAAATTCAGATAAGTTAGACTTCCTTGCATTCCATGGGACTACTTTAAATAATTTTACAGTTTCTAATGGATGCAAACACATGCACAGCAACAGTCTAAACCAAAATAACAGATTTAAAACCAGACAGAAAACATGCAAGTGCTAAATAAAAGTGTTTCGCTTTATGTTATGCTTCATAACATTCTATTGTAATGAATTTCATTTAGTGACAGCTCCCTACAGTTTCTAGGTATACAAGATAAACTGGGATTCCTACGTCTTACTGAATTAAATTCACTGATTCAAGAGGCTGAATTTAAATTGTGCTCACTATGGGTTGAGAGTAAAAAGATACCATGTGTATGTCTGCTATCATCTAAAGAAAGCCTGAAACTGAATAAAGAAATAAAAAATGAAAGACTGATGGGAGGAAAGACATAATATTATCATAGATTGGTCCTCAATGTCACTTACAAATTCTGCCCAGACATAATTCCACTCCCTATGTGAAGACAGAAAGAAACATGCTTAACAAGACTTGGATTTTAACTGAGTTGGCAAAAGGAATGTCCTTTGTTGAGAGGAACCTCTGTAGATAGAGAATAATCAAAGTTGAGAGTCTGAGCTCTACAGCTGGAAACTGTTTTGTCTATGTGAAGAATGATAGGTATTAGAGAAAAAGTAAAAATCAGATAAATTCTAGCAAATGCCAGTTGCTCAAAAGTGTGTTCAGCAAATGTTGTTGACAAAAGAATATTCCTACATACTCGTTTAAATTTATAAATATGTTAAATGCAAACTCACAATGGCAGTATTGAAAAACCTCAACTTTAACCTTAAATGTCTGCGTAATGCAAATGACAGTGAAATGCCCAACAAGATCTGGAACAACTTAGCAAGGAAAGTAACGATTCACTTCTTCAATAATCCGCTCACTACCACTACTGAAAATAGTGGTGTAAGTGTTGCTTAAAAGTAGAAAAGTAATAAAAATGAGATAACAGTAGAAAGCACAAGAAATGAGAAGTCTGAAAAGTCATATTTATTCTTGGATCATTGCAGATGAAACCTCATGGGACATTACCCACGATTAATTTATTTCACTAGACACTCAGTAAATTATTTAAGTTCGCAAGATAGGTGGACATGAAGCAGTTATCTGTATAACATGGTTCATGATCTGCCTTTCAAAGATAATTCTTGTCTCTAACATTTTCCATTCCACGACTACAATATGATTTGGAGAAGGTGTGCTTCAGCATGGGATGCCATCCGTGCTTCTGAAGATGCCAGTCCTATGAAAATGCTCAATGTCTAAATTTGGTTGTTCACACCAACTCCTTTACTTTAGGAGGAGTTTGACTTGACTTTACACTGCCTCTCACTTGCTACCAATCGTCTTAATGAAATTACAGTAACTTGAAGTGAGATCTTAAGTCAAATGTTCATAATTTCTAGAAAATTTTATATCTGCCACTAGGCATTTCCTTTCACAGAAAAATTCTTTAGACAACTAAGTTGCCATAAAAAGCTGAAAAGCAGCTAAAAACCCCAGCAAACCAGTTACCTCATTTTCTCCTTTAGTCAAGTGGCTGAAGCTCTAAGAACTTATTCCATTCTGAAACTGTATGTATTTCACTGAACAAAAGAAACTTGAATACAAAGCAAAATTCTGCACTAAGCAATCCATTCATTAAAAGAGGTTTCTGTGGCAACAAAATCTATCATTATTGAACCGCATTAATTTCTGAAGTACATCAAGTATATTGCTACTAGTTCAGTAATGGTGTCAGAGAAACTGGAGTAATGGGAAATTTCAGCTTCACTGGGCCTAGATCACCCTATATTCCTATGATTCATCTTCACTTTCAGCTTGGGTCACAACATACTACCAAAATCCTTATAATCTTGTTTAGCTCCCCCAGTGAATCAGTCTAGGGTTGAACTCTGCCATACCCTAGAATTATGACAATTTTATAAAAAGAAGGAATATTTATGTCTGGCAATGATCACTTATTGAAACATTCCAGAAAAATAAATTAATAAAAAAACCCTACTAAATGCTTTGGCAAACAACAAGAAACCATCCATATTTACAATGAACAAGGCTTTTCAGAGGTATCATAACTAATACAAAAGTTGAAAAACGAATGCTTCTTAGTAAATAGATTATCTGAGTCACATTATAGATGATAAGATGGAATTACTTAGCACAGAAGTAGTAGGTCTAAGTGCATTTATCTTGGCTGCATTAAAGACTGAAAACCAAGACAGCAATGCTGAATTTATGGCCAAATCTTTCATAGGGAAAAATCCAACCAGAATTAAACTCACACAAAAGTATTTTCCTAAGTGACATTAAGCCATATCTCTCCAAAGGTCTTAGGAAGGGCCCAATTTGTGCAAACTACAACTTTTTTATTTCCTCCAAGGTATTGGCCAAGTTTGGATTTTTTTTCCCAGTTGCTGAATTATAAAACTTGCCTAAACCACCATATTTGAAAACAAATGTGTCAATCTAAAACATTTTTCATAACATGTTTAAATGGAAAAAACTTAGGGGTTTAGAGAGCAGAAAGAACAAATCTCTCAAAAACTTTGAACATGCCATAATTTTACTGATTTTAATGATGGTTCACATGTCCAACCAGAGTGTCCTAGATATAGCCATTTTTAGATTATTGCAAAAGACACTGAAAAGAACTAAAAAAACCTGTAGAAATCATAGGAAAAAAATTCCAGGCATTAGTCAGATGAGTAATAAAACCAATTAATATTATAACCCTTAATAGTTTGCTGAAGAGATCAAAACTAGCAAATTTCCAATCTCTACTGTACATGTTTGTAGATTATTTCTAACCTAGAATAGCATTTTTGGTAAGTAAGCAGAAAAATAATATACACGTAGAAAAAAACCCACAAAATAAACCCAAAACACCACAGTTTTAAATGTTCCTAAAAACAAGGGGTAAGAGGCTAGGGGAAGAAAAGTAAACAGTTTGAAAAAGACATTGGCAATCTTTCTTAAACTCCCCACTGGGCAATGTATCACCAATAGGTGTGAGGCCTAAAATTGTTGAAAGTCGATAAAATTTGACCCACCACCTGTTTTTCTCAAAAACAGAAAATTAGTGATTTAATTGACTTGGCACACTATATATTACAGTACATATCTCCCACTACATGAAGTGATTTGGTTTCTACAAAGTTGTAGAAAAGGTGCCTTGAAGCTTTCATATTACTCCTGTTTCTTGGTGGTTGTATTTTAGAGACATTTTTTATTTTGACAAAAACTGTGCCTAGGGCTTAAATTCTCCCATGTGCAGCTTTTAGTCTTTTTTAAAGCAGTGCTAAAGTAGGAAACAATGCACCATACTGCTATGCCAAATGTTATTTGTTATTTATTACACTGTGTCCATGCTTTCATTTTATGAAGCCTGCAGCTGAACTGTCAAATTTCAGATGTCCTTTAAGCTGATATAAAAAGTTAACAGTAGAGATGGCCATTTCAACAGAATATATAACAACTCCTTACCATCCAACTATAAGACATTTTCCCAGCTTATAGATACACTAAGACAATGTACATTTTCAGGATTATTTACCATCTCATTTCTCTGTTTCTTCCTATACATTTACATGGTTAAGCATATGGGGATTTGGAGTGTGGGTGGAAAACAAGAAATTTGAAGCAAAATTTCAGAAAAGTAAGTTTTAATAAATAAGTTGCAATACATTATCTTTAGATAGCCATAGTGTTCAATGGTTTTTATATATGAAAGTATTTTGTAATTTAAATATGATCTACAAATGTCATGTAGAAATCAGCCATAACATTTATGCTACAGGTTTTTTTCATACTTTTTATAGTTAGACTTATTATAATATTTATTATTTCAGCTATTACATTTATATCTATTTTAAGTAACGGCAAGGTAAATGTCTAAAAATAATGCAGGTAATAAATAATAAATTGGTAATAACCACTAGGACTTACCAACATAAAAAGGACTGCATTCAACAGTATGAACTTTTTTCCCAATTACCAAAATTTTAAACTTAATTTCCTCAGATACCTTTCAAATTTTTTTCATCATTACTACTGACAATGCTACTATCAAAAAAGTTTAACTTTTTACATATTGCACTGTTTTTCAGATAGTCAAGTACAATTTTCCCCCTTTTGAAATTCCTCACTGTTCATGCTTCCCTTTTCAGTATCATTTACTGTAAGTCTAGTCTATAAAAGCAGTAATTTCTTTCTTTAATTATAATGACCTAATTGTCTGGTTTTTTTTCCTTATTCCTAACTCACAATGTGAAATATATTTTTTTTTATCCCTTTGGAGTGAAGAAAGAGTGTGTTTAACAAAATTTGTTTTCCGTGTAATTAATTCAGGCAATTAGACATTACACTATTTTTAATATACATATATATTATACACATATTTATATTTTTTTAATATATATATATAGTCTATTTATCGGCATCACCTAAGGAATAGCCTGGACATAATTCTGGGTTCTGGATCCCAAATTTATGAAAATATTTAAAGTCTTGGTTTAGGTATCTTATGTAGCCCAGTAAATATGGTTTCTATCCCACTGACATTAAAGGGTCACAGGCATTGACCTGCCATGGCACGACTCAGTGTTTGGTTGGGTTTGCCCTGGCCAGAGCTGCTTTTAGCTGGTTTGAGCCAAAACAGCAATTGTTTGGTAATGGAGTGACTGTTATTAACCCTGTCTAAGCTTAAATTTTGTGACAATCATATGTACTGAAGCTCTGACTAACCCAGGTAGAAACCGTGTAACATTCAACAGCCCTTGGTGTCCATGGGAATGGGGGAAGCTATTCTGCAAATTCAAAACTGTAACTGGAATCAACAAGAATAAAACCTTGCTGTTTGAAGAAGTATGTAAGAGTAATTGCGTAAGAAGACCCAAAAGAGAAGAAAACCCCACTATACCTATCATAGTCCTCCAAGCATTGACCTCAGGATGCTGATAAACTGTCCATTCCTCGCTGCTTCGCTCAGCATGAGGAAGGCAGGTGTTAATGTTAGGACACAAAGAGATGCTGGAAAGCTGAGCAGAACTCCAAGGAAAAGGAGCAGATACTCCTTTTCAGCAGGAAGGTTATGTACAACCTTATCTATATTGTTAATAAGGTTTCTCTTATTAACAATAAGTTTTATCTAATTAGATAATCTGAATGTTAGACTTAAATTATGAATTGGACAAAAAGGAAATTCTTAGTTCTTTTTATACTGTGTTCCCTTTTGCTTGTAACTAGACTGAATGTAATAATAGGTTCCACTGAAGTGCGAGTTACTCTTGTACTCCTCTGGCTATATTTGGATGGCACAGCACTCATCATCCTAGTTTCTTTAGACCACCTCTCTGAAATGCCTCCTCAGCGAGAAAGAATTTCAAATCCCACTTTCTGGATTTGAAGAAGATTTTTAGGATCTGGTGTTCAAAATTTCACCAAGTATAAATATTCAAAGTTCCTACTTCAAATTTAGAATAAACTCAGTTTGTATCCCTGACTATTTCCAAGAATTCAGTTCAGTTTTAAATAATGTCACCAATAGATCTCCTACTAATTTACATTACTAAATGCCTACTAAAGTTCACTTTCTAGGTTTTATTCTATTTGGCTTGTGACCTCATTTTTTTAATGTAATCTAATTAATTCCATCAGGTTAACTTCTGTATTTGTTCAGTAATTTATATTAATACTCAGAAAAAGATGTCATAGTCTGTCTTTAATTATAATTTAATAAAGTTATTGGTTATGCTATCTATTTAATAAAGTTCATTTTCTTCTCTAATTGATCTCTTTAACACTCCTAACAGTTCAACTGAAAATTAAGTGACTAACAAAAACAATAATCAAGATTAGTTAGTTTGCAAGCATGACCTCACATATCTATATTTTACCAAGTCATTTAAATTGCAGACTAAATTGATATTCTACCCTATGATTTCTTAAGACATTTTTCCATTTTTGTTGATCATTTAAAAAAAAAAAAAACAACAGAACAAAAACCTACTATCTAATGTCTCTCCAGTTCCATTTAAAAAAAAAAAAAGTATAATTTTCAGAAAAGAAAACAATGAACTTAGTTGCATTTCTGTAACACTGCATTTTTTTGAAACAATTTAAAATTTCCAAGACACAGTAATCTCAAATGTGTCTCTCCTGTGTCCCAGTTATAAATAGTTCAAAACCGTTTCTCCGAACTGAGCCTAGCTGAGAAGTCAGCTGTGGCATTCTCTCATTAACTGTCTCCGTCACCTGTCCATCAGCATTAATAAAGCATTCACCATAGAATCCGCAACTTCATGCAGTTGTATCTTCATGCAGGTACGGTTCCAGGAACAGGCTCTCAAGCGCACACTCTATCTACAAGCTGGGACAGCTGTTCCTGACTGACCACAGAGATATTCCACACCATAGGATGTCATGCTCAGCATATAAAGCTGGGGGAAGAAGAAGGAACAGGGGGACTTTCAGATCCATGGCATTTGTCTTTCCACATAACCATCACACGTGAAGGAGCCCTGCATTCCTAGAAATAGCTGAACACCTGCCTGCTGAAGGGAAGCAGTGAATGAATTCCTTAATTTGCTTTACTTGTGCATGCAGCTTTTGCTTTACCTATTACACTCTTTTTATCTCAGTCCATGATTTTTCACACTTTTACCCTTCTCATTCTCCCCTCCATCCTGCTATGCGGGGTGTGAGCAGACGGCTGTGTGGAGCTTAGCTGCCTGCTGGGGTTAAACCACAACAGCTGGGCAAATCTAAAGCTTAATAGCTCATAGGCATTTTCTCTGGAAATATGTTACAGGAAATGCCAACCAACAGCAAACTGAAACAAAAAGCCATCAATAAATGTAAGATACAGTCTATTCTAATACAATGTGATTAATTAATAAAGGTTTCTCAGAACATGAAAATACATGATGAAAAGGCACTGCTGATGCAGTTGTTTTCTAGTATAATAGCACTTACAGAAATTAATTATTGACTTGGGGGAAAAAAGGAAAATTAAAAAGAACATTCTAATTTCATAATGCTTGGCAATATGGAAAACTCAGAAGTCCAAGTAAGAGTAGTGCAAAATCTCAACTGGTTCTGCTGATTCTTCTGAGTGTTTTAGCTGGAAACATTTTGAAAAACCTCTATATGTGCACATATTTTAAATTTAAGTTCTGACTGTATTTTAAATATAGTGCCTATGTGCTCATAACTATCTTACATGCTGAAGTACAAAAAAAAAATTAAACAAGTAACTTCACTCTTTGTCCAACCAAGTAAAATAAATTTGTAGCCTTCTTTCCCTGAAATTTCAACAGCTAAAGAAATTTAGCAACTATTATGCCATGATGTTACTTCAGCAGACAAACAGGTGGAAATCTTGCTTCTGTCATCTTTTCACAGGCTGGAATAGCAGAAAATTCATCTTAATGTTTTGAAAGAAGACATCTCCAGAGGCTGCCACACATAGTTCTTCACCACTTCAAGAAACTTAATGCAATGCAGCCACAAAGGGGACTCTATCAACTCAAAAAAGTGTGGTAAAAGGAGACTAATCAGGCATACCGAATTCTCAGTGTTGTAAAATATGAGGACAAAAGAGCCAAACTGAACTAAGAGATCATGGCTAGTTGGTGGAGAACACAAAAAATATTTGTTGTAAATACTAAGGTAAATGCATTCAGTGATAAATAGGACGTATTAAATACTGACACAGAACTCATGGAAATTCTTAGAGCTCTCAGCTCAAGGCATTCTAACTGCTATTCAGTCATGTTTGGGTTTCAAATTCTACCCTTTGCCCAGGAGGATCTTTCCAAAAGCATGAATTGTCTACATGTTCTTGCTTTCAGTTATAGAGATAAGGTCCAGAAATGTTCATAAGAAAGTTTTCACTTAACTCCCACAAATAAACAAGCAATTTAGGGTATATTTTTACCCTCAAATCAGAAGTAAATAGTTATTCTCTTGAAAGATATATGCTTAATACATAAGACAATGGAACTGAATGCAGTTAAATACACACCGAAATGCTGAGGAGGATGAGTCAGACTAACAGTGTCCTAGTTCAAGCAGTACCTAATACTTAAGGACATAACAAAAATGACATTTCTGCATGTAATGTATTCATGTTGCTCCACAGACTAATGTCAGACCAAAGAAAATTTCTGCTCTTCTTTACAGATAATACTATCAGAAAAGTTTTGATTACTAAAAGCTTTTAATTAAATATTGCAAAGCAGAAAGGATGACCTACAGTTTTATAGAACAAAATTAAAAAGTCGTGGGAGTGACCTTCAAATAACAATTTGTCTGACCAGCTACTACTGACAAGAGGGGAGTTGTAGAAGAAGGATCATAAACTGGGTCTCATGGAAATAATTACCTTCCTTTTAACCAAACAAAACCATTAAGCAGAAATATGAATATTAAATTAAGACCTGCTGAAGACAAATAACCTCATTTTGTAAATCAACTTTGAGAATATAATATTAAACAATACTAACATACAGATAAATCAGAACTGAAATCAATAATAAAAAAGAAGCAGCAAGCACCAGTGAATAAAAATTTTGGGGAAACAGGTGAAATAGAGATAAAATGCACAATTTAATATTCTAAGAACATGCTTTTACGCTGAAGACTTAGTTTCACCAGTTTAGTAAAGTTAACAGAAACATGCAAGTTTATCAATACCAAAAATATACTCCCTCCAGAAATTAATTTAAAAGACAACAAAAAATCCCACACCCAAATGCATTCTGATGCAACAGCTTTTCAAGGCACAGTTTATTATTAGTTCTTATACGATCTAAGACCAGTATATTTGTATTGAAAGATTACATAGTTACAAGCAATTCTGGTAATAACTGCATACAATAGTAGCTGCATACAATTTCATAGTTTTTTTACCTCCTACTATGTGAAATTTTTAAGACCTTCATTAAAATGTAACCTGCACAGTCTTTTAAGTACTCAGAAATACTATTTAAGGAGCTATGAAAGATCAAATCTGATGCAACAATAATCTAGATTTCTCTTTACAAAATATATGAATTAAATATATTGTTTTGAACATTTATAAGTTACAAATGATGTACTAGAATTTTACTTTTGCTTGGATTATAAGTATACACGTATGTGTTTAAATACACGTGAACATAGTCAAATTGCTGTATGCAGTCTTGACTAAGAGTAGAAAATGGGTCGGCAGAACAGCATTAGTCTTTTTACTCAATTTTGAGTAAAATTTTTTGCATTTTAATCAAATTCAAAATTTGAGTAAAATTTTGAATTTTACTCAAATGCAAAAAATATCTATCTCAATACAGATAGGAAATTTCTAATCTCAGCAGTACAATGAACATAAACTTTTCTAATAATGATGATGAATTATCAAAGCCTGAGATGTCAAAAGACCTACTGGAACAAATTAGTAATTAAAAGAAACAAACAAACCAACCAACGAACCAACACACACAAAACCTATCCTGATGGTATGGATCAAAGTTTTGAAATAACTTCCTAGCAATGACACATAATCATTTGTAAACTCCACCCACCCTCAACAAACAAAAAACCTACCAACAACTAATAATTTTTAAAAAAAAGGTAACCCATCAGAGAGAAGAACAGAAATTTCTCAGTTACCAAACTGTTTCTGTGGGTGCTGTACAGCAACAGCAGAAAACCTAAGTAATTTTTCAGACCTGTGGTCACGGGAAAAGAGCTTGGTTTGGGGCCTACTTAGACATAAGATTTCAACTATGTGTAGAAAAGCTTAAGGAATGTCTGAAATCTTGCTTAAGGAGATCTTAGTACTGTAGGACAAATCTGATGTCTGTTTTCAGAAAGAGTTCCAAGGAGCATCTGAAAAGTACAGAGGTGTAAACCTGAGAGGTAACAAGAGTAGAAATTATAATAAAGAATAGGTTCAGCTGACACATGGATAAAAATGACATCCACAAAGCAGCATGGCTTTTCAAAAAAGAGGTCCTGCATTAAAACCCTACTAATGCTTTCCAGAGAGGTTAGCTGGTCAAAAGGTGAGAGGAATCCAGTTTACCTAGAGTATTTGCACTTCCAAAGGGCATTTGAGGAAGTGTCTTATGGAGGGTTGTAGGATGGCTGTCATAAAAAAGACAGGCTTTTGACATATGTTTGCTTAAAATATAGTTAAGTGATGGTAAAAGTAAATGGTCAGCTCTTCCAGAAGACAGAAGTCATTAAAGGACTTCTTTGGTATTAGCCTGCTTGACAATATATTTGTAGATATGCTGGAAAAGAAGACAAGCAGTGAGATGACAAAGCTTGCTGATGATACTGTCTTACACAGAGCAGCAATGAGAACAACTGCCTGTGAAGAAACAAAGAAAGGTCCCACAAAACTGAGTAAGGAAGAAAATGTTAGATTAAATACACTGTATTTGCTATGAAAAGAATGAAAAGGCATCAGACAAAGTAAAACTAAAATTTAGTTTAACTTTAGTAAAACTAAAGTGAACAGAAGAAAATACTTCTTCATGGGAATGTCCTTGCCATAAAATATTCAGAATACTAAAAGTGTACATGGGCTTAAGAGGAAAAATAGACAAATAGTCATGGATGAAAAAATTTTTCAGGAGTTACTTACTATAAATAGACTGGATGTAGGAAGCCTCTGTGTCGCAAACTGTTAGAGTGGAGGAAAGCATTCTGAAGAAGTACCACTATATTGTTCCTTACTCTTTTCCTTATGTGATACTCAGTTAAATGGATATTTAGTATGACTCTGAACAGCTGTTCTTATATTCTTAGAATCTAGGGATTACAAACAGGAACTCTTATACCTTATGTCAAATACATTGTTGGAGAATTAGATAAAAATATTAGTAAAACATTTGGATAATACTGACAGGGTAGGGTCTATTACCAGAAGAGCTTAGAATGAGTTGTGGCCAACAAAGCAGGAGGAACAGAGAGAAAAATACAGCACCAATTTTCATCTTGGCAGTAAGGTAATAAGGAAGGTGCCACAGATTTCTGCAGTGGATGCCCTTTTGCTTAATACGTTCAAGAGAGATCTGAAATAGGAATGAGCTTGAATTACAGGACTTCTCAATAACACACTTTCAGCAGAAATGGAATCAGGCACAGGGTTCCACCAAAAGAAGAGTCTTATTTGATTTGGGTTTTTTTTGGTTTGGTTTTTTTTGTGTGTGTGTGTTTTTGTTTTTTGTTTGTTTGGTTTATTTTTATAAATACAAAGCAGCATTTGTATTTGAGAATGTGAACAAATCATGAGACTTAGAAGGTTTAAAATCATTTGCATTGATTTAGCATGGGGATTTTTTCCATTAAAGTGAATCTCTGTTTATCATTCTTTCAGCAAAATGAAGTTAGGATGCACAAGGAATAGAATTTAGGGTATTAGAATCCAATTAAACAAATCATTGGCATGATCCCATCTAGTTACTTTATGATAAAACACACAAACAAAACAAACACATGATGAGAAACACACAGGAGAGTGGCTACAAAGGAAACAGAAATCATCAGAAGAGTGAAAATACCACAAAAAATATAAACTGATGTCCTGGTTTTGGCTGGAATAGAGTTAATTTTCTTCACTGTAGCTGGTATAGTGCTGTGTTTCAGATTTGGTATGAGAATAGTGTTGATGGCACACCAATGATTTAGTTGTTCTTAAGTAGGTGCTAGAAGTCGCTAAGTAGTGCTTATACTAATCAAGGACTTTTCCAGATTCCCATGCTCTGCCAGGGGCACAAGAAGGTGAGAGAGGAGGGGACACAGCCGGGACAGCTGTTCCTGACTGACCAAAGGGCTATCCCATACCACTTGATGTCATGCTCAGCATATAAAGCTGGGGGAAGAAGGAGGAAGGGGGGGGATATTTGGAGTGATGGCGTTTGTCTTCCCAAGTAACTGTTACGTGTGATGGAGCCCTGCTTTCCTGGAGATGGCCGAGCACCTGCCTGCCCATGGGAAGGGGTGAATGAATTCCTTGTTTTGCTTTGCTTGTGTGCACAGCTTTTGCTTTTCCTTTTCATTGTATTATTATTGTTAGTATTACTATTACTCTTTTGCTTTACCTATTAAACTGTTCTTATCTCAACCCACGAGTTTTCTTACTTTTGCCTTTCCGACTCTCTTTCCCCATCCAACCAGAGGGGAGTGAGTGAGCAGCTCTGAGGCGCTTAGTTGCTGACTGGGGCTAAACCACGACAACTGAAAAGGATAAGACTGAACAGTTCAGAAAGGAGAAGTGTGACAGAGACTTAATTCCTGATTTTGAAGCACAGAAAGTACAAAAGTTTCACTTTCCCCTTCCTCATAAAAGAAGGACTAGGTAGTATTTAACAAAAAAAAAAAAGAAAACAAAAATCATCTGTCTCATGAAAACCACAATTACAGAATGAAACTGTCAGTGATCTCACTGAGTTCAGTAACAGTTTTTAACAAATTAGTCTATAATGTGAACACCAAGAATTAAAGCTATATTTTTCTTTGTAGAATGGACATGAAGATATATGTTTCATAGATAAGCTACTGTCATAACTTGTTGAGATGAGACCTTCCTAAAACTTGTACTATGTCTACTTTGCACATACTACTGAAATACACATTTCCAGATGTAGTTAGAAGACTAACACTACATTAAACTGCCTACCTAATTCTGGTCATTCAGGGTTCTGCCATGAACAGAAAAGCAAGTGCTGTTGAGCAGTTAGTCATGGAAAGCACCTTTGTGCCATCTGTGACAAAAACCCTCAGATAGGTCTGCAACTCAGTGCTTTCTGCTAGGAAGATAGGATGAAATGTGGATCATAAACTCCAGAAGGCTACCTCAGGCTGCAGAAGTACCTCAGACACTCAGGAACATGAGTTACACTGGTTGAAGCAAGATGAAAATTATGCTTTAAGCAAAAAGAAATATTTTGAAATATTTGGTGTCAGAGTGTAAGCCCCATATTCTAAAATTAGGTTATCAATGCAGAAAATTGAATAAGGAAATCTATGCTTGAAATTAACTTTTTACCTACACTTCTATCTAGCTTGGCATCTTAGACAAGCCTCTTCCAAAGGAGGCTTTGACACTCCAGTCAAAGTAACTTTCTTCAACTTTATTTTCTTATGTAATTAAAATGAGGGTATGTCTGATGTATTATTATTGTTAAAAACAAAGTCACACAGATTTTGTCCTCATAGGAAGCAGAGCTATCAGGAAAACCTACTGATTTAAGACTTTTCTTTAGTGTATAGCCAGTTATTTGGAGAAAAATAAAACAAAGACACACCAAAAGAAAAATAAAATCCCTCAGAAGTGGCCACTGCTCAGAAACTGAGGTTGTGACATCAGGACCTGACAGAACTAGACTGCCTTGAGGATAGTTTCCTCTGATGCAGAGGATTCAAATCTGATGTAAACAGAAGTTCAGCTTGCCCATACTATGCTAATAGACAATGGTTTGTACTACGTGTTTATAGTACCAAAGTCATTCCTTAAAATATTTTTTCCTGTGAATTTACCTCATGATTATTTACTTTATTCTTTAATCCCACAAATTCTGTGATAAAAACTTAATTTTGAAAAAATGTATATGGCATACTCTTTATTTATTTTATTCTTTCACATATGTCCAAAGTTACAAAAGGAAGCTATTGCATATGAAAGCTGTTGGAGTTAGGGTTCTCATGTATAATTTTCCAAGAACTATAATATTCCATTGCTAGATTCTCAACCAGTTTCAGCAAAATAAAATAAAGTCAAAATTCTTCAAAATCTTATGGTCTCACAAAAATGGTTTTCTAATCTTTGAAGGCTATGCCGCGGTTTTATAAGTTTGCCTTGAATTTTGTGCAGCTGTTTTTTCTTCAATTATAGATGAAGGCCATTCAGTTCCAGTGTTTAAATATGTTGGACAGGGTTTTTTTCCGCTATGGTTTAGGTAGAGACTTCTTTCCTCTTCACCATGGCTTTAGGAATAGACATGCTACTGTAACAATATGGCGCCATTTCCTGAAATACTGAATGGTGCAAAGTATTCATGCAACTTGTCATCAGTTATAACTACTAATATGTAGTTTCCTTTCATAGCACTAATTTGGGAAGCCTAAAAAGAATCCATTATTTATTTGTTTTGTTTGGTAATTATACAAGCACCACAGTTTGACCTCATATCTAAAGGAAGGACTATGGTTTTCAAATAATCTTCAAAATTATGACTTGGAAATATATTTACAATTTCAGATTGCTAAATATTCCATGTTTTCATGTTAAAAAATCTACACATACATGAAGCAGGGAAAGAAAACAGTTTACACAATAGTGGCATAACAGGTAAATCATGTCTTTAGTTAGGCAGTGCTTGTATTTCTGTACTGCCCATTCCTGATATTTATTGTTTTACCTTCCTAAGTAGTTTTATTATATGGGATACCAGAAAAGGAATTTCAAAAGAGCAACAAAACTTATTTACTTCAAAATACTCTCTGAAGTGTTTAAATCTCTATTTTATCGTTAAATAATTATAATGGGATCTAGATATTAAAACCATAAAATAACTCCATATTGAATATCTTAATCTAGAAGAAGACAAAAATTTTTATTATTTCACAAAGCCTTACTAGATTCTTTCAAATGGCAGACATATACAAAAGAATAAACTGTTAGTTCCTGTAATAACATAAATTTAAAATAATTCTTCAGCTGAAAACCTATGAAATTAGAGAATGCAGAGGTACATCAAAATTCATTTGTCTATTTCTATCATTACAAATGATACGACATATTCGATTCTATTCTGAGCAGAAAGGATGTGGCCTTCTATCTTGCATCTTGAGCAAGTATACCATTTTGGGGGACAATGGGTAAAAAAGTACTGGGTAATGACATCCCACAACCTTCTGTTCCTCCCATCTTTTCCCACATAGGACTTGGAGCAGTCTATATTCTTCAAAATGCCTGCTAGACTCAGACCTCAATGTCAACCAGACAGAAGAATGTCTTTATGAATTTTGATGGGATGAGGCACACACATCTCTACTACCTCTGCACTTAGCTGAGTCTCAGGAAGAAGCAGTTATTTAGGCATCAAAACATTTTAGTAGGAAATTATTTTATTCCTTTGCTACTAGCAAGTACTGTTATCAAGTGCGTTATCAGTTAATTAACTCCAACACAAGCAGTTCTGTAGAATGAAACAGTAGAAGATACAGTATCCATACTATCTATAAGAACTTGCTTGTGTTTTAGTGGTTTTACTTTGGACAAGCTTTATGAGGTCCTGACAAATTCCCATTAGGAGCTGGAGCACATGGGTAATGTTATTCCTGATGCTATTCAAGTGCACCTTATGAATTAACTCAAAGGAATGTAATTTGTGTATTTCAAGACTGCTCTGTGATGAAACCTAAAGCAAGGGGAGTGGGAATGCTAAAATGCTAATCTAGTTGCATCTTTTATGTAAGCAGAAACTTACAAGTTCTAAATATATAATATATATAAATAGATACAGTATCAGATGTAGTTAGGTGTCTGTGTGGATAGTGGAAATGTGAGGTGGAAGGGGACAAGTTATAGGAACAGAATTTGATCTAGTCCATTGAAGAGAAATACAAGCATGTTGGGCATATATTCTTAATAATTCACGTAGTCACTTAAACTGAAATGTCCTCTGACCCCGACTCCCAGAAATCAGAATTCTCTTAAGTAATTATGAATAATTTAGAGAGAAAAGTCTTTTCAATTTTTTTGATTCTACTAAAGAAGTCAGTGATATATCATAGCCCTGAACACACTCAGTCGCTTAGTTTACCTCGTTAGGCTTTCTCTGAATTTCCAATTCATGTTTCAAAACTTTTATTCCATAACAGCTGCTTTTCCAAAATACTACCTGTTTAGACATGTCTTTTCAGAGCCTACCATCATTAAAAGAAAGGACTTAAACACAGAAAAAACAACAACAAAAATAACAACCCCGCCCCAACCTGCCTCCAACCCCAGTTCCCATTTTATTTAAGGAAACATTGCCTGGTTTCTGGCATCTTTAACGAATACATCTTCTCAGGGATCAAAGCCAAGGCAACTGATATAAAAACTTTATTCCATGCTCTGGATGGGGAAAAGAAAACCAAAATAAAACAAACAAAAAGCCCCCATGCCACACAGTGCCTATCCGTTGAATGCTTGATTCATTCAAATGCTATTTAGTGAGTTAATGTAAAGTACCAATGTAGGGCAAGAGAGAAATACAGCCTCAATATCTATGTATACAATTACAAAGCTGATTATGTGGAGATAAGACTGTGAATGTTCACCCTTTCTGTCCCCTTCTACCTATTCATATTCAATTAATTTTATTCTTACAGAACTATAGCTTCTAGGAATAAATGTAATTCATGAACAAAACAAGACATAGTGGTACATTGTAAGACACTAGACAATAATCCTCCACCTTCTGCAAACTAAAATTGTTGCATGTAAAATTAATTTTACTAGAAAATAATCCTGTATATAAAGGAAACAACTACTTGAGTTGTGCAAATTATTCTGAGTTCTGCAAAACATTTCAAGTTCAGATCTAAAAAGCTTCCTTTTCCACTCAGCTATGGTTCAAGGTTTGCTACATGAACAAATTCTTAAACTTGTTTATACTAATCATTTGCCTTGCCCCTTTCATCAGCTGCAGTATGGAAATCCTGGGTCTTAATAACTATCATACAGCAAAATAGCAACATCTTAGTTCACTAGATCTGAATATCAAGAGCGCACAAGAGAACTCGTGCCATAGCACTATAGAGCTTAATACACATGAACAACCAAAGGAAAGTTATGGACAGAAAAAAAACAAGTCATGTTGTGCAGGTTTACTCCCAGCTCAATTTCTAATACACATGGTTGTTGGTTTAAATTTTGCCTTTCCTGTCTCCCCTTTTGATGAATAGTTTTGATGAATAACCATACTTTCTGTGATCTGGGTTTGGTGGTAGGAAGAAAAATTTGTTGCAAGAAATAGATGCAGCTATGTTAAAGTTAATATGAAAATAATAAATATAGTTCTGTAATAATATGGAATTGCATATAGTTACATGTTGTTCTTAAGTTTTCTGTTGATTCTGTTGTTCATGCTGTATGAAAATTTTATATTCTCCCAGAGGCATCAAATAGCAACAGCTGTTTTATGTTATGCATTATAGATCCATCACATTTTAAGACCATAAAGAACAATGTTATTAGGAAAGTTTGTCTTGGCCCTGAAACTCATGATTCAAATTCTTTGCTTGCAGTGTTTTTTTTAATGTTATGGTAGGCATGGTAAATTTTCAAAACAATGTAGGACATATTAAATTCCTTTACACATTTAGCTTTAAATACTCAAGAATTTTTTCATTTTAATATTTTTCAACACAAAATAACAGAAAATAAATGTAAAACTATATGCCCCAAATCAATTGCTGAACGAACACACCAAATAAAAAACGTGCAGTTTCATGTGACATAAGACCTTTAAAGAGAAAAATTTATAAATTTTTTTAAAACTCAGCTCGCATTTTCTCATTTTTAAAACTGACAGAACTGGAAATAGAATGCATCTCCTAATATGAAAGAAAAACATTTCATAATACTGGCTTAGGTCTTGGTACAACATTAAATTAACTTCCAATAATGCATTTTTACCTTTGTAGTTAACCTTGAAACCAATTGAGCCCACACTTTCATCCGTCTGAAGGTGCAACCACATCTGATTACTCATGCTCACAATTAAGTCTGGTACAAAGCTCCCAGTTAACCTATAGATAGAAAAAAGAAACTGTAAAGCCATTAAGTGTTAAGGAACTAGATGATTGTGGAGTTTGTGGTTTGTTTTTTTCTGATTTTTTCCCCTTGTTGTAAGGAATCCAAAGAACTATTAAGTATTTTTTAATGGTTGTTGTTTTTAAACTCATTGTATTCAGCTCATTGTTTTGTGTTCAGCTCAATTGTTATTCTTAAATAACGATACTATTATGAAGGTCCATGTGTTCCCTGCACTCTTTCAAGTCCCCTCATCACCATTAGCACAACAGTGGAAGAATGTGCCTGACAGACTTAGCCAACGTTCATTCCTTTATTACCAAAAATACCAGATGTCAGAACTTTAAAACCTTCTAATGTTACAGGACGTTGATTAATTAGAAAGAACTAAACTTGGTATTTCTTTATTTCTTTTTTTTTTTTCACTTTTCATATTGTTTGCAAAAATTTGAAAGTCAATGCAATCCTAAATGTTCGTTCTGTTTGCTGAATGAGATAGTGTGATAGCAAAAAGGAAATGTGACAACTGCAGTTTTATGTTATATTGCATTTTTTCCAAAAACTTCATCTCAGATTTGGTAAGAGTTTATCAGCTAAAACAGAATGGTGGAAAGTTCCAAAACATTTTCCATTCTTGTAAAATGGATAACAAGCATAAGGCTGTTTAAGAGTGAAAACTGTTTTTTTGCAGTTCTAACCATTCTTTAAAGCTAGCTGAAACTTAAAATGGACTATTTTAAATATATTTGCAGTTAATTTTAGTTCTCCCGTCTGGTCTTTTTTAGCTTGTTTCTGTATGAAATACTCTGCTGTGGGAGAAAATCATGTCTATTTCCTGTATCTGTATTCACAGATGGAGCTACTACAAAGACCCTTGCCAGAATTGAACAAGTAAATGCCTGGCCAAAATAATGTACTAACTGCTCATTCCCGCACTAAGGGAAAGTGTCCTCAGTGAGTTCAGTCTTTGCCAAATTAATAGATTAACAGGATGTTTCTCAGAAACAACACTGATGTAATGGCTAACAGTTTTGTAATTGGCGCTGCTGACTGACAGTACATCTTGGGAATATTAAGGCCATTGGGAATACTAATCTTTCTGTTGTGCCAGAAAAAATAATTCCTATGATAAACAGCCATCAAAATTTTTATAATTTCTATTTTGTGAAGTCAATTATAAATAATTTTTTAAAAATGCATAGTTTTCAAAAACAATATTTTTTTCAATTAAATACTACAGGGGAAAAAATATAACTTGAAAATGTATTTTTGAAAATAAGAATCAATCAACAGAACACAGAAATCACTTGTTGCTCTTTTTCAAGAGCTTAGGGATCTCTGTACAATATTTGGGAAGACTTTGGGGCCACAGAGCAGTAAGAGCCAGAAAAAAACCAGCATTATGTGAAAGGAGCTATTTAAGATAATAATGAAATTCTGCAGTTATGAATTATCCTTTCTTTCCTCCTGGGGTTTATGCAACTTCCTCTACCCTGGATTCATTACCTAGATTCTTCTCCTGGATGTAGGTTCTTATACCTTCTCTTTCAAAAGCTTAGCAGTGAACACTGTCAACAGCAGAAATGAATAGATGTGATTATGATGGCTCCCTTTTTATTAAACAGCTTAACAGTTACAACACTCAGCAGGGTGTTTTCCACCTCTTTCTCTAGGACTGTAGAACTACCCCTCCCACATACTAGTGACATATGTTCCCCAAGAGAATACACTGAAGGCTAGGTTAGAGGATATTTAGAATATTGCCACATTCTCCATCTCCTGAAGGTGATCTGTAATATGGGAGATTGGATACACGTATATCCAACACAGCAAGCATACTAAAAGTGTAAGAGTAAGTCTCATGACTTGTGCACTCGATTTTCCAAATGCGTGTTACAGAAACCAGTGCCCAGATGCTTATTACACTGAGCCACCTGCAGCAACTGTCAGATCAAGCTGCTGAAAACAGACTTCCAAACTTCCGGAAAAAGTGCTGTGGCCCATGTATGGAGGAGGACCTACCGTTTCTTTTCCTTCTTCCCTTCTATCCCTTGGTAATAAAACTTAATGCTGCTCCATCTTGCAAAGATCTTAGTACCGTAGGAAAACACTAAGAATGCCTTCATATTAGCCATCTTGTCAAACACACAGAAAATGTACTCCATTCAGATTTAAGTTCACTTAGGTGCTAGGCTCACTAGCCTGGAGCGATCTGTCATGTTGCTGGGTACAGGTATATGGGCACAGGCTTGTAGGCACCCAGGGAAACTTAACGGCAAGTACTGAAATGTCATTGGAGTTTAGCTGCTTCTGTAATTAGCACCAGCAAAGCGGGAATTATCAGGACTCTAATTCTCCTTTTAGGAAGAATAATTCTATCAAAATGTCACTTAAATTCAGTTTTGATCCTGAACCTTACTATCTAGAATTGCCAGTAAAACTAGTGGATTAAACATGTGGATGGGTTTCCTGATTAATTTTGAAAATTGGAAGATAAATATTTTCACATCATTTACATGCAAACCAGACATAATAAAATCAATGTTCTTCAGTAATTTGCTGGAGAGAAGATAATTATTTTAAAACTTAAAATCCAAAATTAAATCACAAAATAGCTGATTTATTTGCTATGCATCATATCTCGGACAAAGTCAACATGGATCACAGGAGAAAAGATTTACAAGTATTTTACAATACTCAATTATATTCTAATTATATTATACTCCACTTTCCCTGTATTTTTTTTAAAACATTTTAATCCTAGTAACTTCGATATTGACACTTCTGATCACAGAATAATCAATGATCATTACACTGGTAAGCAAAAATAATATAGGTATGACTGATTGTACAATGTTATTTCATATTAAAACCCCACAAATTAATTGGGGGATATTTTGCCTTTCCAAGATCCTCACAGTAATAATTCTTTAAAATAATTTCCCCAGTTATTTACAGAACAGATTCTCTTATCATATATTAACACTTGACAATTTTAATTAACTCTTTTGTTAAAGAAAATGACTCAGAATTACTTTATATCCATGACAAGCTTAATCCTGTAATTTGATCATTTCTCCCCAACATAGGTCTCATCATCAGACATAGTTTTATAATATACCAACATCTTTAATGTAATAAATTCTGGACAGGGTGCTTTATGACGTTACTCAAAATTTTAAATATCATCACACTGTTACTCAATGTGCTACTGTAATTAATGTACCCATGAAAAACAATACTTTAATGTTAATAACACCTAGTGAATTGGTAATTAATAAAAGTTCTTTCCACATGAAAGGATAGTCAATACTGTTTAGGAATCTAAGAATATCTGAAATTGAATTCCAGCATTATCAGAAATATATTCTGAAAGCTTGGTACTGTTACTGTTTACAAAATAGAAATAACAGTACTTCCCTCTTCTCAAAACAATTAGAAACAATTAGCATATTTACAATCCATTGGAGAAACTCTGCATTGTCCTACAGTAATTGCACCTGAAATAACTGATCAAATCCTGGTCTCCTCATTGATAAGAAGGGATGGAATGATTACAAAAACAATTGAAGAGGGTTAGATTGTCTCTCCTCTGAAGAATAAATCTAAGGAGGGATTAATGATGACAATTTGCAGATCTTGAAACAACTGTATTTTCTGCTCAGAGTTTTGAAATCAACAATATTAATGAGATGAAATTAGGAAATAAAAAAAAAGTAAACATTGGTTTTAGAGTATTCAAACCAAACATGTTCTTGATATCTTTCTTATGATGAATAATGGAAATCTACAATATGTAAAAATAGTATGAATATCTTTCCTTTAAATATAATGCAGGGACTATCATTCTAAGGACTCCTGATTTTGCTATTCTTCTGTGTTTTTACTGAAAACATTTTGTACTAAACAGTTATCATATCTGTTTCAGATCTGGCCCATGTTTTAAATTTGTAACTCATTTGAACTAATGATAACATAAAGTACTTACTGAGGGGCCAGTTTATTTAAAAATAACAGTTAAATATTATTTGGTCTTTTCAAATAATTTTTTCTACATAGCAGACCCTTATGGGTAAAATATGGCTTCTAAGCAATAAACAACATTTTTGTTATTTTTAAAAATTTTAGTCAGATTTGAGAAAAAGAAATACAGTGTATTTTAAGGGTCCTTCATTTCTCCTGTGAAACAATTAATTATTTACTCAGAATGGAACTGGAGCTACATAAAATGAATGATTACAAGTAATAACTAATTACAGTGTTCTACATATTTTCAAAAGACTGGGGAATAAACAGAATCATTGGATTTTACTGCTGTCTTCAAAATTTTACAAATTAAGGAATAAGACTGAATTTGTCTTCTTGAGACTGCTGTTATTTTATTATTATAAGACCAGTTATCATCACAAGTTAAGTGTCTGGGAAATATGGATTCTGAATTTAATCAATGTTTGTTAAATCTATCTATCTACCTACCTACCTACCTACCTACCTACCTACCTACCTACCTACCTACCTACCTACCTACCTACCTATCTATCTATCTATCTATCTATCTATCTATCTATCTATCTATCTATCTATCTATCTATCTATCTATCTATCTACCTACCTACCTATCTACCTATCTATCTATCCAGGCTCACACATTCCAGGAGAATGCTAATGGATGATAAAAATGTTATTTAATACTCAGTGCTGTCTGATTTGTAATCATATGTGGTTTACATAATATCTTAAGATTTTCTCTGTAATAATTTTCTTCAATATACTAACTCATTTTTTGAGTTATCTACAATGGTAAATAAGCACTTAAAGGTCAAGATCCTTGACGTCTTTTGTCATCCTAAGCTTTCTAGGAGATTATAAAAGTTTATGTGTAAGTCATACATTTATCTATTTTCAATTACATTTTTACATACTTCTAATTTGAGAACTCACTTATAAAGGGAGCACAATAGCCCTAAAAATTTACATGTCTACACATGATTGTACAGACTGCCTTTTAAAATCTCTGATTGTAGTTTATTTTTTCTTTTCTGCTAACTCATCTTTTTCTGACTTCAGAACAGTAAACATAACAATGTATTTAAACTGTCATATTCAGTAATTTTAGAAGTCCAGTAAGATTAGTTTTTGTTGAGATTTACCTTACTAATCACTATTCTCATCAAAAAACATATTAATGATATTTTGTAATGCATACAAATTGTAAAGGCAAAAGACTTACACTTGAAGCACAGTTTTAGGATCACCCACTTCTCCTCCATCACCAATTGTCAACGTATCATAGCCAATCTCCAGATCAAATTCTTCAAAATTTATCTGAATAACCTAGAAAATAAAACAAGTAAATGTATTTTAGAAATTAAGAAATGTACCTCAGAGATTAGTGTGTAAATAAGATCTTCAGCAATGTAAATAAAGATATTTTCCAATTAATAATTACATGTTACTTTAGCATATTTTACAATAAATTATTGTAATTAACCCAACAGGTTAATCTTATGAAATATTAATTATAATAACATTTAGCTATCATCACTCTGCTAACCTCATCAAATCACCGTCATTTCACTTATTTGTGTAGTTGTTACAACTCAGTTCTGAATAACTGCATTACATTTTGATTAAGACACACGCAAAGGGCAACATAACTAATTGGACTTTGTGCAACACAGTTGTCTTCAGATAACAACTGAATAATTGTACTTCACTGAGTAAATGCAGCGAAGGTGAAGAATATAATTTACTCCTGACATCTGTAATCTGACTCAAGTAGGATAAAGCTGGATCAAAGGTAAAAGTCATTTTCTTCATTCGTGACCCTGAGTAAAATGCAACAACCAGAAACATGGGAATTTTTTATGTCCTGTAATTTAAATCACAGTATATATATTTAATGCTGAAGCATAGAAATTTTGGCTCCATTTTAAGATTACAATGAATTTTTCACTTACAGCAAAATTCAACTGTATTATTAGAAAAGAAAATACAGCATATTGTTTCCACCCGTATATTAATCATGCTAACTCTTTATGAAAATAATAAAAGTTCCTCAAATTTTCATATAAATAAAAATGACAGAATACTTATACATAGGAATCTTTAATATTTATATCTGTAATAAATGGTCTTTAATTATTGTTATATTTGAGACCTGAGAGTGTTTAAAGCTGTGGATACCATTCTGATGGATTAATATCACGTCCCTGAAAGCTCATATTACTTTGTTACACTGGGGTTCTAGTAACAGTTTGAAGAAGGGCATGTTTCTATGAGCAAAAGCCAGTACAGGCAGGTTGGAGAAACTTATGTATGTTCCAAGGATTGTAATTTTTCCGAAGGGAGGAGAAACACTTTTTTTTATATGTGTAAATGAGAACATAAGTACATTGAGGAACAGCCATTTTGGCACATTCAAAGATACAAACATATGTGTGTGTGCGTGTGCATGTATGTGGGCATTATACCCCAGGGAACACAATCAAGTACAGAGTGTTAAGAGGGCCTAGATGAAGAGAACATGGAGAATTGTGTAGGCAAGCAGCTGATTTGCTCTAATTATCTGAGTAAAGCAGACAAAACCACACATAAATCTTCGTAATCTTCTTAGTGTAAAAAAAATACTCTGGATAGTTTGTGTTGTTCTAGACACAGAATTTGTAAGCCTAGACATAAGAATTTAAATGGAAATCCATAACTAGATTTAAGGCTGACACATATTTCATTCATTTTATTTTTTTTTTTAAAAAAGCATCCTCATTTTTGGTCCATGTTTAAATTATGTGCAATTAGATATGCAGTTACATCAGAACAGGGCAAAGGCTCCACAATAAAACATGGGAGTTTCTGGGAAAATAATATTAGTATTGAATTCAAGTTGAAAGTGTGTTCACCTATTAACAATAAAATACATTTTGCAATAATACTGCAGCACAAAAAATTAAATTTATATTCATAATAACAGGAAATCCAAGATTTTAAGATAAATTGCATAATTAGTTCATCCACCTAAAACCTAATCCTGTTTTCCATTAAACACAAGAAGAAATCTAATCTTATTATCATATATTTCTTGGTAAGTGCAACAGTAATCATTTTTTAAAAGTTCATATCCCTCTAGATATTTTGTATTAAGTACTTCCATATTGAAACAAAACATCTGTCTTTTTGTAGTTGAAGTATTTGTCTTTATAAGCAGTGCCAGAACACTAAAACAACTTTTCCTTAACACAGTCAACAATATCACACGCTATGTGCATTTCATTGAGAAGGAGAGGATAGAGGTTAAGAAAAATATAAGTTCCCTTACAAGTGTTTCAAGATACAATTTTTTTAATTAGGGCTGACTAGAAAGAAAAAATATACTCTTACCCATATTATTAATGTTAAAAATATTTTCTTATTTTCACTGGAGAAATATAAGATATTTTTCATTATTTTTTAACAATGGTCACAAATAAAAATGTAAGAGAACACCATTAAAAAAACCTGACTTATTAGGGAATACTATGGAACATGAAAAAAATAACTAAATTAGATTTTTTTTGTCAAAATATAGGCTTCAGCTTTAATCTTTCCACTAGTCTCTGATGAATCCCCAAATTATTGATTATTCTGTTGTGACCTCTGAGGTTATTGGCTACTCTGATGTAATCATTCTTGTGCAATCTGAAATTCTCTTCTGAGATAAAAATACTTTTTTGTTTTTAATTAAAATAGATGTACATGCAAAAAATTTCTGGCCCACTCTGTAACTCACCTAAAACTATGATAACAGGGAAGGTATGACTTTGAAAATTGTGTTTGTTTAAAGCCACAGATGCGTAGGTTAGCCTACATCTGTCTAGTATCACATTCTGTGCAACAGTCACATTTTTAAGACAAGAAGTAGCAATGAAGTAATTAATAACTTTTATAATTTATGAATATATTAAAATTTAAAATATTATAATATAGGAACTGGCTAAATTTGGAATGTTAATGCAATAATCTTATTATTGCAGTTGTTATTACCATAATTTCTTCTTAAAAGTTTCTGGATCAACAGAAAATTAGAAAATGCTGCAATTTTGTACAAAACTACCACTAACAAAACCAAACCAGAAACAGTAACCACCAAATAGGATCATATTTTATGTACAGGAAAAGTAAAATATTATTGCTTGAGACAGTAAATCATTTTCCGCACCATGCATACCTCTGCTGGAAGAGGGTTAGAAACAGCTACCAATAACTACTCCAGAAACATTATAGTACAAATAAAATATTTCATAATACCAGATCATTAAAGGGTAAGCAAGGAACTGTATGTAACCTACTAGTGAACAGTTCATTTCAACTTAAGTTTAACATACCACACTTGAGTTAGTTTACAGCACAAACTTCAGATCTGGTGAAGTAAACTTGTCATTTATTTGGCAAATATGCTTGTCAACCGAAACTTGAAGACATTTAATTTCAAGGGAATTTGCACAAAAGGAGCAAGAGTAACATATAGCAACAGCAGAGCTGTCGATATCCAACATGCAAGAAGCAGTAAACTCATTTACTATATATATAGTACACAACCATTTATGTGTTATAACTGAAAAACAACTCTCCATATTTTTTAGAAATTAATATTATTCTGTTTATTTTTGATGTGCAAAGTACACAATGTACAATACAAAATGTACTTGAAATCTTTGCAAATATGCCTGAGTGGCAAGGAAGTAAGTACTCTTAGCTATATTTTCAGAGTCCTTGTTTTGCAGTGTCAGATTTAGTTTGATCAGACCCAAAGATAGCTGGACTTGGCAGTGCTCATGTTGATTATCCCCTTTAGAATATTGAAAAGATGCTTTGATGATATCAGCATTTAAAGTTGAATGTGCTGAAACCTTTAAAAATAAAATCAGATTTAGGAAAGATGAGTAAATAACTTGAAATTTTGTAGTAAACTTGCCAGAAATTGTGCTTTTACTAATCATCTAACTTTTTTTTTTTTCCTGAAAAAGCAAAAGCTGTAAATGGCATACCAAAGGTAGGTGGCATCCTTGAATCAGTTTAACATTAGAGTAAAACCTCAAGGTAATTCTACATTTTAGTTTGTTATTGCTTGGGGGAATAAACACTTCAGGGAAATCTATGCTGATTTATTACTATATTCTACATATTTTTAAACCAGATTAGCATTACTAAATTGTGCTATTGATCTGGTTAGTAGATGCACAGTAATCAGAAATGTGGGGACATGTATTCTTGATCCATAAATTCAAGCAACGTCTTCTTTCCAGTTTCCCAGAGCAAAATAATTCCCAGAGCACCATTAATATAAATGAGATATGATCCATTGTTTTTATTGATCCATATAAACAGTAATCATGTTTAAAATGTATTTATGGATTTATTGTATTTATGCTCCATCCCACAATTTCATTTAAAACTGGAAAAAAAAAAAAAAAAAAAAAAAGAAAGGTGTGGAGGGACCATAAATATTTTCAGATGGTTAGGTATACTTTTAGGGAACAATAACATGAACAAAAATATTTCACTAATGATTTGCCTGAACTACAAGATTCTGGATAGGAGGATGTTACTATCAGAAGTGGGTTCTGGAAGGTAGGCACAAGAGGGAAATCCAAGAGATGCAGAATTCCAGCTGCGGCAGTTTACCACTACAGTCATGATCTATCATTTCACATATTGTAAGTCAACTAATGATATCAGATATGTATCTGTATGGCTTCAGAACTGTTAATCGTATTTTTACTTAAAATTAAGCACTATAACAACTACTATTCTCTTCTTTTCCAGAAAGACCTATGAAGTAGTCTCTGAAATTTTGTACCTTTGTAGTGTCTTTTGTGATGTATCAAGAAGGTAGCAGACTACTATGAGTATCCTGACACAGACTAATCATATTTTGAACTTTGTTTCAGAGTATATTATTAAACATGGCCCTAGACACTACTGTCAGGAAAAAGTAATCTCTTCTTTCCTCTTCCTCCATATACACACACATATATATAAGCAACAAAATTTATTTAAATTAAAATATGCTGAGCTGTGCAGTCATTCACTGAAATAAATACAAAGGTAGCTAAAAGAAGGCAATAGTCCTACATCCTGGTCTGCTTTTGCTGTTTATAAATCCAGAAGCAATAAACAACTTATAATTGCTGCGTTAAATTATGCTACTAAAAGACAGTAATACTAATGATTATTATCCAAGCTATACAGAAAAAAAAGGCCCTATTTGAAAAATAACTTTCTGAAAACTAAAATGGTGTTCTTTGGTCTCTAATAATTTTGCAAGCACTTTTGCAAAGGAAGAAATGGGAGCAGAGATCTAATTCCTAACAAATTTCAGTAGATGTACCTCCTTTCTGTGCCTTGGAATATATCCTTTGGAATGCACTCCTTGGGCAAAACCAAGTCTATTATCCAGCTCAGAAGTAACACAGGAGAAGACTTGATTTAAAATTTAATGGCTAAGCTGAGATTTTCCTACAACTCTTCAGAGAGATAACACTCTTAGGAGGATGTGTTCCAGACAGCAGTCTTCCCAGACAACTGTCGATATGACTATGTGTCTAGTTCTTGATAGAACTATCTCCCAAAAGATTTTTCAAGGAAAGTAGCATTCCAGGTGAAGTACTCAACTTTTTAAAATTTCGCAACACACAAAGCAGAATGGTGTGTAACAGAAGCAAGTGTGTGTGCTTTAGAACTACTTTAGAAAGAAGTGTAAAGATTTGAAGTTGTATGTATTTCCATATGTGCATCTGTTATCGTAAAGCTTCCAATGCAAATGTAACTCTAAAAATATTTTTGGATGTATAGAAACATTTTCACTCCATAAAATTTGACATTTTACCAGTAAAATAATGATGAAGTTTCTAAAGATGTTAAGAATCTTTTTTCCTAAGAAAAGTACCTAAGAATTAAGACAAGATATAGTTTAAATGAGCGATTTCTTAGATAATATTAAGGAAAAAATTTGAATGAAAACATCCTGCCAACAGCACACTATTATTACATACTGTTTTTCTGCACATTGCATATAATTCAATGATTCAAAATATCCAAGAACTGCTAGCAGCTGTGTAGCATAACAATAGTTTAACTGGCTCTTTAGTAGTCACGTATTACATGAACAAAACACAACCCAAAACGAAACAGCCTAAATATTAAGCACTTCTGTCCTTTCAGATTTAATTTAATCTTTGAGTATCAGAGGGGATGAGAAGGGGGAGGGAGGAAGAAAAGGAAAGAGGAAACTTGGAGATTTATAGAACATCACAGAAAAATGCAGGTGACACACAAAGCTGAAAGACAATTCCAGGATATTAATACTCACTAGCTAACTGGAAAGTTCTTTCTATATTGTTAAGCCCATTTGTTGGCAATAGGATTCAACATACTTAACTGTAGACATCTACAGTGCAAGCTCTATATTTGATATAGGCTTCTTCATAACCAGTGAAAAACATCTACAGTATAGTCTATTTCATCAAAAAGTAGATAACACACACTAGATCAACCACAGTTTAGATGTACTTCTTTCTCTTCCTTGACTATAAAGTGAGACTAAGCATTTGTATATGGATGCCTACACTGTGGACATCTAAAATGGGATTCGCTCACATAAATATTTTTCAGTAGTACCATCTGAGATGCTGTAAAGCTGCCAAAAGATCCGTACAAACCTGGCAAATACGGGATCTTCAAGAGAACTGTGCTCTTTTGGGAAGGCAGCTGAAGACCAGCTGGGGTTAATCCCAAGTATTTTATGTCAATGGTCACCAGGAATCTCAGTCCTACAGATAGCAGGTGAATTCTGCTTTACAGAGTTATTGGTAAACACATAATGTAATTTTTTGGCAGTTCTTTAAAAGGGGTTTCTGTTTTGTTCTTGTTTGACTTTTAAAAAATGCAATACTAATGGTAAATGTTGATTTTCCATAGAGGCTAATCCTGCAATCAGTTATTTATAAAGGTTGTTTAGATTTATTTACTTTGGGACCATGATAACTGAAAAAAAATGTATAGTCCTTTTCTATCCTGAAAGTAAATACTAATGGAAAGTCTTAAAATGGAAGGATAACACATTAAAGTAACAACATGAAGAGATTATATTTTTATTTTTCATGTTATTGTTTCTGTTTGCATACAAGTATGACCTGTACTGTGTTGGCTTGCATTTACAAGAAGGGTTTCTGAGATTGATTAATCAGAGGAATACAGTCTCAACATTTAATCAACCTATGCAGCCTCCCTAAAAAGAAGTATTCTGCAAAAAAAGAAATTATCCTCTAAATAAGGCCTTCTACAAAGAAACAAATATAAATAAAAACTAAACAATTAAATTCAACTATCAATATAGCATCCACAAAGGGAAATAAAGGCGTGGAAATAAATCATTAAGCAAAGACATTGGCTTTTACTTAGGTCATTGTGTTTATCATGTTCCCAATAACACAAAATTATATAACTTTTGTCTTATGAAACAGAATACTGTGTTGTGGGTTTGGGGTTTGTATACCTCTAAGCAATTATTTCAGATTTGATTTTGCCATATTTTCTCACATCAACTATCTTAACCTTTGCAAATGTCTCATTATACCTTTAAAAATTAGTAGCAGTTGTAGATAAAATTAAGTTAATTTCACTCATTTTTATTAAGCTACTAGAAAAGAAGATAATTTTTTAAATCTAGACACTGAAGGAGATGACTGTTTACTAACTTTAACATGGTATGGGAATGGCATTTGTTCATAGAAGATAACAGAGAGAAGGTTGGACTTGGAAATTCTGGCCACCTTTCTAGTGCCAGAACATCTATTATTGATCCACAATGAAATCTATTTCTGTAAACCTTATCTTGCAAGAAACAGACAGTATGAATGCTCCAAACATACTAACAACAGCAAGAAATCCATCTCACTGAAGCATATCCACAAGATATCTATTTTCATCAGTTTTCACTGTTAACTCTAGAAAAGAAAAAGAACCACCTATAGACTGCTGATAATGTCATGCCCACTCTATGCTTATCAGTCAAAAGGAATTCTCTGGTTGCCTTCTTCACTGGTAGAAGTGAAACTAGGCAGGGAGAAGAAAATAAGTCCTGTTTATATCTGTGTGTCCTCATACGCCCTCAGGATTGTTAATTGCTTTTGTGCTGAGGATGTCTGACTGCTTCCCAGTAAGCAAATTATGTGCATTTATATCTGATGGTATAACCTAATGAAATGCTTCTGTCTGATTGATAGGCTTTAGCTCCATAATTTTCCATATAATCACAGGTACCTCCATCAAAATAATTGTGTTATTATATACTCGATTATAGAAGAACAGTTTCAGTAGGGAAGTATATTGAATCCATCATTTATTACAAGACTGAGGTATAATTTTATTTAAATTATTTATATTGAGGTATAATTTTATTTAACATTAATACTACCATGGAGCAGTTAATCCTGGAAACCATTTCCAGGAACACGAGGGACAAGAAAATCATCAGGAGTAGTCAGCATGGCTTCACCAAGGGGAAGTCATGCTTGACCAACTTTGATAAACTTCTCTGATGAAATGACTAGCCTGGTAGATGACAGGAGAGCAGTGGATATTGTCTACTTGGGCTTCCCGCAGGCCTTTGACATTGTCTCCCATAAGATATTCATAGACAAGCTGTTAATGTACGTGCTGGCTGAACAGACACATGGATTGACAACTAGATGAAAGTCTGGGCCCAGAGGGTTGTGATCAGCAGTACAAAGCCTAGTTGGTGGAACTGGTGGTGTATCCCAGGGGTCAATACTGGGGCCAATCCTGTTTAACACCTCCATTGGTGATCTGGATGATGGGGCAGAGAGCACCCTCTGCAAGTTTGCCACAACACCAAACCAGAAGCAGCAGCTGATATGCCAGAGGGTCATGCTGCCACCCAGAGAAACCTCAGCAGGCTGGAGAAATAGAACAACAGGAACCTCATGAAGTTCAGCAAGGGGAACTGCAAAGTCCAGCCCCTGGGCAGGAACAGGCCCATGCACCAGTATATGTTGGAGGCCACCCAGCTGGGAAGAACCTTTGCAGAAGTGTACCTGGGGGTCCTGGTGGCCACCAGGTTGACCATGAGCCAACAATGTGCCCTTGCTGCAAAGAAGGTGAATGGTATCCTCAGCTGCATTAAAAAAATTATGGCCATCAGGTTGAGGGAGGTGATCCTTACCCTCTGCTCAGCCATGGTAAGACACAACTGGATGCAATGTCCAGTACTTTCCAGTACAAGAGAGACTTGGACATACTGGAAAGAGTCCAATGAAGAGCCGTGAAAATGATTAAGGGGCTCAAGCATCTCTCCTATGAGGAAAGACTGAGAGAGCCAGAACTGTTCAGCCTAGAGAAAAGAATGCTCAGAGAGGATCTCATCAAGGTATATAAATACCTGAAGGGAGGGTGCAAAGAGGATGGATCCAGGCTCTTTTCACTGATGGGACAGTACCAGAGGCAATGGGCACAAACTGAAACATAAAAGGCTCTGTCTGAACATCAGGAAACAGTTTTTTACTGCTAGGGTGATCAAGCACTGGCACAGGTTCCCCAGAGCAGTTGTGGAGTCTCCCTCCTCAGAGATATTAAAAAGCCAACTGGACGTGGTCCTGGGAAACTGTCTCTAGGTGGCTCTGCTTGAGCGTGGGGGTTGGGCAAGAGGTCCCTTCCAACCTCAACCATTCTGTGGTTCTGTGAAAACTGAATCAACTGAAAATCACGCATCTGCTCAAAACTTATCACGTACAACCTTTGCAGCTACTGCTTTTCTACAGATAAATTATTTGGAGATAATTAATCTTGCCTGTTTTGGACATTCCTCTTAGGATAAATAATTAAACAGTACTTTAGGGTTTGTATCTCTAGTGAAACTAATATCTGTTCATTAACTGGAGGGAGAGTATAAAATAAAAAGTCCACCAACTATGGCAATTAACCTGTTGACTAAACTTAGATGACAGTAGTCTACATAAAACTTCTCTCTTCCTAAAATTGTTCCTCCATATCTTTATTGCAGTTGTGAAAAAGACAGAGATGACTATTAAAAATAACATTCTAATTATTTCCCATTACATCCAGCTAAACACACTCCCTCCCTGGACAGCATTTGATATAGTAGCATGAGGAATAAATGAAAGGAATGGTAGACTTTAGAGAAAGGTGGGAGGAGATGCAATTGATTACAACTTATGGGCTACAGAAACATGTGGCTATGTGCTTAAGAAGAAATAAAATCCATATTAGGAAATTAGACATACATAAACTAAGATCACTTTTGTTTTCTTAGGCTGTCAAAATCCAGAATGGCAACAAGGCCAGCTGTAAAAAAAGAGGAGAAAACAGTTTTGAAAGACCTCTAAACATTAATATTCAACAAAAAGTTGTATACCAGAGATCAAAATGCTAATAAACTAAGTTTACAAAAGCCAAGAAAGCAGGTTTGGTTTGTGTTGATTTTTTTTTTCAAAAGACATGCATAAATATTGAATTAAACATAAAATCCTTAAAATATATATACATAAGTACTTTATAAATTGAAATACTAATCACAGAATTGTCAGGGTTGAAAGGGACTTTTGAATATTATCTAGTCAAACCCTCCCTTCCATGCACAGGGATGTCTTTCACTAGATGAGGTTTTCAAAGCTCCATCCAACCAGACCTTGAACATTTCCAGTGATGGGGCATCCACAACTTCTCCGGGCAGCTTGTCCTTACTACCCTCATCATAAAAAATTTCTTCCTTATATCCAATCTAAATCTACCCTCTTTCAGTTTAAAACCATTACCCCTTGTCCTGCGGCCCTGACAAAAACCCTTTCTACATCTTTCTTGTAATCCCCCTTTATATGATGAAATGTCCCAATAAAGTCTCCCTGGAGCCTTCTTTTCTCCAGGCTGAACTGCCCCAACTCTCTCAGCCTCTATTACATCACAGGTGTTCCAGTCATCTGACCATTTTTGTGGCCCTCCTCTGGACCCACTCTAATAGGTGTCCATTGACATGTGTGGGCTTCCTCACAAAAGGAAGTAAATGACTGATGAAGTTTAAGACTAGTTCAAAACCACAATATAAATGGATTTCCCAACTTTGAATCTGTGATCTATAAAATCATAAGTAGACACCACTGAACCTGTAAGGCATTTAAACTCACAACATAGTTCTGGTTTTGACCTGTATATTCACCAGATGTACCAAGGCTATAAGGTATGAGGTAATAAATGAGAACATTTGGAATTCTTTTACCCAGTAACATCCTTTTTACAGTGGCAATGCACAGTACCTGCCCATTCAGCTGATCAGACAACCGTTAATATTCTAGACTCTCAACTCGGGTTCCTCCTGTCTAATCTAGCCTTTTGAATATGTTTCATATGTCTTACAAAAACATTCTCCAACGTTACTTTGAGAAAATTATGGATGTTCTCCCAGATAAGCATAGTTTGAATGGTAGTAAGAGCTACAAACTTTCTAGTCTTTTGCTTTCTCCTAATAGAGGGATTTGTACTTTCTATTAACAGGGAGGGGTTTTTCGAGAAGATTTGTTATATTTGCAATTAATTTCCTTACTGATTTTTAGTGGTATTTCAGCACTTAATGCTATGTCTCTTTGAGAACATCGATCTTAAGGTCAAAAGGTTTTTATAGCAATTTAGTCAAGCTTCTGGTGTAATGAAGAAGGTGAAATACATTTCATTAATAACATCATTTCAGTAGATAATAAATAAAATGAGCTGAGACTAAAAGACCATACAGCAGAGTTAGCAGCAAAAGCATATTAGAGTAAGACTCAAATCTAAGAGTATTTCTAAAGAAAACAAAAGTAATCTTAAAACATTTTATTTAAATTAACTTTAAATACATAATTTTCCATTAGTCCCCTTTTCTACTCTTTCAAAAGCTATTTTTGTTGTAAAACCCATCAGTCCATTTTACTACTTTCCAAGCAGATGTATTAGGAAAACCCTGGAACTTTTTGTGGACTCTTGCCCTAAAGACATTCTTTTTTTTACTTCCACAGGCAGGGAAACAATGCTCCAGATGATAGCTTAAAAAAGTAAGGCTTGCTAAGACCATTATAAACAGATAGCACGCAGTATATGCAGCGAAAAAATATCAAACAATCTATAAAACAACAATGAAAAAAATCATGATCATGAAAAAAATCATTAACATCCTTCCCTCATAAAACTAATCTCACTGTCAGAGTTAAAAAAAAAAAAAATCATTGTTCTTAAGTAGCAAGCTGACTGCAATCATAGGAAGGGACTGAGGACTTCTAATTAACTTGCCCCTGCTTCTGTTCTTCCATTCAGTAGTTAGTCAAATGGGATATCCTTGCATGCAGCACAGAAGTCTGCCTTTTTTCATCTCACTGAAAGTAAGCCGTCTGCTCCAAAAGAAAACAGAGGTCACTAACTGATGTCAGCCTATTCTGATGAGCCGCTACACATCCTGAAGGAGGCAGAAACCACAGGAGTGATATTAGTGACTTAAGTTTCAGTGGATGTTCCTGCAAACATCACCTTCAGTTTGCATTGTGAACGCGTATTGGGTTTACGTGGCAAGGTTTTGGTAGCAGGAAGGAACTGTAGGGGTGGCTTCTGTGAGAACTGATCAGGAGCTGCCCCTCCATGTCAGACAGAACCAGATGGCTCCAAGACAGACCCACCACTGGCCAAAGCTGGGCAAACTAGTGACCTTGGTAGTGCCTCTGTATAACATATTTAAGAAAGGGTAAAAAATGCTGTGCAACAGCAGCTGAAGGGGGAGTAGTAACAATAACTGGGAGAAACAACTGTGCAGGCACCAAGGTCAGTGAGGAAGGAGGAGGAGGAGGTGCTTCAGGCACCAGAGCAGAGATTCCCCTGCAGCCTGTGGTGAAGACCATGGTGAGGCAGGCTGTACCCCTGCAGCCCATGGGGGTTAATGGTGGAGCAGATATCCACCTGCAGCCTGTGGAGGACCCCATGCTGGAGCAGGTGGGTGTGCCTGAAGGAAGCTGTGACCCTGTGGGAAGCTTGTGCTGGAGCAGGCTTTTGACAGCATCTGGTGACTGTGGGGGCCCCCGCTGGAGCAGTCTGCTCTGGAAGTGCAGCACCCCATGGAATGACCCAGTTTGGATAAGTTAATGGCGGACTGTTTCCCATGGGGGGCACTCCACATAGGAGCAGGGGGAGAGTGTGAGGGGGAAGGAGTAGCAGAGACAAAGTGTAATGGGCTGACTGCAACCCCCATTCCCTGTCTTCCCTGTGTTACTTGGTGGGAGGACACGGAGAAGTTGGGTGCAAAGTTGAGCCTGGGAAGAAGGGAGGGGTGAGGGAAGGGAAGGTGTTGGTTTAAATTTGCTCTTATTTCTCATTATCCTACTCTTAATTTGATTGCCAACAAATTAATTTAATTTCCTCGAGTCAAGTCTCTTTTGTAAATGACGATAACTAGTGAGTGATCTTCCTGTCTTTCTCTTGACCCCATGAGACTCTTCATAGTATTTTCTCCCCCTGTCCTGTTGAGGAGGGAAAGCGAGAGAAGCCCAGTGGGCACCTGGCAGACAGCCAAGGTTAATCCACTACAGAATGGTACCACAAACTCCTATAAAGGAGTCACTTCATGGAAAACAAACATACAAACAAACTACTAGCAGCTCAATTTCCCAGTCAAATATCAGAAAAACCATATGTATTGAGCAGAAAACCATATGTATTGAGCAGAAAACCATATGTATCAAGCAGAACAATTTACTATAAAGACCACTCATAAGAGCAACCAAGTGAACTCAACTGTGGAGGAAAGTGACAAGTCTCTGTGCCAAAAATTCACCAAACAAAAAAGACTGAAATGTATTAATTGCTCACAGTGCAAGCACTGGAAACTTCTTATCAAAGTCTCTGGATCATGCATATGTCTTTTTAAAAGTTCTAGCCTGGATGTGCATATTCATCATAAGTACAAATAAGAAAATATATTTGCAAAGTGTATTAGAGACATAACTTAGACTAATTTTAGGAACTTATTGAAAGAGTAACAGAACTAAAACTCAGGTTTGGCCTTTAATTCTATATAAAGTTTTAATCAAAGGTGGAGTTAATACCTGAAATTCAGCTTATGGCTAGAATCTAAAATTGCTGATGGGTGCAATAGAATAAATTTCTCCTCTCCAAGTTTTTGCAGTAGGCACAATCTCTCGCCCATTCTCTATGGGTAGATCATATTTTCAGAGTGTAAACCACCACTCCTGTAGTCACAGAAATGGTAGAAAAATATTTCGTGATATAAAATCTACAATAATTAAGAAAATGTACCTCTCCTTTCATATTGAAAGTGGAGTTATAGTAAAATTGCAGGATGGGAGGACAAGTCATTCATCCATCTGCAATTACATTACTTTTTTTTCTTCACATATCTTTGATTTTACTATTTTTCTCCAATACTTAACCAAAAGCACATACCTCCTGACTCCAGATACTCTCATTCAACAATTGATGAATGTTGAACCTGCTAACTTCATCCTAGAAATAGCTGGATTCCCTTCTGTGCTTTTGCTCTGCTGAGACAATCTTCCCTCCCTCCACATATATTTCTAAGAGTCCTTTAAACAGCAGTATATACGTCACTTGGATTTTTTTAACTGGATCAAAGTGTTCATGAACAATATTGAAGACTAGTGTAGCTAACTCTGTAAAGAAATTGAAGGTGTTCTGAACAGAACTGAAATATTTTTACACTTTCTAGCTTCATATAGAATAAAAGTATGTTATCTCCTAAATACAGTACCACCTTTTTTAACCTGCATGAATGAAAAATAGGATTATGGTTAAAATATATAGTTAAGAGTGAGCTTAAGTATGCTCATGTTTTCTAATAATTTTACTGATTGTAACAACTGCAATACATCTTCATGATAGGCTTAGGAAAAGCCAAATTTGAGACATTTCCTTGTAAAAAGAGCTGCAGCGTAGTTTGTTCCAACAGTCCTGACCAGAATAGACTTGATGAAATGAGTGCTTGAGTCCATGCAAAAGCACCCAGCCAGCTTGAGATTTATATTGTCAACATGAATAAATATGGATGGCTACTGGGTTTAGGCTTGAAAGCAAGCTTAGGAAATGTTCTGCTGACAGTTTTGACATGGTTAATGAAATAACACAGCTGTGGTAAATTAAATGTAAACACTCAGCTTTTTGCTGAATTTTGTTTTGCTTATTTTTGGCTTGCCCTAAAAAGCACAAAAACTCAGAAATGGAAAGAGGAAATTTTTGCAGGAGGAAAACAGCAACATCATGACATAAGGAAGGAGGAAGGGAAGAATACAACGTAAGTATATGGAAAAAAAAAAGAACACCTTAGTATAGAGGGATTGAATGAGAACCATGTTTAATATGAATTCAGTAACAGCTACAAGTTATTCCCTCAGTAAACTTCTTCAGACTTGCAGAAAATATCATGTGAGGAGTTTCCCAGGCGCTGATCTCTCCTCTCTGGTGACCGATGACAGGACCCGAGGGAATGGCAGGAAGATGTGCCGGGGAGGGTTAGGTTGGGTATTAGGAGAAGGTTCTTCCCCCAGAGGGGGGTGGAGCCCTGGAACAGGCTCTCCAGGGAGGCAGACACGGCACCAAGCCTGATGATATTCAGGAGGCACTTGGACAATGCCCTCAGAGATATGGTGTGAATTCGGGGTAGTCCTGTGCAGGGTCAGGAGCTGGACTCGATCCTTGTGGGTCCCTTCCAACTCAGGACATTCTATGATTCTATGATATTTTGAACTTTTTCAATAGTTTCTCAGAAAGTAAAGGTCTACAGAAGTTGGAAATAGTTGTCATAAATTTTCATAGGCTCTGCCATTATGACAATTTTCAAATTATAGATTTCCTAACAGATATTTGATATCCACAAAAATGCCTACTTTCAGACATAAATCATTATTGATTTCAAAATTATTTCAAAATTCAGTGGATAAAAAGATAAGAATGTGAACATGGGCAAACTTTTGAAACTGATGTTCTAAATAATACATTCTAATGAATACAGTTATGCAGACAGTAAGAATACTCTTATGCCTGAAATACACTGAATGTAACATTTAGAATATGGTGGTGACAAACAAAAACTAACATGTAATCCTGTAAAATTTCTCTTTAAAAAAAAAAAAAAATTCTGCTATGTAAAATTACCAGAAGCAGGACCTAGTTTTCTGATCCATCTAAATTTAACAATGAGCTTATATTTTTATATTCTGCTTAAAATTTTGGAAAACAGCTTGGTTTCTTTTTAAAGGAACCCTTTTGCTTATTTTTCTCCTTCTTAATGCATGGTGGTGAAAGATACGTGGTGTGAATATGGCTGAGATCTGTCAGAAAGGCTGTCATTCTAGCACTGATGTTTTCCACAGTGTTTCTGTCACTGTGGATTAGAAAAAAAATCAGCAAGTATAATTCATAAGACTTGAACTCTGGTTAATTTTAACCATAATTCAGATTCCACTGATATCTTAGCCTGTTGTTAAATCTAAACTGATCATTTTGTTGCCCATCCTTTTGAATGGCAAAATCAAGAGTCACAATTGCAATTTTTCTTATTCCACATGCTGTTTAAGCAAACAACAGGAACTAGGTTTTAATGTAGCCCAGCAGATAACATTTTTGCTGTTACTAGTAAAAACACACAGGATTTGTACTGACCTGACAATAAGCATCTCAGCATTATTTGGCTTTCTCTTGATCTAAACTGGTTTTAGCATGCTTACACTATGATAACAATTATCTAGCAATTACTGCCTAACAGGTCTGGTTTAGTTCTGTGAATACTTTATATGGCAAAAAACCCTAACCAACCAGGGCATTCACTGTCTAACAAACAACAGCCCTTTATGTTAAGTGAAGCTGAGGAAATTGTGCAACTTTCAAACTTTACCTTGTAATTAAAAGCAGGTGAAGATACAAAAAAACATTGTGCCTTGATACAGTGCTGGAAACAGTTGATAGCAATAAGGCCAATTTATTTTGTTAAGCTAAAGCAGAGGGCTATAGCAAACTAATATTATTGTATACAATGCAGAAAAATTGTATATTTTTATGTATTAGCTAAGAATGAAATAATTAAATTCAACATTCTTATATTGGCAAAATATCTAGAGCATTTGAAGCACCATAATTTAAGAATGCTTATAATGAAGAATTGCCATATGATTTCACTCCATCTGTCAAATAGGTAATTTGCAGACTTATAATCTAAAAATCTACATATGCTTTTCTTTTTATTTGTGGTGGGTTTTTTTTTTCTGTGATATGCATATTAATAGCAGATAACAGCTTTCTTTCCCTCACTGTCTGGAATTTTATCATGTGTATCACTCATTCAGTGTTTTAAAATTAACAACAAAGATTTTCTGAAAAAGGTCAAGGAACAGATGCAGAATTTGTGTCACTACAAGCAGCAGTATATATTTGAGTTATGGAAGGAATAAAACATACAAAATGAGGTTTTGTCACTCAAACAATAAAATACAGAAAATCTTGCTATGTTTATAACAATATGAAAATGTTTTCATGATGATAATACTTCAAGTTCAAGAAATGACATTTAATGTATTAGACCATCAGATTGTGATGGTTGCCAGTTTTAGCAAAAAAATGTTAAACCAATCTACCCAGTGTTTATTCTGGTAAGATGAGACATTGTAGGTATTTAGTTCAGGGAAATTTAAAGACACATTATTTAAAAAAATAAAAACAACAAGTAGATAAAGTTATCATGGTTTGTGTTGAAGCAGCTTTCACAGAAAATGTCTTTCTCTATTCTCTATCTAGTTAATATTAACTGAATCAGTCTTCCAGTGTGAAAAAAAGTTTTTTTTTTCTGTTGCTTAATATATATCTATATATGTATTATATAAAAAAGTATTTATATCTATATCTATATATATCTCAACAACTCTTAAGCCTATCAGAAATCATTAGCTTCTTCTACCTATGGTTTTCCTACACAAATCTCTAAATAAAATAAGTCTTTTCTCTGGGCTTCTCTTTTCCACCTCAGAAGTTGCTATCTCCCTTTAAGAAAGGCTGCTAGTCTATGGATAAACCAACTCTATGTTACTTGTCCCATGAAAATGGGTCATAATAGGACCTGGAAAAAGACTGGTCTGAAGCACAATGCAAGTAACTGTAAAATTCAGCCTGCAACCTGTTTTCTGTGCGTACAGTTCATACCTGAGACAGAATAAACCAAATGTGATACCATAAAAAGTTATAAACAATATTTCCAGCTGTTTCTTGGTAAGAAATACTGTTCAGGCATGTGATCTGATATGGTAACAATTAAAGGAAAACAAGTTTTACATTTTTAGGAGGAAAGCAATAGAAAAAAATACACTGCTTCTGGGGAGGGGAAGGGAATTAAACCACAAAAATACAAAGATTATTAGTATATTCAAAATGTAAGCATAACATTACAAGATCCCGTTACGCAATGTCATAATCAATTACCAGCAATTCATAGCATTTTCCAAAACCTAGCTGCTGAGTTTGTACAACAACCCATGAGATGTTCAAGTATCTTACTGGATGTGAGAGATATAATGAAGTGGAGTTCAAACCGAGAAACCCTTATTCTCATTTCTGTGCAGTTATTCACAAGAATGTTTCCTATGAACCCAAGGGGTTAATAATATGAGAATCACAGTTCAGGCCAAAACAGAGAACTTAAAATTCTGTTGCACCGTTAGCATACCACAGAGAGGCCTGATTTTCTTTGCATACTTTCAGGCAGATCGCTGGAACTATAGTTTTGCTATTTTTGATCAATAAAGTTTTAGTTGATTCCAGAGTGGCCATGGATTTGCCAGAGTGGCAAAAATTTTTGCCAGAGTGGCAAAAATCACTTGCTTGATGTATGTAAGAAAATAGGTGGAAACCATGTTAAGACAATCTAGAAGTAGGAAAACAGACCACGAATTTCCTCCATCGTACACTGTTGGAGAAGCCTCACGTGCAGGTACTGATCCTCATAGGAATTTCAACCACCCCAATATCACCTAGGAGGGCAACAAAGCAGGGGACAAGCTATCAAGGATGTTTAGGGAGTGTGCTAATCACAACTTCCTAACACAGGTGATTGAGAGTTGACAAGGGGACTTGCTCTGTTGGACCTCATGCTTACAACCAAGGAAGAGCTGGTTGGCAACGTAAATACTGGGGCCGACTGGGCTGCAGTGACTGGATTGGTGGAGTTCAGGATCCTGAAAGGAGGGAGGCAAGGCAAAAGGCAGGAGGAACACAACCCTGACAGGAGAACAGACTTTGTTCAGGGTTCTGTTCCAAAGAATCCCATGCAGATGGTTCTGGAGAGAAGAACTGTCCAGAGACCTGGTTGATATTCATAGATCACTACCTCCAAACTCAATAAATGTTCATCCCAATGAATAAAAAACTAAGCAAAGGTACAAGTAAGCCTGCATGAACGAACAAGGAGCTCCTGACTAAACTCAAACATAGAAGCGCAAGAGAGATGAAATCAGGGTCAGGACACCCAGGAGCAGAGAGACACACCTTTGAGCATGCAGGGATATTTCTAGGAAAACCAAAGGCTATCTGGGGTTAAGTTTGGCAAGGGACTTGAATGGAACATGAAGAGCTTCTACAGTATGTCAGCAGCAAAAGGTAGATGACAGAAAACAGGGGCTGTCCACTGAATGGGGCAGGTTGCATGGTGACAAAGGACACAGAAAAGAGCAATGTACAGAATACCCTCTTCACTTCTGTCCTTACTGATAAGACTTGCATTCAGGAATCCCAGGCTCCTGAGATTAGGGGAATTCTGCTGCAAGGAAGACTGTTTATAGCTGGAGGAGGATCAGGTTAGGGAACATTTAAACAAAATGGGTATACAAAGGTCCATTGTACACATGGGTGCTGAGGGAGCTGGCCAATGTCATTGTGGAGCCACTCTTGATCATCTGTGAAACGTCATGGTGATCAGGAAGTGATTCCTGAGGACTGGAAGAATGAAAGCTTCACACCTATCTTCAGCAATGGCAAGAAAGGGTATCTGGGGAACTACAGGCCAGTTAGCCTCACCTTGATTTGTGGGGAGGTGATGGAGCAAATACTCCTGGACACCATTTTGAAACATATTAAGGAAAGAAGGATGCCTGAAAGTAGCAAGCGTGGATTTATGAAGGGGCAATCATGCCTGATCAACCTGAAAACCTTCTACAATGAGATGATCGTCTTGGTGGATGAGTGAAGAGCAGTGGATGATGATCTTGAACTTCAGTAAGGTTTTCAACAATGTCTTCCATAACATTCTTATAAGCAAACTGACGAAGTATGGGTAGATGAATGTACAGTGAGGTAAGAAACTGTCTCTGCTGCTCCTTCCTCCTCACGCTCCTCCTCTGCTCCAGCGTGGGACCCCTCCCATGAGAGATGGTCCTTTATAGCTATACTCCATGAACTTCTCCAGCATGGGTCCTTCCCATGGGCTACAGTTCTTCATGAACTGCTCCAGCATGGGTCCTTTCCATGGGGTGCAGTCTTTCAGGAATAGACTGCTCCAGCATGGGCCTGCCATGGGGTCACAGGTCCTGCCAGTAAACCTTCTCCAGTGTGCTCTTCTTTCCATGGGCCACAGGTCCTGCCAGAAGCCTGCTCCAGCACGGGCTTCCCATGGGGTCACAGCCTCCTTCAGGGCACATCCACCTGCTGCAGCGTGGGATCCTCCATGGGCTGCAGGTGGATATCTGCTCCACTGTGGACCTCCGTGGGCTGCAGGGGAATCTCTGCTCTGGTGCCTGGAGCACCTCCTTCCCCTCCTTCTTCACTGACGTTAGTGTCTGCAGGGTTGTTTCTCCCACATATTCTCACTCACCTTCAGCTGCCGTTGCACAGCATTTTTTACACTTTCCCAAATATATTAATACAGAAGTGCCACCAGCTTGCCTGATTTCCTCACCTGTGTCCTGCAATGAGCCTGTTTTGGAGCCAACTAGAACTGGCTCTGCCAACATGGGAGCAGCTCCTGACCAGTTCTCACAGAAGTCACACTTGCAGCCCCCTACTACTAAAACCTTATCATGATAATGCAATACATAAGTACTAATCAAATCAAACTGAATCTTGCATGCACTGAAATACATTACTGAACCAGCAGATATTCAACCTATGATTTCTTGCTCATCCCCGACTATTAAAACTGGGTGTGTGCTTATATATTCTTATCAGTCAGGGCCTGGGACATTTTTCATGCTATGCTAATATGCTATTTTGTAGTATATACAGTTTCAGAAAAAAAAAATCCAATATAAATTAACTTTTTTAAACCTTTTTAAGAAAACCTTTTATTTTAACTATTTATTTTAACCTCTGACTAAAAGAGCGGGTTTATTTTGTTTTCATTTGAACTGGAATTTATACACATAGAATAACTTGATCTCCTAAGTGCTTTGCGAGAAAGGAAAACAAGCCTAACAACTGCACCTCCCTAGTACAAGAGAATTAAGCAGCTACTAGAAAGAGTCTACAGCAAAAGGACACTACGATGATTAAGGGACTGGAACATCTCTCATATAAGGAAGGGTTGAGAGAGCTGAGCTTGCTTAGCCTAGAGAAGAGGACGCTCAGGTGGATCTTAATGTGTATAAACACTTGAAGGGAGGATGTAAAGAAGATTAAACCAAACCCTTAAAAATGGTGCCCAGTGACAGGACCAGAGGCAGTGGGCACAAAAAGAAACACAGGAGGTTCCATCTGAACATCAGGAAACAATTTTTCACTGTGAGGGTAACTGACCACTAGCATTGGTTGCCCAGAGAGGTTGTAGAGTCACCATCCTTGGAGATACTTAAAGACTGTCTGGGCAACTTCCTTTAGGTGGCCCTGCTTGAGCAGGGGAGTTCAACTAAATGATATCCACAAGTCAATTCCAATCTCAGTCATTCTGTAACTCTGTGAACCACACTGACAGGGACAAACCATTTGTTCACTTCTTAATTTTCAGCACTCAGCTTTAAATCCAAAGTTCCTTGAAAACAGAAACTGTAAACTTGTAAGGAAAACAATACTGAGAAATAATGTTTCTGAATGCCTCAGTGAAAAATACCTTTGGTCAAAATGAAGTTCTGAGGTTTTGAAGATAACACTCCATTGCCATGTTGTGAATTGGCAGGGAGGGAGGAGGAAGACAGCATTTAGACATGAATACCTCCACCTGAGTGTAATCCTTAACACTCTTCAAGTCATTAGTAACTAAACCCCTATGATTTTCCAGTACATACATATGAATTTGTGAGCTTAAAGTTTTGCTTCTACCATTGGAAGAATGTAGAAAATCTTATTTGGTTTTTTTGTTGTGTAGACATGCCCTTGCTACATTTAAGAAAGGAAACCATTTTATGCAAAATATGGCCAAAAAGGTCTTAAATGCATTCTATACAAAAGCTCAGTCATGGTTTTCAAACCATTTAAAGCATTTGTTCAAAGTGTAAGAGCTGTGTTTAATTTCCTCAAACAATATGGTAATAAATTCCATCTACTGCCACATTTGACAGAACTTTCTCTCAGAAATTCTGGATGTGCACAGATTTCATCATGCTCACTAATAGTTTTTGATTAAAGAAATAAAAATATACAGCTTCTTTAGGCCAGAGAAATGGCTCTTTACTATTACTTTTGAACTTTGTGCCCATCTGTGGGACAGAGACAACATCTCCTTTCAAGGATTCTTGAAACAATTTTCATGATCTATAAATTGGATACAATGGATTAGCAGTCCTTGGAACAAGGATAAAAGAAACAAACAACCCTTCCCCCCCAAATACATCTACTGTCTTCATTAGAAATACTCTAATCACTTGATTAAATATCCTTTTTTTCTTCTTCCAAAGTGGAACGTAAGGATGACTTCCACAGGACTTTGTAAGATTAGACAGAGAAATGCACCAGTGTAGCTAAATGGTTTTTGAAATGTAATCAGATTTTCACTGAGTCCTCTGTCTTTCTGCTTAAAAAACTCACATGTTTTTTCTCAGCATCTCTGATCAATTAATGGAGTGTGATACAGGTGGCAATATGAGACAGAAATTAGGAGGTAGAATGTACCTGTACCCTGCAGCAGCAAACACAGATGTTGGTAGTCCTTTATAAAACATTCCTGAGCTATACAGTTAATTTTTGTTTTATTACATCTAAACAACTCCATAACACTCAATTCAGATAAAATAGTAAACCTAGAAATAGAATATAGCCATTGCTACCAGGTGCCTAGCTCGTGAATTTGAAGACAAGTGGTGTCATAACTTAGCTTTATTACTCTACTTTGACTCATCTGGCATTATCGGAACTCCCAGTACTTTTGGTTTAAAGTGTAGGTATAAAGCATTTGGGATTTTAATACGGTGGTTCAGACAATGAAATAAATTACACAACTTCAGAACAGTCCTTCAGGAAGTGAAAGTTAATGAATGAACCTCAGTGATTTCTCACATAGTCTAAGAGAATCACATAAAAACATGATGGCATCTACTTGGCATACAAAACCCAAAACACTCTTAGAGGAAACAGCATCTGCCCATACCCATCTAATATCAGCCATTTCTTAGAAATGCCTGCAATGCACCAAGTACAGCAGCTGGACTGTAGAGAGCAATCATATTAGTGAAAAATGTCATGGGCCTACATATGCTTTGGATTTATTATTTTTTTTTTAAAAAGCAAAGCCAGGATTTTAAACTTACCTTATTAGTATTGATAGCTGTGATGACCCACACACATTGAGCATTGCTGTCATACTGGAATGGAAAATTGGGTGATGTGAAAGTGCCTCCAGGTCCCTGAAGATTGGATCCACAAGTCTTGACTGTAAAAAGAAGGTTTATCTTTTAACTTACATACAAAATACATGTAGCAGATTCATAAAACAAGTTCTAACTTATATTAATCAAGATGTGCAGGATTAAAATACCATTGACCAAAAACAGAACGACCTCATACAAGATAATGGAATATTCCTATTTAGTTATTCTGACAAAGTAAAATAAACTTTATTTTGTGTCCAAACATAATTAAAAAAAAAAAATAAATATTTGGAGTAAAAATGGCAACTACGCTAAGGGAAACTGCTCTATTTTTGAGAGAACACTTCAAGAAGTGACTTATCTTGTTACCTTCACTAATGTCTCAAGAGACAAGGGTTTATATAATAGAACACAAAGATCACTTTCAGCACTGTGCATTTTTTGTGCATATGTATTGGTGTATGGCAAGGTAGCATTTTTTCTGCTGTAATCACTGTCCAACCCATTGAACGAATGGCTGAAGCACTGAAAACTTTAAAGGAAACTTGTAAAAGTTAGACTTACATAACATAGTGTTAGCTATTTTTAAAGACTACAAAGGGCATTTATTTACAAATCAGTCTATAGGGTTATTTACAGTAGCATATCTTAAATAAACTGATATCCTTTTTTACTGTAGGTTGCATCTCACATCACAAATAATACAAGGAACATAAACTGTGTCCTTCCTGCTTGAGAATGACATTTTTAAGGCATTAAATTCATAGTCTGCTGAAGTCAATAGAAGTTTTATTGTTGGTTCCTTGATATTCAGATCTTTGCTGAATGCACAGTTGGTTACCTTCTCCTATATGAAGCTGCAGAACTGATAAGCAACCTCAGCTAAACATGAGCTTACTATATTTCTTTGGTGATTATTAATGACACCATAAATAAATTGCAGAAGCTAAAAAATCATTGCTTCTTCTGTATTCTGGCAGACCATCTTGCTTAATTGAATAAAAAACTTCACATTAAGGTATGTGAAATTACCATACATTTGTGTTGCACTTTTACAAAGCATACTTATTTGATCAATACTGAAAACAGGAGAATTAGCTGCTGGTGCACGAAGACTTGTTCCTTCTGTCCCTTTAGCATCTAGAAAGAATGTCACTATTTCTATCCATCCTGCACCACTTTACCCCTCAGAGAAGCAATACTGTGGTGAAGAGTCTGTTCAAAGCCACACCAGAAGACTGAAAACAAGGAAAGAGGAGGGAGACGAGAGGAAGGCTTCTCATACATGATCAGTAACAGAAGCCATTGAGGTCATGATTGAAACTAACACCGAGCACAGCTTTTAATCTATTATTTTAATTAAAAACTGTATGACTCTTGCGGCTCATTTGTGGGAAGAAAGCCAGGAGGGGAAAATCAGTGAGTGTTCTAGACACAATCTGCTGCTCCGTCTGAACATGTGAGTCCATCCTTTGGGGCAGAGCTGAGATGTAAAGCACATCTCCTTCGCATGTATGCTGTGGTAGAGTTATGAGTTGTGTTTGCTGTTTTTTTTCAGGGTAGCATCGTAGTTAAGGTCTCAAAGGAAAGCCATGTCATTCTATAATTATAAAAGCTAAGTCTTTGACTCCTAATTTCTATTATTCATACTCATTGGAAATATTCCTAACAGGCATTTGCTTTCAGTACCATAGCCTGAAATCCAGAAGGAAAAAAAAAGCAAACCACAAATTAAACCAATCACTTGGTTTTCTAAAGTCTGGCTAAGGAGGAAAAAAGGAGTGATTAATACATGAATCTTCATTCATTTGAAAATACAGATGTAAGAAGCTGCAAAGATGAAGCTATTAGCTATACTTATGTACAGTTTAGGAAGGCTTCTGAATCAGCCGCATAAAATACTGAAATTTTATGGGTTGATACTGCATTTCTTTGGAGATAAAGGGAGAAAAATGTGCACCTTTAGGCTTTTAATGCCTATACATGATTGACCTCGTTGCATTTGTCAAGTGGCTGATGTGCAAAACACTTCTGTGTTTTTTGGTGGATATCAAAGTACTTTCTGTTCAGCAATAACTGTAGTGAAAGCAATGTTCTACACTAATATGACAATATAATATTCTAATATGCTAACACTTTATGTTCAAGTCTATAATCCACAGTTTGCCAATAAAACATAATCAAAAAAATTCTTACGTGATTTCTTTACTCAGTAATTTATATCTGCCTCTGAGCCTCAATACTGTACTTGTAGCTCCTTCAATATACCCATCTTTGCTTTTATCCCATTACCTGTTGTCTTGATCTCAATAAGCAGCACAGGTTCCTTGCCTCTGCTTCTGATTTTGTGTGAATCACATGAAGATTTGTTCTCAATCACTGCAACCTTTAAAGTGCTGCAGGTTACAGGTAGTGTAGTATATACTTGTAAAAATAAGACAATTTTTTATTTAGCTTTTACTGATTATTAGAAAAATCTCTCAGAGACATAACAAGTGGTCTGCATAACATTTATTCTATATTTATTGAAAATTATACACCTCCTATATCTTTTTATACGTTCTTTGACAAGCTTTCTGAATTAAAGTAGTTGCTCACAAGGCAGTTCACCTAAGTATGCACTGCCTCTCATGGCTCTGTGCTGATTCGTAGAACACTGGGAAGACTAACTAAAGCAGATGAAAAAAATTGTTTCCACTGGATTTTGGAAGTACTGCCTCAGAGAACTGATTTACACAGTTTCTCATGAGTAAGTCTATTTAATATGAGAATAATTTACACATAAGCTGAAAGTTGTGGAATTGTAAAGAAATATATAGTGGTAAATTAATAACATATACCACATTTTCCTGGATCTCTTGAATGTGTCCCTACTTATTTTAAGGATTTGAGAACCCTGCCATACAATCTTGATATTGGTTAGTTGTCACTTGCATGGGTGATCGGCTACCTGTTTCTAAAATACAACAAAGAAGAGAAGTTCCACAGGGATACAGATCACTCAGATTAATTCACCATTAACAGATCCTTCTAACATAAGAAGCCTCTTTGAATATAGACATATTTGACGCCTAAGTCTGTAAAAATACATCGGTTACTATTTCAAGTCAAGATTGTGGCAATACAAGCTAGCATCAAATCGCTAGTTGAACTCCCAGCTGCTGTGTTTTGAAGACATTGAAATGTTAGAAGTGTGAATAACATGAAATTAATCATTATCATCTTTTAGAATCAGATCAGTTCCTTTCTATCTTACTTTTGTGTGTTCAGAGGTTTCCGTCCTGGTTTTGGTTCGTTATTCTTCAGCAAGAAATTGTTTTCTTTTTTGGAACTAATCTAAAGGCATGACTTAGATTACTATTCCTATGCAGATAATTCCTATGCAGTTTGAAGATTAGTTCAGATTGCACTTCTGAATATTTTGTACAGTATTTGGAAATATATAAGCATAGAGACACAGTTGTCTAATACCTTCTAAAACAAAAATTACATTTATACTAACTTATGGTCACAGCTGTATATTGAACCCACTTAATTACTTTACTTAGTGACAGTAGTAACAGTTCAGTAAAATACAAACACGAGACCAACAAAATTTGACCCTTAACATTTTTTCATAAAATAGGGAATTTACTACACCTCTCTGGAAGCAAACTCCAACACACCAATATGTCTGATTTACCATTTAGTGTTAATAAGGTTTTTATATGTCTAAGTCGTTACCTTTATTTGAAGAGAAAATTTAAATTTTATTAAAGTATGGAATCAGCTTTTGGTGAGAGACAGAAATCAGTAAAATGGTGGAAAGCTTTTGCCATTCCAATATGCCAAACTGCTTTTCAGATGAGTTTTGCTATTAAATTCAGAGATTTAAATGAATTTTATATTTTAGATTAGTATGAAGAAACAAAAAACATGATCAGTATGGCAAATAATTTAGTTAAGCAAAAATGATACATACAGAGATGCAATTATGAATCTTGCACAAAAATGTGTAGGATAGCAACTCTGTAGTCCTAACTGGTGAGTATCGGAAAACTAGTATGATCAGAAGTGGGAAGAGATATTCTTATGGAGTATGGTTTCTTTTCTGACTTATATAGTATATTTTGAATGGCTGAAATTTAACTTGTCTATATATATTAGTTTATTTAAAATAAATAGAGAACCATGGCAGTTAATGTAGCTTTACAGATCCATAGGAAACAAAAATCTGATATGTCAGTTTAAAAAGAAGTATAATTTTTTAAATTAAAATGTCTCTGGTGTCAGTAAAGGTTTTTCCTTTGTAAAATATATATTGTTGCTTCACACACTTAAAATGTCTAACTTTCTGAGGCGTCTAGTTCTCTATTTCCCTCGTAATTACGAAACACTTTCTGAAAGATAGAAACTTATCCTACCATATAATATGTGTGCTTTCTAACTGCCAAAGAAAATGTGAAAACCACAAAATTAATGTGAACCTACATGGAGAAACTATGAATGACAATTATGCATATGGAAGTATGTCATATAAACTCTAAAGGAGAACAAAGTTTAGTGAAAACAATTAGCTATAATCACATATAAAAGTCAAAATAGAGAAAAAATTAAAGAAGATAATTTTCTTTTTGCAGTCCCTTAATACCAAAGGTGGTACAGCTAAAACTCAAATAAACAGTGTTTGCTTGTTGTATAAATATATATAAACCTCCATCAAAAAAATCTACCGTCATCACCAAAACTGTGAAAGCATAAGAAGCAATGCATTATCCTGACAACAAAGCTATACAAGGGACATTTTCAGTATGGGGAAGCTGATTAAAGATACGCAGTCTATTAAAAATATATAATCAATGTCTGAGTGCGTATAAAAGGCTCAGCTCTACAGGTAAAGCAAGAAAGTTCAGCTTGTTAGAATTCCATGGAAAATCTTCTAAATTAAATGATAAAGTCAGAATTTAATTGGATTTTCAGAAAGCTATTAGCAAGGCCACTCACTCAAAAGTCTAAATAGGAAAAAATGAAAACCAGTCAACTGGAAGAAGATAAAATAATGAACTTAGTAACAATATTTTTCACAGTTCTTGTATACAGAATATAAAAAAACCATAGATGCATGCAGTCTGAAAAACAAGCAAGACCAGGACTCCATGCATAGTCAAAGAGTTATGGTCTCATTGGAATTGTAGAAATGCAGTGTGACACTTGGCTGGAGTACTGCAATGGATAGTTACAAGCTATTCAGGAGATGCAGAGGGTAGAAGTCGTGTGTCTTTATGTAAAAGAGAATGTTGAGTGAATGGACTGTGTCAACAACGAAAGGATGGTTCTGTAGAGAGCCTTTGTTTCAAAATTAGCAAGATATCCATCAGAGGAGATCTAATTGTAGGTGTCTGCTACAGAACACCTGCTCAGGACCAAGCCTTCTGCAAATAACTCAGAGAAGCCTTGGTCTGCAGGCCCTAGTTCTCCCAGGGGTCTTCAGCTACCCTGATGTTTGCTAGGAAATGCACTGTGGTGCAAAAGCAATCTGGGAGATTTCTGTAGTGAACTTTGGACAACTTGCCAATACAGTTGCAGAATATGTCAAATAGGAGTGCTGCCTTTTTAGACCTACTGTTCAAAAATAAGAAAGATTTGTTTGGAGTCATGACCCTCAATGTGGGGCTTCGCTGCAATGACCATAGCATCATAGAGTTTCAAATCCTAAAGGACATAAGAAAGACAAGTAGCAGAATAAAGACTGGACTTCAGAAGTCCAGTACAACTGAACCAACCTGGTTGCCTCCTATGATGAAAAAAACCACAGTCAGTGGATGAGAGGAGAGATATAGACATAATTTACCTTGAATTTAGGAAGATGTCTGACAGTGACCTTCAACACCTTCTTCACAAACGCTTAAAGCATGTTTGGGGTGAATAGACAGACCACAAGATGTTTGGAAAACTAGCTATACCGCAGAGTCCAAAGGATGGTGGTCAAAGGCTCAAAGTCAAAATGGCAAACAGTTATGTGTGGAGTTCCTCATGGGTCAGTAATGGGTCTGATAATATTCACTATCTTTAAAACTGATTTGAATGTTGGGGTTGAATGCACACTCACCAAGTTTGCAGAGGGAGGAGAGGTAATTGTACCAGAAGAAAGAGACCCTATAGAGAGAGACCTCAGTGGGCTGGAAGGCTGGGCCAATAAGAATGATATGTGTTTTGGCAAAGATAATTGTGAAGTCCTACACATGGGATAAAATAAGCCCCAGAAGCAGTGCAGATGAAGGCTGACTGTCTGGGGAGCAGTTCTGCTGGAAGTCACCTGGGGTTATCTTGGTGGACAGGAAGCTGAACAGAACTCAGCAATGTGCCTTGGCAGCAAAGCAGGCAAACTCTCCTGGGCTATATCACTAATAACAGAGCCAGCAGATGAAGGGGTGTGATTATTCAGCCCTATGCATTATTTGTTAGGCCATGTATGGAATGCTGTCAATTTGTGGTTCCTCCAGGTTAAGAGAGACAACAAGAGATTGTAAAGGGTCCAGTGGAAGACCACCGGGAAGACTGGAGAACTTGGCAGATTAAAAAAGATTGAATGAACAGGGTTTGTTCAACCTAGAGATCAAACCCTCAAGAAGGAATCTAATCACAGTCCTTTGCTATCCAAAAGGTAGTGATACAAAACAGAGAGATACTCTCTTCACAGAGATGCATGGAGACAGAATAAAAAGTAACAGGCACAAGTTTCTTCAGGAGAAATTCCATCTGGTTATAAGAAAAAAATTCTCTCTTGTCAGAAATATTAAACGTTACAACAGGTTGCTGAGGGAAGTGGTAGAATCAATCCCAATGGAAGTAGTGAGGACTTGTCTTGAGACAGCCATGGAATACCTAATCTAAGGCCCTGCTTGCAACAGGAAATTAGAGGGTTTCCTGATGTCCTTTCCAGCCAAGACTTCTCTGTTTCTTGATCAGTGTCTCAGTATCAAAGGAAAGAACAACTGAATGGGTTTTCACAGAGGTTTGTCCTGGGTCAGGATTATTCAGTATTTTCTTTAACACCTTGGACAGCAGAATGACGTGCATACTTATTAAATCTGCATTTAACAAGGAGCTGGGAAGGACTGTGAATATATTCGCAAACATAATTAGAATGAAAATCAGAATTGAAGAAATGACATTAAAATAGGATGCAGTTCAGTAGAGACAAGTACAGGACAAAGCATAAAAGCAGGAATAATCAATTCACAAGTACAGTATAAAAAGCAAGTCATTCGGCAGCCAGTCTTCAGGGGTTACAGTAGCTCAGAAATATAACCCGAGGAAAAATTATCCTACTGTTATGAAAAGACAATCAAACTGGAAGATATGTACATAATTATAGGTAGAAAAATGTGTGGAAATGCAAAAAAATTATCCTCCTCTCCACTGAGCAGTGGGAAAGCCCCTTCTAAAATACTAAGCTCATTTTTAGAAACTATATTTTAAGAAAGACACAGACCCGCTGGGAAAATTATGAAAAAGCCTGGAGGTCTATAAATATGACCTGTGAGGAAGGACCGACTGAACTGCTTTTGGTTAGTCTAAAGAAGAGCAGGTATTCTTGACGTACACAATAAGCCATTGAAAAGGTGAATTAAATAACCTGCTATATAAGTAGAAGCACCTCTTGAAATAAGTTGTTTAAGTACAGCAACAAAGGTTCACATTTGAATTAGAAAAATTCTTCTACTTACAAGGCTAATGAAGAACTGGAATGCTTGGGTAGGATCTAAGAACACTTTCCTTGGAAACAAATTATGTTAGACAAACATCTCCCGGGAATAAATACAACAAGAGTAAAGTAGTGCTGACCTGTTAGGATCACTTTCAGCACAATTTATCTATGATGCTTTACCTCTATATGTGGGTGTTTGTATACATATACACATACATTGTTAGCATCACATTTAAGAGGTCAAGTACATGTCTGCATTTTGGAGAGAAGTGAGACAAGGGTGGATTTTTTGAAAATTTGCTATAGGTAAGTAGCATTTATAAAGGCAAGGTCTAAAATTAATGATGTACATTCTGTTTGCATATCCATGTTAATCAAACTGATGTTTACAATCTATCAAATGAAATATACTGGGTTTGTGAATTCACTGTTGTTTTAAAAATCACTTTAGTCAGTGAAATGAACCGACCAAAATAGCAATATGAAGCAAAAAAGCTGTATTATAAATTTGTCAGAACCCAATTAAAATACTTAATATAATTTGTTCCTTTTTCTGCTAATAATCCAGATTACTTTGTTGCCTGCCTATTACTTGGATGATCATGATTTAAACTATAAATCGTGTCTCTCCTTTAGTTTTCTCAGATATAAAGAATTATTTCAAAACCACTTTTCTTTCTACAGATTAGATGAGCGTTTCCAAAATACTGTACTTGTTGCAGAACTTGTTGCTGACTTGCCAGCAGACTTATAAAAGGCAGCATTCATAAATGTTTCACAGGCTCTGAGAAAAAAGCAAGCAGAAAACAGGAGCGGCAGGCATGAAAATAAAAAGGCTAATCGACCAACTGTGAATAGATCTATCTGTTTCGTTTCCTGAAACGTAAATGAAAGGAAGAGATTTATCAACTGGCAAATAGTTTCATAAAGTAGATAATTGTCTCTGCTCAAGCAAGCTGGCTTTGCAATAATGGCATTACCCTGTAGGGGAATACCGAATCCCATGGCAGATAAATAGTAGGGTCTCAATCTTGAAGTGTTTAAACTTTCTCTCTTGTATTAAGTCACAGAGAAAATGTAAGAAGTCATGTTATTACAGCCACATGTATTAAGCATTTCTTGGGATAAAAAATAACAACTGCAGAAATGTTTATCTTTCAAATAACGGACTTCAACTGTAATTCAATGTACAGTAAATGCCTGGGTACAGATTCTCATGTCATCTTTTGAACATTATTTTTTCTTTCTCAGGAAGGAGGGGAAGACATTGTTTATTCTATTGTCCTGTAACAATGGTATGCTACAAGATCTGAGTGAGGCAAATTAAATTGGAACAAATTTTAAAATCCCCAGTTTTAAGCTTTCATGATATATTGATCTCAAAAAAAAAAAAAAATCCAGCTAAAAAAAAGTGTCTGAGAGGATGAATCCACTTTAAAATTTTAATGGAATGTAGAGATCGAGCAGTTAATTTTCAGCCACTGCTTATGTTAATGCGTCTGGCTGCCTACAACATAAAGCCATACTTTCCTCATAGCTCCAAATTCTAACTTCTTTTCAATATACCTTGTCCTTAAATCACAATGGCGCAAATGCCTTGATTTTTTGCCATATTTCTTCAGCAGGTCCATCTACCTGAGAAACTGCTATTTTGCTAGGGTGATGGGAGATATAAATTATAAGAAATCTTTAAAAAATAAAAATAAAGATGAAAAGAAAGGATAATTGTTGGCAAATCATAAGATAATCCAACTGCAATTAAATCTATTCAGGATATCTAATGTAACTTTACAATTTTCTTATAGTGTCTTGTAGAATTCGAAAGGGTCAGATATCAGCCAAACCTCCAGAGTAGTATTTTCCTGGAAACTAGTCTAAAGGTCTAAAAGATATTGATCATCTAAAATATTTGCTTATATTTTGGAAGTGATATATCGGTTTTCCTTCCCAAAGTCCTATTATATTTCTCCTGTGGAAATACTTCAAACTTATTCCAAATTCATTTTCATGAATACGATCTTATGCCAGTTCCAGCTGGTGTTACATGATAACTCCTAAGGAGAGTTAATCTGTCACTTTTGGCAGGCCATTATACTCAGCCACTCATATGCCCTATGAGAATAAGTTCTGAGGATTTATGATGTCAAATCAAATGCATCTAGCAGAATTGGGAAGTTCCTGCCCAATTATGGTATACTAATGTACCTAATTATTGATATTCACATGCCATTTTTGAAAAATGTATCATTACTGTGGGATTTTTGGTGTGTGCGCAATATAATTTCTATAAGTGAAGGAAAACAGTTGCAAGCTGTACTGTTCAAATAGGAAACACCACATGATAGACAGCAGCACTTTAAGTAACATTTCATAGAATAACAGTTGAAGTAACTAATATACCACATGTGTTCTTGTTATCTGCAAAGCTGCATCAGTTCACAGGAAAATATTAATTTTTTTGCATAAAATAACATTTATGCATGATTGCATCATGTGTTTGCCCACATGGTCTGCACTCAAACATGCAAGTTCAACAAGGAAATGCACACATATTTTTACAGATACTTTCTTCATGTTACTACACAATATTTATGTTACTTATGCAAAATTCTTTCAAAGTGTTTATTGTATGTTCTGTGCATGAAACTTAGAGGAGACATAATTATTAATCCAGAAGAAATGTTTATATTCCAGTTTTAGTACATCTAAGAGCCTAACTGAAACATCTTGTTTGTCAAAAGAACCAAATTTATAGCACACCGAAGATACTTAAATCAGTAATTTTAATGCAACTAGTGACACCCTAAAGCATTCCATATTTGACAAACTATAATATCTATACCATCTGTCTGTTTTTTCACCATTTGGCATTATATAAATTCCTAATAACTTTCTTAATATCGGTCCTCTTTTTTTTAAGGTGGAATTAGCTAGGTCTATGACGTTGGTGACTGTAAAGAGGTGAAACAGACCTGTTGGTTGTGAATTACATGTTCTACCTATGGTGGGTTTGGATATTTAGTTAATACATATTCTGCAGTTTCACACTTAGATAGAAGTTTGCCAGAACTGTTAGCTTCCATTGGATTTACACTTTCTTTTTCTTTCTGGTTTAGTATTAATGCTTATTTTATCATTTGACACATGTTTACAAACGTGATTTGTAAATTGTTATACAGTGTTAGTTCTAAATATAGCCATAGTGGGAAAAAAAAAGAAAAAAAATGTACTGAAGAATGTGGTTACCCTTTTATGCATAAGTATTTTGATACCTGCTGCTATTCAGAATTCAAAAGTTATACAAAAGTGAAAAGCAATATATTTAACAACCATTTATGCTTGAAGGCCATAGTCCCCAAAAGCTACTGAGCTGCATTTCTAAACTTCAGGTAGCTATGCATACATCTCAGTCTTATGACAGTACTGCTGATAACATTTTGTTATTAAAATTTAAAATTAAAAAAAGCCTGACAGTATGCAACTGTATTTTGGTATTGATAAATGAAATGCTAATTGTGGTATGCTTTCCTTTTAAACTGCCTTTTCAATGACAGATTACTAAATTGTATTACCAAATACATAATACGCAGAGGATAGCAAGTACAGTTACCATTTATTTTAAAATTTATGTGGGTTATGAGAGCCAAGAATCTTTAGAATGTAATTTTATTATGGTTATCATACAAGAAATACATTAATCCTGTCATGCAGCCACACTTGTATGTAATCTTAATGATTTTCTTTTTCATTGATCAGTTTTGAAATCGGGGTGCACCTTCATTTATACAGCACAGGAAACAGGAATTGGAAAAACTGTGGAAAGATATTTAGTCCATTACCCCAGCTCAAGATGAGATTACATGTATTTAAATGGTTCTGTATATATGTATATCTAACATGTTCCTGAAAACTTCTACTCACATACCTAAATATTCTTTACTTCAGAAAGTTTTGCTAGTGTCCCACCATAAACCTTCCTTTGACAATTGTAGCCCACTACATTTTATGCTTTCCCTCTTCTTTCTCCAGATTATTCTTTCTCCAGATCAAACCAGCCCAGCTCTTACCCACTTGTTTACAGTAAGTTGTATTTTAGACAATTTCGATCATGTTTAATATTTTCTTCTGTCCTATTTTCAGTGGTCCACTCCTGTCTTGAAACATCATTTCCATAGTGGAGAAAATCAGGGGTACTCACACTGCATAGCTTTAGGCACCTAAGGTGGGAGATGGGCACTGGTGAGGCCGCACCTCGAGTACTGTGTGCAGTTTTGGGCCCCTCACTACAAGAAGGACATCGAGGTGCTGGAGAGTGTCCAGAAAAGGGCAACGAAGTTGGTGAAGGGTCTGGAGAACAAGTCTTATGAGGAGAGGTTGAGGGAGCTGGGGTTGTTTAGCCTGGAGAAGAGGAGGATGAGGGGAGACCTTATTGCTCTCTACATCTACCTGAAAGGAGGTTGTAGCGAGGTGGGTGTTGGTCTCTTCTCCCTAGTAACAAGAGATAGGATGAGAGGAAATGGCCTTAAGCTGCACCAGGGGAAATTTAGAGTGGACATTAGGAACAACTTCTTCACTGAAAGGGTTGTCAGGCATTGGAACAGGCTGCCCAGGGAAGTGTTTGAGTCTCCATCCCTGGAGGTGTTTAAAAGAAGGGTAGATGTGGTGCTTGAGGATATGGTTTAGTGGTGGACTTGGCAGTGATAGGTTAGTGGTTGGACTCGATGATCTTAAGGGTCTTTTCCAACCTTAATGATTCTATGATTCTATTTAATCAGCTGTGTCTGACAACCTCCCCCAGTGAGTGACCCACAGACAAGACTAATAGATGCTGTCACACCTAATTTAGGATATGTGAATACACTGAAAAACTCTAGTAGATAAAGCCTTACCAGTTTAACTATAAATAAAGCTTCATTTATGTGCATTACATGATTTATTCTGCTATTCATGTGTATCTCTGTGTGTGTATCCCTTCAGCAATTTCTAGTAATTATACATACATATAGTACACAGTAGTAGGATATAAAATGTTGTTGTTATGTATATTTATACATATAAACCTAAACTTTTTACTTGCTTCTGTGATATGCTGTTATTGACGCATATACTGTCGTGATCCATCGTAAACTTATTTCTGCAGCAGTAACACCTATTATGGTTTTCTTCATCTCAGATTTGGCTAGCTACCTACATCTGGCACTTCATTCTTATCCATAGTGAGTACCATTTAGACTGTCCTGGTATTAGGCAAAAAAAAAAAAAAAAAAAATCAATGTAATTTTCCAGCTTTTGTGGGTTTCTACTATACATCATCTGGACACCACCCTAAGATTTTTTCCCCCCTTTCACTGTTCAGAAACATCTCACAGTTTTTTTCTGGACACTAGTAAAAGTATCCATAGCCTTGAATTACAAGATAAATGTTCCTTCTGTTTCCCATACACAAGTGTTCTCTGTGAACAAACTGTACTCTTTGATATTAGGCTTTGATTTTATGCCAATTTACATGTATATGCACACACTAATATTTTCATTATAATTACTTACATATATATATATATATATAAAGTATATATACACACACTAATAATTCCGTTCCTTGATTCAGGTATTCATCATACTTCTTGCCATACTATTTGGACATCAAATATATTAAGAGAATGACTTTGTGCTTTTCTTCTATTTTTCTGTATTTTTTTGTCATTTATCCATTTGGTCAAGGTTGAACCCATGTATAGACTTACTTCTCCAGTCCTTACCAAAACTGCATTCAAGTCTTTCTCATCTGCTTAGCAAAAATGTAATGAAGATGCTTCATAAACTACTGATTGTATATTGAATCAATGCAATTTTTAAATCCATCCTGGTGCATCTTAATATTTAACATGTGATAGTTTTTCATCAGATCATTATGAAGTGAACTTCATAATGTAAGTTCCCAAGTAAACTAAAGCATACTGAAATACAGACAAAGTTCATATTAAACAAGGGTATAGATGAGACCATTTTTACTAATAAATTGGGGACACAAGGACTAAAACTTGAGGTACTTACAAAATATTAATAGGATTGGCTATCAAAAAATAGATAGATGTAAAATGAACAAATCACTATAAGAGTAAAATTTCCTCTTTACCTTTACATACAGGTCTATGATCACTCCATGCAGCAAAAACTTCAGCTATCCTCTGACAGGTGATACTTTTTGAACCTTGTAGCACATAATCTTCATCGCAGGAGAAGTGTACCGTTGCTCCCAAGCTAAAATCAAACAATGACATAAAAAGAAGAAGCATTTTTTTACAAATAGGTATCAGTCAATTTTTCCATTCTTTTAGGTATGATGGTCCTGACAAGCAATACAAACTTGTAATCCAGTAAATATGACTTTTTGCTCTTAGTAGTAAAAGGCTGCAGGCTATGTACTAACCTGACATTGCACAACATTCAGTCCTCTCTGGGCTTGCTTTGGCCAGAGCTGGTTTACCTCCTTTTAACAGTCATCTGGAGGTGAAGTGACTATTTTCTGACCTTACTTCTGACTTCGATATAGTAAAGGTTTGACAAACCTGGGCACTGTGTAACACATAGTAGCTGTTTATGTTAACTGAAGCTATGAAACAATGAGAAAGAGGTACAAGGAAATCACCTAGAAGAGGAGCCAAATGTCAGCTGCAAGACTGAGGAAGAAATCCCCACTATAAATGCTGTATTCCTCCCAGTGAAAATCTCAGGATACAGATGACTTGCTGTAAATGTGCCCCAACCCTGATTCTTGTTGAGGAAGTCTGGTCCTTTTGACTTTAGAACCAGAGGGGCATTGGAAGGGGGAGCACAATATCAGAGGAAAGGATTAGATATTAATAAGATCCTTGTATTTAAAAAATGATATATTATTATTAAGACTTTCCTGTATTAATTTGGACTTAGTAATAGTTGTTCTTTATGTTTTGATTAGTAGATTAACATTTTAATTAGGGTAGCAGTAAAGTCTTGGCTCCATGTAAGTGGTGTGTTTTCTCTTGTCAGTAACAAGATTCTGAATGTACAGCTACTAGACAATGAAAGTTAAAAGGTGAATATGAACATTTGCTCCTTTAACTGGTGTATGTTTCTCAAATTAATGGAAGAATATAAAAGAATTCTAAAAGCATCCTTCTAGGTATTTAGCTGTGATTGTTTATGAATTGATAATGCTGACTTCAAAAGATTTTGTACTTTTCCATATGGAGCTGACATTTGGTGTTGCAAACTTGGCACAGAACAAAACAGGAAATAAGCCCAGAAAAAGCTTGTTTTGTTTGTTTGGTTTGGTTGGTTATTTTATGTTTTTCTGAGGGGAAGTTTGGGGTTTTTCTTCAGTTTGGAAGAATTTTAAAAATCAGTACTTAAATGGGCATTATGAGATAAATGTTCTTCTCCTTTAATATAATTTCTGTTTCAAATCTTGATTACAGTTGAAAATAGTCAACTTATCAGGCCTTTCTCTGACATCAGATTCTTACATGTCATAATTTCAGCTTGCTGGTTTTAAAGGCTTGTCTGTCACAGTTGTAAAATATTTCTATAAACTGTGGACAACCTATAGTATCATAAAGACCTTCAGAGAGCACTTTTTACTTTATCAGTTGCTAAATGATTGCCATTTTGGTTTTTAATTAAAAGGTGGTGTTATTATTTATCCTAGTCGTTATATAAGACAGATGAGAAAGAATCATAAATCTGTGATTTAGTGTGTTACCTCATGCTTGTGCCAAAAATGAATGGCATTTGGGAAATAGCCTTCTTTTCCCCTCTAATTAAGAAGGAATAAAACAAAAAACTAAAGCAGAGATGTTATTGAAGAAATTCTGGCAAGAGTCAGGTAAACTAAAAATTAATGTTTGAAAATCTCATGTATGTTGACACTGCATTTTTTAGTGAAGTGTATTTTGTAAGTGGAATTTAGAGGAATATCATCACTTTTATCACCCTTATAGTGGGTACTGATAAAACTTTATGTTTTGGTATTAAAAACATGTGATGAAGGATATTTTGTAAGTGGAATTTGGAGGAGTATCATTGCTTTTATCACCCTTATAGTGGGTACTGATAAAACTTTATGTTTCAATATTAAAAAACATGTGATGAAACCTTGCAGAAAAAACTCATACAGAATTATTTACCAAACTCCACAATGATCGTGTAAAGATATTTGCATGCACTAGCATCTTACAATAAAAAAAATACAACAAAACAGAGTATTTTGAAAAGGCTTCCAAAAGGAAAACGTCATAAAAGTGGAAAAGCACAAATTCCTTTCCTTCATTATCCTTATTTTCATATAGCCTAATATTAACAAGTATTTCCTTTATATGTAATAGCTAACACAAATTACATGAACAATGGTATTCCCTATTCTAGGCACAGCTAATACTATGCACGTTAGTGAATGTAAAGCACTAGGGCACAAAGACCCATTCATAATCTAAGTATGAGGTTGATGATATTCTGTGAAAACAGAAGAGCAGTGCTTATTCATGGGGGAATAAGGGAAACGCTGACATAAAAGCAAACAGCATGGTAAATTATTTTTAATGACATTTGTCATTGTACTTTTGTTACAATTTCCCAATTATTTTGTCTATACATATCTGTACATATATATCTGTATATGAGGCTTTTAAAAATCAGTTTAGAAATCTGAATACCTCAAAACTCCATAAGGTTTGATATTCTCTGCTAATTGTTCTATAACTGACCAGAAGAAGACACCTTTCTCTTCTGGAGCCAGGGAAGCCTGAGGAATCACAGAGCGGCCCACCAGGTCCCAGCAGCTCTCGCGAGGGAGGCTGATGCAGCCTGGGCTTTGCCACGAGCAACCGCGGGAGATTTAAACAGCCCAGGAGGGCGAGTGACCAGGATGGGCAGCCAGGGCATGGCGCAGCAGTTTGTGCAGCAGTTTGCATAGGCAGGGCGAGCATGGAGGGTGCTGTATGCCACCTACAGCTTACAGCCTACAGCTCAGGGAAGGACTCTAGGTCTCTGCCAGGAAGGTAGACACTTGCTGCAGAGCTAAAACAAGTGTTCCCATGGTGAAAGCCCCAGAGAGGTCTGATGCATCCACCCAGATGGAACTGGTAAGGAAGGAGGCTTCGGTACAGGTGGTAGGTTGCAACAAGTGCCCTGCCCCTTCTTCTGGTGTTAAAGTAAGTACCTGCACAAGGCGTGCACAGGTTGATGATCTGCTGTGCCAGGTGGCTGAGTTGCAGGAGATAGTTAAAAGTCTGCATAGTATTAGTAGAACTGAGGCAGAGACAGATAGGCGGCCCCAGAACCATGCTTCCATAGCAGACACCACTGAGGAGGAGGAGGCACCTTGGACCCTGGTGACCCGCAAAAGAAGGGCTCTGCCTCAGCCCCTACCTCCCAGTATCACCACCAGCAACAGATTTGTAGCTTTAGCAGCTGCAGACACCCACAAGCAAGGTCCACAAGGTGCAACTGTACCAGCAGCACAGAGTGGATACCACAAAAACAAGAGAAGAGCACTCGTAGTGGGTGACTCTGTTAAAAGGCAGTGAGGCACCCATCTGCCAACCTGACAGGGAGTCACAAGAGGTTTGCTCCCTCCCGAGAGCTAAGATCCAAGACATCACTGGGAGGGTGCCACAACTTGTCAAAAGCACTGATTACTACCCTCTGCTACTCTTCCATGTGGGCACAAATGATGCTGCAAGCCAGGGTTGGGCCAGAACTAAGCAAGACTATAAAGCTCTGGGAAAGCACGTGAAAAATATTGGTGCCCAAGTTATCTCTTCCTCCATATTAGCTGTTGGAGAAAATGGGCACCTAGAAATAGGCAAATAATACAAATCAACTCCTGGTTACACGGCTGGTGTTGATGTGAGGGTTTTGACTTTTATGACAACGGGATGTTCTTCAGCAACCTTAGGCTGCTAGGGAGGGATGGAGTCCACCTGTAAGGAAGGGGCAAGGGAATCTTTGGCAGCAGGCTGTCAAACTTGGTGAGGAGGGCTTTAAACTGAGGAACTCTGGGGGAGGGGGACAAAATGGCAATGCTAATGCCATCACACACAATGGGGGAATAAGACAGGACAACCTGAGCAGTGATAAACATACTGTAGCAGCCTCATGCAATGGCAACCAGGAAACCAACCACCTCAAGGGTTTGCATGGCTACAGTGGGTCCTTGTACACCACTCCAGGGAAACCTGTGTGCTCAAGCACCTTTTTTAAATGCCTGTACTCCAATGCACGCAGCATGGGGAATAAACAGGAGGAACTAGAGATCTGTGTGTAGTCACAGGGCCATGATCTCACTGCAATCACAGAGACATGGTGGGATAGCTCGCATGAATGGAATGTGGTCATGCATGGCTACAGGCTTTTCAGGAAAGACAGACCAGCAAGGCGAGGTGGGGGAGTTGTTCTTTATGTGAGGGAGCAACTGGAATTCATCGATCTCTGCATTGGAGTGGAAGGAGAACAAGTTGAGAGCTTGTGGGTAAAAATTAAGGGACAGCCAAATATGGGTGACACTGTTGTGGGCGTTTGCTACAGGACACCTGATCAAGAAGAGGAAGTTGATGAAGCCTTCTACAGACAGCTGGAAGTAGCCTCACAATTGCAGGCCCTGGTCCTCATGGGGGACTTCAACCAGCCTGATATTTGCTGGAAAAGCAACATGACGAGCCATGCATGATCCAGAAGGCTCCAACAGAGCATCGAGGACAACTTTTTGATGCAAGTGGTGGAGGACCCAATGAGGAGAGATGTGCTGCTCAGCCTTATCCTAAAACAAGGAAGGTCTGGTTGAGGATGTGAGAGTTGGGGGTAGCCTTGGCTGCAGTGACCATGAAATGATTAAGTTTAGGATACTGCGAGGTAGAAGCAGGGCAATGAGTCAGGTTACAACCTTGGACTTCAAGAGGGCCAACTTTGGCCTCTTCAAAGACCTGCTAGGAGGAATCCCATGGGCTAGGGCTCTGGAAGGCAGAGGGGTCCAAGAGGGCTGGACAGTATTCAAGGACCACTTCCTCCGAGCCCAAGATCGGTGCATCCCTATGGGGAAGAATTCAGGCAGAGGAGCCAGGAGACCTGCATGGATGAGCAAAGAGCTTCTGGAGAAACTCAAGTGGAAGAAGGAGGTTCACAGTATATGGGAAAAGGGACTGGCCACTTGGCAGGAAGACAGGAATGTTGTCAGGGTATGCAGAGATGTGACAAGGAAGGCCAAGGCCCACTTGGATCTAAATCTGGCAAGGCATGTCAAAGATAACAAGAAGGGCTTATTCAAATACATCAGCAGTAAAAGGAAGACTGGGGATACAGTGGGCCCACTGCTGTACAAGAAAGGGGCCCTGGTAACACAAGATGCAGAGAAGGCAGAGTTACTGAATGCCTTCTTTACCTCAGTCTTTACTGTTAAGACTGGCCTTCAGGCATCGTAGCCCTTAGAGAAAGGAGGACAAACCTGAGGAAAGGAAGACTTACCATCAGTTGAGAAGGATTGGTTCAGAGATCACCTATGCAAACTGGATCCTCGCAAATCCGTGGACCCCGATGCAATTCACCTGTGAGTGCTGAGGGAGCTGATGGGTGTTCTTGCTGAGACACTCTCCATCGTCTTTGAAAGGTCATGGAGGACAGGAGAGGTGCCCAAGGACCGGAGGACAGCAAATGTCACTCCAACCTTCAAAAAGGGCAAGAAGGAGGACCTGGGGAACTATAGGCCAGTCAGCCTCACCTCCATCCCTGGAAAGGTAATGGAAGAGTTTGCTCTGGAAGTCATCTACAGGCATGCAGAAGAAAAGAAGGTTCTCAGAAATAATCAACATGGATTCACCAAAGGAAGATCATACTTGACCAACCTGATAGCCTTCAATGACCTGGAGGATGGGACAGAGTGTAACCTCAGCAAGTTTGCTGATGATACCAAGCTAGGAGGAGTGGCTGATACACCAGCAGGCTGTGCTGCCATCCAATGAGACCTGGACAGGCTGGAGAGCTGAGCTGAGGGGAACCTCATGAAATTCAACAAAAGCAAGTGCAAGTTCCTGCACCTGGGGAGGAACAACCCCATGCACCAGTACATGTTGAGGGCTGACCTACTGGAAAGTGGCTCTGTTGAGAAGGAACTTGGAGTGATGGTGGACAAGAAGTTGACCATGAGCCAGGACTGTGCCCTTGTGGCCAAGAAGGCCAATGGTATCCTGGGGTGCATAAAAAGTAGTGTGGCAGCAGAGCCAGAGAGGTTATCCTCCCTCTCTATTCTGCCCTTGTGAAGCCACATGTGGAGTACTGTGTCCATTTCTGGACAGTTTAAGAAGGACAGGGAACTCATTGAGCAAGTCCAGCACAGAGCTACCAAGATGACCAGGGGACTGGAACATCTCCCTTATGAGGAAAGGCTGAGAGACCTGGGTTTCTTCAGCCTGCAGAAGAGAAGACTGGGGGGGGATTCCATCAACACTTAAAAATATCTAAAGAGTGGGTGTCAGGCGGATGGGACTAGGCTGTTTTCAATAGTGCCCAGTGACAGGACAAGGGGCAATGGGCACAAGTTGGAACACAGGAAGTTCGACCTCAATATGAGAAAAAACTCCTTTCCTGTGCGGGTGCCAGAGCAGTGGCACAGGCTGCCCAGGGAGGCTGTGGAGTCTCCTTCCCTGGAGACATTCAAAACCCACCTGGATGCAGCCCTGTGCCCCCTGCTCTGGGTGGACAAGATGATCTCCAGAGGTCCCTTCCAACCCCCACCATTCTGTGATTTTGTCATTCTGTAATTCTGTGATTCTTTAATTAATTACCTGTGTACAAAAGGAATCATTTGGGTTTTTTCTTTTTCTATTTTGGTACATTTCCTTGAAAATATTTCCTCTTAATTTGGTGACTGGTAAATTACTATACTATCAATACTGAAGAGTGGCAGGGCATTTCATTCTAACTCAAACCTATCAAAATATCAGCTCATAAACTCATTGATTTCAAAGATTTCTGCCTTGATTTACATTTACATTCAAACAGGACCTGAATTAACTCTTTTTCTGGGATAATGCTCACTGTAAGTGCTTTTGTATTTTAGTTAAGATACAGGGTGACTTTTGTTTCATAACATGCTTTTTGTATCGAATATTAGCTACCAGATTTTAGCATCAGATCTTTGTTTAAAATTTTTCTTAATGTATAACCTCTCAGAGGATCTCAGAGGTTTTCGTAACCGCCTGTGCCTTGAAAAATTACTTTTTACATACACATGGCTTACAATACTTTGTTCATCCTGTGTATGCAGTCTTCTGGATATTTTAAGATTAAACATGGAGTAGCTCACCAAAAGTCCATGTCATAGAAACTATGTTATTGTTATCTGACCCTCCTCAGACAGATGCCATAGATCTCTATCCCATTTTCTAGCTTTTGCTATGTTACCTATTTTTTAAAAAATTAGTTTATATATCTCTCTAAACAAAGCCTCTGTACTGGCACAGTTCTTCATTTATCTAAATAAATTATTTAAGACTCCTTTATAACTCTTTAAAACTGGCACTTTTGCAGAGATTGGAAGAGGTGTGAGGGTATCACTCAATAGTGATAGGATATCACTATTGATTTGGCTGGGATCTTCAAATCTGGGTTTGATCCCACAAGGTATATTCTGCAGGGTTTGGCTTGTAAACAATGAGCCCTGTCTTTCTTGGACTGTAGATTCCATGAAAAAATAGAGGAAGATATTGTTGTTGACAGAATATCAGATAATTTGAGGACTGTGTTACAGGCCAAAGGGGGATTCTTGGTAGGATGAAGTTGATACCTATTGCATGTCCAGAGGAACTGAGGACGTATGGGAGGTCTGATCAAAGCCTGCTGGTATGTTAGAAGTACAGACTGTGGAGAGAGAAAAGCAGATCATGGAAGCTGTTTTGGGGGGACTTGTCCCTGGAGTAATCTACCTCTGAATCGTGGGCCAGTATTATTTTAGAGAAAGCTGGCAGAGTAGTCCAAAACAAAGTGTGGGAAATATTGACAGAAAAATAGTGTAGACAATTAAAGGCAGTTTGGTTGCCTGACTTACATTTTATCCAAACTTCTTACCAGATGAAACCCCTTAAAAGTTTGTGTAGACTATAGCTCTTTTGTAAATCTCAAGAGAACCGAAGCATGATATAGCTATGAAGTTGTTCATTATTATATTCAAAAAATAGTGCTCCATGTAACAGTGCTCAACATCAGCAAGGATTTTGATACCATCTCTTGCAGGAGTGTCTTTTAGGAGCTGACAAGATATGCACTCAGTGTATAGGTTCAAACTTGGCCTGGCAGCCATGTTCAAAGGGTAGGAATCAATGGCTTAATATTCAGCAGGTGGCCAGTAACAAGCTGAGTACGAGGAAGTCAATATGTGGCCTTATGCTGTTTAATATTTTCATCCTCAACATTGATGGTGAGACAGAATGGTCTCCTGGCAAATTTATAGGTCATACTAAACTAGGAAAAGTAGCTGACACACTGAATAGCAGAGTTTCAATCCAGCCAGTTGACAAAGTTGAGTACTGGGCCAACATAAATCTCATGAAACTCAACAAGTAGAGGTACAAATTTCTGCACTATTGATCATAATGTGTTCTCATTCTGAATAAAAGAAACTGTATAGTCAACTACATTAGAAGTTGTGGCAGCAAATCAAGTGAAATTTTTACTCAGCTGGTGAGGCTGTATCTGCAATATTAAGCCCAGTGTTTGGTGTCCCACTTCAAGGGAGCTACTGATAAAAACTCTAGAGCATTTGGAGGTTAGAGGCTTAAAGCACCTGACCTACAGTAAAAAGTTGAGGCAGCTAGGCTTAATTAGTCTGACAAAGAGGAAGCTAAGGTACTAATAGCAGACCATAACTACTTCAAGAACCATTACAAAGGTAATGAAGCCAAAATGTTCTTAATGTGACAGACTATATACAAGGGGCAGTTTAGGAGATTCAGGTTTTACATTACAAGAAACTTCTTCCATGAAAGGCAGGGGAGAACTGGAACAGCATAGGCAGCCTGTTGTAAAATCTCCATTCTTAGGAGTTTTCAGGATTTGCTACACAAAACCACAGCTGATCTGATTTAGTGTTGGCATTAGTCCTGCTTCAGGCAGGAGGTTGGAGTTGATGCCCTCTCAAGGACCCTTCCAATCAATATTTCTATGATTCACTCAAGCTGTTAAATTTATTTTGAACTCATATAAAGCTTTTGCATCTACAACATACTGTGCTAAAGCAGTTCATAGTTTCAAAAATGCATGCTTGACCTGTGTCTCTCAGTAACTTTATCTGCCAATTTCTATTTTTAGTAGGACAAAAGGTGATTGCCATTAGGTTTGCATTTTCAGGAAAATAACTCAAACTTTGGATGTATTTTCATTAGAAAAAATGTGTGAGTAAGATAATTATACAAATTTGAGAAAACACTTTAATCTCCTATCTCTTTTTGAAGTCTCTATCATCTGCCCCTAATTTGGGATCCCTCTTTAAAGAAAAGAAACTAAAATCAATAAGAAGGAGCCTAAAGGAAGCTATAGAATCTCTAAAGGATGCGAAAGAGCAGGTTTAAAATGTTGAACTTCATATGAAGTTTATACTGAATAGTATTGCTTTAGCACTTGGCTTACATGTAACAAAGTCATTTTAGAACCTTTTCCTCCATTGTTTGATATATTCTTTAAGTCATTATTGAACAAGAATCTATTATGCAAGAAATCAAGATGTCAAGCTCAGCTGTAACAATAAATTATATTATTCTGCATTTTGAATTAACATTTCTCTTGTAAATTTTGTGGTGGATAGGTAGACAGACTAGAAGAAGGAGATAATGCAGTTTGGATTTTTGCACTTATGTGCAGGAAAGACATCTGAATTTGTACACTGCAATACCATTCTTGTTTCTGTGGAATTAACTGAAAAGTCATGTATACATTAAAGCATATTAAAAAGTAATCTCCAAGATTCACATCTTTCTGTCATATTAACCTATTCTATCCACATCACCAACTGATAAAGTTTTTGCCATAGGGAAAAAAAAAGAAAACACAAAACCACACTGATAAACATCTAAATATCAGCTCTTAAAGTCTGTCTGTGTCTAAAAATTAAATTAATACTAGGATACATCTTAAAGCTAGTCTAAATAAATAATCAGTATTGCAGCACATGATATATTCTCCATCTGCCGTAAAAGAAACTAAAGCTAGATGTATGCTTTCAAGACTATGCACAGGGAATCAGATCTTTATAACCTAGCAACTTTCTACACAACACTGATCCATAATTTTTTATGTGCAAGCTACAGATAGAATCAACCGTAGTCTCTTTGAGCCACAGTAGGAGAGTTGAGCTAAGCCACAGTATCTGTCCCAAGTTATGAGCACACATAGGAACATTTTTGTAGATCAGTTAATACAGTACTTGGAAATATTACTGCAAGATGTTAGGGCCTCAAAATATAAAGTTAGAATATCTAAATCTTCAAAACTTCTGGTCAAGAAAAATCCTTACCATGTGCTGACAAAACTAAAGTGATGACTGAATTTCAGTTGCAGATTTATTCCCAACAATCTGGAGATGATTGGTAATTCTGCTTAAACAGTTCTTAAGGTGTCACCTTTTCCCACAAGGCTTGTACTGTCAGAGGCTTCTGCTTGACGAAGGAACCAATTAACTGCTGATAAATGAAACATAATACTACCCTTTAAACTAGCCTCACATCTCAGGATGCAAATCATCTGAGTTTTGCTCAATTTTCGGGATGTCTGGCTTGAAGTGTCAGAGTCTAAAAGCTCACCTTGCCTCTCTGCAGAGAAGGGTATGTGATTCAGAGGTGGTTTAAGGAAAATTAAGTGTGAAACTTCCAGTCAATCAATGTGGTTACTTTTCAAAGTCTTTTTTCCAAATAAATAACTATAAATTAATTTATAATATAAAATGAAAGAATAAATTATTGTTAGGTATACTGTAACACAAGTCATTGATATAATAAATTACCTTCAATATAAACTTCATATGTTTTCTTCTCTCAATAGAATCTATATTTTTAAGACCACACTAGGAACTTTGTGGCTGTCCAACAGCATTCACTACTTTGTTGTGATCCGACTTTGATCTGAGTCTCATCTTTAAATACCTAGTTGGACTACACTACAGGGGAAGAGGGATAGAGATAGGCTCATTCATTCATTTCATGAAGCCAGATGGTGGTCTTCATAATAAAATACTTGTCCAAGTATAATTGTTTGGTTATGTTTATTCCACTATAACCCATCAAAGAAGAAAAGCCTCCAAAACCCAACAAATAAAAAAAGGAATGAGATCATATGAAAACTTTTCCTTTCATCTGTTATGTCTTTCTTATATTTTCCATAATGGTGTTGATTCTAAAATTGGACACTCATGGAAAAGATGTATATTTTACTGTGTGACAGGTAACACAAAATAGGCTGTTGGAAATTCCAGCAGAATGAACAATAGTACATCTAAAATTTTAAGAAACTTCGAGGGAATGGAAGTTTTCTTTCTGAGGTATCTTTTTCAGTACAGGTAAAGCTGGCAGTTATTAGTAAGTCTTCTCGACTTTATTTCAACCTGCAAAGGCCTGTTATGCTCCAATAGGCATCTAACATCAGAAACAAAGCATTTAATAAGTAAAAATATAGCCATGGGGAATTTTCACATTAGAAAAAATATCCAAAAAGGTGAACATGGAGTGTCAGGTCCCAAAGAATGTCATGAAATGATGCAGCTTGTCTTAGAGCTTGCATTACAGGTTTTCTAAGTCTGTGTAAGAACCATGTAAGAACATATGAATCTGCTGAGAGAGCAGGTAGTGTTTATAATCAGGAGTGGAATCCAATGAAATGCTTCTAAACCTATACCTTCACATTTGAACAAAGCTAAAGAGAAATTACAAGATAATGCCTTTCTCTAAAATAGATTATATTGTACTGAAGTCAGCTTTTGATTGATATTGGTAAAGATTGATCTAAACCCTCCTTCAGAATACTGTATTTTAAAACAAAGGTATTGTAATTTGTGTTTTCACTTCCTTATCAGAGGAGGGAAAAAAGACAAGCTCAAGGTAAAGCTGTTTCCTATATTATAGAGAGAGTGACCTCAAGAAAGGGAAAGGAAAAGTGTGCTGTTTTTCTCTCTGTCAGGTACAAGACGACCTGGAAAAGATTTTGCATAGTACCATATTTTTTTAACTGAACATAAGACTTCTCTTTCGATGCCTTATTTATTTATTTTAAAGAATTAGTAGCACCCTTACTTTGGAAGTTTATGAAGCAATTGATCACCCATTATGAAAATGGCAAGAATTGAAATCAAGTTAATTTTAAAAGGAATTTTATTCAGTCTGCTGAAAATTTTTAGTTTTCTTTTGTTCCTTGTAAGACCTCTTTTTAATATATCAAGTGTTCAGCTTGAATAATGACGTATATATTTCTAACATTCAATACAAGAAATTTTTCATGTGTGTGTATATATGTCCTCCTACTATTTCCAAATACAATGTTTTTCATTCTAAAGAGAAGCTAACACAAAACTGGAGACACTCAATCTTTTGAAAGGAAACTAGTCCTTTCTGGGTTGTTTCTGAGAGCTACACTCAGAATAGAACTGCCTATTAAGGAGATGTTGCACTAGATGGGATTTATTTAGATAATATTTTCCAGACCAGATTGTTTTTATCTTGAAAGAAACAGAACCATGAAAATTCAAATATTTAGTGGAAAGGAATTAGTTTGAGAACAGCTTTCGAGCATGAATTTGAGGTGGCAATGAAGTCATTAAGAAGACTGTGCTTTCAGAAACTATTACTACTCTGCAACATAACCTCTTAGAGACATCAGTAAGCAAGTAGGCTGCCCTTAAAATCAGCAGGATTTTAGACAGTTCCTAGAATCTGCTTCCAACAGAAAGAGGATTGGTTAAGTACCAGTTTGTTGGGGTTTTGTGTTTTTTTTTTCATTTTTTTCTTACTTTGTAAAAAGGTTGGTACCATACTAATATCAAGAAGTGACCAAAATAAGGATCAATACAAATAAAAAAGAGTTAAGTTTGTTCTGAAAGCACTTTATTTGGTGGAAGGTGAAAAATACTTCCTCATCAAAATAAACATCCCTGCCTCCCAAAATTGCAATCCATAAGACCGAGAGCATACTAATGTATCTGTTACATCTTCTGTTTATTTTGTTTTGAACAAAATCTTACTAAACTTTTTTGTTCACAAAAATGTCATTAAACAGAACACACCTTTTCACTTTCCTTTTTTCACTTTCAGTGGATATCGTATGTGCAAACCATGTTCTTTCACTTATATACATTTGAAATGCCCTAGTTATTTATTCTTTTCCATTATGATGGGATTGGATTTGTCATTACATTTTACATGTAACATTAAATAGCACATTCATGGGAGTTGATAGAAAAGCTGGTCTTCCTTCACAGATAATTTGGGGATTTTTTTCAGAAAGAAAAAAAAATCACTGAGTTTAGTGAGAAATTAAGGGAAAAAAACTCCACTTTAAAAATATTGGTTTTTATACCTTCTATTCTATTGTTCAGTAATTTGAATACCTTCTCCTTTCATTTTCTCATAAATTTATTTGAAACAGGAAAGCTTGACAGTCACATCATGTTAAAGTATATTCTAATAGTTTGGCCTAAAAAGAAAGACAAGGTCATGATCATAATCATATCTCCTTTGAGGTAATGCCCCTCACATAGTTTAACTAGAATGATCTTGCAGGTAGGTCTTTCAGTGGTCACTTGCAGAAACAACACTACACAAAGGTTTGTAGAGCCTCTGTCAAAGGCTTTTGCTAGCAAGCCATATTTCTGAGGTTAGAATATGAAATACTGGTCTAAGTAACGTTTCTAGAAAGCAGGAGGATTAAGAAATGCAGTTCATTTGTTTTTATTTCTCTGAAAATATCAAGAAAACTTTTTTTTTTGTCAGGCAGTGTCAGAAATGACATTTCATATAAAATTAGTTATAAAGCTTTCTCTGATGCACACTGAACTATTCTTTTTTCAAAACTAGAAAAACAGAGAGACTAAAATAACTAAGTGAGAAATTATAATAACTGGCTGCCAGCTAGCACATTTACTTGGGATGTCATTGGCAATTCTATGTTATGCTCGATTACAGGGAGAAAAAGCAAAACAAAATACAAGAAGTTATGTAAAATAATGAAGTAACATAATTTTGTAAAATCTTTGCTCATGTCCCAGGTTACTCTAACACTTACTATCTTCAAATGTTAGGAAGTGTGCTGTGTGATATGTAAAATACATCTTTTGATCAAAACGGAATACAATAAACCAAATTAATTTTAAAAAAATCAGTCTCCCTCCTACTTATTTCTTCCTTTTCTCTTTTTTCACTTAGGTGTTTTCAAGGGATTTGTAAACATGATGATCATGTGAAATAAGCATATGGCATAAAACAAGAACATAGCTTTAGATTTATTCTTTTAAGAGTCTAAATTATGCCTATATATCAAATATATAACATGTACGTTTAATCTTTTTAGTATGTAATGACATTAATGTTCAACAACTAAAAAAGAAACAGTTTAGAAACTCAGATAGATAAGAGTTTAAGATTAATTCAAAACATTTTCAATAAGTTATTGTATATGTGTCTTTACTCATACAATGCATCAACCACTACTGTTACTGACAATAGGAGTCAAATGTTCACTGTGAAAAAAACATAAAATGTTTTGAGACACTATTGTGAACTGTTTTTTTGTTACAAGATAAGGAGTTTGAAAGAGAGATGAGAATGGAGGACAAAAGTAGGCTAATATTTGAGTCGAGGTTAAAAAAAAAAGATGGAATAGATCACTGGAAGCGTATAATTCTTTGGGGTTTTTTTGAGTCAAAAAAACCAGCAAGGAATGAAATATAAGAAATGTAAGAAATTGCTAGAAATGATGTACAACTTTCTGGTTCTGATTTTTTTTTTTTTAAATATATATACCAGGTAGTACCAATGTGTTATATATCAAAATTTATTTTTAAAAAAGTCTGCATTAAGAGGGCTAAACCACTCCTGGACTGCTAGGGAAATACACCTGCATGTATCAAAATTCTGGGTTCCTGAAAAACATACTGAACAATACCATATTCTTTATTAGATTCCAATGGATATTTCTATAACAGTATCTGAAACCTCTTCTGTGATGTTGTATCATTCTTTTTGTGTTGCGTTCAGTTTTGCTTTGTCCTTCACAAAAACCTCCAGAACCACATATATGCTCGATGTTTATAACTCTAATACAGTATTTACATAAGAATATTATTTTAACTTACCTTCAGTCCAATTTTTGTCAGATTAAGAGAGATATATGTTCTTTTCTTCTTTCCCAACTTGGTATTTTATCTTCTTTGCATACTAAGTACAGGCTACATTGCTCTACATAATTTTATACAGAATTTCATTTCATTTTTAGTTTTGAAAGAGTAGCTCAACAACAGCAATACTTTTTTAACATATACATTTTCCAAGTTCAGTATTAGGGAAATGATACAATGGTAGGGTTTATATTTTACCTAAAATCTGAGCCTATCCGTTTTCCATTTTCTGGTTCTCCAGGATCTGGACACAAATTGGATGCCTGTTTAATACCTCCCTCATTTACTGGAAAAAAAAAAAAAAGATAATACAGGTTTTAGGAAATACAGAGTTTTTAGGAAATACAAAGTTAAATAATTGTCAAATATTAAAAAGTACATTTTCTGCATTTTAGGTCCTTTAAAACAGATTTTCTACAGAATATGTTCACCCATATCTCCAGTTTCAGTACATAAATTTCTTCTCCCTATAATAAGCAAAGCATTTATTTTATGGTTTGGGTGCTTTGGGTTTGTTTTGGTGTTGTGTCCCATGTCCCCCATCTCCCACCCCCATCCCCCATCCCCCCACTAAAAAAAAAAACCCACACTTCTTTTATAAGTTGTACTTATCAGCTATTTTCTGTGCCTGTAACATTATTGACCCCATATGGAAATATTATTATTATTCTTTTACAAACATTAACATTCAAAGGAGTGTTCATCAAGTTTAGGGCTGTAAGATTTTACTCTGAACATAATTTAATAAATGTCATCTCCACTAAGAGCTGACCTTTTCTCCTTGAATTATAATAAAACTTCAATGCATAGGCTCATGCTGAGAGAATTGTCCTTAATCAGTATTGAAAATGCAGATATCCTCAAAATACGGTGATCTGAAGGTAAACTCAAAATGCCAGTTTTATTTGCATACGTTTATCTTACAATAAACTAAAATGTATCTTCAGAGCAGAGAGAAACTTCCTGTGAACATTTCGGTGTGTTTTTCCAGAAACATATATGTAGTGATCCAGCTCGTTTTCTTTTAAATGCATTATATACCTGCTCCTAATTTTTACAGCTTGAAAAACTGTGTCTTTCTTACAAAAATAATTTTAGGCCAAAATAGTTCTATTAATTTTGCATTTCATTTTTGAAGTTCATTGAACTAGGAGGTAGCAGTCCCCCCCCCAAAAAAAAAAAAAAGAAAAAGAAAAAAAAATTAGCAAAAGAGCTTGATCTGCTATTACTTGGCAGGTTCATGGCCCAATAGAAGAAATTTTTTTTTTTAAATAAAAGTTCACATGAAACCAAGATATTTATACTAAGCAGAAAGAGATATTCACCTTTATTCTTTCCTGAGGTATTATACCAATGGATTTGCAGTATTAGATTTTAACTTTCCTTTAATGAAAAACTTTGCATATAATTAGGCTAATCACATTATGTTGTAAATTTAATGTACCCAAGTAAAAATATGTAGTTTCTAACTACACTTCTAAAGGGTGTTCCTTAAATTTCAGCATTTAATGAAGGACAATAACATTCAGCATATTTAGGGGGTTTCCCTTCCTTGAAATTTGTCTTCTTATCCACCCAGGAAGGAAAGAATTGGTTTGGTACCTCTGAGGAAATCAAAGGCCAGACAAAAACATTGCAGAGGGTTAAAAGGAAAACGTCTCAGGTTAGCATGCTGCTCATAAAACCTATCAAGCTCAGCCCGTGTCAAATGGAACCACAGTATTTATCCTCCTCTGCCCCAAAAGATCTGTACCATGTCAAAGGTTGTTCTGGTAGCAAAGGCAATCTCTGTTCATCTGCATCTCTATGCTCAGAGGACTTTGGGACCAGGAGGGCTCTTCCTTAGAAAAGTAAGAAGTAATCTGTATTACCGGGTTTCAGTCTTTTCCTCCCCCAATACTTGTAGGTGTCATGAAAGCGTATTAGCTATAGAAACCCAGGTTCCTGCTAGTGTTGGAATATATGTCTCTGACAATTGCAATTCCATAAACTGAATTTCACAAGGCCATCTAGTAGGAACCTCTTGGATGAGCATTTAGAATGAACTCTCTCTTTGAAATATCTGGGTGCTTTTTATATAGTTCCAAAGCCTATACCAAGACATGAGAAATTCAGGATCAACATAAATAGCCCACATATATAGAATAGACCTTAAAACTATGGGTAGACAGATTTCACTGAGCATTTCAGGAAGCGAAAATATACTTGAGAATGAGTAAGGAAAAAGACACCTTCTAATTTTTGTGACTTTTCTGACATTAAGTGTGTGTTAAGACTATAACTAGAAACTTATTTATGATGCCCAATAATAATATTAAAGAAATTAAAATGAAATGGTGTCATTTTAGGGCTGCATCATATATTTACTTACACAGAAGAAATTTTTTTCTATTAAAATAATGAATTAAAAATACTACTTAAACAGAACTCTATTTATTGTAATTAATATTTTAATATTTCAAATAATTATTTTATTTTGGTACACTACATTTCCCCATACATGAATAGTTATATGATAAAGACTATTCTGCTTCATTTCAAAGCACAAGAACTGTTACATACTTCAACTTTTACAAAAAATGGACTCTTGAAAACTTGATTGGTTTTTCTGACATCTGTATAAAGTTCCATTCTTGAAATTATCTATGAAATTGATTTTAAATGATAATTTATTGATTTGTCAATATTCAGACATAAAAATATAAAGGCTTATGTTAAAGAAATTCAATGAAACTATTACAGTTACCAAATTATAGTAAGACAAATACCACAGTAAAAATTCAAAAGAAAAAGTTATAAGTAGAAATCATTAAACTGATTTCAGATTTAAATGGAAATCAGAAATGCATTTAAGCACAAATTTAAATCCATTCTGATTTCTGTTAAGTACTTTGTGAAAAATAAATACACATTTTATTATTTTTGTACTGGTGCTCCAGGCATAATGCCTTATTTTCAGTCTGATGAAATACAGCTCTATGTAGTTCCTCAGATATCTGTCGGTCGGTCTGTCTATCTATCTATCTATCTATCTATCTGGATGTGTTCATCTGTTTGTTTCACACCCCAGATAGTCATATGAGAATAAGCAATGAAAGGGTTTCCTGTAGTAAATTAAAGGTTCCTCTGGGGAAAGCTTTCATTCTTGGTCTAGTCATGAAACTGGGAGCAAGAAAGTCCAGAGTGCTAATCCATATTGAACTAGGTCCCCCAATGAATTTTTTTTTAATCGCAACACTTGCAAAATGAAGTTGATGCATACTTGTTCCAAAGTGTATCATCATATCAAATATTATCATTCTGTCTTTACTATGTGCAAATAACCTAAGCATTAGTATGAATATTATGTACCGGATACATTAAAAGAATAGGGAAAAGACATACATATTACAAATGCTAGATGATAATTTCTAAATACATTGTTAATACAAGGCATAAAGTAAAATAGGTATTCACTTATCCTTATCTTATTTGAATGATGGTCATCCTTTTCATTTAAAGGACCCTATCTGTCATTGCAATGCAAGCACAGATCCAGCTGAGGCCACACTAGGAATTTTATCTAAAGTCAACAGCTAAATACACAGGCTTCTCATGAACTACTGTGTCTTCAGTTTGCTCAGCTACCAAAGTGACTAGCTAACCAAATGCTGGGTTACAATGTAAAAGCTTAGTTATCTATTTATGACAAGATTATGATCACTAAAGGTATAAATCATCAAGGTTTTCACTTTCACTTATTATTGACTTATATAGGTAATCTACTCTGCATAACCAATACAAAAAGATACAGAAGTTTTCAGCATTACATAGAATGTCTTAACATATGAAATTATATAAAGACTTTCAAAAATATATTGATACATTTCATCATTAAACTTGTAACTGTTACCTATCACAAGTGTCTGGTAGTCACTATCAATATGCAATTCCTATTAATGTTTACATAGTGGAATACTTAATGATTTGTGCAAAATAAATTTGTATAAACCATTCTCATTTGTAATTATAAAAGCACAGATGGACCATCAGACAGAACTCAGTGATGCACCTTATAAACACTATTGTAATTATCTTACTGTTATTTCTTCTTGTATAACCACTCTACTTTCTAGTCACCCAATACGCATAAAAAGACTACTTGTTTTTAAATTTCTTGATATAAAGTTTTCAAAAAAACCAGAAATTCCTTACAGAACTATTTAGGTGATGCAGTTTTCAAAGTTGAATATGGCAATATGTTACATTAAAAAAAACTGAACAGAAGCGTGTTTTGTTTTATTTTTCTTACTTGGTAAACATTAAAGGGTCTTGCTGCTTGAAGACACCTTTTTATAAAAAAGTTGCATCTAATATGTTGACAGTTTAAAATCTAAAACTGAAAAATGCATTAAAAGTTATGCCAGTGTGCCCTGCTAAATCCTGGAAACTGAATCTATCACTGACATTTTAAACAAAAAATTAGTGCAGATATGTCCAACCTAAGGAGCTTTGAAAGCAAGTCCTTTCACTCCTGTGAAGAACAATTAAATATATAAACAGACATAGGCTAAGAAGTTAGTCCATCTTTGTTTTAACAAATTACTTCTAAATATTTAAAATGAAGTTCTAGTCCAAAATGGAATTCTATAAAAATGGCACATTCTTTGCAAAATATATCCTCTTTAATATACCTGTTTAATTTCTGTTAGAAAGTTGCCTGACTCCTCCTTATGAGTTAAGCAGGACTTGGTCCTGTAAGATGCTGAGCACTTTCAGTTTCTGTTTTCTGTAATTGAAATTGAAGGCACTAAACATCTCCAGAATTTTTAAAACCACAGTTAGTTAATCAGTTCAGAAGGTCAATGTTAATGAAGAGAAAAAAATTCAGAAAGTTACCTCATGTGTGTCACTTGAAAAAAATATGTGGTTGCACATCTGTAAATGAGGATAGGCTTTGGTTTGTATAGCCTTTTGCTGCTAGGACTAATTTTCAATCAAAATAATTTCTCCTGTTCACAACTAAGTTTTCAGCTGACACCTAGGAGGCTGAATATTTGTTTCTTTGTTAATACTGCAAATTTATTGCAAAATTACTGACAAAATAACATGTCATTCTACAATGCCAGATTTATAGAAAGCCTGCATTCAGAGTAGAACCATATTTAAAAATTCACCATGCAGACTGGAGAATCAGATATAAATCAGTTATACTATCAGAAATACATAAACAATTTTGAAAACACACAAACAACACAGACAGCACAAACTTCACTCTTGTACTAGAAAAAAGTAACAAAGAAGGAGTACACTCACAGATAGAAAACTTGTTGCTGTTGTCTTTCCCTGGAAACAATTTAAATCCTCTAGATTTAAAATCTATGGCCTTTTTCACTAGTTAAAAAAAAAAAAACAAAACATGTATCAGGCAATACAGTCTAAAAATATTTCATTTCATTTGACAAATTTTATAATGGAAGTATACGCAAATTAGAGTACCAGCTACCTAACAAGCTCATATTGTGTACCTTTGGTGGAAAACAATTTACAAAAACAAGTACTGAGACCAATTTTTGCACCTGACAAAATAAAGAAGTAAGATTTGTAATTTTATTTTTTTACCTGTATAACCAAGAAGAAAAATTATGATCGAAAGTGTTTATTTCCATGCACCATATAGTTGTGTAAAACATTGTCACACATTTATGGAACCTGGAAAATTAAAGGAATGATAGGTATGTTTTCTCTAAAAGAGTTGAACAGTTGAATCTTATCTGGTGTTTCTTCTGTATTAAGAAACAGTAGAACGGTAATCCTTATCCCCCGCTCCCTCCATTTAAAAAAAAAAAGGAAAAAGAAAGAGAAAATAATACAGAATACTATCACATCTGCCAGCTGAAAAGTCAGCAACCTTTTTAAAAAAATCCTATGTAATTCTTTAAACATCTGATTTTTTTGTGTGAAATTTTAATTCAATTATTCTTCCCAGTGATAGAGAATTTAAAAGGAAAAAGAGAGTCATCCATGTCATGCTGCTGAAAGCTCACTGAAATCCAATATATATGCTCAGATCTGAATTCCACAGGCATCCAAGCAATACAGGACATATATTAATCCATGTATATTCTGAACAGTTTTAATCATCAGTAGAAATGCCAATATTTTTTGTCAACATATTTTGCCTGTTACTTCAGATTTTAAAATTTACGTTAGAAGTCAGTACTACATTTGGGAAAAAGACAAAACAGAGGCAACAGCTAAAAAATTACAATGTTTTAGGAGACAAAATGCCCTTGTAAAAGTAACACATCGGAATACGTTCTCAAGATCTATAGGCACTGAGATTACCTCTCAGTTCTGAAAGTATCTCCACTAGTTGTTTTCAAAATCTACCTTAGCTATGTTCCTAGCTTTAGTATGGAAGAATAATTTTTATTCAGGAAATACTGAGATTTTATTATCTTTGTTAAGATTACACAGAAAAAACAGAATATTTTGATGATAGATAAACCATGGCATTATTAAATTAAGCGTACCAGGCTACTTTTCTGTTTTAGCTACAGAGATTTGGATACAAAAAAAATATGAAACACAGTCTACTACTGTTCTGCTGTTAGTTCTGCATCTAGTTATCTTTCTAGCTTGAAAACTGTTATCTGTAAAAAGTGTGACGTGGAACACAGTTGGGTCCCACCTCACCCTAAACACACTACTGTAAAAACCCTTATTTTGGGCTGGCTTTGTGATAAAGTCAGCTAATCCAGGCAAACCATATGGCCTCAACATACCTCTGAAACAAAATAACTAATAAAAGGAGAGTAAAACAAAAACTTAATAGATATCAAAAAGCAAGAGAGAATAAAGAAAAAAATAGCACAAGTACTTTTTTCTTTAGCCATTAAACTAAGTGCCTCTTTTCTCCAATACACTACCAGTGAACAGTGAACCATACATAAAAACGGACTTAATTTTAGGTACATTATACTCAAGTGACTTTATATATAGATAATAGTAGATATTACTACTATTATAGATAGCTACTAGTATATTATATAGAAATATTTTAAAACTGTGGAAATAGATATTGTATGTTGGCTACAAGCAAATACTGCTGATGAAGACAGCAGAGAATAAAGGACCTAGGTCTAAGAGAAGCTAAACCAAGAAGATAAACAGTATATCATCAAAGAATTTTTCAGCACCTGTTAACTTCTTATACAAAATCAATGAATTGTCAAAGAAACCCTTACATGAGGCATAAATAGCAAAGTAGCAAAATTCTATTGTTATTAAATGAAAGTTACGATTACCACGCACAAGAGCAGAACAAGATTCAGGAGAAAATTGCATACCACTAAGAAAGACAATTTATAGGATAGGTATGGGACATGATGATAAATATTTTTACACTTCTGATGGAAGAGACCATACCATAGAGGCTTATATCTCAAGAGGTAAAATGTAGATTTTCTTGTGTATCATCATAAGGTAAGCTATAAACATTTTTAGTAGTTCTGGGAAATATGTTATTTGCAGGAGCATAATGTATCCATTGCAAAAAAATGATATATCTTTTAATGTTTTTTTTTTAAATCCTTAATACCAGAAGTTTCCCCTGCAAATTAATTGGAGTCCATAAGCAATTCTGTCCTCAGTGGAAGTCATTGACACAAGAACTCTACCTTCACACAGTAGAGTCATAATGGAATAACAGTTACGTTCTCTCATTGTGTGAGATTTCCAAGATGCTATTTCTACATAAATATGAATGTAGGAGTATAGCTGTAAGCTTCCTTTGGCCTTCTCTGAGTATCACTGTAAAATAACTCCTCATGAATCAGAAGATAGGCCTAGCCATACTTCCAACACATATATAAAATGGGAGTAGGCTTGAATACATGATCTCAGCTTCTGGGATGGATTTAAATACTTGCATTAGGAAGATGTTTGTCCATTATTTTCGGAAATCATCATAACAACACATTAAAGAATGAAGGAAGATTTGGTTAGTTTTTTTTTTTGTTTCTACTCATTCTCAAACACCTGAATGGCACATCCATAGTTTATGTACACAAGAAACAGAGTTCACAAGATCTAAGGTGGAACCAAAAACAGTTACTAGAGTGTCTTGATAAGCACATTATTTAGAACAATTAGAGATTCTTATAACTATTTGCATCATTCTCGGAAGGCTATTAAATACTACTAGGAAAGAAAGCAACTTGAGATCTCTGAAACATCTTTACAAGAGAAGAATTTTACTTTTAACTGTGTTTTGTATGATGACTTATTGAACAACACTTTCTGAATACACTGTGAAGGAGTAGTAATAGAAATGTACTTGGTCCAAACATGCCATCACTGAACTATGTGTCAGGCTGCATATGCATGTTCATACATAAAACCAACTCCACCATCACCAAAAAATCCCATACCCAAAACATAATAAATACATTCTTTAATACTTAGTAAGCTAGGCATTATTTTGCACATGTCAATGTGGAAACCAGTGGGGAAAATGATAATTGTACTAAAAGAGTTTTAGCATCCTGAAAGCGACACAAGACATAAATTTCAGGATGGAAAACTTGTTTGTACAATAAGGAAGCATCAGGGTATATAGCCATGTGAAGGATATCTGTTTAAAACACTGGCAACTCACAAATTCATGTCTTTAGTTATGCAGCAGCATTTAGGTAAATAAACTGTCCAGCTTGTATCGTCTATGTTTTGTAAACTTTTAAACCAAGTATAAAGTACATTGAAACTGCTGACAACTAACACCACCACTCTAGGCAAAACAGGCACTCAGGTTGCATTGCTACAGCTATACAGAATATTAACCATACATACTTGGGCCTCTTCTAACTTATATACTCTTTCCTTGGGTCTAGCTCAAAGTGGTTCAGACACTGAAACAGTCCCTCCCCTCTACTGAACCTTTCTTACATTATGTTCGCTACCACTCAGCTAATTTTTAAAGCAGTGTATAATTGCACTAAGGATAAATTGTTTTTTATACTCTAACTACAATATATTTGATTTATACAAATATATTGAGGTCAAAATAAGAAACCTTGAACTAGTGAGGGAAAATAATGACACAACACGTCAGAAGACAAATATCAGTTATAGAAGAAAACGTGTAAGATAATGAAGAACACAACTGCAGGAACTGCAAGAAAAATAAATAGAAGACACAAGTTAGGAGAATAAAATTGACAGGCAAGTATAAGGAGTAATAATTCAATTAAAACATTAAACAAATCTTTTAAAATCAGCATGACTGATTTTCCCTTTCTTTCTTCTAGTCACACTGGACTTTACTGGATGAAAACTGACCTCCTTTCCTATGACTTTTCTGAAGTGGGAGGATGTCAACAAACTTACATCATTATTATCAGCTTTTCTCTAATAAAAATCTTTAAATTAACAAACCATGGATTACAGAGTTCATCCACCAAACAGAACATACCTATGTGACTTGTTCCACATATTAAACAGTTATTTCCAAAAGTGATTAAATGCTTGAGTGCTAAATTACATCTATGTTATCCTAATAAATATTTTTTGGAACTGAGTAGATATGGTTAACATTTTGCAAATGCTTGGTGATATTTCTGCTGTTTAGGCAGAGAGTAGAAGTTCAGAGTAGTGGAATGTGTTGTAATCTAAAGTTCTCTTGAAAATAAATGAGATTTAAGATCCTAAGAAAAGAATTGAGTCAATTTTTGAATGGCTACAGATGACTAGTGTCATCCATTAAGATTTCCTGGTACTATTTGAGTTTTAGTTCAATAAGGAATTTTTTTCTCCAACCTTTATATCTCTGTTTCAGAATTTTTTTTTCTATATTTCATTTATGAATTATGAATTGTACCAGTGGTCTTGTTACATTGCTTGCACCTTGTACTCATTTGTGTCTAGAGTACAGATGTCTTATATTAGAAATTCCTTTGGGACAGATATTGTCTTAGAATACAGGACTTCTTAATGGTATACTAAAATCAATTAAATCTTAAAAAGAATTTCAATCTTTTCCTCTTTGTTACTCTCTTGGTGTATATAGTTTTTTCCTCTTTGTGACTTTCTTGGTACATATAGTTATATACCTGCCAACACTCTAAATATCCTTTGTAAATATTCAGTTCATTGGAAAAAAAGCACATTATTTCCTCATCTTTCAGTATAAGAAATTAAAGCACTGTTCAGTTGCCTTCACTGATCATGATTCCTGAATATAAAGATCTAGCCAAACTTTATAGTTCTTCCTTGAAAAAGAAAGAAAAGATGGCTACTATAAATTGTTTATACTCAGTTTGTCTTATATGACAGGAGTTCTTATTTATTTCTGGAGCAGAGGTCCAGGTTCATCTCAATGAAGATCAAAGTTCCAGTGACTTGATCAGAGGTACTTCATTATCAATCCACTTTGTACTCCTTCAGCAGAATTAAGGAGTCTTTAAAAATATTTTACACTCACTTTGTAAAATAATTTAAACTCACTTTGTGGTCCTTCCTCCAGTAGTGTAATATCATGTCAGCAAAAGTGACAATCAGACTTGAATATGTTTAGCACTGATAGATCAAGGATTCTTCCCAATTACACAAGAGAATAGAAATCTCTGCTGTATCAACTTCATCATCTTTCATGTTTATTTTATTCTTTCTTATGATTTATTTAGAAATCCTTGTGCTACTTGTTCTCTATTGCCACTGACACCAGAAGTAAGATTCCCATTATTCGCAGGGGTATTTAAATAGGATGCATGTGCACTGTCATATTAAAATTAACATGAATAGAATAGAATAGAATAGAATAGAATAGAATAGAATAGAATAGAATAGAATAGAATAGAATAGAATAGAATAGAATAGAATAGAATAGAATAGAATAGAATATTTTCAGTTGGAAGGGACCTACAACAATTATCTAGTCCAACTGCCCAACTTCTTCAGGGCTGACCAAAAGTTAATGCATATTATTAAGGGCATTGTTATTAGCATTTGGACATGTACTCTTAGCATATCTTTAAACAGTATGCTATAAAAACACTTACAAGAAAAAGTTCTAAAATATCTCTCATGATGTTTTCATATACTAAAATAAAAATTCAACAGCGTTAAGAAAGAAAAGATGTAGTTGATATGAATTATAAAACAACTCAATAGCACTAACAGCTTAACTAAACTCTGAATTCTTTGTGTATGGAATACAGACAGTAAAAAAAGAACAAAAATGCCAGATTATCCTCTACTAATGTAGTTATGATCAAGTTAACAGTACTTAAATACTTAAACAGAATAGAAACAAGGGGGAAAAAAAAATCACATTTAATTTCCTTCCTGGTTTCACATCTGAAGAAGACAATAATACTAGAAACTGTGGTTGTAATATCCACATGAATTGCCACTGAATGCTCATAATTCGAAGCTTCCAGATTTAACTGAATGAAAGTGGCTAGGGACCTCCTTTGTCCCCCCCTACTTCTGTGTAGAGGAAGAGATACTCTTTCCTGAGTTTGGGCGCTTGGTTTCATTAGAACTCAGAACCCAAAAGATGATATGTTTCTTTTCCAGCTATCCTATCTAAATATATTTTTCAATAGCCTATCAAGCTCTATCTTGAAAATAAGCTTTTCACCCTTCATCTACTCCCTCCTTCTACCAGAAGACTTCATTGTTCCAATAACAAAAACTCTTCTCACACTTCTCCCTAATCTATATATTATAGACTCATTTGTCCTTATTTAAGTTCTCCACATACAGGCATTTATGTCCTGAAACATTTATCCTTTTATCCTGTCTTACATTTCCTTTTGTAAGGTGGGATGATCAGAACAATGTAACATCCTTATAGTTTTTTTATTCCTCTGATTCAGCCTGAATTCTTTTTGAGGACCTATAATCTTGCACAGTATTCCTCATGAGATCTCACTGCTCCCTTATAAAATGATACTTGTACTTCCCTACCCCTAATGGAAGTATTTCACCAAATGTATCTAGGGTTCTTTTTTCCTCTCTTGAATAGTCAGAACACAAAGTCTTCTACCCTTCTGTGATTTCCAACTAATAAGCTTAGAGAAAAAATTATTCAGCCAGTCTTTGACGCAACCTACAATTATTATTGTTGAAGTTCAGATAGTAAGTGTGGTAGACTAATTTACACCTAGCAGCTTAATTTTACGTAGATAGAGACCTCTAGTTTTCTCTATACATACCCTTAAAAAAATATCCATTTAGGAAACAAAATAGTATCATTATTGATTACTCACTCCAAAAGATCTTATTTACAGAACAATCGTATAGAAGCCAATACTACAAACCTTATTCTACAGTTATCATCTTGCATCAATGCTAATGTGTCATAAACTAGCACTATTCTGATCTCACTAGCAACATTATCAAAAAATCCTACAGTGAAGGCTACAGGTACAGTACATTTTTACCATTTTAAATATATACATATATGTTATAGTAAGTTTTGGTAAATTGTATTTACTATATTAAATTTTATCTTTGCAGGTATTAATTTGCATATATTTAGGAGCATCATTCTTAAATTATAATAAAGAGCACAGGATAAATATATATTTCCAAAGTAAAAAATAATTTTTAATATTTATTAGAGAAAGAAATAGAAAAGGAATTTACGTAAGCTTCTTAAGTAGCTCTTCTATATAGTTGCATAATAATTTAATAAACAAGGCAAGACAAGTAGTTTTTATACTTATGTGCATATTTCATTGTCAAATTGGGGCTAAAATACTTCAGTAGAAACCTACAGGAAAATCCATAGAAACACCTGTGGAATAACTCCCCAGAGTGGAAATTTCTTCAAGTCAGTTAACAATAGTCTCACATTCACAAACACTCCTTCAAAATAAGTCCATGTCTTTGTAATGAGGAATACTTTATGGAAGACAATTACAGGTTATTTAATAAGGGTTAATTTGATATGCTTTCATGGCTATTAAAAGTATACTATCAAATATTGGTGTTTGCCAATCAAAAATGGTAATTTTTCACTCACTATATGAATCCCCACTCTTAACAGCATACCCATGTATACTGTTCTGTGGGTATGACACAATAAAAAATATTTAAAAGATGTTGTATAAAGAATGCTAGCAAAATCAAGACTTTAAATGTGGCATGTGGGAATAAACTGCACACAGAACTAGGTACGGGCTTTCTTCTCCAGTAGGGTCTATACAAGACTGACTTCCCCTGTATGAGGGCTGTGGTACCTTTTAGTACCTATGGTACTACTTTAATATGTGACAAATAAGAACCATAACATTATTTTAGCAGTATCTTGGTCTCTAATTTATCTTTTTTTTTCTATATTGTACAGTTTAGCACTTTAATATGACAGAGTAATTCAGAAGTACGTGCCTGACCTATATCTTATATTAAAGGATAGGTCAGATAAGAAAAGAACAGTGAGAAAACAGTGGAGAGGGCATTGTAGTGCAATGATTACAAACAAGAGAAGGAAGAGACTGTATTTATATCACCGTTACTGCCAAATTGAACTGTCAGATTAGTACTCTTTCACATCTTTAAATTAGAAGAGATTATTACAGGCACTGAGATACTCTCTTATAACTGAAAATAAGCCTGCTTTTTCCAGTTGATCAAAGATGTTCTGAAGTGACACATAGCCACAAAACCAGAACAAACCAAACTCTACTCATTAATTTATACTAGCTGATAACCATGAAAGTACTTCAGTTTTGTACTGAAATTAATACAAATGAAACATAAATTCTTTCTGGTTTATATGCAAACAAAATACAGTGCTTATTTGTCAGTTATCGTACTTCAATTACATTTTAAAATTTGCAGAACTTTGGTCTGCTGTTTCAATAGATGCTAGTAAATGAAGCTGCAACAACTTATACTAGGTGATTATTGGAACCAATAGGACAACAGATTCCAATCTAAAGTTGTCTTTACAAAATATCAGCCATATAATGAGACTTCTACAAATTGCTTGTGTTATAAAAGATGTTTCTCCTCCATCTATTTGTGTTTATAAATTCTTCATGCACAACAGATTAACATGAAACAATGGATTAACACACAATAAAAATAAAAAATATATAATAAATAGTATTTAACAACGTTAACCTGCAAATTTATGCTGCTCTTTCCCTGAACTTGTGTATGTGTAAAATCATACCACATGCAATTTGTTTCTGAATATCTATGCTGGTTAAATTAAGATATTCCGGCATTACTGTTTCTCAGCCTCATGTTTCAGATATAATCATTTACCTTTTAACACAATAAATAATTCTTTCTTTATACTCCAAATGTTGTTCATTATTAGTACTTTAGCATGTGGATTACATCTTTTGAATATAGGAACACATCAAATCTTTAGATTTACTACTTTAATACTTGTAACTGAATTCCCTAGTGTTCTAAACTTTGCTGCATTTATTGATTTCATGTCTGATAGAATAAAAATGTACAGATGTTTTTCAAAGCCAAAATTTTGCTGAAGATTTAAGCAGAAGGAAGATGATTACAACTGTAACACTGATTAGGTTAGAAGAAAGCAGCTATTTATAAAGTACATTTTTAAACTATAGTTGATTATGTCTAAACACATATGCAGAACTAATATTTTAATTTCAATTCTCTAAACTTCCATCAGATCTCACTTACACTAGGCTTGATAGTGAAATATAATATAAGTGGCATCAAAAGAAAATTCTGTATCTTTCCCTTTTTCCTTTTTATGGAACAAATTAATTTAAATTACTATGACAATATTATTTTTAATTTCATTTTTCCATCTGCCTGCCCCACTAGAACTCAATTTTAAGCAGATTTAATGCCTTTCTCATTTGGTTCAATTATGCTTCCTGAATGGTTGCCTGACCATTCACTTTCAATTTTTACAAAATAGTTTTCCGTAACCACATGGGCACAAGTAAAATAATGTCCAATACCTCTATGAGTAACAACTGCAAGTTCTTTAGTTCTTTCTATCTGCTCAGCATTTCTTGGTCGTCTTCTTGTGCTTTGTAAATTTGCTTGATGAAGGGAGAGTGCTTCCTTGGAAGTGGCCGACTCCAGAATTGATTTTCTTATATTCATAGCTTGCACTTGTTGCTCTTCAGAAGGTTGTCTATAGGTGGTCACTGCACTGGATACAGCAACATCAGCAGATGTGCTAGCAACAGTAATAGCACCAGTAGTGGCCGCAATACGCTCCTCTAACTCACCAGTGGAGGCAGTTTTGATCAAAGTGGAAGAACCTGTGGGACACACAGTAGCACTGGATGCTAACTTTTTCTTTTGAATTGTGTTTTTCTGATCAACCTAAGAGATTAAATTTCCCTCTGTATAACATAGTAAAGACAACTGACATGAAAAGAGGAACATCAATATGCTTTATTTAAAAATTTGAAGCAATCAGAACATTTTTAATGCTAGTAAACATTTTGTAATTTTAACGATATTACACGTTTGGTTTTAAATATTCTCAAAAACTTATAGTATAAACTTTTGAACCAGTCAGAATCACAGAACATAATTTCCACCCCTGCAAATTCAGTCCTGAAATCAGCACGGTTAGAGCAATATATACAGCCGTATCATTAAAAGGGACCCCACATATAGAAAAGTGGTAACTGCCCTATTGCGGACTGAAACAGCAGGATAGTAACCTAGGTAGCAGGCAAAGCTTCCATACTTCAAATGCTAATAAGGCTGCCAAACACAGTCACACATTTGATTCTTTTCATCAAAGCTTGACAGCTTCCAAAGCTCATTTAGACTTGATACAAGGCCAAGGGTAGATGGATAGGTAAAAGGTACACATTTAAACAAAACATCTAAACATAATTACCTATACCTGATATTGGACAAAGGCTGCACCTGTAATTCTCGTTTTGCTTTCTGATCCCTGTAACAGGCCAGACCATTTTATTTAAAAAAACCCACCCACAAGATGTGATGAGTTTAAAAATTGTCTGTGCACTACATGTGAAAATAGTGTTAACAATTCTAACATCTAATAGATAGAACACATAACTCATGTGGGAATTTTAAATATTTTATTAACCTTTTACTCTTTCCCCATTCCCCCAATTTGGCTGCAAATATTTGGAAGCCAAATCTCTCACCTGTGAGCATTTAGAACATCTAACACAGTAGCAACTCCATCTTAAATGAAACAAATAAATGACTGAGCAATGTGTAAAAAAATTCATAATAATAAATTAACATAAACAAAGTTAATGTAGCATGAACTATACTATGTTATAATAGTATCTTTAAAACATGGCTTTTTTATTCCATAATAATGATTAACGTGCTCTTGAACGGTCATTCAAACAATAATATTCCACACCTCTTTTTATTTCTGAGTTGTCCACTCACATAAACTTTGAGAATTGGCTTTTAAGTGTAGTGGGTGATGGCAGGATGGAAACAAACCAGAGTTTTTGCACTGTTAGAAGAACTTAAATGCTAGAAAATGCAAATAAAACTCCCAGAGGAAATGAGCAGTATATAGCACCTTTCATGCACAAGGTACAGGAAATCTCTTGACAGAATTATCGAATATGCTGTATAAATGAAAGGAACAGATCCTAATGTCAAAAATAATCAGTCTTGCTAGTAAACTCTCTTTTAGGTTGAAAATATTTTCTTTTGCTATACTATTAAAAAATATTACTGTAACAGAATACTTAAGCATTACACAGACAACTAATAAGGCTGCTGGGGGTACATGTTATTTTTGCTATCTTACATTTCATATCTTAATATATGTTCTGCAGTACAGTACTTCTAAATCATACAGTGGCGGTTCCCCCTGCAAAACTAAACAATCTTGAAAGCACCAGGTAAGACTCCAGATTTATGTGTCATAGATGGAATAAAAAACTACTCACTGTCCTGTGATGGCAGTCATAAGTAACTAAAATAGACCTAGACATGTTTTATTCTTTATTTCAGAATAAAAGAAGGTAAGTGTCACAGCAATCAGTAATATCAAAAGACTAGTCTAGTTATGATTCAGGATACAATAAATTTTGACAGACTGGTATCAAGATTAAAACACAGAAAAAAACAAGTGTATGGTCAAGAGATATTTTGGAATGGATAATGTTGATTAAAACAAAGAAAACTTATTGCATGTTACATAACCACTACTATTAAAGCAAAATCTATGTGGACGCATCTTTATCATGCAAGCAAATGTACAAGAACAGGCAGTCCCCTGCTCCAATATCAAACTCAAAGCAAAATTTTATTCAGAATCTTAGTCAAATGGCAAGTTATGTCCTAGTGCTTTAAAGAGGTACAACATTTTAAATGAAACAAAGTTGAGAAAGTTCATGTCAAAAGAAAAAAGCAAGAAAAATTATGATTACTTAAAGCTTCAAAGCTTATACATTGAAAAGTACTGTACTTTGATACAAAGGCATCTTTCAAGGAAAACTCCTAACTTGTTAGGGTTCCACATCCACTTATGTTGCAGAGAAGAACTCATATAGAAGATCGGTAAAAGGTAAACAGCGTGGTGTCATTTACATGGAAGATTTTAAGAAAAGTTAATGATATATATAAACTATATAAGCTACTAGATAGAACAGATGCATTCATGTTTGCCTAAATATAATTTGTAATCTATAAAAGCATGAACTTTAATGTCTTAATAGTCTATGAAAAGAAGTTTAGACCAATTGAAACACCTATGATGCATGGGCAATGTAACACAGTCTCCACTCCAGTCATCTGCAGCCAAATCTGACGTTGAAGTTTGGCAAAGAGTTTATTTTAAAAATTCCAGTTTTCTCTATGATACAACCCACACACACATATGATTTTCCCTTAATATTCTGGTTGTTTTTTTTTTAAAAAAAGCAAACTCACAATAAAAATGGAAGAAAGGAAGACTGATTTCTTTTTTTTAGATAAAGTTTAAATCGACAATTTTCAGTCAGCTGAAGTAAACTCAGAGGTAGGCCATCACTTTGAATGCACAATCGGCAAATGAGAAAATCTGAGGCTTGAGGAACTGCCAGGCTGCACCATGGGAGGAAGCAATAAGGATGTGGATGCAAGAAAGAGTAACTGTTGCTTTGAACATGGGTTCACAAAGAAAGGAAAACTGACCAGCCCAGACTAAAGCAGTCTAAGACCTACTGGATTGGACAAACGTTTCTCTAAGTGAGTTCCTGTGGATGGAGAACAGATTAAAATCAGTAAAACTGAGGACCTTTCATGTGTCAAATTAGACTGCTTAGGTGAGGAAAGATTTGAAGTGGTATTTGCACATAAAAATTTGCAACTATATAGAATTGGAAGGAGATCAAGCTGATGATCTACAGAGCAATTCAGTTCAGAAAACTAGTCTGAATAAACCATTACTTCAAAAGTGTTGTAGCTGCTAAAACTTTGGGTAATGCAAACATATGGAAGACCCATAAGCCTTTCTATTTATATAGAGTGGAGGTTGCTCCTGATTCCGGGACCATTTTTAGTAAAGAGGCAAGAGCCTTTGACATTTGCCCGAAACAAAGCTCCGAAAATAGATTATGAATATGTGCTAGATACTCACACCTTGCATATGCAATATGCTACCAGTATACACAGGGTTCCTATTGTAAACATGATAGCAAAGGAAATACACCCCAGATAAACTCATAGTGGCAGTTCTCATTTAAATTAATCTAATGGACTAATTTTTCACAAGTAATCCCGGAGGGAAGAAAATAATCTAGGGAGATAATGAATACTTTTGCCCACTCTGCAGAAGCAACCACCAGCAAAAACTTAAGGCAGAAAATGGTATGTAACACACTGAAAATGCTTTTATTGAAAAAGATTTTTTTCTTCCATTTTAGAAGACTATGACTTGGGAAATCTTCTGTTTAAAATGGGGAATGCTAGAACAATGTATCTTCCCTTTCTAATCCATACAGTTATTTAAAATATATTCCTGTAAATTGTAAGAAATGCGCCAATACTAAATTAAAATTTAACAACTTATAGAAAGTGTAGGCCTGAATAAAAGTAGTCAGAGTAGTTCATATGTGTTGGAAAGCAGAGTCAAACAAATGCAATTCTTGTTACAGATCTTAGTTTGAATCTCTATACACTTTAGAAACAACCTGTTTTCTTAACCAAAATAAATTAATTTCATACAAGACAAACTGAGTTTTATGTTCATTTTAGAAGCTTGAGCTCCATGCTATGTTCACATGTTGTGTTCAGTCCCAGAATAAGATGTAGATTGCAGCTGTGCCTGTTGTCTCCTACTAAACCAGAAATGTTTTTCTCTTCCAGTTCCACAAGCTTCCACAAGGTAAAGTATCAGTAATTAGTCAACATGCATTAACACGTGATTTAAGATTGGGTTTTTTTTCATAAAATCAACATAATTAACTACCAGTATTTAATTGCCATTCTTTCTTACAAGATATGACTGAGAATTATGTTTTAGCAAGATTCAAACAGATAGGATTTTAGAGAAAATTAATTAATTCACTAAACTGACAGTGTGAAATTACAAAATTACCATGCTTTCAGATATTAACCATCAACTGAACTGAAAAAAACTATTTCCAGGGCAATGTCATTTCTAAATAAAGCTTTGACATGAAGTATGTTACTGTAACTTCTGTTATTAGAAGCCAAATATTATAATTGCACAGACCGAAAGCACAGCCAGTAAAACTTGTCTAAGTTGAAACCCACCATTAAATGTCTGAAATGCAACTAAAGAAGTTGATTTGTTAAGAAGTATTCAGGAAATTTTTTAAAGATTTGACAAATTTGCTTTTATTTCAGAGGAAACTGAGGAACAAACAAATGTTCTAATACTATTTATTTGTCCACGGGTTAGTAATACCATGCTGATTATGAGTCAAACTGATCAAAAGTGAGGGAACATTCTGTATTGTGATTTTGGTTCATGTAACACTGGGATTAAAACAGGTTTTTTTCCACAGGATCATACAATAACTCAGGGCAACATAGACCTCAGGAGGTCTCTTGTTGTCATGACAACGTAAAGCAGGGTCAGCCATGAGGTCAGACCAGTTGCTCAGGGCTTTATCCAGTCAGGTCTGGAGGAAACCTCCTAGGACGGAGACTGCACAATCTCCCTGAACAATTTGCTCAAATGCATTAATTTCCTCACAGAATAAAAGTTTCTCTTTGTATCTAGCTTGAAGATCTTGTTTCAAATTTTGTCAGTTTTCTCTCATCCTCACACCATGCTCCATCATGAAAAACTTGGCTCTGTCTTTTCAGTAACCTCCTTGCAGACATTTGGAAGCTGCTATTAGCTTTCCCCTCTTCTCCAGGCTGAAAAAGCCCAACTCCCTCAGCCTCTCCTCACAGGGCAAATTCTCAAGCTCCCAACAATCTTGGTAGACCTCCACTGAACTTACTCATCTTTCCTATTATGGGGTCCAAAACTTGATGCACCTGCATTCAGACCCCTGCAGAACTCCACTTGTTACTGGACTCTAGGTGGAGTATGGCCCATTTATGGCTATCCTCTAAATGTACATGTTTTTAACTTCAGCAGTGAAAGAACAGATGTAAACTGTTGAATTGTTCATAAGACCAAATAAATGGGATCTCAGGCTACTGTTCAGTAGCTATTCTAATTCATTAGAATTAGTTTTGCCAGTTAATTCCTAGGTATGAGATTGAGTTAAAAATGTGAGAGCAAATAGGGATACTCACTATTTTGTTTATTCAGGATGAATTGAAGGTGTAGGACTTGATTAGTCCTCATGACACATATGATCCAACCACAGACTTCCCAAACAAAGCTAAAGGTCCTTAATGCAGATGACTTTTAATGGGACTTACTATAGTAAAACTGTTAGTGAGGTCAGCCTGGGATTTTTCCTGTGTATCTTAATAGCAAGAAGTAAGCTATCCTATCCTTTGTAATGGGTAATTGACAAAGTGTTGGCAGTCTTTAGCAAAAAAACAATACATATTTCGTTAAAGGAAAAAAGAAGTGGTTACAATTATATAGAGAATTTCAAAAGAGTAATAACTATATTGCATCTTCATTCTTCCTTCAGATATTCAAGGACTTTCAGTCAAGACTTATTTAGTATCCTTACTTAAAACCTTCCCATAGTTAAATAACTTTGTAGTGACCAGTGCATCCCATTAAGAAGGGGGATTTTTTTCCTAATAAAATATCTTAATTAACTTTTCTCTTTGATGTTCTCTGTCATTAAATATCTACTGCCTGCAAGACCTTCCAATGAAGTTACAAACCTAATTAGAAGAATGTATTCTGGATCTGTTAAAGGAATTTTCAAGTTAGTGTAGATATTAGAGCTTATTAGACTCTCTTACCATAATTTTAGTTATCATTCCAGTATTTTTATTTTCACAAATCTCTTTTTATAGTCTTCATATATTTCTAGTATTTTTATCTGCTTTCAAGTTCAAATTACAGTTTTGCTTGTGTTGATTTATAAGTAATAGAAAAGAAAGAAATCAAAACCACAAATAAACAATTAAAAATATAAAATTGATATAAACGGCTGAGATAAAACATTCTTCTGATGAAATCAATTTTCAGTTCCCAGCTATTTAGCAAGGAAATAAAACTGTGGATCTAAAGAAATATATGACTGAAAAAATACAGTTCAAAACAAGTTTCTAGATTTTAGTTCAAACAGGCAAAGATCCCTCAGTTAATCCAAATAGAAAAAGCTTAAAAAGCTGTGTATACACAAGATTAATATATGTAATTTTTGCTTCCTTTTGCTTTCATGCTGCCCACAATTTGTGTGAATTGATTCAGAATTTAATTTTTAATTTCACCAGAAGTCACTTCTTTGCATTGCTGCATTCTCTTATGATTTTTTAGCTTGATTTTTTCCTCTCTCTTTTTCAACCTCTCTATTTTTATTTCTTTCTTCTTTCTCTCCATCTTTTATATTAATTTTAAATGTAAATCAACTGCTGCAATAAGATATATACCAAAACAGTCTAAAAGTAACAATTAAGAATCGACCAGAAATTTTCAGGGCTGCAGGAGGTAAAGACATTTGTCATCCTTCAGTATATATAAATGCATGTGTCTCTGAATTTCCAGACGCTTGTCTCAGTAAACTTAGGATCACCTGCGATTTTTTAAAGTAGATACTGAAAATATGGTAAATTTTTGTATCTTGATTTTATCAAACTAATTACATTTGAAAATTTTAATTTCTATCCAGGCAAAATCAACCTTCCAGTTTTTGATAATACAGAAATTCCAAACACCTTAACTTGATTTATCTCCCCTCCACTAAACTCAGGACATAGAGAGAACTACAACTTTTTTTTTCTTTTATATATATCTATTCAAATAATAGATTTTATTCCAGTAAGATATGTTTGTTTCATAGAAAAAATAGGAAAATGACCAACATAGGCACACATATGGATCCTGTTCTTTTAGATGGTTTAACTTCAGTGAGAAAACACTTTTTGAAAGGCCTATTACTTATACAGATATACAAAAACAAAACAAAACTTTAACACAAATAAATGTTTTTAAATGATAAAGTAATGAGTTGAAATACAAAAGAATTGTTTTCATATGCTCATTTGTTGCATAGATATTGTCATACTTTGCTTTCTTCTCAAAAGATGTGTACACCAATGCAAGATAAATCTGTGGAATCCACTATAATTATACAAAAAAAATGTAGTAAATTCTCAAGACTCTTGCAACAATATTATAGGACTCTATGAAATTAATTAGAAAATGCTGTGAATGGAAAGTACTCACATCTGTTAGCTTTATTTACTAGTAGTCATCTTACAAAAAAGTACATTTATTGTATATGTCATCTAAAAAGCCTTGTGAATACTGTCTCATATATTTATTTTCTTTGTAAGTTGATCTTGTGAATCATAGAATAAGAGTCATAGATTCATAGAATCATTAAGGTTGGAAAAGACCCTTAAGATCATCGAGTCCAACCACTAACCTATCACTGCCAAGTCCACCACTAAACCATATCCTCAAGCTCCACATCTACCCTTCTTTTAAATACCTCCAGGGATGGAGACTCAAACACTTCCCTGGGCAGCCTCTTCCAATGCCTGACAACCCTTTCAGTGAAGAAGTTGTTCCTAATGTCCACTCTAAATTTCCCCTGGTGCAGCTTGAGGCCATTTCCTCTCATCCTATCGCTTGTTACTAGGGAGAAGAGTCAGACCAACACCCACCTCGCTACAACCTCCTTTCAGGTAGATGTAGAGAGCAATAAGGTCTCCTCTTCTCCAGGCTAAACAGTCCCAGTTCTCTCAACCTCTCCTCATAAGACCTGCTCTCCAGACCCTTCACCAACTTCGTTGCCCTTCTCTGGACACTCTCCAGCACGTCGATGTCCTTCTTGTAGTGAGGGGCCCAAAACTGAACACAGTACTCGAGGTGTGGCCTCACCAGTGCCGAGTACAGGGGCATGATCACCTCCCTGCTCCTGCTGGCCACACTATTCCTGATAGAAGCCAGGATGCCGTTGGCCTTCTTGGTCACCTGAACACACTGCCTGCTCATGTTCAACCAGCTGTCAACCAACACCCCCAGGTCCTTTTCCTCCAGGCAGCTCTCCAGCCACTCCTCCCCAAGCCTGTAGTGTTGCATGGGGTTGTTGTGACCCAAGTGCAGGACCTGACACTTGGCCTTGTTGAATCTCATACCTTTGGCTCCGGCCCAAATATCCAGCCTGTCCAGATCCCTCTGCAGGGCCTTCCTGCCCTCCAGCAGATCAACACTTCCACCCAGCTTGGTGTCATCTGTAAACTTACTGAGGGTGCAATCAATCCCCTCATCCAGATCATCAAGGAAGATATTGAACAGGACCAGCCCCAACACTGAGCCCTGGGGAACACCTCTCGTGACTGGTTGCCAACTGGATTTGATTCCATTCACCACCACTCCCTGGGCTCGGCCGTCCAGCCAGTTTTTAACCCAGTGCAGAGTGCACTTGTCCATGGCTTAAGCATCCAGCTTCTCCAGGAGAATGCTGTGGGAGACAGTGTCAAAGGCCTTACTAAAGTCCAGGTAGACAATGTCCACAGCCTTCCCCCCCTCCACTAAGCAGGTCACCTTATCATAGAAGGAGACCAGGTTAGTGAGGCAGGACCTCCCTTTCATAAACCCATGCTGGCTAAGCCTGAAGATGATAGTGCAACAGAAGACTTATTTACCATTTTTAAGGATAGGATAGCATCAAATAGGCAAATCTTCAAGAAGGATTACCATACAGACTACGTACATAGCAAAGTATATAGTGGTGATGTTAAAAAAAAGATAAGTTTCTTTCTGTCCCAGGAACTACTTAGGACAAAAGGAAACGGAATGCACTTTATACATTCTGCAGTGCAAAATATCACCCACTGTGCATAGCTTAGACCATACACCAGAGCAGAACCTGCTGCTCCACTCCTTCATGAATGGGATTTTAATGACTGGATTTTGGACAGTTTTGGAAAGCATCTTCTTCTAAGATTTTAAGCAGAAGGATCAAGAAATAACACGAGAAATATTACAACTTTAATATATTGCTGGTATGTTTGATATAACTTACCTTTTTAAAGAAAACAAAAAGGGTTTAAAACAAGTGAAAAGTTATTGTAAAATCTTGTATATACCTTTTCAAAGAATACTTTGATGTGAACATGTATCATGGACATTTAATCAGAGGTTTCTGTGAGTTAAAATTTAAAGGTTCTGATTTCTAATTCTGTTTCTTGTGTCACCTTGGACATGCCATTATGTTGTATGAGTCTCATTTCCTGTCAACAAAATAAAGTCACACTTTCTTTTTATTGCCAGAGGGATATTAATATTAATTGCTTAATATCTGCTCAGCACTATAAGCAAGTAAACCAGCATGCATAAATCAAATATACACTACCAGACAGAATGATACTTGCCAAAGCCCGAACTATATTTTGATATGACTTTGACACTCCTACTTTTAATTCTTTTGATAAAATTCAGATGCATGGAAAAATAATGAATGATAAAACCATCAATAATCATCTTTCATTTACTCAATATCAGAAACTCTTTGTATCATTGCTCTCAGGTACCTAGGTCAGGTATCTAATCTTTTCCCTAAGCAGAATAAATGCTCAAATTTTCTGGTCTAAGTCAAATGTCAGGCATCAAAGAGTTATTTGACACAAACTTGTTACTAAAGATTACTAAAGTAATTTAAGACTCCAAAAATGTATCCAGTGTATTAATCTTCATTACAGGGAAGATAATTTTTAGAGCTAATAACTTTTTTCTTTGTTTTTAAACAGATTAGTACTTGTTAGAAATAATGTGAAGTTCTTAGAAAGGCTGTTCATTTTGTAGACAAATAGCAAAGGCAAGCTTGCAGAAAAGGTATCTTGCCAGTTTACCTTAATATCAGTCCGTATATGTTCATTGCAGAGGAAAAAGTACAAATCTTAATACTTAAGCACATCTTTTTCATTGTTTACTCTACCTGTGTCTAGCAAAATTAACAGATAATGATACAGAAATACCGAAGGCTGTAGCCTAATAAGTATAATTTTGCCATTAGTAATACAAGGCCACAGGATTTGTGTTGACCCCATGCAGGCTTGCCTTGGCCTGAGGTGATTTTCACAAGTTTTGATAATTTGTAGTGGTCTAGTGAATATTTCCTATATATATTTGGGAATGTTGTGCTCTGAGAATACTGCATACAGAAAAGCCTCATAATCACTGCATAATAAGCAACATCCCTTTATACTTATTGAGGCTGAGGGATCCTAATGGGTAACTTTCAAATTTTAGCAAAGAACAATGAGAAAGAACCAGCCTGTGTTAAGAAAATATATAAAAAGAAACAATTGAACTCCAGGACTGAACATAATGACCCACCCCCACCCCATTACCACCACGAATATCAAACTCATCCCAACACAGACCCTTGGGTGCTATCAATTCGTTGTAATCCCCATGCCAAGGACACAGCTGAAAGAGTGAAAATAAGACACAAGAAAAATAGTGGAGAGTAGGAAGGCAGTTCTTAACTTTTACAAGTGTTTTAGAATTATTATTGAGGATTTTTTATATTAGATAATTTAGACTACTAGACCGTTAAAGCTTTAACTGGCATAACAAGAAATTGTTAACTCCACATAAATTGCATTCCCTTTGGCCATAACAAGATTCTGTGTCTAATACTATACTATGTAAGTGCATTACAATCCAACTAACTTTAGTTCCGAAGTTTTGTACACCAAACATGAGTTATGCTTCTATGTATCTTATACCACTGAAGTACTGTTCAATGACTCTCAGGACTCTGAGGGCTCTAATGGGCCTAAACAGCACTGCCCAGGCTCCCCTGGGCCTTCCTGTACTCATGCTTAGGGGTCCAGGACCCTGAGCCTGGAGGCATCAGTGTCTGCCCCAGTGATGCCACAGCACTGCTGGTTCCCAGCTCCCCACAGCCCTGCCCAGCCATGGGGCTAATGTCTCTGCCTGGCCTTGGCCTGTCCCCATTCCCATGGAGGGGTCCAATGCCCACGGCTGGGTCTGCCTCCAGCTGCCCCCCAGCCTGCCCTGCTCCCTGGCTGGGGGCAGTGGGACCAGCACTAGCTGTGATGCCCTGCACTGCTGCCCCACACACAGATTCCCCTGTGGTCCCCAGCTCGCCAGCCCTCAGGGAGCCATCAGCCTTTGCTGCACCCTGACAACGACTATCTCTTAATCACTGTGAAAAATACAATGCCTATGAACAAAACAAAGCATTACATTTAACAAGAAGTATTATTCTTCTCTTATTTCTCACTCAGAATAAATAAATGAAATTAGTCTCTAAACAGAGTAAATGTTAATTATAAAGCAATGCAAAGTTGAATGAATTATAAATTAAACTGTGTCATTTTTTTTGTTGTTGTTTCATTTAAAAGGTCAGAACAGGCTAAAAAATAATATGTTTTAAGAAAGATCGAGTCCTAAGTAAGATGAAAACAATTCTTTAGCAAAGACAGTTCCTTCAGTATAGACACTGGTTCAGAATCCATTTAAGACTTTACAGAGATAAAGCTATTCCTGCGGAACATTATGAGCTGCCAGCATCAAGTGGGCAGTAAGGGAATTTTTGAGCTATGAAGTGGGTATCCAGTGCAAAACAAGAGCTCTACCTCAGGAAAAGCTTCCCTGGGAGATGCTCCCAGTGATCCATTAGCCAAAAAGTTTAAGATGTCTTAAGATAAATGTTTACACATTGAAATAAATTACAAATATATTCTTAAAAGAGATACATATGTATTGCCTTAATGAGCATTTCAGCTGATTTTACACCATCATACAATGAAAGTAATGGGTGACTTCTCTTTCAATAGCTAAAATGGTTACTAATATTCAAAATAGCTAGCTCAGTTACTGCAAGTATCTTTCCTCATCAATGCATTATGTTGTACAGAGAAATGCTCACAAAAGAGGCATCGTACAGAGAATAAAAATATATTGGCGTGTCTAAAAATATGACAATCTGAGTTTAAGAAATGGCAGCTGGTTTTCACAGAATCACAGAATGGTAGGGGTAGGAAGGGAACCCTGGAGATCATCTTGTCCAAACCCACTGCTTGAGCAGGGACACCCAGAGCAGGGGGCACAGGAATGCGTCCAGGTGGGTTTTGAATGTCTCCAGGGAAGGAGACTCCACAGCCTCCCTGGGCAGCCTGTGCCACTGCTCTGGCACCCTCACAGGAAAGGAGTTTTTTCTCATATTGAGGTGGAATGTCCTCTGTTCCAACTTGTGCCCATTGCCCCTTGTCCTGTCACTGGGCACTATTGAAAACAGCCTAGTCCCATCCGCCTGACACCCACCCTTTAGATATTTATAGGTATTGATGAGATCCCCCCCCAGTCTTCTCTTCTCCAGGCTGAAGAAACCCAAGTCTCTCAGCCTTTCCTCATAAGGGAGATGTTCCAGTCCCCTGATCATCTTGGTAGCTCTCCACTGGACTTGCTCAAGCAGTTTCCTGTCCTTCTTAAACTGAGGGGCCCAGAACTGCATGCAGTACTGCAAATGTGGTCTCATAAGGGCAGAGTAGAGGATAGCCTCTCTTGACCTGCTGGCCACACTCCATTTATTGCACCCCAGGATACCATTGGCTTTCTTGGCCACAAGGGCACAGTGCTGACTCATGGTCAGCTTGTTGTCCACCAGCACTCCCAGATCCTTCTCAGCAGAGCTGCTCTCCAGTAGTTCAGCCCCCAAACTGTACTGGTACATGGGTTTGTTCCTCCCCAGGTGAAGGACCTTGCACTTGCTCTTGTTGAATTTCATCAAGTTCCCCTCCGCAGAGCTCTCCAGCCTGTCCAGGTTGGATACTTCTTACATTGTTTAACTGATTAAATTAAGGAGGTCAGATTTTGAGATGACTGGTTGCTCAGAGTATCTGAACACTTCAGACTTTCACAGAAGGTTGAGGTTGGAAGGCACCTCTGGAGATTGTCTAGTCCACCCCCACCTGCTAAAAGCTGGGTCAGCTAAAGGAGTTTGCTCAGAATAGTGTCCAGTCATGCCCAGTCTCTGCCTCCCTGGGAAACTTGTTCCATTTTTCAACCACATTTACAGTAAAAAGATTTCTTCTGTTAAAATGGAATTTCCCATATTTCAATATTTGTCCACTACTATTTATCCTTTCATTGCGCACCACTGATAATAGTCTGGCTCCATCTTTGTTACTCCCTCTCATTATATATTTATACACATATACACCAACATCCCTGTTTATTTTTTAAAATATTGATCCTTTGAGGTGTCTTAAAACCTGATATTCTTTAAATTGGAATAACATATTTTTGAAAGTGTGTATTTGAACTAGAAATTTAGCATAATATATGTTTTATACTCTTTCCACTTTTTTCTTTTTCTTATAAAAATACCCCACTCCCAAGTCTGTCTCTTGTGACAATCATATTCTTGGATATAAGTTCTGTAGGTCAGAAAAGTATTTAATTTTCCAGACAAACTCTAAGCTGACACTAGAAAAAATTATCTCTGAGAAGATCATGTGTCGTTTTCACTCTAGAGAATTCTCTCAAAAATAAAAGTATGTTATTGATATTTTTTTAGTTTGTTGAGAGAGTGAAATATCCTTCAAGCCATTCAGATTCCTCAAGTTGTCTGAAATGTCCCCTTTATACAAATCAAGGACATACAGATTCCTGAACTCAATCAAAAAATCTGTTCTTCCATGCAAAAACGGAAATGCAGTATTTTTTCACAGAATTTGGCAATTTTCTAGAGGCATGCCAGAAAGCACGACTTTCTGGCTTTTTTTTTTTTTTTTTTGCTTTGTGGTAGCCCGCTTTCAGCAATTTCTTTACCTTTTTAAAAGAAGCTAACTAACTACATTAGAAGATGCATTCATATCACTAGACCATGATGACAGCCGAAGAGGTACTAGTAAGCAGAACTAGAATTCAGGTTTCAGACAACAAATGGAACAAAAGCCAGGAGTTGGGACTAATATTACAGTAGGTTACTTGGAAAAAAGCACAAATATCAGCCTGCAGAATGAGGGGGCTGAAATGCGGAAACTAGTGCAAGCTCTCTACCTTAGATATTGACCTCAATGTATCATACCACATTGCAGAATGCTTTCTATATAACAGATACTTCAAACAGTAAGAGCAGAAAAAGACTTAAAGACATTGTGCAAAATTGGTCATATATATTCATTTCCATTTTCCTATAAAACTATGAATTAAAGGCTGAAGCCGGACTGGATTTAGGAGGCTTCTGAATGTCTTTTTATTTTCTTTAAAGAGAAATATTATGTAAGAATACTGTATATAAAGAATAAAAGATTTTGTTTTTTTTTTTTAATTCTACCAGAGTCATGATACTTTTCAAATGAAGATACTTCAGGATTAAAATGGAATGTTCCCTTATTTCCAGCATACTGATATTAATGTCAGGATCAGAGACTCAACAAAAAGGTACTGTAGCCAGCATGAGGTAGTTCCATGTGCTTTCCTCTCTGAATCCCACCGAGATTACTGAGATGGGAAAAAGACAATCTAAGAAAAAACTTGAAACCAAAGTCAATAGACTAAATTTATCATATTCTAAGGTCCACCACCAACACAATAAGAAAAAAGGGAAAGGAGGAAGTACTATACAAGTTTTGGATCCTCTTTGTGCCATCATAAATATTATAATATGATTACTCTATAAACCTTCTCTTGTGTGAAAGGCAGTAATTCTCAATTTCACATAAATGTATTATTCAATAATTTATGGGTTTCTGAGGTGTAGAATTTTATTGGGGATGCTATGATTGTCACTGATTTTTTCTTCCTGTTTGTATTTTTATTTATTTCCATTAATTTATTTTTATAACTTTTAAATGAGTAATGTTCCACTGTTAATATCCCTGAGGAAAAATAAAATCCTAAATATAAAAAAGGACAGTTTCTCTGTGTGCACAGGAATGTAACATTCTTTGCAGTATATATATTTCTTTAGAAGTTAAGGTCTTTAGTGTTTGACAAGTTGAAATAACTCTAACTTAAATATTACTGGTATTAGTACCAGAAAAATTTATAAAAGGCATATCTAAAACATGTTTCATATATTCTCCTGTACAAACTAACTCACATAGTGCTATGTCTTGAGAATGATTGATGTAAACTTCTCTTGATGGAAACCAATTTGTATTAAACATGTCTTTCCTGGAATCATGTGAGCATTTCTGACTGGCAGAAAGTTTTGTTGGGTCATTTTGGGGGACAAAAATTCAATTGCAAATCTTCCTCTTCTCAGAAATGTAACTATGAAGGATATTAGAAACCTTCTGAATGGGTCTTGAAAAATACTGAAATGATCGTCTTTTAAAATTAAGTTCTATTTGATGTTTATAGCATATCATGTTGTCTGTGTCTCTCCTTAGATTCTGGTTATTTCTACTTAGGATTTGGCTTCTGTCAAAACTTCTGTCAAAAGTGCTAGACTTTTACATAAATTAAATGGCACTATGATCATCTTTGCAGAGGCAAGAGCTTCTGAAAGATTCTATGGAATTCAAAAGTAACTTCATTCACGTGTAAGAAAAAGTTTTTGGATAGCAGTGATTGAGAATTTTCAGCAAGTGTTAAATAAGTTTGTTTCTGGAGGAAATAATTAAAAAATAATAATTAAAAAAACAACAAACCCACAAACAAAAAAAACACCACATTAATTCTAACACTTTGCCTCTCTACAAAGACCATGGGATACTTAAATGTCAATTAAACCCTCAAAAACAACATTTTGATAGCCTCCACAAGAGGTAAAAGGACTAATTTATTTCTGGTTGATTAATATTCATGAATTCCCATTAGGGTCACTGAATGATTCTTAGCTTAACTACTACCGATTGGTTTGCTCTAAGTGTCAAAACAGTGTGCTCATATGGTTTAAAAAAAAAAAAGCAGATCAATTTCTTAAAATATGACATTTCCTTCAAGACCATAATTATAACTTTTTATGATTAATTTAACACATATAAGTTTTGGAACTTTTGAGGGGAAACTATGATTTAAACACGTGGCGTTTATATCTCTTTCATTAAAAGACACTACGCAGCACCAAGCTGCATATAAATGAAAATACATCCTTTCTTCTTATATCTTCAGTTATAAACCTACATATACTGTTTGCCTATTTGTTACACCTATACACTAGACATATATATTAGGAATTAAAAGGCATTGCCCTTAATCTCAAATTTACTATTAAGTGAAAAGAGAAGGGAAAGCAGTGACAGGTGAAGGAGAGTAGAAAAAGCAGCAGTTTATTTTACGTTCAGAGAGTCAAGATTCCTGTTTGCTTTTCTATTTGTTTCAGCTTTATTTAATTTGAATTCATCTTTCAAGTCAAGGATTCTTTTTTACAAGATTTTGTACATATTGTAGTGCACCAAGGCAGTACTATGAACTAAGACAGCATTACCAAAGAAATTCTGCCAGCTTTGTGAAAAGTGGAAGGGTTAGTGTTGTCTAGTTTTCACCTGCCCTGGATTGAGGCTCAAAATACCCAGTGCCCTACTCCACCAGTAACTGTCTGGGTTACTTTGAGCAAGTCACTTCATTGGTATGCACCTCAGTTTTGGCATCCAAAACAGACATAATAACTGTTTCCAGTACTACCCCTGTAATTCATTACTTTCCAGTTTCTGTTTCTCCCGTCCTTCCACAGCTTTATTTATCTTCCGAGCTGCGGCGTCCTACACTAGTCAATCACTTTTCAGTCAAAAACTCATCCACGTGTTTGATGATTTTTGTTATCTTTCTCTGAACTTTCTTCAGCTTCGCTATATACTTCTAAAATGCAGAGAGGCCAGAGTGATAACAGGAGTCAAGGTGCAGGTCAATTTATACAGCAGCAGGTTTTCTGTTTTGTCCCCTTCTCTTTTCCTAATATTCAGTTTAAAAAGCACTAAGCAGTGTTTTTTTAAGCACCCTAAGTATAGACCTAAGGACTATGTAGTGCTCTTACCGACACTGACTACCTTAGAACATACGAGCTTGCTGATGTTACTGACAATAGTAATGATCAACAGATTCCATAATTTTTATTCACAAATGGAGATCATTTTGCCATGTTTGGTATGCAAAGAGAGTTACAAAAAAAGCAACACAAGTCTTTGAATTCCCCACTAGTGCAACAGGAAGACTACATGACCATAATGCTGAGGCACCTGTTACTTAAAGATAAATTGACTGATGCAGCAATAGTTTAGGAGGCAGTGGTATAAATCACAGAATCACAGAATCACAGGTTGGAAGGGACCTCAGGGATCATCTAGTCCAACCTTTCTAGGAAGAGCACAGTCTAGACAAGATGGCCCAGCACCCTGTCCCGGTGACTCTTAAAGGTGTTCAATGTGGCCAAGTCAACCACTTCCCTGGAGAGATCATTCCAATGGTTGACTGTCCTCGCTGTGAAAAATTTCTCTCTCATGTCCAATTCGAATCTTCCCAAGAGAAACTTGTATCTCATGTGCTGTTAAAATAAATCTCTGCCTAAACAGAGTGACTATAGTCTGCTGTTACTCATAGTAATAAAGGTGCCCCTGACAACGTGGAACTAAAGCATCTTTGCCAACAATGGCCAAGATGCTGATGGGAGTTTTATACTAAGAATGATGGAGAGGGATATAATGAGACACATTTAAGTGACATAGTGGTGGAAAAAGTAGAAAGGAAATGAAAGATTTACAGGAATATGAGAGACTCCAGGAATCACAAAATAGGCTGAAGAGACCCCTGTCTCAAGTTTACACACACACGCAGTCAGCCTGGGACAGAAGGGGGAGGAACAAGAGCTCTACATGCCATCGCAGGATGGTGACATAATTGGAGTAACTGAGATGTGGTGGGACAGCTCACCTGGCTGCAGTGTGGTGGCAGGTTTTTGGAAGATGCCAGGGACATCTTCTTCATAGACATACTGGATGGGCCAACCAGGGGTAATGCACAGCTGGACCTGCTGTTTGGAGATGTGGTAATCAATGGTAGCCATGGCTGCAGTTACCATGAAATGAATTCAAGATCCTGAGGGGAGTGAGGAAGGCAAGTAGCAGAGCACAGATTCTGATTAGACAATAAGGGTCACAGGTTTGTGGTAAGTGGGTCATACTCTTCTTGGAGGATTGTAACAAGTGGAGCACTGCAGGCCTTTGTCCTGTGACCTGTCTTGTTTAATACCTTCATCAACAACCAGGAGATTGTGGATGGACTCTCATTAGGTTTGCAGGTAACACCAAACTGGGGGGAATAGGCAATATTTGAAAATATTGAAAGCAGGCTTGCAATCCAAAGGGACATAAGGGACATAAGACAAGCTGGAGGAATGAGCCAACAGGAAACTTATGAAACTAAACAAGGGCAAATTGAACCCTTGGCAACAGGAAAGGCTGGGTTGGGGAGCAGCTATGCTGGAAAGGCCCTGTGGGTCCTGGGGAACAGCAAGGTCAAAGCAAGCCAGCAGTGTGCCCTGGCCTACAGCATTCTGAACTGTATTAACAAAAGCATGGCTGATACACTGGTGGAAGGCATTCTCCCCACTTCTATTTAGCACCTGTTAGTTCTGTGTCCAGTTTGAGACTCACCAAAAGGAAGTGACCCTGGAAAGAAACTGATAAACTGGAGTGAATTTCACAGTTGGTCCTCAGGATGGTTGGAACTGGAGCACTTGCCTTCCGAGGAGATGCTGAGGAAGCTGGACTTGTACAGCCCAGAGAAGAGAGCTTCAGCAGGGCCTAAAGGGAGACTTTCAGTATATATGAGGTGGGGGGACAAGAAGAAAGGGTATAAGTTGAAACAAGAGAAGTGCCAAGCAGATATAAGGAGAAACTTTTACCCCATGAGGATAGTCAAGCTGTGAACAGATTGCCTGGAGACATTATGCAGCCTCCACCCTTGGACTTTTCAAGATAGAACTGGATGAACCCCAGAGCAACCTGGCTTTACCTCAGTGACCACCTTCTTTTGAGTAGGAAGTTCCTTTCCAATCTGAATTATCTTATGATCTTACGATACCTAAGCTACTTCTTAGGGTAACTTAAATTTTGTATGTAATTCACAAATCACCTTTTAACTTCTTCAAAATGATAATAGAAAGGAATTATAGCCAACTCTGCATGATGCTATTTTTTAACAGATCCTCATCTATACTGTGCAAAAAGCACCTTGTTGACTCAAACTTTTCTGGTAGGTTTCAGATATTTCATGGCAGGAAAGAACATATCCAAAGTTGTGAAGTGAAATTTGAGGACATGCACAGAATCATTTTGAACACTTCTCACCATGCACACCATCTTATACCTTCCATGGTTTGTCCTGCCTACTTGTTCAAACCACCAATTTTTCTCAACTAGCCCAGACTACATTCCAACTAGGCTATCCATTATACAAGACATTTTCTTATCCAGAAAGTCATAACTATTCAGCAAAATCCCTTCAGGTTCAATCTCCTTATTACTCTCTCACCTGAATCTTTTCCTCACAATCCCTCACTATCCACTCTAATCACTTTACTTGGCTCTCTGCCTTTCTCCTATGTATTTCCTTCCATTAAGAACTGTCAGCTAACACTTTTGGGGTTCCTGATACAAATATTTGTTTTTACCCTTCCTTTTTTTCTCTCCTAATCTTGATTCTTAACTTCCATACATCAGTTCACACTTAATCGTCTTCTCACTGCTCATGGACAATCTTTCTAAATTAGGTAAAAATAGGTGACATTCAGGAAAATAAAAAGATCCATTGACTAGAACCAAGGTAGAGAAAGTATAGCTGGAAACTGAAAAGGTAGTTCAGAACTTCTTTCATTCCTCACTTGGAGTCAGGAATTAAAACATTAACTTTTCATCGAATAGATTTGGCTCCTTAAGACTTTGGGGGATACTTTGCAAAAGGTACTTTTACTTCTGGAATTAGATAATCTTTGACTTAGTTCTGAAGAGTAAAGCCAAGTGTCCTCAACCTTACCTATACTAGCAATTAGTAAAAAAATAGTATCTTCTTTAATACTAAGAAATAACTTGTGACACAATACATTGCATGGGTCACTTCCATATTCATAGTACAGAACAGAATTCTGTTCTATTCTTTTTTCAGTAGAAAAATTTCTAAATTTTCTACTGGAAAAATAATCTTCCCATCTTCGGGGAGGAGACTATTCAGTATATGTCAGTCTTCACACATATGGTATGATTAGGGTCTTCAAAAACAGCAAAGGAAGGAGAAACATTGAAAGGAGCAAACCGTCTGTATTTCACATATTTTATGCCTCAGCACGTACCTACCCAGTTCATACAATTAAATTTAAAACTAAATAACTACTCTACCTTTATCCTCAAGGACATGAGGATACGATTTCTATCGAAAGTACAAGTCTTCTCAAGCAACTAAACAATAAACAAACATCTCTGTCTGTAGGCCAAAGATTAGAAATAGAGACAAGGAGAAGAGATAATTCTTCATAATCATGTATGCAGTCTGATTAGAAAGTACACAGGAAACTAGAGTATGAGGCAAGACACACAAAAAATCCTACATTCAGTTACTTCATGATGTAGTTCTCTACATTTCAGTGTTGTTTTCTTAACAATATGATCCCTTTCATTGTGTGGGTATCCCCCAATGGTGTGAAAAAAAACCCACAAACTACTCCAAAATGAAGAATGACCACCTATAATTTAGAAAGTCAAAAATGCTCAGTGGGGGAAGAGGGCGGGAAGGAAATAGGAGTAAAACATCCAGCAGACATAATTCTAATACATCTGATGTCACTGGCAGAATACATTTTAATATTTAAAATCTGTCTCCAAAGTTAGCCACTTCTGATTTGTTTCCTTTGGTGTCCAGGTAAATTTTGTAGTGGTCAAGACTATTCAAAAACTAGCTGGAATAGCTTATCACTTTCAATTATGGTGAAATAATTTTTGCTGCAGAAAAAATAAGTCACTTAATAAAAGAGCCCAAGCATATTATGGGAACATTTGAATGTCAACATTTTTCAAAGAGGAAACAAAGTGTTCCAACGCTTTATCTCAATACCACTAAATATTCTGAATGTAAACAAATGTTTTATCCCAGGCTTTCCCCTCAGTTGTTTTATCATCTTGACATGAACAGATCATCAGTGCAATATATTACACTGTTTGATGGTTATGAAGCATACAGCTATAGAGGTTAATGCATAAATGTTTTGACCTTATCAAAATTAAGTATTCTGAAAGTCCAATAAACCCTGCAGTTTATGTACTATTACCAGAATAGTTCCACTGCCAGAGAATATTTATTTTAATAGTTTTCTTGAATTTTAGTTTGTTTCTTTGGAGGATTCTTTTTTTATATATATATAATTACATATATATATAAAAATGTGTATATACATATAAAATTATATAGAGGCTATATATAGATATATATTTGAAAATATTTTATATTCATATATATAGAACCATATATAACCATTATATATTGTTGTGGTTTAGCCGGCAACTCAGCCCCACACAGCTGCTTACTCACTCCCCCACCAGTGGGACGGGGGAGAGAATCAGAAGGGTAAAGCTCGTAGGTTGAGATAAGAACAGTTTAATAATTAAAATAAAACAACAACAAAAATGCAATGGAAAGGAAAACAATGAGAGGTGCAAAAACCCAGGGCGGGGGGGAGGAGAACCACCAGAACAAACCGCACGTGACACAGCTGCCCACCGACCTGACACCACCAACCCCTGAGCCACAACTGCCCCCTGTGTGCCAACTGCCCCCGTTAATGTACTGGTCATGGCGTCACATGGTACGGAATGAACACCCCATTGGCCAGTCGGGGTCAGCTGCCCTAGTCCTGGCCCTGCCCATCCCAGCGTCCCACCTATGCGGCAGAGTGCGGGAAGCTGGAAAGGTCCCAGACCACCACAGGAACGACAGTGAAGAAAATTAACCCCTTCTCAGCCAAAACTAGCACATATATATATAATATATAAACATTACACTGATTTTTACATACAATTTTTTCCTTTCCATTAACCTGGACCCTTCATATTACTTATGTATTTTATAGACTGACTATCCCATTTTTCCTTTTTTTTTTTATTATTCTTTGATATGTTACTTTTAATTTCAGTTTATAAATAACTGAACTTCCAAAAAAAATCACCTAAGTAAGGAAAATAATTTCATTTGAAGTATTACCTAAATTGAAATAAAGAGTAATTCAGTATATTTTTTTCTTTTCTACAGAATAGACAGAATTACTTAGCGTTGGCAGTACATAAAACAGTGTCATTTGCTCTTTTGTGAAAAAATGAAGTGCATAAAATATTTAATGAAATAGAAACATATCAAAATGTTTGAATGTACCTAAAAAATAAGAGGTTTTTTCCTTAGGATAAGCATGAAATTGGCAGTGATGAGGCTGTGCAGAGAAGTCTAGAAGTACTTAAAAAGGACTTCAGGGCACTGGGGGCATTGACTGAAGGATCAGGAGCACAAGTAGTGTTTTCCTCAATCCATTCAGTGGCATGGAAGAACAATACTGAAGGGAACAGGAAAACTCATCTGGTTAACATGTGGCTGGTGCCATTGGTGGAATTTTGGGTTTTTTTATCATGCGGAGGTTAACACAGCATGAAGTCTGCTAGCAGCAGATGGAGTTCACCTGTCTCAAAGAGGGAAAAGAATTCTTGTTCATGAGTTGGTGGGGCTCATTGAGATGGCTTTAAACTAGGTTTGAAGGGGGAAGGGGATGTAGCAGGCCCACCAGAGAGGAGCCTAGGGGTGGCGTGCCAGGGTTAAGGGTGACATCAATAGCACAGCTCAAGTGCATCTACACCAATGCACGCAGCATGGGCAACAAACAGGAGGAGCTGGAAGCCATTGTGCAGCGGAATAGTTATGACTTAGCTGCCATCACAGAGACGTGGTGGGATGACTCTTGTGACTGGAGTGCTGCAGTGAGTGGCTATCAGCTCTTCAGAAGGGTTTGGCAAGGAAGGAGAGGCGGTGGCATGGCTCTATATGTCAGGGAGTACTTCGACTGCATAGAGCTTAGCTATTAGGATGATAAGGTCAAGTCCTTGCGGGTGAGGATGAGGGGGAAGGCCCAAAAGGCAGATATCCTGCTGGGGGTCTGTTACAGAACACCCAACCAGGATGAAGAGGTAGATGAATTGTCATAGATGCCGCTGGTGGCAGTATCACAACTGGTTGCCCTTGTTCTAGTGGGGGGCGTCAATTTACCAGATGTCTGCTGAAAATACAACAGAGCAAAGAAACAGTCTAGAAGGTTCCTGGAGTGTGTGGAAGATAACTTCCTGGTGCAGCTGGTGAGTGAACCTACGAGGAGAGGTGCCTCGGTTGACCTGCTGTTCACTAACTGAGAACGACTGGTGGAACAGGTGGCTGCCGGAGGCCATCTTGGGCTTAGCAACCACGATATGATTGAGTTCTCAGTTCTTGGTGAAGTAACAAGAGTGGTCAGCAGAACTACTACAATGGACTTCCGGAGGGACAACTTTGGCCTGTTCAGGGAACTGTTTGGGAGACTCGTTTGGGAGGGAGTCCTGAAGGGCAAAGGAGCCCAGGGAGGCTGAGCATTCTTGAAGAAGGAAGTCCTGCAGGTGCAGGAGCAGGCTGTCCCCAAGTGCTGCAAGACAAACCGGCAGGGAAGATGAGCAGCCTGGCTGAACAGGAAGTTTTTGCTGGCACTTAAGAAAAAAAGGAGAGTCTACTGCTTTTGGAAGAATGGGCAGTGTCCTGGTTTCAGCTGGGATAGAGTTAAATTTGTTTGTAGTAGCTGGTATGGGACTATGTTTTGGATTTTTGCTGGAAACAGCGGTGATAATGTGGAGATGTTTTAGTTGTTGCTAAGTAGCACTTACACTGGTCAAGGACTTTTTTAGCTCCCCGTACTCTGCCGGGTGCACAAGAAGCTGGGAGGGGACACAGCTGGGACAGCTGACCCAAACTGACCAACAGGATATTCTACACCATATGATGTCATGCTCAGTATATAAAGCTGGGGAAGAAGAAGGAAGGGGGGGGACGTTTGGAGTGATGGTGTTTGTCTTCCCAAGTAACCGTTACGCGTGATGGAGCCCTGCTTTCCTGGAGACGGCCGAGCACCTGCCTGCCCATGGGAAGGAGTGAATGAATTCCTTGTTTTGCTTTGCTTCTGTGCACAGTTTCTGCTTTATCTATTAAACTGTCTTTATCTCAACCCATGAGTTACCTCACTTTTACTCTTCCGATTCTCTCCCCCGTCCCACGAAGGGGGAGTGAGTGAGTGGCTGCGTGGTGCTTGGTTGCTAACTGGGGCTAAACCAGGGCAACACAAGAAGAGTGCAGAGACCTCATTAGGTCTTGCAGAGAGGAAATTAGGCAAGGAAAAGCCCAGCTAAAACTCAACCTGGCCACTGTTGTAACACATAACACAAAATGATTTTGCAAATACTTTAGCAACAAAAAGAGAACCAAAGAGAATCTCCATCCTCTATTGGACGTGGAGGGGAACATTGCCACTGAGGATAAGGAAAAGGATGAGGTACTAAATGACTACTTTGCTTTAATAGTCAGACCAGTTATCCTCAGGGTATTCAGCCCCTGGAGATGGAAGGCAGGGACAGGGATCATAATAAATTCCCCCTAATCCAGGAGGAAGCAGTTTCCAACCTGCTGCTCCACCTGGACACTTACAAGTCTATGGGGCCAGATGGGGTCCACCCAAGAGTACTGAGGGAGCTGGCAGAGGAGCTTGCCAAGGCACTCTCCATCATTTACCAGCAGTCCTCTTTAACACGGTAGGTCCCAGATGACTGGAAGCTTGCCGATGTGACACCCATCTGCAAGAAGGGCCAGAAGGAGGATGTGCTGAACTACAGGCCTGTCAGCTTGACCTTGGTACCCTGGAAGATTATGGAGTGATGCATCTTGAGTGAGCTCACCAAGCATGCGCAGGACAACCAGGCAATCAGGCCCAGGCACCATGGGTTCATGAAAGGCAGGTCCTGCCTGACCAACCTGATCTCCTTCTATGAGCAGGTGACCTGCCTAGTGGATGAGGGAAAGGCTGTGGATGTTGTCTACCTGGACTTTAGTAAAGCCTTTGACACTGTCTCCCACAGCGTCCTCGTAGAGAAGCTGGCGGCTCATGGCTTAGACAGGCGTACTCTTTGCTGGGCAAAAAACTGGCTGGATGGCAAAGCCCAGAGAGTTGTGGTGGAAAGAGCTAAATCCAGCTGGAGGCCTGTTGCGAGTGGTGTTCATCATGGCTCAGTACTGGGGCCTGTCTTTTTTAACATCTTTATCAATGATCTGGGTGAGTGGATCAAGTGCACCCTCAGCAAGTTTACAGATGACATGAAGTCAGGCAGGAGTGTTGATCTGCTTGAGGGTAGGAAGGCTTTGCAGAGGGTTCTGGACAGATTGGATTGATGGGCCTTGATCAAGTTTATGTGGTTAAGAAGGCCAAGTGCTGGGTCCTGCGTTAGCATCACAGCAGCCCCATACAATGCTACAGGCTTGGGGAAGAGTGGCTGGAAAGCTGCTCACTAGAGGAGGGTCTGGGGGTGCTGGTCAGCAGCTCACTGAACATGATCCAGCAGTGTGCCCAGGTGGCCAAGAAGGCCAACGGCATCCTGGCTTGTATCAGGAATAGTGTGGCCAGCAGGCGCAGGGAGGTGATTGTGCCCCTGTACTCGGCACTGGTGAGGCCACACTTCGAATACTGTGTTCAGTTTTGTGCCCCTCACTACAAGAAGGACAGTGAGGTGCTGGAGCATTTCCAGAGAAGGGCAGTGAAGCTGGTGAAGGGTCTGGAGAGCAGGTCTTATGAGGAGAGGTTGAGAGAACTGGGACTGTTTGGCCTGGAGAAGAGGAGGCTCAGGGGAGACATTATTACTCTCTACATCTACCTGAAAGGAGGTCGTAGCGAGGTGGGTGTTGGTCTCTTCTCCCAAGTTACCAGTGATAGAATGAAAGGAAATGGCCTTAAGCTGCATCAGGGGAGGTTTAGATTGGCTATTAGGAAAAATTTCTTTACTGACAGAGTGGTCAGACGTCGTAAGAGGCTGCCCATAGAGGTGGTAGAGTCCCCATGCCTGGAGGTGTTCAAAAAATATGTAGACGTGGCACTTCAGGGCATGGTTTAGGAGGCATGGTGGTGTTGGGTTGACTGTTGGACTTGGTGATCCTAGAGATCTTTTTCAGCCTTAATGATTCTATGATTCTATTGTTTTATGATTCTATGAAATTAATAAGACACATCTGTTAAATCATTAAAAAATGGGAAGGACTCTTTACTGCATCTCTTAACGTATTTCAGTAGTAAACTGCAATGCATCAATTCAAACATCAGCACAGAATACATTGTTTTCATATTCAACATTAGTTCTGTTGACTTTTTTTAATGATTGGTGATATTTCTTGAAGTAGAAAAAGGTAAAATAAAATTTTAGAAACAGATCTTTCTGGATCTGTAAACAGTATCAAAACTAACTTAATTAACCATAAACATTGGTATTATTAAAACCTGTAATTGGGAGACTTCTTAAAATAAGTACTTTAGAATGGGTGAGAGTCAACAAAATCTGGAATTTTTCTCCTCTCTGACTTCACTACAGCAAAATCAGTGTCATTCTGTGCACTGTCATTGTGTGGGTGTAGAGTTGTAACTAAAAGACATCTCAAGAGTGCAAAGGGGAAAAACCACCTGTTCAGAAAGTATAGCTCAGTATAAGATGAGACAGAACTAAAAGACCTATGAGTTTGAATATCTGCTAAAAACATTTACTTTTGAGACAACATATGCTGTTTAAGATCATTTTAGGCAAAAAAAAAAAAAAGAAAAAATCTGGCAATTTCCTTTCATTCTGTTAAATGATGATTCCTTTTTCCTCCATCCATTGCAAAATCAGGTAGCCATCTGGGCTGTTTTGACAATAGGAGTACAGGTCTGAAAGCCACAGTTATAATACCGAGAACTAAACATCTGTCTGAAAAAAATAATCTGTCATTTATCGAATAAATTACCAATGCCACCAGCAACTTATTTATACTGCCCTAAGCAGAAGCAGGCACAGCGCTTACTTAAGTAGCTAAGTTCTACAGATGTGGGACAAGTTAAGCAGCACCTTAATTTCTCCCAGGGAATCTCAAGATCCTGTGAGCACATTGGTAGTAAAAATCCATTTCAGTAAGTGAGTAGTCATATTATGTGAGATTCGGCCTGAGATTAAGATACCCACATCTGTGTTTCTATAGTTGCACCATGTGTATAAATTACTATAATAAATAGAAATCTAGTCAGTGAAGTCAGTGGAATGTAGTGTTTTAATTCATCTTAAAGTACACACCTCGGGCAGGGCAAAACAGCTACCTATATGATGTTTGTTGTCATTTTAAGTGTTCTTCCCTGTCTTCTAGTTTCTGTGACAGAATGGCATGGTGTCCTGTAAATTCTAATTTGCCAACACCATGGAGATGTGTCATTTACTCTAGAGAACCTCTACCCAACCCCTACTGTGTGGTCAGTTGAATTACTCTGTAACCTGCTAGGACTAGCTAGGTGTGGGGAAGATTCAGCTGCCCATACATAGTGTGGGTTGGTGCAATTTTGATGCTTCATAACATACTGCTTTGTAACACCTTAGTTTGCCTGCACTTCTGCCACTGCCATAATAATAACTGGGATACCCTAGGTGATTTCATATATCAGTGCACATAAATTCATGTACAGCTGAACTGTACCCCACGGCTCCCCAGGTTTAATGGGTATTTAGATACCTATGGGTTTCTAAATCAATAGGTCACAATACAGTGACATCTACATTTTGGTGTCTTGGGGATGAATCTCACCTAAGACTTTGTTACGACTGTTGAGTCTTCTGGTAGTAGCAACAGTTTTTGACATGAGGAATGAATGTCAAATTCTGTTAAAATTGTTAGATGTTCTGAAAAAAGTGAAAAAGATAGTTTTCCCCTTCTGGCAGCCCCAGCCATGATGTTCTGAGGGAGCTTAGTACTACTTACTTTTGTTTTCTACATGATTGCCAATTGCTTCAAATTCTCTCTCAAAACAAAACCAACCAAAAATTATCTTAGAAAAGTCTATAACTCTTTAAGTAATTTCTGAATGAAGATACATTCCTATTCATATACAAAATAAATATACATATATACAAATATACAAATAAAGTATATATAAATATACAAATAAAGGAAATTACCAATGGAAAATCAAGCAGAGAAGAGAAAACTTTTCAAAGTCAGTTTTCTCCATATTTCATCACATATTGAAAGTGTTGGCATTTATCCAACTTCAGCTCTACATAGTTGGCTGTCAAATATTAAATAGAGTAACCATTTACATGCTTTTCAACATGAGCATGACAGCTAAATTTTACCCTATTCTGAAAAGCTCATGGATATATTTAATCTCTTCATCTGTATTTTCCTATAAGCAAACATTCTTAATGGAAGACAGATGTGACTGTGTAGTAATCAACATATTTAATAATATTTTGATCATAGTAGAAGCATTACTTTGTACATGGCTTAAACAGAAGTAAAGGAAAGGGGGAAGGAAACAAAAGTAGTTAAGAAATGGATTCCAGAAGTAAAATAGACAGCAAGTATAGGACTACTACTGAAACCTTCCAGAGTTACAAAGGAGGAAAGAGGGGGAGAGAGAGAGAGAAAGAATGCTGGATCTCAAAATATAGCAAAGTCACAGATTCTTCAAGCAATGCTTAACAATCAGAAAACAAAGAATTCTCTTCCAAATGCCCTTTCAGAGTTCAGGTATGCTTGACATGAAGAATACTGGGGTTTGTGTACATCAGCCTGTAAGCCTGGAATCTGTGAAGCTAACTTAATACCTTCTGCCCACTTAGATAATAATGTGGGTTCATATGTAAGCGATGGAAGTTCCTGAAGCTTTGGTTCTACTTCATCCAACAGTTTCTAACTCAAAAGTTGTTTTAACAGACCATTAAGGACAGAAACCATCAAGACAGAGAACTCCCAGTGAATAGAAAGAAGTGCTGAAAGAAGGGTGATCAGACAAGGAAGAATAAGCGTGTCTTGGTTATGACATCACAACCTGGGTAGGGAAGCATTTTGATTCTCTTCTAATTGACATACATCACTTTGATTATAATTTAAAAACATATTTTAAATATTGTATAATTCAATATCTTTTGTGAATTAAAATGCCTGTTAAAAGAAATTCATACACATAACCTGCATGACAATGTACTTATGTGAAGCTGAGAGTTTCCCAGAGTTTCATGTAGGTCAGTAAATTTCATTTAGTTTGTATAAGCCAATTTAAACATTTTCACATGTGTTTGCAGGACTGAAACCTTAAACAGAAAACTAGGTAAAATATGATAATTAATTAAATTAAAAGGATGTTTATAAAAGATTATGTAATACCCTAGCTTTTATGCTGTTTTTTGGGGGGTTTTGGTTTGGTTTTTTTTTCATATGCAGCTAGATTTTAAAAATTTGCAGTGCATCATTTTTAGTCTTCTTTCCAAATGTCTAGGTCATAGTACCTTTAGATATTAGAGTGAAGCTAGGACACATGAGGCTGTCTTGTGATAAAGAATCTTAAAAAAGCAATTTTCATAAATTTAAGAGAACAGAAGGGAATAAAATTTATTTTTTTCATATCCTACTTAAAAATTGGTCATAAAACTTTTTATTTTCTTTGGTTTGAATAAAACAACCAATACTTCTTTTTTTCAAATTGTAATTGGTATAAATGTCAGGGGTTTTGTAGCGGGGGTGGGGGTGGGTCACACATGTGACTTCTGTGGTGAGAGGTCAGGACTGCCCCATGCTGGTCACAGCTGGTTCCATCTGGCTCCACAATGGACCCACCACAGGACACAACTGAGACCATCAGCAGAATTTGTAGCATCTCTGTGAAAATGTATTTAAGAAAAGGCAGTAAACACTGAGAGAGATGAACAAAGCCAGGGCAGAAGTGCTCCCATTCTGGAGCTAGTAACATCCTCAAAGGGACTGGAACCCGTGGATAACCCACACTGGAGTAGGTTCTCCCCCTAAGAGTCTGTGGCCCATGGTCAACACACATCAGAGCAGAGGAAATGAGTAAGAAGTAAGGAACAGCAGAAGACAAGACTGAGAAACAAGGAGTAGCAGAAACAAACTTCTACACCTTGACCTGAACCTCCTGCACTGCCTGCCACATCACTGAAGAGACAAAGTATAATTTGTGGTAGTGTAGATAGAGGAAGGGGAAGGAGAGGTTGCTGGAATGAAGTTAAGCCTTCAAAAGGGGAGAAGAAAGGTGTCTTCTTTAATTGTTGAAATACTTGTCTTTGTTTCTCAAAACCCAAATCAGTAATTAAGTATTTTTAATTAAGACTATTTTGCTCAGGGCAGCAGTTGATGAATGATCTTCCCTGTCTTCATTTCAACCCACAAGTCTTCTCACTCTTGTTCTTATTTTCTGCCCTGTTCCACCATGGGGATGGAGTAAGCAAGTAGCTGTTGGAGTGCTTCACTGCTACTCAGGGTCAAACCACCACCCAAATACACTAGCACAAAATGTGTAATTTTGGAAACAAAACCAGCAAGCCAAAGGAGAGATTAGCTAAAAAAAGTACTGAAGTGCAAATCAGTGACTGAGTAATAATTATGCAGTGTTCTGAAGTTCAGAATTTGGAATCTGGCTCCTTCAAAAGACGAAATAGAATAAAGAAAGCTAAGGTCAATGAAGTAGTAAGAAATTACTAATTCTCGTTACAGTGGTACTACATAGGAAAGATGAAGTTTCAGGAAGTCAGAAAGAAGTTACAGTAATAGCTACATTAATTAAGTAGGGGAAGGAGCAGGTTTTTACAACAGTTATTACAGTGTAGTACAGTAATAGTACAGGCTATTGAAAGGATTAACAGGTACCCTCTCAAAAGTGATGCAGAAATAAACTCCTGAAAAGAAAAACAGGCACGTGTATCTGTACTACATGACTCTTTGGAACACTTATTTTTTTGATTTTTATCAGTTATCTGCTTTTGTGACAACTCATGTCAGCACACCAGTGAAATTATGGTTTGGAAATGGGCTTTACAAAAGGGCTTGAACTTGTCTCTAACTGAAAAAATAAAGGTTTCTGTTATTAACAAACTAAAATATTTTGTGGTATACATTTTATCTGTTTTCTAAACATTTGAAAGATTTTTAATATTTTTATTTAATGTCCTTACACTCTCTCCTTTAACCTGCCATCAACCCAGAAACCGCTCCTCCCTAGTACCTGACCATGCATTTTTCCATTTTCTACTATCAAGGTTAATGTTTAATGACCATATCTGCTTGAGTATGCACATTTAATGATTTTACATGCTGAAATTATTTTCTCTCTACAGATTCTGTGATTTATTTTCAAAGAGTTGTAAAGGGTATTTTCTTCATTTTAAGCATGGTGGACTACTGCAGCATTTCACAACTTAGTACAGAGTACGCTTTAACATACATTCAACAATATACCGTTAAAAATTAAATGAGCAAACCAAAATAATAGTAAAACCCCCATAACGTATCACTAAAACTAAGGTGGTAAAAAAGAATAGAAGATACACAGCATATTCAAATCTCCCACATCTGCCAACTCACATTTTTTGTACAACATGCAGAAAAAACATTTTGAAACCACAAAAAAGTCTATTCTCTTTAATCACCTATTACCTCACACTTTCAGCAGGAATTCAAGTATGTATGTCACCTGACACATAGTTTGTTTTCCTTTTCTCAGTAGTTCAAAAATTAACATCTCAACACCCCAAATTATGTCATAGAAACCATCAAAATCATGAACATATGGTTTCTCAATTGAAGGGTAGGATCAAATGGGGAAAGTTCCTACTTTGTATCTTTTAATAGTCCCATAAGCTAGTGATTTCTGAGTAAAGAGTGTGGTATATCGTATTTGGTATGAAGAATACCATGCAAAAAATGAGTCAGTGCCTTTTGTACACAGTTAGAGAAGCCCTGGAGCTATAGTGGGAAGGCTCCTTTTACCTATATTCACTTAGAATACACATTCTAGAACATCTATGAACTTAGGAAGTCTAATGTTTGCTGAAATAGTACTCAAATTTCCTCTATTCTTTTATAGAATATGTTATCTGAGGCAATCACACAGTGATCTATAAAGTTTTCTATTATAGAAGTTCAATTACATAAAAAATCAGTCCTAGTCTTTTGTTAGTTACAATTTTTACACTGGTTGATTAAGTTTATCAGATTCTACAAACATTTATGCAGCTAATCTCTCCCTATGCTAAATTTCCTGTAGAGAACTATAAAAGAAATTTCTGAACTAAATCTCATTTTGAATGTTGTGGGGTTTTTTTCAGCAGATAAATGGAAAAGTACAAAAGCACTAAAAGGGCTACTGTTCCCTGAAGATCCATTGATACACCGTAGATACTGAAAAATATTATTTACAGTAACGCTTGTGAAAAAGCAGACAGCATTAGTATATACTAATGAAGCTCAATTTTTATTAGCTCTTCATCATTATAATGACCATGTTCCAAATGGTGGTATTCCCAAGTTAACGCTTCAGACGCTTTCAATCTTAGTCAAAATAATGCTTGTTCATAAAAACAGTGGATAAGAATCTTACAGGTTAATTAAGCACTTAACAGCACAAGGCATTCAGAAATAGGTAGTAAGAGATAATAATGATTAAATGCTACATTAGCAAATAGAAACTTACTCACTGTTTTACAAACATGACTTCTACAACCATAGAGGTGAATACATATTTTAAGGATAAAAACATTACTTCTGTATCTGATACACATATCTTTCAGAATATTAGGACCATTTTAAAAGCTAAGTAGTTGCACAGGGTAAAGTGAAGTAGATATCTGCTGCAATTTTTTTTTTTACAACTGTGTTTAGATACAGTAGATAATACACTACCCATACTCTAACGTACTGTAATTTGGTGTAACAGGTAGCACAGGTGAATTTATCATTTATGCAAATACAAACTACACCTTTATGAGGATTTTTTTAAAATGGCCCTTCTCATTTCCTGAACAGCTTCAGGCATTTTTTTTTCTTAACAAAAACAACCAGAACAAAAAATTTATTTCTTTAAATGTACCTTGGTAGTGAGCACTGAATCCACGGTATCTGTGATTGCTGTCTGTAACAAAATGTAGTCTGAGCCAGTTTTTGTTGCTGATAACTGGAGGAGGTATATTCATTCCAGAGAGCCTGAATTAAAATCAACAAATAAAAATTATTATTAAAAGATTTTAAAATTATCAGGGCTTTATGATTTTCATAAAGATATGATAAAGATCTTGTATGGAAAACAATTTTTTTTCAAACACACATTCATCGACATGTTCTCTGTGGGACTTTTTACTTCACAATGAATAGTATGCTATGACAAGCAAGAAGAGACAAGATTGTCCACTCTGCATGACCAAGTGATGGGTCAGTGCTAATCCAGAAACCACACAGTCATATTATTCGTCAGGCATAGCACTATCATGATGTAAGCACATGACACTCAGGCTAGAAAGAGTTTGTGTCTATCCATGTCAGATAACAGGTTAGGCAGAACAGTGGTCTGGGCACCAGGAAAAGGACTGTGCCCTGTGACTTTGATGGTTAAGATATGGAACCAGACATCTTATGTGATGCAGGCCACCATGTAAAACCATAAAATAAACACCTATTCTTCAAGACTAAGTATTTTCCTAAACTCAGGGTACAAAAAAATAAGAAATACTACATCATTTCAGTGAATCTGAAAATTATTTGTTAAAAGTACAAGAAAAGTAGGGAATTGTGGAGGATTGGCCCCAGCTAGCAGCTAAGGACCACACAGCTGCTCACTCACTCCCCTCCCTGCCCCCAACAGCAGGACAGGGGAGAGATTAGGAAGACCAAAAGCAAGAAAACTCTTAGGTAAGAATAAAGACTCTGAGAGGTCAGATTAATGATTAAAGAGGGGAGAAAAAGCACAGCAAACACAAGCGATACAAAGGCATTCATTCATCATGTTCCACAATTAGATCAATTAAGCCAGTCTCCAAGCAATGGCTAACTGCCCCCCAGCTCTATCCTCATATTTTTATTGCTGACCATGAAATTTTGTTGTATGGAATACCCTTTTGGTCAGTTTGGGTTAGCTGTTTGAGTTTTGTCCTTTCCCAGCATCTTGTCTATCCCTGGCCTGCTCCTTATGAGGACAGAGTGGGGGAGAAAAAGAAAGCCTTGGTGCTGTAATTACGTACTGCTCAGCAACAGCCGAAATATTGGTGTGTTATCAACTCTGGTTTAGTCACAAATCCAAACCACAGCACCTCATGGGCTTCTATGAATAAAATTAACTCCAAGGCACTAGACCCAGTATGCAATATTATCTGGATTTTTTGTTGGTTTTGTGCTTGTTTTTTAATGTCAGGACATTACTCCAGAATCACAGAACCACAGAATCACAGAATCACAGGTTGGAAGGGACCTCAGGGATCATCTAGTCCAACCTTTCTAGGAAGAGCACAGTCTAGACAAGATGACCCAGCACCCTGTCCAGACAACTATTAAAGGTATCCAATGTGGCCGAGTCAACCACTTCCTTGGGGAGATTATTCGAATGGTTGACTGTCCTCACTGTGAAAAATTTTCCTCTTGTGTCCAATCGGAATCTCCCCAAGAGAAACTTGTGTCCATTCCCCCTTGTCCTCTCCATGGGACTCCGTGTAAAAAGGGAGTCTCCATCTTCTTTGTAGCTACCCCTTAAGTACTGGTACATGGTGATGAGATCCCTGTGAGCCTCCTTTTCTCAAGGCTGAACAAACCCAGTTCTCCCAGCCTATCCTCGTATGGCAGCTTCCCAGTCCTTGGATCATCTTGGTGGCCCTTCTCTGGACCCCATCCAGCCTGTCCACATCCTTTTTATATAGCGGGGACCAGAACTGTACACAGTACTCCAGGTGTGGCCTGACAAGCGCTGAGTAGAGCAGGATAATTATTTCTTTCTCTCTGCTGGTGATGCCCTTTTTGATGCAACCCAGCATCCTGTTGGCCTTCTTGGCCGCAGCAGCACACTGTTCGCTCATGTTGAGCTTTCTGTCCACCAGGACCCCCAGGTCCCTTCCACAGAGCTGCTCTCCAGCCAGGTGGATCCCAGTCTGTGCTGCACTCCTGGATTATGTTTTCCCAGGTGCATGATCTTACACTTCTCGTTGTTGAACTTCATAAGGTTCTCACTGGCCTACTCTTCCAGCCTATCCAGATCTCCCTGCAGAGCAGTTCTCCCTTCTGGAGTGTCTACTTCCCCACTCAATTTGGTGTCATCAGCAAATTTCATCAGGCTACACTTGATGCCATTATCCAGATCACTTATAAAGATACTGGATAACATTGGGCCCAATATTGATCCTTGGGGGACTCCACTAGTGACAGGTTGTCACTTGGAAAAGGAGCTATTTACCACCACCCTTTGGGTGCGGCCTGTCAGCCAGTTCCCCACCTGCTGCACAGACCACTTGTCTAGTAACGCATCAATTTCTCCAGGAGGAGACTGTGGGGGACCATATCAAAAGCCTTGGAGAAGTCCAGGTAGAAAATGTCCACTGCCTGCCCCATGTCAACCAATCAAGTCACTTTGTCATAGAAGGCCACCAGGTTTGTCAAGCACGATCTGCCTTTAGTGAAGCCATGTTGGCTTTTCCCAATCACGTGCTTCATTTGACTTGTGATGGCCCCCAGGAGGATTCGTTCCATAACTTTCCCAGGGACTGAAGCAAGGCTGATGGGCTTAGAGTTACCGGGATCCTCCCTCGAGCCCTTCTTGTAGATAGGGGTAACATTTGCTTTCCTCCAGTCCTCTGGGACATCCTCTGTTCTCCATGACTTCTCAAACATTATGGAGAGTGGCCTTGCAATGATGTCAGCCATCTCTCTCAACACCCTTGGGTGGATGGTGTCAGGGCCCATTGATTTGTAGGGGTCAAGCTCCTGTAGTAGTTCATGTACTAACTCTTTGCTGATGGTGGGTTGGTGTTTGGTTCAGCTGGCAATTTCATTTCCAAAGCCTGGGACCCACCGGTGTTGGTAAAGACAGAGGTGAAGAAGGTGTTGAGGACCCCTGCCTTTTCAGCATCCTTGGTGACTGACTCTCCTATTCTGTTTGACAGTGGGCCTATGTTTTCCTTGTGTTTCTGCTTGTGGTTGACATACCTGAAGAAACCTTTCTTGTTATTTTTGACATCTACGGCCAGTTTCAATTCAAGCCAGGCTTTTGCTTTTCTAACTGCATCTCTGCATGCTCTGGCAATGACCTTGTAGCTCTCAACTGATAATCTTCCACTTGTCTATCTCTGGTATGTTTCTCTTTTGGATTTGAGTAGACCCAGGAGGTCATGGGTGAGCCAAGGGGGCCTCTTGCTCCACTTACTTCCCTTTCCTTTATAGGGCATAAACCGGTTTTGTGCTTCCAATAGAGAGTTCTTGAAGAATTCCCACCACTCACTAGCTCCTTTGTCTTCCATGGAAGCCTCCCACGGGATCCCTCTCAACTGAGTTCTGAGCAAGCTGAAGTTTACTCTTCTAAAATCCAGAATCCTTGGCTTAGAGCTGACCTTCAGCACACTCAGCAGGATCCTGAAGTCCACAATATTATCATCACTGCAGCCAAGGATATCACTAACCGAGATATTACAATGCAGGTTTTCTCGGTTTGCAAACAGCAAGTCCATCAGTGCCTCATTCCTGGTTGACACAACTGACATTTGTATCAGGAAACAGTCCTCTATACATTCCAGGAACTTGGTGGATGACATGCAAGCTGCTGTATTGTCCTTCCAGCAGATGTCTGGGTAGTTGAAATCACCCATAAGTACCAGGATGAATAATATGTATTCAATGTAAGAAGCAGAAGCCTACACCATTTGATTAGAAAACATGAAATCTTTCTGCATTGTCACTGTGAATTTCAGCATGAAACACACTTTCTAGTAGCCATAAAGTGACTTAAGTTGTTACAAATATCTTGTTACATATGCAAGAAGTATACTTTAGTTTGATACTTGATTTTTAGATGGTAGAGGTTTCATTAGCTGTGCTTTTTGGTGCAGCTATTTGTATAATACTATTACAAAGAGACAAAATATCAGTTTTATTTAAATTCTCAACCTGTAACTAATTCTTAAGCAATATAGAGGCAGCAATGTTCTGCTGCTTACATATTTGAGAATAAACCTATTACTGAAAGAGTTCTTACTGAACAATTGAAAAAAAAAAAAGCCTGTAAAACACATTTCCTAACACCTATTTTGACTACAATATTTTCTATAATGATGTTTCTCTTTAATAATCACAAAAACATGTGAAAAATAAACTACTAGTTTATTGTCCAAGGCATGAGAAAACTTCTCCTTACACACTTAAATATGGTAATGGTAAAATACTAGTTTTATTTTTTAAATAGCTAATGTCTAGTTAAGTTTACCTTAAGACAATTTTAACTAAGCACATGCTGATATCAGCTGAGTTCTAACTAAATCCACAGTTCCTAATATCCTATCTTTATAGTTCATGATTTCTATGGAATTGTTCCCAGAAAGTAGATTTGCAAGGTGACAGAATTTATACTGGCAACTGGCAAAAAATAATTGCTTATTCTGCTCATATAACTGCCCTTTTTCTCACACCACTTTATCTTTTCAGCAAATTATAAAGCTGTTCACCATTACTATAATACATTGGCAGTCCAACCGACTTCTGTGCCAGCTACTATTCCAAGAATAGCTACACTGATCATGTACAATATTTGCCTAAAATTCAAAGAAAAACACCATATCTACCACTAAGTAAATGGTAAGGGAAATGGTCTCTTCTTCTTTGTAGTTCAAAAGACGTAGCTCCCCCCAAACTGCACAGAATCCTGCATAGCAAATTTAAGTCAACAGACAGTAAGCTTCCCTCCTGCAGTTGTCATTCATAAACAATTAGAAATCTTCAAATGACCAGTTGTGAACCAGAGACTTAAGGTATCTCACCACTATATGTAGTCAACATTTACATTAGATAGGTTGTTATCTAATGTAAAACATATGGGGGGGTGGAGGAAGTGCTTACTGAAATAATACACCTTTGCTGTTAGTCAAAGGATTAGTAAAAGTGTAAAACTATGCATGTAGATGTGTCAGTGAAGTTCCCATCTTCGCATCTTACCTGGTTTGAGACTGTGGGTAAAGCACAGTTTACAGAAGAAATAAGAGACTAAAGCTTTTAAGAATCAAAATTTTATTCCTCTTGCATTTCATTACAACATCATGCCTCCATCCTCTTCTTTTCTGCATTATTTAGGAGGTAATTTTCAAAATTAACTCTGATCCAGTGAAGTCAATTAGTATTTTGTTCTCCCTCAAAAATCTAGCACATAATTCCCACCTTATTCTGCAAAGTGGAATTCAGGGTTGGTTTGTTTGGGTTTTTAAAAGCATAGTGCACATCTTCCATTTCCTCCAGAGACATACTAACATATCACAAAATACTATACACTTACTTTAACATTTGAAATGCACGCTGCCAACTAGCTATAACTGACAAATCGTTTAAAAATCCCTGTCTTGTTTATGTACCAAACTTGCTTTAATTACTGAAAATCTTCTAAAACTACAGTTCTTAAAAACAGAAATTAAAACACAGTGAACTTTTTCTTTAAAGCCAGGTGACAAATAAATGAGGGTTAGTAGAAGACAGAAATGCTTTATTTTGTACAAATTTCACAGATACGGTATTCCTCGTTCTTACAAAAATGATGGTCAAACTATTTAACATCTACTTTCATTCATACTGTTGTTTTCTTTTTCATACATTACTTATCTGCAATGGTTGTCTTTGTCATCTTGTTAAGAAGTGTCTCAGAAGATTAATCTGGATTAGTCAGATAAGATACAGTGTGTAATATACAAACATAAGAAGTAATTTAGACATGACATGGGTATGAAGAGAGACAAAAAGTGCCCAGATTGAAAAGGTCCATTCAAAGCTCAAAGTGAGATCAGTGAACAAATGTGTAAAAACTTCAATGAAAGATACAGACACTACAAAATACGCATACAAGAAGGAGCGGCTCAAGTCACTTGGTTTGTTCAGCCTGGAGAAGAGGAGGCTGAGGGCAGACCTCATCGCCGTCCGCAGCTTCCTCCCAAGGGGGGGGGAGGAGGGGCAGGCGCTGATCTCTCCTCTCTGGTGACCGATGACAGGACCCGAGGGAATGGCAGGAAGATGTGCCAGGGAGGGTTAGGCTGGATATTAGGAAAAGGTTCTTCACTCAGAGGGTGATGGGGCGCTGGAACAGCATCCCCAAGGGAGGCAGTCACGGCACCAGGCCTGATGATATTCAAGAAGCATTTGGACAACACCCTCAGAGACATGGTTTGAATCTGGGGTTGTCCTGTGCAGGGACAGGAGTTGGCTTTGATGATCTTTGTGGGTCCCTTCCAGCTCAGGACATTCTATGATTCTATGATTCTATGATAAGGGGTAGCAGATTAAAAAAAGACTCAAATAGACAGTCCTCACTCTATTTCACTGCCAGTTCTGTTCTATTCTGTTTGAATATGTATGGAATGGTTGCAGATTTTAAGCTCTGTGTGTTACTTATTTGTTTGGAGCAGAAATCAGTGACACCAAATCAGATATTCTTTTAGTGAAATTGATTTATCTGCAAAACGTGCATTTTAATTTTGAAGAAAGATTATTATAATGTAACAAGCATGCAAGCCCTGATAATAAAACCCTTAGTTTAGGCATTAAACATGTCCAAAAATATTCAAAATAGAAAAAGTATTTTTGTCAGGAAAGTATACAGTGGAGTTTTTCACACAGAACTTTTTCATGAAGCATATAGTTCTTACACTTTCTTGCAAGCCATGAGATTCACAGAAATTAAGTTGATCAAAAATGAAATTTGGGGTTGATACCCCATCTATTAGCACTGCTGAAACCCATTCTAACACTACCAAAGCCTTAGGCTAACACAGATTTACATTGTATGTATGACTAGGTACATATCTTATCACTCATACATATGCACTACGAAATCTTACGTGTTTGTTTTAGTGCTAATTGCAGCTGTGTGGCATCTTTCTCATTGGCATTATTTACTTATTATTTATTTGTTTAAATAAAACTGCTATATATAAAGCTTTGATTAAAAAAAGGACAAAGTATTACATATTTTGATAAGACCTAGTGTGCATTATCCATGTACGTACTAGTGGGGCTTAATACTTACATAGCATAATAGGAACACTACAAAAGGTGGTAGCCTCCTGCCCCCTTGAAAGGAGAGGAAAGACCTACCCAATAGAGCAGCACCTGAACAGTTACTTGTCCAGTTTGGTTAAATTTTGATTAAATTAGAGAGCAAGTGTATTAAATTTGAAATGTCAACAACTGACAGCTTATTGTGTTTACTGTACTTGTATACAACATATACTCACTAGCAAAGATTTCCAGCATCCCCTTTGTTCTCCGTGATTGCCTTGATCCCATAAAACAACAACTCTTGTAACAAGCTTCATAATGAACGTATTTTATAAAAAGATCCTCCCCACAATGTAGGTGCAAGGACACTCATTTGTGGATACAGGACTAAAACTCAGGTCTCTGATTTAATAAATCTAGGTCTGTTTAGAAAGAACCAGATTCTCACTAAAGAAGCAAAGCTGAAACTAACTGAATATTTAACACATTGCTTGATTTGAAAGGTCCTGAAGGATTTAATGATTAAGTTATCGTATCCCTCTAGTTCCATCAACCCAGTTAGTAAGACGTTTACATTGGGGTTCAGACACTAACCTAACAGGTAAGTTTGTGTATGACCAGGCTTATTAATACCCTTTATGTTTCCAATTCTGGTGATGAGATTAATGGGTCTTAATGGCAGTCATTATAAATGTGAATGTCTATTGCATGACAGCTTTGGGTCGTGGCCTTTTATTCCCTCACTATTTTTTTCCTGGAAATGTTCTATCCAAATTATATTAAATCATTTCAGAGCAAGGACACTGTGACATATATTGTCAAACAGAAAAAAAGACCCTCTTCTATCTCTTACAAAATCTATTGCTGTCTAAACTGAGAACTAAAGATTCAAATTTTGTTGAAGATAGCAAATAAATGCTATAGGATAATAGATATTTTCCATTATTTTTGGATAACAAGATAGGTCATCAAGATGGATAATTGTCTGTAAATTGTTCTTTTGTGAATGTACTTCCAATATAAATATTAAAGTAACATGAAAGTATTTTCAGAGCTGTGGATTTCCTAAAACTTTAATTTCAGCTTACATGCAGCATTAACATATGTAATATTGGTATATCTGTATTACAGAAAAAGACTTAATGAGACATCTCTGTGACAGAAGCTATAGAACTGTAATGTAAGTGGAATTTTTCATGTAATTGTTTGTGTGAAACTCAAGCTGTACGTGGGTATCAGGGCTGATCTTGTGTGTGCATCCAGTACACTGGAGTCATCAATTCCCTGGATGATCCAGGAGTTGACCATCTAGTGAGATAACAGACTGGTTTGATAAAATAGACCAAAATATGCAAATATTCCTGACTGAGTCTTCAAATGATAAAACCAAGAAACAACATGGTAAGAGAAAGATTAGCTTGGAAATACAGCAAGCATATAAATAACGAAAAGAAAAGGAGAAGGGTATTGATTTAATCTGCATTGCCGTAGTTCAATGTCCAGTCATAAGGAACAACAGAAAACATCTTTTAGAGGAGCAAGTAAACAGTACTAATTCAGTCTTGAAGGATGAAAGAAGACAAAGACTTCTCTCCCTAAAACCAGCTCTTTCTCAAAGTTAAATATGCAGCAGAAAAGTAAAGGAGAAGTGTCCAAAAGTGTCTAAAAAATAATGTTCTATTAGCAATTTCAGGGTAATATATCACCCAAGTTTTAAGAGGCTTCAAAAGTACAAGTTAGTGAAAAACCTAGTTCCTAAGGTCAGTTCCTGGAAAATTGTCCTGTAAAATTGTAGGACTAAATATTTTATTTAACTGAGAATCAGGACATTGACAAGTTTGAAGCTAGATATAGTCTTGATTGTTGTTCCATATCTCAGAACTGCAGCCAAATGACTGACAAAAAGCTCTTTTTATTTTTAGAACAGTAAATTATCACTCTTCAGATTAAACCTAATGAGCTATTTAGAACTAAACTAGGGTTTTAGGCAGAAACTCCACTGTAATCACTTATTTCTGATTTATAATCCAAACAAATGAAAACTTAAATAAGCCAATGTTTGGGAAGAAGGAAAAAAAAAAGTTCTACATTATGTCACCTTGAAAAGAATACTTGTTCTGTGCAGTACTTTAACAATCTATTGATTAATTTTAGAATTATTCAGCTAAAGAGATAAAAATAATTCACTCTATGACTCTTTTTGTCAAGTTCATTATGATGTCTGGAAGACTAATAAAAAAAGTCTTTGTTTTAAAAATGTCAGTGTTGAAATATATGAGAGCCCTGTCACGCCTTTGCAATGTTGGAAAAAGTTCGGTTTTGAAGTCAAGTTACTGTCATATAAAGCAAGTCTATGAGAAACCACTGCATGATCATTAAGGTCTGAATAAAGGTCTGACTGATGATTAATGAAAATCTGTAGTACTGTGGGTATGAAATGTGGAAAAGTGCCAAGATTAAGAAATACATTTTAACTTCAGAGGTAGATTGCAACTTGTGACGCCAGATGTACGTATGTCAAAGGTTTTCCAAATAATCTGATGACTTGGCAGAATAATGGTGTATAAGAAAGGTAAAAGGAAACTTCCAACCAACATACTTTGAAATGTTAGTCTATGATATAAGTAATGTATTGTTTGTGACACAAGTAATGAACATAACACTGTGTTGCTGTCCCGATTGCCTGAAGGACTAGTATTGTAAGTTGCTAATTTTCATACAGATTTCACAGGGCTTAGAAGGACTTGTTTTTCATAAATGTGATGCAAATACCTCATATACAAAGTGATCTCATGCTTACAACTCAATTTTCCCAAGCAGATCATAGAATCAATAGAATCAATATACATACATACTAACTTCACCTGGGCTGCGCATGATGGTTAACATATGGGCCTTTCTACCACACAAGCTGTGTACCTCTTCCTGCAGCTAGTTTTCATTTAGCTTGTCTCCCTAATCCTTAGTACTTCATGTAACTACAGTAGTTAAAATGAAAAGCACATATAGGTATCCAATATTCAAACTGGTAAAAGACTCTAAATATATTTTCTGTAGAGCAAAAAGGAAAATTGGCATGTAACTTTGGCTGGAGATAAAGTTTAAAATATAAGTCAAACGACTCCCACTCTGCAGCAAAATTAGGGACCCCATGGGTCTTATTAGAAAAAGTACTTTTAGAAACTGAAAGTTTTCCTGAGTATCTGCCACTCTAGTTACTCATAGTTAGATATGAAATCCAAATGCAAATGTATCTTAAAAGAGCTGTTCCTTAATATTAGATAAAAATTCAGAATTCTGTCATGTTAGACCTGAGTCAGTTATGTTATTACATCTTTTTTAAAGGTGATGATAAGACAGTGCAAGCCCTGAAACACCTTTAAAGAACAACTCATCGATACAAAGTAAGAGGATAAAAATTAAGCTGCTCAACTCAAATTACATGTAAAATTTTTCTGAGAGTTCATTCCTTCCTAATTCTTATTTTCTGCTTCTGAAAATGTATCAAGGTAGATTATGAAATCTGACATAAAAGGCTACTCTTATTGCATAATTTAAAGATTATTGCTGTCAAGGAATCCATGCAGATTACTCACAGAACCATTTACCTCAGTTAGTTTCCACCTTATATTTTTGTCAATTAGGGTTTTGCTCAGTTACATTTTGTGCAAAAACTTTCTTCTGTATCTCAAACATCTAGTCTCCTTCTAATTCTACTGAATTTATGACATAAGACATTTACATGTAATGACCTTCCCCTCTTCTGCGACATATCTGTAAGCTAATACATTTCTTAATAACTTTCAGAACATTCATCTCAGAGTGCTTGACAAATATCAAGAAACTGTATCATCCTTTACCTCACACACACACAAAAAAATCCAAACCATAAAGAGATAACATGTTGTTTTCCACTACAATAATCTAACACAAAACTGGAAGATAGCAGGGCCCTAAGGGCACCCTCCTAGCCCTGACTAGCCCTGCCTCGGGACCATGCACTTGTGCCTAGAAACCCCCTTCCAGCTCAGCCTAAGCCAGCCCTAACTTTTCTCCTTGGCTGCCTCCTTTTGACTGGGGTCCCGGAGGGACCCTGGACCTGGTCCATCACTTACCACATTGGGGGCTGTCAACTGACTCTGTTACCTAAGTCCCTGGCTTTGACCTCTATGTTCAGCCACTGCAGGACTGCACATCACTGGTGAACACATGGCATGTGTGGGGTCACTCTTGGCTCCCAGTTGTCCCCTCCTTGCTCCTGCTACTCCCAGACATAGAGCTCCAATCTCCCAATTAAAGTGCTCTAATCACTAAACTGCACTATTTTTTCTATGACAAATTGTCTCATTTAAACACCATTAAGAATTTGCTGCTCTTGTTCTGTATACTTGACCATACTTCTTTTACCCTATCTGTAACATTCATATTCAGATGTTCTCCAACTGCAATTAAGTAAATCTTTCTTGTATCTTTTGTAGGGAGGATTTTTAAGATGTTATAATAAAATTAAGATGTGGATATCATATAACTCCATCATTGCTACTCCATAGAAATATAACCAACAGGAAGTCTTTAAAATCAAGGACTAAATCTTTGAAATGATTTGTGAGTAATAAGGGGTAGCCCTATTAAAAAGGGAGATAGGACAAGTAGTATCAGTGCTATGCTCATGGCCAGCTTGTTGTTTACCAGGACTCCCAGACCTTTCTTGGCAAAGCCACTTCCTAGAGTGTACTGTGGCCTGGGATTATTTCTCCCAGGTGCAGGACTTTGCGTTTTCCCTTGATCAGTTTAATGAGATTCCTCTCAGCCCATTTCTCCAGCCTGCTGAGGACCCTATAAATGTTACCACAGTCATCTGTGTGTATCAGACACTCCTTCCAGTTTTCTACCACTGTGACCATGCTGAGGGTGCATTCTGTCCCAGCATCCAGGTCATTAATTAATATGTAAAACAGTACTGGCCCTGGTATCAACCCCTGCAGTACATCACCAGTAACTTGCTTCCACCTGGTCTTTGACCACTGGTTACAACCCTCTGGACCCACTTTCTGCTTATCTAACCCATACATTGTCAGCTTCTCTATGAGGATGTTATGGGAGATGGTGTCAAAAGTTTTACTAGAGTTGAGCTAAACAACATGAACTGCTCCCAGTCACTTCATTGTAGAAGGCAATGATTTCCAGTCTGTAAATCCATGATGACTATTCTGATTCCCTTTCTTATCCTTTATGTGCCTGGAAATGATTTCCAGGATGATTTTCTCCATCACCTTGCCTGGGAAGGACTAAATTGACACTAACTGGCCTGTAGTCCCTGGATCTTCCCTCTTGCGCTTCTTGAAGATAGGAGTGACATTTTCTCACTTCTAGACTTCAGGTACGGAAGGGTCACTATGACCTTTCAAAGATAATAGAGGATGGTATCACAGTATCAGCTAGCTTCCTTAGCATATGTGGGTGCACGGATTTATGTGTGTCCACTTTGTTTAAGTGCTCCCTAACCTGGTCCTCCTCCACTGAGGGTAAGTCCTCCTTGCTACAGACTCTCTCACTGACCTCAGGGGCCTGGGATTCCTGATAGCTGTTCTTAATGGCAAAGACAACATTGAGTACTTCTTCCATTTCTACATTATTTGTCACCAGATCCCCTGCCTCATTCAGCAGCGGGCTCATGTTTTTCCCAGTCTTAATTTTGCTGATTATGTACTTGTAGAACACCTTCTCGCTGCGCTTCACATCTCTGGCCAGATTCAACTCCAGGTGGGCCTTGGCCTTCCTATCACTGTCCCTGTAAGATTAGACAGCAAGTCTACACTCCTTCTGTAAGAAACTATTTATTTTTTTTTTTTGGGGTGGGAGAGGAATCTACATGAGGAATAAAATAAGACATGAAACAGAGGTATACCAGATAAAAAAATGAAAATAACTAATGATGTAATATGATGTATTAATTCAATAAATAAGACCTTATTTAGAAAGAAACTGAGTGATTTTTTTTAATGACATAAGCATATGATGGAGTACTTTCTACCTGAAGGAACATGTTTAACAACACGTACAGAGGACAAGCATTTAAATCAGCAGATACAAATTATTTGGAACTGAAGATCCTAAAAGGGCTTGCTCACTAAACCTCTGTTTCTCTCATATTTTTTGTAATGATGGAATATCACAGAAATTTCAAAATATAAGTAACGTTGTGACAATTAGGTCCTAGCAAAAGAAAGAATATCTACAAAGGACAGAATTCACCACATTGGTTAGAACAGACTTCAGGTGGAGTTTTACCAGCAGAAAAAAAACACGGTACTCTCTATATTATGGAAGTTAATATAAACCCACAGTTGATTCAATGTACAGTTGATTCATTGTGTTCGGTTTATGTGTCAAGGTTTTGGTAGCGATGGGGCTACAGGTATTGCTTCTGTGAGGAGTTGCTAGAAGCTTTCTCTATGTCTGATAGGGACAATGCCAGCCAGCTCCAAGATGGACCCACTGCTGGCCAAGGCCAAGCCCACCAGTGACAGTGGTAGCACCTCTGGGATATTTAAGAAGGGGGAAGAAAAACAGACAAAGAGAAGAGTGAGAATATATGAGAGGAACAACTCTGCAGACACCAAGGTCAGTGAAGAAGAAGGGGGAGGAGGTGCTCCAGGCACCAGAGCAGAGACCATGGTGAGGCAGGCTGTGCCCCTGCAGCCCATGGAGGTTAATGGTGGAGCAGATATCCACCTGCAGCCCATGGAGGACCTCATACCGGAGCAGGTGGATATACCTGAAGGAGGCTGTGACCCTGTGGGAAGCTTGTGCTGGATCAGGCTCCTGGCAGGACCTGTGGACTCGAGGGGGACCCATGCTGGAGCAGTCTGTTCCTGAAGGACTGCACCCCATGGGAAGGACCCTTGCTGGAAAAGTTCATGGAGGACTGCACTCTGTGGGAAGGACCTCATGCCGGAGCAGGGGAAAAGTGTGAGGAGTCCTCCCCCTGAGGAGGAAGGAGTGGCACAGACAATGTGTGTTTAACCCCCATTCCCTGTCCCCCTGCGCCACTCAAGGGGAGGACATAGAGAAAATGGGGAGTGAAATTGAGCCTGGGAAGAAGGGAGGGGTTGTGGGAAAGTCTTTTAAGATTTGGCTTTATTTCTCATCATCCTACTCCGATTTGATTGGCAATAAATTAAATTAAATTTCCCCAAGTCGAGTCTGTTTTGCCCATGACGGTAATTGCCTTATTTTGACCTATGAGCCATTCATTATATTTTCTCTCCCCTGTCCAGCTGAGGATAGGGAGTAACAGAGCAGCTTTGGTGGGCACTTGGCCTTTAGCCAAGGTCCATGCACCATACTCATGGACTGACAATAAGGTAATGGAAAGAATATGGCCATCATAGTGGGTGTCCTAAGTGACTTTCTTAGCTAAGCACTTTTCTTATTCCTTTAATATAGCTAAATGCTGGTAGGCATGCAGTAATTACTGGAATATTGCAGAGAGCCTTATTTTGTTGTTGATTTTTTTTTTTTTTACAATATAAGAAATTACTCAGAAACTGAAAGGAAAGTTTTATGTCTTCAAAAAATGCCTCACTCAAAAAATGAGGTCCAACTTTTCTAAATGTTTCAATTGAGAAGAAAAGGAATGTAAAAACCACTGAAGACCTTTTTCTCTAACCTGGAAAAGACATGAAAAAAGCCAAAGTCAATCGCAGACATATTCAAAGTGTAATATTTTGTCCCCTTTTTTGCAAACAATGGTGAATATTAGAACAAATTATAAAAAGAAAATATAATTGGAGTTTTTATCACTTAGCACTTTTAAGTGAAAACTGTAGAAGACTGGTTAATTTTTGAAATTAGCACAGAAAAAAAGAAAAAGGAAATTAAGTTTGTCATTTACAGGAGAGGGCACTAGATTATCCACTATTTCTGGCACTAAACCCCATATCTATGAAATGCATATTGAATCTTAAAAAATTACAGGAATTGCTTTTCTCATCCAAAACATTTGCCATTATTACTGACTCCAGAGACTAGCTTTTAAAAGCGTCTGAAATTCTCTCTTCTATTCTTTACTGAGAACCAATGGTCTTTTTAGTTCTGTGTAGATTCTCTGGGCAACTGGCATACCTAGACAACCAAGAGCAATATATCTGAGATATTCGAGCTAGCGCAAGCACCTCATTATATCTGAGGTCTGAACATCACACCTTTGCTTGCACACTCTGAACCACTGGAAAACACACAGTGTGGTTATCAGATACTGAATGAAAGAGACTTGCACCACAGGGCACCACAGCCCTCCTGCTTTGCGCCACATATCCTCCTGGAGCTAACACATTCCTGTGTTTCAAAGTGAAACAACGTACAGAGATATTCATGCACATAGAAACATGAAATAATTGCCCTGAGGAAGGATTCCCATTGATGCAGCTGTATTGCTTCTGGTTCTTGACTGAGGTTGGTATGGCACTGAGCCAAGCCTTGTAGATACACATGAAGTGATGTGCGTGTACAGCAAGAGTCTGCGCCAAACTCAGTATGAAAATCAGTAGACTTTCATGATATCATGTTAAAAAGGATACACCAAAATAAACTCTTGATATAGTATTGATTATTGAATTTATATATGCTAAGATATCCAGAATAACACAGATATATTTTTTCAGTGTGATTTATAATTTTAAGAAAAAAAAAATTTAAAACAATTTAAAAATACAATGTTTGTGGCAAATCTTGAGAAATGTGACAATAGGGATTTTTGTTTCTTAATTTGAAGTGTCAGTATGTATACATGTAAAAAATATGTTATTGATGACTTTTCCTCGTACACAGATGTGTGTAAAATCACAATTTATATCATTATTTTCTTTTAAAAACTACGTGCTGCTCTCAGAGATTAGTATGCACTTCAGGGACACCACTGCATGGGTCTGACTGCTAGCCACCTGCTCTTTCCAGTAAATCAGTCTGTGAAATAGTGATCTGTGTCACAGAATTTTAACCTATCTATGCTTTGGAACCTTGCCTATGAGCTGAACATTTGTTGTTTAATTTTTTCAACAGAAGACATCACACTTCCTGTTAGTAGAGGCCATACTGAAGACTTAAAGAGCAATAAATGTCTAAAACACCATTACAACAAGAAATCATGAACTAAGAAAAGAGTATAAGATTCTCCTGAGTACTATAAGATCTCATAGCATATTTAATTGTGGATAATTAATACTATAAAAAACCCAAAATATGATTAGTAATCAGGAATATTTCAAATTGATTTTAGTAGATCAGTCTGTCTATTTATAAGACTCCTTGGATTCAAAACTCTTCAACTTAGAGCTGTTAAAAACATACATATTTAAAATGAATGTTTATGTCTCAAAATGTAAATGTAATATTTTCATTCTGATATAAGCTAATATTTTTTGTTCTTAATTCTCACCTCTTTGCCTCCACCTCTCCCCAAAAAACTGTGAGCAAAGTATGCCTCCTAAAGAATGCTGCCTTCTATGCAGGACATAAATAAAATTATTAATTTATTTATTTTTAATAAAATTCATATAAGTGTTTAATATGTTGACTAATATGTACAAAAGCTTTGCTAGAGAGCAAAAATAAAGTTTAGATTTACTCATATTCTGTGTTGTTAAAATGAAATATCTTACACTTCAGGAAAAGTGGTACCTCATTTAAAAGGCCAGCTCATCATATAGATTTTCCAGACTAGAGCAGATTGTAAGTAAACATTCCTTAGAATTATAATTTTTATTTACGTTACCATATAAATCAATTATTACTGCCAAAATTTCAGTTCCATTTCCCCAAAATAAATTTATCTCTGTGCATGACATTTGGCTGGAAAGTGATATAATATAAATTATGCAGTAAAAAGCCAACTATATTAGCTTTAAAATAACTTGCATCAGAATTCGTATCTATTAACTTCTTATATGATGCCATTTACTGATACCAGTGGTAATGATGGTATTGTTATCTGAGCACTCTGAGAGCCTTTGCTATTCTGATATATCTGAGTTGGAAAGTTTACAAATATTCAGTTATAATAACTGATAAAAGATAACGGATCACTAATTAATTTGTTATAAAGTAAGACTGACCTTTAAAGTATTGCACTCATAAGAACATAATAATTAGGAAGATAACCAGAGCAGACTATGTGTAAGCATGGGCAGCTGAAAGAAAGCTTAGGCTCCACAGCTGTGTTAGCATACTTTAGTCCTAACCTTTCCTACCCATCCTAGCATGACACAGACAACAAATGCTATGTTTACTGAGCTACAACACTGCCTGATGATATAAAATTGTTTCAATTTTTTCCTTTTTTTTTAGCAAGATATACTGGGAAATACCTGATAGGAAAGATGAAAATATTTGTGTAACTGTTAATGCAGTTTTAAAGGCTGTATAAATATCAAATATAAATTTCATTTGCGAATGAACTTCAATTTACAATTTTTTTCAGCTACTTAAGAATTCAACACTTTTCAGCATCCTCATTAACCCTGTCTGCAACTTACGAAGGCTGTGGGCCTGCATAAATGCAGGCCAAATTCTATAGTAAGAATTTAGTTTTGCATGCACGTGCACACACACAATTACGTGAATAGTGCACACAAGGGCATATTGTTCACTAACATTGGTTATGACCTTTTACTTTTTGTGTTTTCCTGATGTACTTACTGGGTATTATTCCTCTCCCTAGGTATTTACTCCTTATTTTATGTTTACACCTCTGTCTTCTTCATCTAGCCTACAGCATTTTGCACTTGCCTGAAGTAAATTTCACATTGATGACATATGCATGCTCACTTTAATTTATCATCAGCTTCATTTTGAATTACACTTCTATCCTCTAAAGAGCCTACAACACTCCCCCTCCCCTTTTTTTTTTTGTCTTTTTGATGGAATACCCTAAAAAATAACAGTTTTTTAGCTGTCTGCCATATTAGTCTTCCTATTGGCAGATACCAATAATATACTACTCCTAACTTGGATTTCTTTTAGGGTTAGTCATAGAATTGAGAGTGTATGTTCCTAGATCTTTTTTAATAAAAAATACTTATACATGTTCTCCTGAATGACCCAGCTGGTTTTCATCAACTGGATTTCAGTCTGAACACCATGACAGATACTTCTGTCTTGAATTATGAGCCGCTAAAATTTAAGCCTATGTCCCATGATTCAGGGTGCAGATAAAGGAAAATTAGAGACCAGAAATACAGGACACATTGCGAAGTAATATGGACCCCATCGTGTAAGCCAAACTAGGCAGTTGCAACCACCAGGTTCATTTTCACCTTTTTTCTGTGTCAGTAACAAGCTTCGCAAAAGGTGAGAGGAATAGTCATGCTAAATAGATCAAGCTTTAATTCAATTTTGACTTGTATTAGTTTTTAAACAGCAACACTTCACTGAAACCACAAGTTTGGGGTTTTAAGCTTTATTTCTGTGTAATGAATCTTTCTGGAACAGAATAGTACAGTATGCTGATCTACTTCACAGTTTTGGGGACTCTGTCCAAAGCCACTAAAACCAAATGGAATGGAAGCATTCCAATGTATTGGAATTTGTATTAGGCTATAAATGCCTAATGAATAGACTATGGTGACAAAAATAATCTCCAGAACATTTAGAAAAGCTGTAGTTTCATGTTTAGCAAAATTTTCAGTATAAATATACCTTCTAGTTAGCTAGTTTAAATCCATTAACAGGTTTGTGCAAGGTCTTGCTAGCAGATTCATTTGTAATTCAAAACTGAATGAAAAAATAATTCTCTAAGGACCGTTAGCCTTTGCTTCTGTCATAATCATCTCTCATGTCTCTCCCACAGGAGCAGAACTCTGCTTTTAATTGCAGTTAACACTGTAGCACTTCCTTAATTCCATATTTTTAAGGAAATTCCCCTTTATTATAATTAAATTTTTTTTGAAAAAAAAACAACCAACCAAAACACATACCCCCAAAAAACCTAGAACACAAACAAACAAAGATACCTGAATTTTGGGATTGAATCTCAAATTCTGTAAGTTATATAGAATTGGAAAGTTTTGTTAAAAAGTCAGGATCTTCAGTTCAAGGCTGGTTAGGTTTTTTTTTGAAAGACATGGTGTCAGCTACTAAACAGAAATTAAACCTCATTGCAACAGCTCTTCACCTTACCCTTAACTTCACTTAGGACATGCAGGCCAGTATGTTCTTACTCAGCAAACAGAAGATGGTAAAAGTTTATCCTCTGACGTAAAAAATAATCAGGAAAAGAAGCTATGTGGCAGTGCAATATATCTACATGAAAGCTGTCAGAACCTGTATTATATGCTTCGAGGATGAGAGAATATGTACAAAGGGGTAGGTAGTTTTTCTGCTGATTCAAATCTAACAGTCCAATGCTGCAAGTCTGGGTACAGAAAAGGCTGATCAAGAGATTCGAAGGCTCCGTCAACTTACTTATTGGATCTTACACAGAAAGATCCAAAAAGTCTACTCAGCCAAGAAGGAAGACTAGGAGTTTGCTTAGTCAAGATATATAAACATCTTCATTAAAAAGCTTTTTAGGAGAGAGAAGAAAAGTCTAATTAGAATTTCTGATTGGCTGAAAAATGAAACCAGACAAAAATTACACTGAAATTATTGCTCACATCTTAACATTGGTTATGATTAAACATTAGATAATACCAGGTAAAATATTAGATTCTATATTTGCTGAAGCCTTAAATAATGACTTGGCACCTTTAGGTTTTCTTATCACAATTCAAATGAAGGCAGAATATTTTTATAACAAACTAAAAAGTTCTGAACTTCAGCCCCAAAAATGTTTTACAAATACAAAACTATTACTCCTGATACATCTCTGTTATGAGAATTTCTTTGGTTTATATAAATAATGCAAAAATCTTAGTGGCATGACAGGAATTGTAATACCCTGTATAACACCCATAATACCCTTGATAGTAGCTAAGAAAGTATGCACTGATGTGTTAGATCAGAAATACACTGAGACTAATATTTTATTTCTGACAATAAGCAGTAACAGATAACTCACCAGGATTGGCAGTAATTGTGATTATATAGAAAGAGTTTCATCCCTTCATACATCATCACAATCTCCATCAATTTTATGGACTGCAGGCTTCTTGAATGGAGCCCTTCAAGCAGGCCTTTATGTTTAATACTCTTTGATAAATTTTCCTGTTATGGATTCCTGATCCATTATCAATCTATTTATAATTTTTCTATCTATAGCATCACATGCCAATGACTTCCAAAACTTAATTATGTATGCTACAGAAAAGTTCTACCTTTTGTTTTAAATCTTCTGCCTGATAAAACATTTAGCATCCCTACTTTAGTGTAAGAAATGAGGAATTAATGTTCCTTATTTACCTGGTGTACAGTATTAGTAATTTTATGAAACCTTCATATCCTTTCTTACTTATTTCTTTTCAAGATTTAAAAGGTTTAGCCTATTTTATTCCTCTTCCTATAGATGCTTTTCTGTCTGTTTCAATATTTTTTCCCTCTTCTGTCCTGTTTCTCATGTTATTATACCTATCTTGACATAAGGTATAAGAATATTAACATGGTTCAGGAATTTGGTCACAGGGAAATTACATTTAACTTTCACCTGTTTAAATTTTAAAAAAATACTTAGATGAATTTACCCTCAGAGATTAAAAAAATGAAAACTCATTCTATTTCATTTGGAAACTCCTAATACTGCTAACCTTAAAAACAGTTTAAAACTTTATGGGATAAAAGTATTAAAATTGACACAATTATTTGAATAGGTTTTTTAACTTCAGGCTGGGGTTTTTTTTGAGCATATGGCATTTGTTCAAGGCTCATTTTCAAAGCTCTAAGTTGCTGCATTTTGGTATTTTTTTCACTTGCATGACTCACTGTATGCAGAAGAAAAACATTCAGTAAACATACATGAATGCCTTATTTTCTTTCTTACTGACCATTATGTCATGACCAGGAAGCTGTGGATTCTGACCAGTCACCTGCATATGGGATGGTATGTAATTATTAAAAATTGCTCCGACACTGGTTTGACTTTGTGTTGATCCTTAATACAAATAAATTGCTTTAGCATAGGGTGCTTAATGGTTTGTTTTAGTTACTGGTTAATTTTACAAGGGAATTTGCACCCTAAATCACCTAAAGTTATTTTCACAGGCAAAACAGATGGACAATGACAAAAGGAAGCAGCAGCATCTGAAGTTTTGAGTAGTCTGTAGGGTCCATATAAACAATGTTTTATCTTGTTGTCAGGACTCATTCATGAACGCAAAGGGTTTCATTCATGTATTCAAAATATTATACTTTTGGCTGTTGTGGCCTGAGACATAAAAGATGGAATTATGAATGGATATAGTTTACTCAATGTACAAAACTTACTAATAATTTTCATCCAGAATGTAGAAACAAGAGTGATTTGGAATTACCTCTTAAGGAATTACTGTTCTCCCACAACCTGTCACTTTGCTGAATAAAATACACAGAGATCATGGCAGGGACTCAGAACACATTACAAGGAAGTGTGGAGTTTTAATTACCCTGGAATGACAAATGAAACAATTATATGGTTTGGTTTTAGGTTGTTTTTTTGGCTTGTGGGTTGGTTGTAGGTTTTTTTTCCCTGCCTTGTTTTGAGATTTACGTTATCCTCTACTTTATGTGTAATACCATTTCCCCCACCATACAACTCATGCAGCATAAAATACAGCTGTTTCAGCCTTACTTGTGATATTTGCCAGTTCAGTAACTGATATTTCAGTCAAGACAAGAGCAATCAGTCTCCCTCACTACTCTAGCAATTGCCATCCTGAGACAGTCGTAAATGACCGCACCAAAACAAGTGCAGTATTCTGCTGGAGTAAGCACAGTGAGTGTTCCCTGTTAAATTATCAAGCCATCTTCCTATCTGTATTTTTTCCAGAAACTGCTGAGTCAGAAACTCCAGATTCTTTTTTGTGTGTTTGTTTGTTTTTATTACTGATCTTATCTTTTAAGTATTCATTAGTTAAATGCCCTAGGTCTAGACTATTATTTATCTGGTTTCTACAAAGCAGAATTATAAATAAGCAACACTGGAAGTACTCTGGGCTGCTCCATCCAAAGAGGGTTAAAGGGGGCCATGGAAGCACAAACACAGTAGTCAGTAAATCTTTGTCCAAGAGGGATGGGGGGAAAACCTGAGTACTCTTCTACCGTGTAAGGATTCATCAGAATTATTTTTCAATTTGTTTCTGAACAGTGTTAAGACTTTGGGAAATAACATAATATAACCCTATCTCTGCTAAGATGAATGTAGGTAAAAAGCCAATCCAATGTATAACTCATTTGAAAACTGCTATCTGTTTGACTCCAAATGAGAATAACTTCATACATTCTACAAAGTACCATCAGAATAATGAAAACATATGTTCAGATAAGGCTTACAAATGTTGTGGTTTAGCCAGCAGCTCAGCCCCACACAGCTGCTCGCTCACTCCCCCACCAGAGGGACAGGGGAGAGAATCAGAAGGGTAATGCTCATGGGTTGAGATAAGAACAGTTTAATAATTAAAATACAACAACAAAAATGCAATGGAAAGGAAAACAGTGAGAGGCATGAAACCCGGGGCGGGGGGGAATGGCAAATGAACCACCAAAACGAACAGCACATGACACAGCCGCTCGCCACCCACCAACCCGACATTGCCAGTCCCCAAGCTGCAACAACCTGTGTGCCAGCTGCCCCCGTTAATGTACTGGTCATGGTGTCACATGGTATGGAATGAACATCCCATTGGCCAGTTGGGGTCAGCTGACCTGGCTGTGGCCCCGCCCCTCCCGGCCTCCTGCCCACGTGGCAAAGCATGGGAAGCTGGAAAGGTCCCTGACCACCACAGGCACTACAGTGAAGAGAATTAACCCTTTCTCAGCCAAAACCAGCACAAGTACTCATGAACATAGGAAAAGTAAGAAAATAGGAACAGCTTCAAAAATGTTTCTTCAAGAGAAGTGCATTTAACCACGAGGATATATTAATTTTTTCAACAACAATGAAATACTGCCTTCCTAAGATTGTGTACCTTAATCAAAATAAAATATTTTATACCTTCACAGGAATACAATAAACTAAGGATACAGTAGAAAAGTAAAAAGGAAATCAACTAACTCTGTGAATTCTCTGCACATAGGGTAAAAAAAAAATTTAAATCCTTGCATGGATGCTGTCATCCAGTCTACAGTACCTGAAAAGAAAACAGTTCATGGTTTAGTTTGACAATAAAGTGGTCCTACTCCTTCAGGAACCAGTCTTCCACTCCCTGTGTGCCTCACTGTTCTCTTCAATTCTTGTGCTGCCTACTGACTAACACAGGAAGAAAAAAAAGTTAGTTTTTATCTGCATCACTTCCTGGTCCAGTTCCTTTGTGACTATTTAGATGCCTGAGCCAACACAAGGCAGGGCATGAGCTGGAAATAAGAGTGGAAAAATATTTTTTCAAAAGCAGTATCACTTTGTGGCCATGTAAAGTATTAAATTGTACCATAATGTCCCAAGGTGATTCTGTGACTATGTTTGACTCCGTGCCTGATGCAAGTACACACTGTAATTTAACAAATAGTTGTCTCACATAAACTTGACTTTATTATATAGTAATAACTCACCTGTACCAGATAAGCTTTAGCTTATTGTAGTCTAGAGGAAGACAGGATGATTCATGACTCTGGTCATGTACATTGCCCTATAATATGAATGGGACAACATGAGCCAGGGGAAGGAAGCACTCCAACATGATCCCATGTGTCTTCAACTCATGAGCTAGGACTGGCCAGATCAGGCAACCTGCCTAGAGCAAAGGTCATACCACTGCCTATCCATTAAGAAGAAAGACACCAGAAGAGATGGTTGGACCTTAAAGAGATGTTTTGAGATAATAAAACCTTGTGCATTGATTCTGAGTGTAACCAATGATTTCCAAATAAGGAAAAAAAGGAAAAGCTTTTTCCTACATGAGGACAGACAGGCACTGAAGAGGGTTGCCCACACAGGTTGTGCAGTCTCCATCTTCAGAGGTTTTCAAGACCAGCCTGGATAAAGCCCTAAGTGACCTTGTCTCACCTCAGAGCTGAGCCTGCTTTCAGCAGTAGGTTGGACTAGACAGTTCCTGAGTTCCCTTCCATGCTGAATTATCCTGGTTATAAGATTCTATCATTCTTTCTTGTGCTCCCTTACAGCCTTGTTAAGCAGACACGTACATAACATATTGAATTCCAGGATTAAAATCCTGATTTACACCTTCAGTTGATTTGTATTTCCATAGATATGACAGTTTCTCAAAATCCTATTCTCCCTTTACTAAGGACTGAGTCTATTTTTTTTTTTTTTGTAAATGTGACAGAGTAACTAAATATGTCTCTTTTTTAAAAAAAGCATAGACTTCAAGGCATTTACTTTTAAGTTACAGAATGAAGATTTTCATCATGTATCTCATGGCTACATGTCTCTGTTCTGCATGAAAAGTTTGAGACATGTGTGTACTACATTTTGAAGTACAACCTGAGAAATGAACACAGAAAAAATCACTAGAACAGGGTGCCATGGAATGGCTGTCTATTTCTTCAGAAACACACAAAAGCAATTAGTACAAAATAACACAGAGAAGCCTCTACCTCTACTGTTAAACATGTGATTTGATATATTTTTCCTGTGTTAGATTCAAATCTTTATCATACATCAGTAAGTATTTTGAGAGTACTAGATGTAAAGTCAGTTTCAAAGTCCTTTTCAAATGACCGTTACTAAATGGAATCACACAACAGAATAACAAAACCGTGCCATTAACCTCCACAATCACTGTAACATATTCCTCTCCTAACACTACCATTGGGCCTGACCCTATGTATTACAGAATGCACTGTGCTTTTTGGACTGCTCTGAATGACCTCGTGGAAATGCCACAGGTGAAATGTTGGACTGCCATGTATAAAATCAAACCACAGAGGAAAACAGTAAAGGGAAGAAATACCTGGTTTCTATAGAAAGCTTTTGTTTCCAAGAAAGCAAACCACTTCATTTCTGTTCTCAGTCCTTCAGTAAAAGAGGATTATCAAAGACTCAACACAACAAAATTTTTACCATTAGTATTCCTCCTATTCCTGACTTTCTGCTTACCCTGATCTAAAATTAAGCACTCTTATCTTCTGCTCCAGGTTTTAGAAGGGGAGAAAAAATTAAGGACCCCAAAACTTGGTTGCTTTTTGCAGTTACATCTTTTTTTTTTTTGCAGTTAAATCATATAAAAAATTAATTAAACCTACTATCAGTAAAGAAATGTTATGCTAATCACTTTTCAGCAGGTTTTTATGACTGCACTTTGTTTGCCATACTAATTGATTGATATCTTCTATTTCTTTGACTACAACTGCAACATTCTTCCGAAGGCATATTTCCTGTATTAAGGAGTATCAGTTTTGCCACTATTCTTTAAATTTATACTCACCTGTACCAGAGTACAAGCCTTCTATCATCTGAGGCATTTAACATCCTTATTAGGATCATATTACTCCTAAACATTACTTTCCTGAGTCCTTCCTCTGAGCATTAAGCACAGATTTAAAACCTTTATATAATAACCAGTGAGAAAAGAATAGTAATATCTAAGTCAGTGTCAAGAACCTCCATTAATAAAAAAAGAAACAATTATATTTGTTACTAATTTGAAGTGATTTCTCAAGAAAACAATCACCAGGCCTGAGGTGGGTTTTTTCCCTCCATTTTAATCTCTACTTATGTGTACCTCTACTTCTTGTCTGTTTTGTTTTTCCTCCAACACTTTGTTATTTTCATTGGTACTTGTACTACTGAGGTGTGATTGTATAACCCTGTGCTGCCACATTTATGTCAGGCAAAGGTTTTCCTCTGTAACCTTACATATGAGCATCATCTAATCAAGTATGTTGAGTGAAAATATATCTAACCTATTCAGACACTGGATGGCTGCATAAATCAAATAACTGTTTTGTTATAAAGATAGGATTGAGAACTTGTGTTAATGCATGCGCCTGTTGTAGGTTAATCATCAACAACTGTATACTTAATTTTTAAATGTCTCCTGAAGGCCAATTTCTGTTGTAACTGAACTGAAAATTAAAAATTACCATGTAGATGTCTAACATGAATTAACTGCATCTTCCCCCCACTAAATAAAACCCTTTTCGATAATAACTGTCATCAGTCTACTCATCCTCACTTTGCTTTTAATTAACACTGGTTGATGTATTCTTCACTAATATTGCTTACAAGGTTCTGCAAAGCACTGAAAGTTTATAATTTTGTTCTTTCATAACAGTAGTAAAATGGGATTAAGAGTCAGGAAACACTAATTTCCACCATCATTAAATTGCAAACGGCAGCAAGGGCATGGAAAATGGCAAATAAAATGCCACATATATTCTAGAAAAAGTATCATTGAGGAATATGAGAGTGAGAGACTTTGTATTCTAGATATTACAGGAGGCCTCTAGTGTTAAAACCAGTTGTCCCAGGGGATGACCTCAGGGCATCAGGCCACAAATGCAGAGTGACACTACCTAAGAATCCTCTAGAGTCAATGGGCAACATTGAGGTTGGGCACTTGGACAAATTTTCCTCTGGGCCCTTCTCCATTTTTCTAATTATGGTTTTTTCTGTTCTCACTGCTCAAAATGTCTAAGGTAATGTGCTGTTGTCATGTTTATTGTAAACCTTCAGGGTGAAGTTTTTACAGCACGGTATAAAGGCTACAAGTGTGTGAAAATGTGTGATGCGATCAAAATGCATAGTGCCATCCAACACTGTGAATAATGAAAACGAGCCTAACTTATTCTTGTTCATACTATCAACCAAAGTGGAACCTAGCACATTGATCCCACAACTTTATCTGATTCAGTCTCAGGGAGAGAGGAATCTTGAGGAAAAGAGATCCTTACAAAACTTTGATCAGCTGGTATACGTGATTTGGGAGGTAAGCAAGGAGCTAAGTTATTTCAAAGTGAAGAGAAAGCCACAGGCTGATATGCTTCATTACTTTAGAGAATTGATTAAAATGGTATAAAGGAAGAGAATTTGTATATACGGGGATAAATGCAAGGAAAGGGATGATACAGATCCTGTAGAGGAAAGTTATAATTGACACATCAGTTAAGGTTATTTTTAAAGACTACGTGATTGTGTTGATAAGAAGGAACTCATTGATACAGCCTGCTTGGATTTTTTTTAAAAAGTTAATTTGGTACTTTCAAAAGGATCTTGAAGACAGACCCCTGAAGGATGATTAATTAACGAAAGAAAGATCTATTAACAGCTATTTAACACATGATTTTAAGGCAAATGTTGGTTCAAGAAGTTGCTAAATCACTAACTACAGAAGCTGGGAGCCTACACGAGGGGGAAGAGCACACCAAATCACCCTGGTGTCTTCTACTCTTTTCCTAAGCGAAAGCTGTTAACACTGTCAGACAATGAACTCCAAATATGAACAATTACAGATCCAAACTGGACACTCTTAAAAATGTTCAGATGCTACTACAATACCATGCTACGTCATCACCAAAACATTATAAAATTAGTTTTTCTTCTGTGAAATTTATTTAGCTTAGTGGTAAACTAAAATTAGTTCATTTAACATAAAGTTTCTTCTCCATTAATATTTATTTAAGCATATTTATTCTCTATAAAACACTTTCTAACCAAACTACTAATACTTTAAAACTTCATTAACAGATTTTGCAAGCTTGGATTCAGAAAAAAGCCAGCAAGTACAATATTACAAAAATACTTGGAGTTGAATTGTAATTATCGTCTTACAAACTATAATCTACTGTGAAATTCAAGAACACTGTGTTTAAAGCTACTGCCAATCAGTACAAAGATATTATTTAGGACTAGATATTTTCTCATTATTTTATTGTAGTTTCAAGCTTTCATGAATCATAAACCTTTTTTTATAAATGAGAAATTGAGAGGACCATAAACTCAGTTGAAGGGGGAAGAGGATGTAGCAGGCCCACCAGAGAGGAGCCTAGGGGTGGCGTGCCAGGGTTAGGGGTGACATCAATAGCACAGCTCAAGTGCATCTACACCAATGCACGCAGCATGGGCAACAAACAGGAGGAGCTGGAAGCCATTGTGCAGCGGAATAGTTATGACTTAGCTGCCATCACAGAGACGTGGTGGGATGACTCTTGCGACTGGAGTGCTGCAGTGGGTGGCTATCAGCTCTTCAGAAGGGTTCGGCAAGGAAGGAGAGGCGGTGGCATGGCTCTATATGTCAGGGAGTACTTCGACTGCATAGAGCTTAGCTATTAGGATGATAAGGTCAAGTCCTTGTGGGTGAGGATGAGGGGGAAGACCCAAAAGGCAGATATCCTGCTGGGGGGTCTGTTACAGAACACCCAACCAGGATGAAGAGGTAGATGAATTGTCATAGATGCCGCTGGTGGCAGTATCACAACTGGTTGCCCTTGTTCTAGTGGGGGGTGTCAATTTACCAGATGTCTGCTGAAAATACAACAGAGCAAAGAAACAGTCTAGAAGGTTCCTGGAGTGTGTGGAAGATAACTTCCTGGTGCAGCTGGTGAGTGAACCTACGAGGAGAGGTGCCTCGGTTGACCTGCTGTTCACTAACCGAGAATGACTGGTGGAACAGGTGGCTGCCGGAGGCCATCTTGGGCTTAGCAACCACGATATGATTGAGTTCTCAGTTCTTGGTGAAGTAACAAGAGTGGTCAGCAGAACTACTACAATGGACTTCCGGAGGGACAACTTTGGCCTGTTCAGGGAACTGTTTGGGAGACTCGTTCGGGAGGGAGTCCTGAAGGGCAAAGGAGCCCAGGGAGGCTGAGCATTCTTGAAGAAGGAAGTCCTGCAGGTGCAGGAGCAGGCTGTCCCCAAGTGCTGCAAGACAAACCGGCAGGGAAGATGAGCAGCCTGGCTGAACAGGAAGTTTTTGCTGGCACTTAAGAAAAAAAGGAGAGTCTACTGCTTTTGGAAGAATGGGCAGGCAACACAAGAAGAGTGCAGAGACCTCATTAGGTCTTGCAGAGAGGAAATTAGGCAAGTAAAAGCCCAGCTAAAACTCAACCTGGCCACTGTTGTAACACATAACACAAAATGGTTTTGCAAATACTTTAGCAACAAAAAGAGAACCAAAGAGAATCTCCATCCTCTATTGGACGTGGAGGGGAACATTGCCACTGAGGATAAGGAAAAGGATGAGGTACTAAATGACTACTTTGCCTCATGCTTTAATAGTCAGACCAGTTATCCTCAGGGTATTCAGCCCCTGGAGATGGAAGGCAGGGACAGGGATCATAATAAATTCCCCCTAATCCAGGAGGAAGCAGTTTCCAACCTGCTGCTCCACCTGGACACTTACAAGTCTATGGGGCCAGATGGGGTCCACCCAAGAGTACTGAGGGAGCTGGCAGAGGAGCTTGCCAAGGCACTCTCCATCATTTACCAGCAGTCCTCTTTAACACGGTAGGTCCCAGATGACTGGAAGCTTGCTGATGTGACACCCATCTGCAAGAAGGGCCAGAAGGAGGATGTGCTGAACTACAGGCCTGTCAGCTTGACCTTGGTATCCTGGAAGATTATGGAGTGATGCATCTTGAGTGAGCTCACCAAGCATGCGCAGGACAACCAGGCAATCAGGCCCAGGCACCATGGGTTCATGAAAGGCAGGTCCTGCCTGACCAACCTGATCTCCTTCTATGAGCAGGTGACCTGCCTAGTGGATGAGGGAAAGGCTGTGGATGTTGTCTACCTGGACTTCAGTAAAGCCTTTGACACTGTCTCCCACAGCGTCCTCGTAGAGAAGCTGGCGGCTCATGGCTTAGACAGGCGTACTCTTTGCTGGGCAAAAAACTGGCTGGATGGCAAAGCCCAGAGAGTTGTGGTGGAAAGAGCTAAATCCAGCTGGAGGCCTGTTGCGAGTGGTGTTCATCATGGCTCAGTACTGGGGCCTGTCTTTTTTAACATCTTTATCAATGATCTGGGTGAGTGGATCAAGTGCACCCTCAGCAAGTTTACAGATGACATGAAGTCAGGCAGGAGTGTTGATCTGCTTGAGGGTAGGAAGGCTTTGCAGAGGGTTCTGGACAGATTGGATTGATGGGCCTTGATCAAGTTTATGTGGTTAAGAAGGCCAAGTGCTGGGTCCTGCGTTAGCATCACAGCAGCCCCATACAACGCTACAGGCTTGGGGAAGAGTGGCTGGAAAGCTGCTCACTAGAGGAGGGTCTGGGGGTGCTGGTCAGCAGCTCACTGAACATGATCCAGCAGTGTGCCCAGGTGGCCAAGAAGGCCAACGGCATCCTGGCTTGTATCAGGAATAGTGTGGCCAGCAGGCGCAGGGAGGTGATTGTGCCCCTGTACTCGGCACTGGTGAGGCCACACTTCGAATACTGTGTTCAGTTTTGTGCCCCTCACTACAAGAAGGACAGTGAGGTGCTGGAGCATTTCCAGAGAAGGGCAGTGAAGCTGGTGAAGGGTCTGGAGAGCAGGTCTTATGAGGAGAGGTTGAGAGAACTGGGACTGTTTGGCCTGGAGAAGAGGAGGCTCAGGGGAGACATTATTACTCTCTACATCTACCTGAAAGGAGGTCGTAGCGAGGTGGGTGTTGGTCTCTTCTCCCAAGTTACCAGTGATAGAATGAAAGGAAATGGCCTTAAGCTGCATCAGGGGAGGTTTAGATTGGCTATTAGGAAAAATTTCTTTACTGACAGAGTGGTCAGACGTTGTAAGAGGCTGCCCATAGAGGTGGTAGAGTCCCCATGCCTGGAGGTGTTCAAAAAATATGTAGACGTGGCACTTCAGGGCATGGTTTAGGAGGCATGGTGGTGTTGGGTTGACTGTAGGACTTGATGATCCTAGAGATCTTTTTCAGCCTTAATGATTCTATGATTCTATGTTATTAAATGGCTTCACAAAACTCTTACAGGGATATTATGATTCCCATAAAGTTGTAATGAAAAAATGTAGTCATTACATCGTCCTTAGTTGTGCTATACAGAAGTATAAACAAGGTCATAACATAAAAAAATGAATGGAAACACATGATAACCACTGAAAAGTCCATCAGTAATGTTCTTAGGTCAAGGAAACACCCAAATTGATGAGAAACAAATAACTACTTACTTGGAATAAAATCTGACTAGCAATCCGAAGACCCACATGTTTGTATTCCTATTCTTTCTCATCCATACTGTCTGCAAGGGAGTCTCAATCTAACAGGCTATTTTGAAGTTGTTTATTATAAAGATCAAAACAGTTTTAAGTAACTTCAGAAAACCTTTCAATACTGGGTGGTTTTTGATTCTATCTTATTTAAGGGAAAGATTTTTTCAGAAAATGTCATGTCATTCTCTGAAGAATATTTAAAATGATTGCGAAAAGAGTCTTTCTGTTGGGAAAAAATGTGCAAAATCACTGTTGCAAGGGAGAAATTCATTTTGTTAGGCATTATTTTCTAACAGCTGTCTATTTTATCATGACTGATATGATGCACAAAATACTCAATATCAAACAATAACGTATTTAAATATATTTCAGAACAGAAATATAAGGTTTCACCAATGTAAATTTCATTCAGTATGTGTCATTTTACTTTGTATCTAGCTTTTTACAGGAAAAAAATATAATTTGGCTAAAAACAGAAACAAAGTGATGGTCTAGACAATACAGTACTTCAGTTATTATAGAAAATTCAAAGCCTCTTTTACATTTTAGGAAAACTAAATACAAAACATTTTGAAATACCCTGGAAGACATCAGTAAGAGAGAAGTAAGGTGAGTTATTTTGTTTTAAAAGGGGCAATTACATCTTATTTCAATCACATCATATTTCAAATTTATATTTGATAAGAGAGTACTTAAGTGTCCTACTATTTTGTATGAATGTGCCAGTGGTAGGTCAAATGTTGCAACACTACACAAAGATTTTCTTAGAAGTTGCCACGGTTTAACCCCAGCTGGCAACCAAGTACCATACAGTCACTCGCTCACTCCCTGCCAGTGGGATGGGGGACAGAATCAGAACGGTAAAAGTGAAAAAACTTGTGTGTTGAGATAAAGACAGTTTAATAAGTAAAGCAAAAGCCATACATGCAAGCAAAGCAAAACAAGGAATTAATTTTCTGCTTCCTTTCGGCAGGCAGGTGTTCAGCCATCGCCAGGAAAGCAGGGCTCCATCACGCATAATTACTTGGGAAGACAAATGGCATAAATCCAAATGTCCCCCTGTTCTTTCTTCTTCCCCCAGCTTTATAAGCTGAGCATGACGTCATATGGTATGGAATATCCCTTTGGTCAGTTGGGGTCAGCTGTCCCAGTTGTGTCCCCTCCCAGCTTCTTGTACACCCCGGCCTCCTTGCTGGTGGGGTGGGGTGAGAAGCAGAAAAGGCCTTGACTCTCTGTGAGCCCTGCTCAGCAATAATTAAAACATCCATGTATTATGGACAGTGTTTTCCAAAGCGTAGTCCCATAATAGCTACTCTGAAGAATATTAACTCTATCCCAGCCAAAACCAGCACAGAAATACACTCTTACCCAGAGAGAACAGAGCTGAAAACTTTGTGGTTTGTTTTTTTTTTTGTCATGGTAGAAGAGAAGTAAATTTTCCCTACAACATTTGAGACACTGCTACACTCTCAAACACCTTCACACTAATGCACACCCTCATGTTAAAAATAATAAAAAATTTGCATAATTATGTGTTAGTTGAAATGAAATGGTGATCCTTATTCAGACTTCAGCAGTACTTCTCCGAATTGGGAGTTCTAAGCACGTACTATATCACAACCATTATTTTCTATCACCTTCCAGTCTATCCACCAAAAATGTATCGGTTAATTCAAAACTAGTCATCATTTTAAGTTCAAGTAGTGTAACAACTTTGCTGATTTTTTTTTTTTTTGTAACATTCAAGTTCTCCAAACATGTAGGAGGAAAACCTGTTTTTCAACAAGAGCTAAAATAAGATGGTAATCTGGACTAGAAGACACAGATTTAACGTCTCTGCCTAGGACAGTGTGAAATATATACTTTCCATCCTCACCCGCTTTCATCAGGAGACTACTTTAACCACATCTTTCAAAAGTATTCTGGGAAGGGGGTTCTACACTTTGTCTATACAATTTAACTAGAACCTTAAAAATTTTCTTAACAATTTAGCCTAGCATACGTGCTGGAATCCAGGACACCCATGTCAATGCTAAAGAATCTTGCCAGTTTTCTGTTCAGTCCATTAAAAGTGACCAGCAGCAAAATAAGAGACTGAAACATTACAACCAATGTATCCTCGGGGAAAGAATTAGAAAACTTTTACGTGTTCAGATACTCACAGAATATTTCACTGAAAACTTCTATATGCTGGATAAATTATCCCACAATGACATTGCTACTTCTTTCACCAATGAATGTCTCAAACATTGATTTTTCACTTTGGCAAAAAGGAGCATTTCAGCATAACTCATTTATTTTCATTTTTTGTTTTTGGGAAAATAGTTTCCTCAAACTAATAATTTTCTCTCAGTTTGACTTCCAAAATGAAGAAAACACCTCCATTCAATTAAAGTCACCAAACATCAGAATCAGCCCTTGACATCAGACAACAAAAACACTGAAGGTCATCTATGCAATTTTTTCCACTACTTGAATGAAATTTGTCTACTGAGATTTTTTTCAAGAAAAGACTTGGCATAACTGAAATATTATAATTACTGACTGGAAGGCTACAGAAAGTTAGTACTTCATGAAGAATTCCAAGTTTTGTCTTGTGGATAACCCCAGACTATCTACTTGATGTATATTCTATCTCATTGTTTTACTTCGAATGAAAAAGTAAGGATTTTTTGTAACACCACAGATGTGCAGAAGAAAAGGTTGAGGTTTTTCTAAATCAATAGGTGTAATAGTCACATAAAGAAACAAAATGCCTAAGAAAGTATTTTATAATACCACTTGCTATCCAGATCAACTGATATGTTTTTAGTAAATTTACAAATTATGTACTATGTTTTCCAGAATGAAAGATCAAGAGACTGGTTTTAACTTTAGCAGTATACTTCTATGTAGATTTTATGAACTAAGATATCTTGAAATAAACCTCAAGCTATAGTCTAAGGGGATACATAGTATACCACTGTAAATCTAATTAACGAATTGTTGTTAATTAAGCTTTCCAAATCTATTTTTCCTAATATATGGGGGAGGATACTTTTGCATAATTGAATGTATCAGTCTAATTTAGGGACAAGCTAAAAAAAGAACATCCTCTCAATCTGCTTCTCTACATAAGAAATGATTAAATTAGCACTGTAATTTTTATGTTTTGTAAACAGATAATATGAGAATTTCCATATAGAAAGTAATATTATTATATCATTTAAATATAGCCAAAGCCTTTTGCACAAAAAAAAAATTAAATCATTGTTTGGAGCTCATGACTGAATACATAAAACACATTCAAGAGTAACCGAATGCACATTTAGCTATTCAGGTGATTCATATTGTCTGTATGTCATCAGCATTACCTCACTAATAATTATAAATTATTATTTAAAAATTATTTAGCTGACAGCTAGTTCAAAAGATTTCAGTTTAGCAGCTTGAAAAACTCAATGGCAATTAAGTAATATTCTAATATTAGTAATTAACTATGTAGGTGGCAGTATGAATTAGCTCAAATTATGAAAAACTATTTGCTAAAGCTGATACTTAGTGTATAGGTTTCAACTATACCCTGAAGTAGTAAAGAATATTATTTACAATCATCACATGTAGAAACTGATACTGGTGTTTTCAATACTATGTAATGATCTAATTTTTTATATTTTCTTATTATAAAATTAAAAATAATGTCGTTTATTTGGTCTATGCTGTATTTTGTGGTTTTTTTGTATTGATAATAATAAAAAAAGACCCTCCTGACTTCAGTGTGGCTATCAACCACCTGTTGTATCACCTGTTGTTCAAATGCCTCTGTCTGTTGTGCAGAACCCTCATAATACTTTATGAACCAGTTAAGAGCTTAAGATTTTATTGGAGACCATCACTGTTATTTATGGTTTTTTATGCATCCTCTTTTTTGTGAACTAATAGTACATTTAAACCAATATAACAAACACAAGGCTTTGTCATATTCACAGGTTTCTTGAGTAGTGTGATGCTATGTTACCATAAAACTACCAGGCCAGAAAAACACAGTGTACAATTTATTTTTTCTACTTAGCTGAACCTGATCTTGAAAGAGGTTGTTTACTGTTTTATTTCTTCTACTTGTTTTACACAATGCATCTACACTGAGATCAAGAATTGCAGAAGCCAGCCTACCAAAAACATTGTGACTACTGCTGAGTCAACAAACAAACAAACAGACAGAAATCCTCTCTAAAAGTAGTGTATTTGGGAAAAAAAAAAAAGAACAAACACCCCCCTCCCCCCCAAAAAAAACCCACAAACCAACCCAAACACGAAACAAAAAGTTCTGTGGTTACTCATCTTAGGGCATTGTATCTCACAGATCAGGATGGAAATTTCTAGGTGAGTGTAACACCAGCCATACCCCCAGCACATCATATACTGAGACTATGTATATGGTTCACTGTACAGAAATTCTTCCAGAAAGAATCTGTGACCAAAAGGTGTGACCAATGCCACTTCCCCCAGCTCTGTGCTGAAAGGACTCCATGCCATTCACTTTCTGACATTATAAAACTCCCTGAAGCATCCACTAATCCTTATCAGTACAGCAGTTCATTCCTTTGTATTTCTAAATGTAAAAATTTTAAATACAATAATGGTAAGAATGGTTAGACCTACAGACAATGAGGTGAATGGGCCTACAGTGCCTTTCAATCTCAATGGTACCTCCTTAGAATATATTTGGAAATTATTTTATAGCTGCAATTAGAATATCAACATTTATGCCACAGTAACAACCATTACTGGTTTGTTTTGTCTTGTTTTCAGCAAGACTATTCACAAAAGTAAGAAAAGTTATTTTTGCATATCTCATAATCTTTTTTTTTTTATCTCATTAAAATTGCAATAGTTGACTTACCATATTGTAGGTGGTTCAGAGCCTTCTACTTCCAAATAATCATATTTTTCTTCCATTTGGAAATCTGTAAATATAAGCGAGATAGTATCCCCAGGCTCTGCCACAATTGTCCATGTGCAATCTGCATTATTATGATATTCATTAGGAAAGTTGGGGCTTGAGATGATACCACTGGATCCTCTCATAGTTCCTCCACATGCATCCTCAGCTGTTAAAAAAAAAAAAAAAAAGTAAATGTCATTAAAATCACACCTTAGAAATGTATACTTTCTTGCTGAGAATAGAATTTTATTAACTTTTAGGTGAACAGTTGTTTAAAGTTTTTTAACATGTTAGACTTGGAATGCTGCTACAAACTTAAGGTGTTAACAAGTAATTGATTCAGATTTCAATTATTTATGAAATACTATATTAGTACCAGCACTTATTTTTACATTCTATTTATTATTTTGATTAGCATTGTTTCACTCACTTTGTAATAGCATGCAAAAATGCCATTAATTCCTCTTTGCTTTAACCAAAAATATTTTCATAAAGAAAGCTGAGTTTAATCCCTACCATGTGCAGTCTGACGCATGATGTGCACCTGTCAGATTATGCTGAGAAAAAAAGCATGAGAATACTATCCATCTTATGCTAATTGTATTATTATATTTTATTTTAGAGAACATCTAATGATATTCAAGTTTGTTCTCCAATAATCTTCTTCCAATTTTCAAACAGCTGATCAGTTTTTAAACCAAAGCCATTCAAGGGTTATCTCCCAAATGCCAGATGCAAGACACTTTCACAATTAAGATGTTTACATCAGAGTCATTTTAATGGGTGCAAGCTTTAACAGATCAAGTATTTCAAACATGACCATAGGAATTAATTTTTCATGAAATATGAATAATCATTAAATTATCACAACCAGTCATTCATTGGTTGTGAATACACCAGTAAGTCCCTAAAATGGAAGAAGGTTCAGAGGAGATGGACAAGGGTGATGTGCCCCTAAAATTCAGGGAATAATGCAGGGTGTGACTGAGCACAGCTGTTGCAAAGAATCTGACTTTCATCTCAACACAAAGAGGACTAGAGGGTGGCCTTTGTTTTGGATAAACATCTATCAACAATTGAGTGGATTAGCTGGTGGCAGAAATATTTCCCCCTGAGTTCATTAAGAGCATGAATGTCCCCCCTGAGTTAGCAGGACAGGCACTGGGGGAGTGAATATTTGGCTCAGCCCAACACAGAGTATAAAAACTAGACAACTAACAAAAGCTCAAAGAGAGTAATGGGCTTGAACTGGCTTCAATCCACATATTCCTTCTAGAGATGCAGGATGCCCAGTGTTGTGATGGTGAGCACAATATAGATAGCTGTAATGGGAATCATACTGGTATTGTGATAAAACTTTGTATTTTGTATCACTCTGCTAAATTAGAAGTCCTCTGTAACATCAACTATCTTTAAATAAGTAAATCTGATATGAAACATTACATCCTCCATATGCGTCATATCTGAAAGAACCTGGTCAGTATTTGACTTTGACACAATAATGTTCTATTTTCTAACATACAAACTTATGCTGAATAAACTAGATAAATATTGGAGATCTACAATATCAGTTCTAACACCAACAGTACCATTTCTATGAGAAAACTTCTGAAATAGTGGTTCACAGATTTCATTTGGTAAGGTAAGAGAATGTGACTGATGTTGTGTATCTTCTATCGTAACAGTGCATGTATGCCTAATAACTCAAAAATTGTTTCTGAGGCTCTGATGTCAAAATTTCTTCTGTGAGCTAAAAAAATTGATTGTGAATGTAGCGCTATTACTTTCAGAAATGGAAATATCTTTCAAATAACTTATACAGAAATATCATTTTACTAGATGGAAATACCATATTGCATTACTTATTCAGTTTATTATCCAAATGTTTGAAGCATACCTGAACGGCAATTCTTGTTTCTGCTTAATTAAAGAGCTAACATGAATAAAACTTACCCTAAAGCCTGAAAAACCAGTCAATATTACTGAAAAATTAATGACAAAGACAAAAATTTTTTTGGAGTATAGCATCATAGAACAGAGGATTTAAAGGATTCTGACACACATAATGACTCACCTCTAACAGAAAGAAAAATTTTAATGACTGTAAGAAACCTCTTAATTACAGTAGTTTAGAAGTTTAAAATGCCAGGGTTTGTCTCTTTAAAACTCTGCTAAATTATTAAATGACCAGATAGGTTTTTACTTTAGTTTTTCTATCTTGGGTTTAACCTTACTAATTAGTCAGTGCATTTAGCACCCACTATATACAACAAAACTGAGGAACCTCATCACATCACAGGTTCAGATCCTTTACTGTGAAAGGAATAAAAAAATAAAATAAAGGTAATAATGAAGTTTTGCTTTCATGCATTAAGGACAATCAGGAGAATAATTTTTAATTGTTACTTCACAGAAGTAAAATGTCCATTAAAACAATGGGTAACATACTGGTTCAATGATTTTGAAGGATCTGTATATAGATTTTTAATTATTGATTGAAATATATTTTTTCAAGTACTGATTTGAAAAGTCCTTACAGGTAAATTTTCATAGCTAAATTACTGAAGCTTATGCAAACTGGAAAGACAAATATTAGCATGTGAAATAGCTTTTCAGCTCATGTAACAAGTTAAAAGCAGAAAACTAGGAGTATCATGCAAGAATAGAGACTTAGGAAAAGCTTCCTCTCAGACTCAGAAATAGAAGAGCTTTTGAAAAATACTGTACTACAGAACTCAGTTTTTTGCTTTTCACAAATGAATTATAGAGAAACCTACCCTACTTCCTAGCAATATAAAACCCTATTCACTAAAAATGTTGCTATACTGCATCAATACTTAAAAGAATAGAGTGACTATGTTCAAGAACACAAGCTGTGTCAATGAGCATGTCTGCTATTTCTGAGCCAGATCTGTTTAGAGATTTTTGCCAAAATGTAATTTTTGCTACCATCAGCAAAATGGCCTAGACAAATAATCATTATAATTTTTGTTCTGATTCAATTAGCAAATTTCCTATAAATAAAATTAATACTAACTATATATAAGTGCTGTAAATATAACCACACACAAGGTATCATCTTAGCATCTGTAATGCAAGCATTAGCCAAATAAATAACAGAATTACTGTGCCGTGTTCCTATATTCCTCCATCTACAATACCATTTACTTGTGATTTATTTGGTTCCAGTCTTGCAGTCAGTTCCTCATAAGTAAAAGCTCACATCTGGGAGAAGGCAAACAAACATTAATCCCCATGAAAATGTTTAATGCCTTAAGTTGTGAAGCCACTGGAAAAAAGAGTTGATGTTCAAGTAAATTGGCAAACACTGAGTTCTACCACTGGCTTCATAGTGCATAAGACCCTGATGAATAAAAGAAAAAGTAATATTTGTTTCTGTGTAGTCCACTTTTAGCGGTCTATGGGGTTTATGTGGCAAGGTTTTGGTAATGTGAGAACCTGCTGGAAGCTTCCCCTATGTCTGACAGAGGCAATGCCAGCCAGCACCAAAACTGACTCACCGCTGGCCAAGGCAGAGCCCATCAGTGACAGTGGTAGCACCTCTGGGATAACATATTTAAGAAAGGGGAAGAGAATTTTCTGTTTCACTTCCTTTCTACAACTTTCTGAATTACCTCTGTCAAACCACTGAGATAGGAATCCTCAAAGATACTGAAATACCTAACACTATGATCACTGCAATCAAAATGTAATACCTAAACAGCACTTAAGCACCTAAATGCCTTGGAAGAATTGTGTATCCATCCCTGTTCTTTTAATTAATGTGGAGAGAAACATTCACAGGAACGGTGAGAAGAGAATACTTTGGTTAAGACTTGACGGATTCTGACATTATTCCATTACAAATACATATCTAACATTGAAGACATTTAAAAAAAAAATCTACTTTTAAAATTCCTGCCCCATATTTTCAAATTAAATTTATTTTGTCAGGTACTGGGAAAATTTATCTAACCTAAAAACTTGCAAATGTGATACGAAGGCATAAATGCAAAGAATATGCGTGCTGCTGAGATGTCATTTTTCCAAACATACTTCTTTGATCTTAACCATATGCTGAAAGGGGAAAATTTTTTAAAAGTGATATGCAAGTGGGGACTTGGCTTAGAAAAGCTTTTCAAGGTAATATGAATTCAAATTAAGATCTATATTTGAATATGCATAAGGGCTCTTATGCAGAGGGATTATCACTGATATTGTGATGTGAATGATGATTGTAAGTGTACAAAGGTTTTGAGGGTTTGAGGCTTTGTTTTGCTTTTTGTGGACATTCACTGGTTTATATTTATATACATAGATACATGTGGCTTTTTTCTTTTTTTTATTTTTAATTAATGCTAAATACCCATTAAAAAATAATGTGAAATGAGTATACATTTAAATAATTTATGGTGAAAATTAATTTAATAAAATATTATAGTTTATTTTCTACCCGTCTTCCTCGTTTGGTATTCACTGTTCCTTTTTCATAATAAATTTTGATAATATATTTCTCTAGTTAGTCTTATTTAAAATTAATTTTTTGTTTTTCCTTGTAGGTTTCAGTGATATTCACAATAATGTTACATAAATACTGAGCTATAATTTTCTAGAAGATAGGTGGTCAAAGACAGGCAATGTTATCAGTGATTTATAAATAATACAAATTCATGGATGAAACTTTAATTTTGCACACAATGTATCACATCATCTTACCTATCTAGATATTTATAATGTACCAACCAGTTAAACTTAAGTTCATAACTCATCACAGAGTAATAAACATGTTATCCATTCTTGAAAATAATGTGAGAAAATGAAGAGTATAGCAACTTCCCAAGTTTAAACAATGATCTTTACAATAGTCAATAAAAGTTCTAAGCAAGCTGAGCCACTTTTGAATAAACCCATCAAGAAAAGCTGAGATGGCCTGCAGTAATCCCTCTGTACCTTGATTTCAGCTACACAGACTCTATGAAATTCATGGCATACTATTCATAGAGTAGTTCAGGTACAACCCCAGACATACTGTTGCCTGCTCTTTCAAATTTTAGTCAGTCTTATTTCAGACAAATTAGCTGAGCAATCTAAAAGAGTCATCACTCTATCACTCCCTTTTAAGCATTTTATAGTGATATTAATTATTGCTCTCAATGTACACATTCTTTCATCTGAAGGTCATGAAAGATCTTTACATTAGAAAGCACTCCATTCTTTGAGAAAATCCAGTGCTCTTCAAAAGAATTTAATATAGGCAAACACATAACACTAACTACTGCTTCCATTAGCGTAGTGAAAATATTTACCTGTTTCTGCATAGCAAACACATGAACATGTGTGAGTCTACACAAACTCTAACCACCTACAGAATTTTATTTGAGGCTCAACTGCTGCTTTAAATATTGGTGTCTAACTGTTAAGATTTCTGATGGGCAACTGAAGAAAGCAGGGACCCTGAAAAATGTAATTCTCTATGAACCCATATTTATCATAGATTAAATTCACCACTTACATGCATAAAATAATTATGCAGGAAGTGAAGCATAATTCTAAGTATTTTCTTATGTTTCTAAATGAAAGGTATTGCTTTTTATGTCCTTCTGAAACATCTCATGGTTATTTGATGCAATAAAGTAGAACAGGAATGGAAATTAATTATGCAGACAATACTTGATATTTTTCCAAAACCACAACCCTGCAGCTGTAATCTCAATTCTGACAGAAAAAAAATGTTTTGTTATTAAATTTTACTAGTGTTTTCTCAATAAAAATTTTTAATCAATTACCTTCACGTTCAAAGTAAAGGGTAAGAAAATGATATTGTATTATCTAAGCAATAACTTAGCATGAGAAGGCAAATAAAAAGGCAGCACACTATCTTAGCTATACCTTAAGTTATACAAACATTTCTGAATCAGAATGTAGTTTCTTTCCCACGGTCCTTATCTCTTTTGTTACTTCTGAAAGTTTGTCAGAGGTTAGCTCTAAATAAAAAATAAATAAAAATTCTCGCCTAGATAGCAGCACTGATCAGTGTTTAGGGAGGTTTTTTGTTTTCAACAGGCACTCCTTATGAATATTTTAAAATATGTCTATAACAATTATATAGAGTCATTTACTGATTTTTTTATGAAGCTCAGAATTATTTTCACCTGAATATTAATAATAATCATTTTATGCTTAGCATTTCCCCCTTTATAGATCTGTGTGTTTATATGCTGATTGTTTTTACAGACCACAGCATTGAGAAGCAGCTTCATAACACATTTTGAACTTAATTTTCCACAAGTCTGAATTTGCTGGTTTATCCATCAGCAACTTTCACAAATTTCCAGTGTCACACTTGGCCAGCGTTTAATCCAATGCTCTTATATACGCTCCAGCTTTGCAATTTTCTGAACTTCCTATACTACCTTCATAAAAAAAAACAGCTTAGAATGTGTTTTTTATTAAGTTTCTTCATTGGCTGTGCTACAGACAAAGGAGCAGAAGGGAATCTATAATGCTGAAGTGGAAAGTTCCTTAAAAAGTTAAGCTCAGTTTTAAAGTCTAGTATAATAATCTGATTATGAAGTTTGCAAATGAGCACAGTAATAGATTACATAGACAGTCACAAAAATATCTTTAAGTTCCATAGGCAATGACATTTTCTAGCGGAGTTCCCTCTGCTGTCTCCTTTGCACAAACTACAAGCCTTACTCCTTTTGTTCCTTACCCACCTTTCTTGGAGAGTCTGTATACATCTATTGCAGGACTCCAGTGGCGCCAGATGTTCTCCTATGACTCTGTGGTTTTAATAAAGTCATTGACCTGTGATAGCATATGAGTTTACAGCTCCTACGTTTCTCATGCTATGCATGTTTGTGTACAGGCACTTGAAATGTGTCTCTGGTCACTCCACTTCCTCAAAAAGAGTGCAAGAAAATCCGTCATTGCCCTGCCCCATGCGTGCTTCCCCCACACCATCCCCTGCTCCTCAGTAAACCTGCAACTAGGTCACTAACCTAGTTTAAAGACCTCCTCACTAAGTTAGCAAGACTCTTGGCAATGGTGCTCATGCCCCACTGAATAAAAACGAGTTATCCAACTAGTTTAACCTAATCTCTATAATCTAATGCTCAGAGTCAGAGAACAAATGAATGAGTCTTTAAAGTATAGAGAACAGTGTATACATATAATGCGTACTATATTTATTTTTGTTTAATATCCTGATGCATTCTAAAAAGTCCAAATATAATTAAAGATATATTCATATATAATTTCCGAGAAACATTTATATGTTGGCTTTTTCTAAAAACCTGCAATAATAAAAAATGTCAGCCTTTCCTCGTAATTTATCCACAAATAACCTTACAGATCTCAGAAATTAAATGAAATTATTGCAAACCATCCATTGACTTAAAATCTTTAAGGACAGCTTTGCACAAGATTTGTCATTAATGGCTCACATAAAATTCATCCTGCCTTTGAGGAGAGGGACATAAAACATCTCTTAAGGATATATGGAAGTCCTACTTTCTATGACTTTGTATTGCACTTTGTAAAACTCAGATTTTAAATTCCAAATAAACCCAAGGATGATCATAAATTGACATGATTCACATCTTCAAATCCCTCACTTTGCACTTGCATGCTCAGTATAGCTGTAAAATTTATGCAGATTTGACAGCCAGCAAAAAATATTAAATAGTAGCATCTGTAGCTAAAAAGGTGAGGAAGCTCTGGAGCTTAAATGGTGCTCTAGCAGAAGATAAATGGAATAAATTGCCTCCAAACCTGATTCTTTTGAGATAGAACCACAAAATTGAGCTATGCTATGGAGAAAAGAGTACCAAAACACAGGTGTCTACTTGGAGCCTTATACGAGGCAGAATTGGCAGGGGAACAGCAGGGGTGAGCTGTGTGGGAGGAGGCGGTGAACTGGCCCATGCTGGTCACAGCTGGTTCCAGCTGGATCTACAACCAAGGCACTGACCCACTGCAGGACAAAATGGGAGTCATGGAAAGGGCAGGAGGCCACATGAGGGGGACGCAAAGGGAAGCACAGGAGGAAACATGAAGGTGCATGTGAGGACATGGCGAAGACTGTACAGAACGGGGGTCCTGAAAGGAGTGTGGGCTGTGGAGGAACCCACACCTGAACAAAGGATAAATGTGGGAGCCTAGGATGAGGGAAGAAGGAAACTATCAGGCGCAGTCCCCACACATGTCACCCCCTGCTGCACCTTGCTGGCATGGCCAAGGGCACGGTGCAGCGAGGCGAGGAGGGATCCAGAGCAAAGTTGAGGCAGGCAAAGGGGGAGCAAAGGCCTTTTCCCTAAGTGTTTCTTTAAGTTTTTGTATTCTTTTGTTTTGCAAATCCTGAATCAGTAGAGAAATGTTTGTGTTCACTCGCAATAAATTAAAGTTCAGTGAGATCCTCAGGAAGCATTTTTTTTTGGGTGTGTTTTAGCTCAGCTGAACTCTTCTGAAGGGTTATTGATAGGAAAAGTAACTGTTTTCTAGTTAACACTGCACAGTGATCTCATTTATTATTTTATCTATAGAGAAGGAAGGAAAAATGTTAATGCTGGAAAAACCTTGGCACATAAGGGCAATAGTTGGGTTTTTTTACAAAAAAAACATGAAAGGTGTGCAGTCTGCTGAACTCTTACCTATATTTTTGGAAAATATTAGAAGGTGTTTGGTTAAAAATGTACATAGGTGTTCATTTTAAAAAAAATTTCTGTTATTCCAGACTAAGACTTGAAATTTGATGGATTAACTCACAGTGTGTTTAACAAAGCAAGATATCCTACTAGTCTGTACATCAGCCAACTGTTTCTTTACTGCTGTTTTCCAGCAAGAGAATTAAATATATTTTTTTCTCACATAAAAATGAATGTTGGGCATGGGTTGGTGCTTTTACTGCTTACAAAAAACCAAGGCAATTTAAAATATTTGGACAGGCCTTCCTTAAAGGAACATAACAGAAAAAAATTAAAAGGAAAAGATTTCTTGCTGATCAAAGTTTCAAACTGCTTTGTGAAACAATAAAGCTTAACAGTTCTACAGTGTTAAATGAAGATATTGATTCAGATTTCATCGTTCTCAAGTCTGATGTTTACTGTTTGAGTAGCTGAGGCACAGAGGGCTTAAGAGTTAATTCATTAAAAATGAAATACAGAGGAAAGCAGAAATTAATTTAGTTAATTTTTCAGGCAAAGGAAAGAAAAAAAATTACTAATGTCTGTTTTCTTATCAGATACATCATGCTACCGATTTTCTAATTTTAAATTCATTTATTAATAATACCTGATTAGAATATTGTAGAATTTGTAATGTTGCCTAAAAATCAATTTATGGTTAAGATTACAGGTACCTGTTAGAAAGTTTTATTATTTCTCAGAAATCCCTGAATATAGAATAAGACAGGAATATTTGACAAAACTCTTTTATGGACACTTTTTAACCACTGTCATCTGGCAACACTTAAATCTTATGAGTTGGTCTTTTGTGACTTACCTCAAAAACAGACATCAAAGCATCTCAAACCATCAATAATTCATACATTAGAGATATGCATAAGCAAAAAGATAAGACTTAATCAAAGAAATACACACACCTTCATAAATCCTTACTATCTTGGGTACAGAACATGCCTTTACTGAACAGAGACACTTAAGCTAAGAACAATCACTTTATACTTCCTTTGAATTTAGAGATAAGAATGAAACCTGAAATCTCTCCCTATAATCAGTATGAGGTTTGTCCACAGGAAGTATCTCCTTTTCTGTAGTCATCTGTAGAGGACACCTAGTACAGCCATACTGCTACTTTAGGCAGCTTCATTCATACCTGTGTACATCTTGGTGAAAAGAGTCTAAGACTCTGAACAAACAGTAAAACGTGTCTTCTTTTTAAACATTCTGACTTAAGTGTCCTAACACACATAAGAGTTATGGGACAAATATGGATGTGTTAAAACCTGAACAATAGGTACAGTATGATTTTTTTGTCTAGCCTGCAACCAAATCCATAAGATGGGACCAAATCCTTAGCTGATGCCATGGCACTGAAATTTGTGAGTTGGAAGGTTTATTTGCAGGCTTATTTCACTGTGGGCACTGTCGTAACATTCTCAAGCCATTGTATACCAATTCCAAGTGCATTATTATTCTTTCATTTTCTGAAATAATTAGGTCCAGACTAATAATAATTAAACTGTTAAGATTTACATTATACTAGCAATAAATTCTTGGCTTTAGTTATATACAAGGTATGCCACCTTTTCACCCATAATGATGTAAGTGTAACAATGTGTCTTTAAATAAGTATTTATACTTATGAGATACTGCTGTAAAGGACGTTTATTATGTTTGCAAAAAAAAAACTTCTTTATTTTAAATATCATTCATAAGATTTATACTATTTGGGAAGCAGATTCAGAGAGAAAAATATATTTAAATATACACTAAGGAAAATATAGTTTTAAAGTTTTCAGTAATTTTGACTTATTTGGATAGAAATCTAATCTTTTACTACCTAAAAGGAGGCTATGGAAAAGATGGAGTGTGACTTTTTTCCAGGGTGCACAGCAAAAAGACAAGAGATAATGGTCACAAACTCTAAATTAGGATATACCATTTAGACATCAGGAATAATAATAAAAAATGCTATTTGAGAGTTTGATTGTGATATCAGGTTACCTGGAAAGGTTGTGGAACTTCCATCCTTGGAGATTTGCAAAAGTGAGCTGAACAAAACCCTAAGCAAATGTATCTTCCTTTAAAGTCAGATTTGATAGGTGTGTTGGATTTGATGACCTCCTTGGGTCCCAATATAAGTTCTCCTATCCTTACTATGCTAGCTTAGAGATAGGAAACAAAAAAAAAAAAAAAAAGGAATGTGTATTGTCTGAATGAACTTACTATTTTTTAAACTTCTTTGAACATAATCTAGTAGAATATCCAGAGCACAATCAGGAAAAAAAAACAAAAAAAACAAAAAACCAAAAACAACAACAACAACAACAACAAAAAAAACCAAAACCAAAACCAAAACCAAAACAAAACCTTGTCTTTATTTTCAACTCTTCTGCCCTGATATTTAAAACTTGTGTTTTTTCCTCAGAACAAATGCATCGACTTTAAGTTTTATACCATCCAATGGAGAAAGGATTGCAGTATATACATCTTCCATCATTTTTATCTTTGATATAAAAATTGTGGAATGAGAACACTTGAATATCTTTTTATGTAAACCACCATGCAATCTACTCTTATTAATTTTCTACATCACATTCAGTGTAAGACCTTAGTGGAATAAGTGTCTCTCATAATTTTCATTGTCTAGTCCTTTGATCCTTCTGGCCTCATGACAGCTGCATTACAAAAAGTGTGCATCTTAAAATAATTTACTTTTATGATCTGAAGAAAAATGCAAATGTTAATCAAAATATCTTTCTAAAATGTACAATTCTGTATATTTAGGTTTATAAAACAGCTAAACAACAAGGTGTATTCTTACTGAGGACCATGGAAACCAGGAAGCAAAATTTCTGTGGCACATTTGTGCTCTCTATACTCATGTAATGTTCTATATCTAAAAGAATCTGCCTTTTATCCCACCATAAAATGGCTGAGGATAATAAATGTTTTCAAGATTCTGGAGTCAAGATTTCTGTAGTTGCTTAATTATGTACAGACCTTAAAATTCAGAACTTCTGAATGTGATCTTTGCCTACTGCATCACCAGAAGAGAGAAACAGGACTTAACCTCTTCTGAAGACATTTTCTCAGCCAATTTACATGACTGCTTTGGCAGCTCTGTTATCTTGTTTGCCAAAATTTATCAAACTTAAGTCTGCTTGCATTTGAAAAGTTCACAGACACATTCAAATTTGGCAAACTAAAATCAGAACTTGAAGGAAAAGATTTTTACACCACAGAAGCATTTAGAAATGAGAGTTTCAGTGTTCTGCTTGAGGGATGTATAAAGAAGTTTTTCAAGTAGAAGTTGAATATATCTCCTTCCTGTATCCAAAAGCCTCTGCCACTCATATCTTATCCTACCACTGGATGGTTTTATTGTTACACTTAAAGTCTTGTGGGAGAAAAGAAGCACACAGTGTATATGCAGACAATAAATTATTTTTCATCTGATTAGTGATTTAATGGTAGATAGTAGTCTAAATCACCTAATGAATGCAGAGAAAACTCATTAACTTTGCTGCTTCCATTAACTTTTTAGTACCACAAGAAATGAAGACTCCATGATGATGAAGGCTGGAGACCAGGAGGGCAGCTCCTGTTCCTCCTGCAGCTACAGAGCAGGTCAGTGCCCTGGTAGCAGATGAGTGCTGGGAACTGTGTCCAACAAAGCACTTGAGACAGCTGAGCCTGAGCTCTGCAGCAGAACCAGGAGTAAGTGGCAAAAGACAGTAGAAGGAGACTCCCTGTTGTAGGGGATGGAAGCCTCTGCCTGCTGACCTGTCATCTAGGGAGGTTTGATGCTTGTCAGATCTCAGACACTGCTGAGGGTCTTCCATGCAGGCCCTAATACTACAAGGGGAGACCTGGAAAATATCAAGCATAGCTGTACAACCCTGGGGTGAGAGTCAAGGGCATGGGGGCTCAGGTGGTTTAATCGTCAGTCCTGCCAGTAAGGGTAAAGTGTGTGAGGGGGGTGAATGAATCCTGTTGGTCAAGGAGTGTGTCACACAGCAAGTGTCCCCAACACAAGTTGGTCAACAAGTGTGTCACACAACTAGTCAAAAACAGCAGGTGCAGGCAATGGGCATTCAACTTTTATAGCAATGGGACCATCTCTGAAGACTGAGAACTGCTTGGAACAGATGGGATCCAAGAGGTGAGGCAAAAGTGTCTTTGCCAACAGGCTGGTCAAGCTGGTGAGGACAGCTTTAAAGTAGGAATGACTGGGTAGATGATGGGGGCAGTAGTAGATGAGGCCTTCTTCAAACAACTGGAAGAAGCTTCGCATTTTCAGGCCCTGGTCCACTTAGGGACTTGCACCACCCTGAGATCTGCTGGACAGACAACACAGAGATCACAGGTAATCCACAAGTTTGATGCAGTTCACTGATGACAAATTCCAAACACAGGTGTGTTATATCTTCTACAGTGTATCAGCAGCGAAAGGAGGACTAGGGAAAATGGGAGCTTTCTGCTAATGGGGCAGGGGGTCTTTGTGACAAAGGGCATGGTAGAGGCCAAAGTACTCAATGCCTTTTTTGCCTCAGTAACCCTTGCCTTCAGGGATTCCAGACAAGTGGAAAAGTCTGGAGCAAGCAGTAATTACCCTTGTGCTAGATGATCAATCTAGGGAACATTTAAACAAACAGGGCGTACGTATGTCTACAGGATCTGGTGGGATGCACCCACGAGCTGGCCAATGTTACTGTGATGCCACTGTCAATTATCACTGAAAGGTTGTGGTGAATGTGGGTAGGTTCTTGACAACTGGAAGAAAGTGTAAGACACTCCTATCATCAAGAAGGGCAAGAGAGGGTACTCAAGGAGCTACACGCTGTTCATCCCCACCTTGAACAGTGGGAAGGTAACAGAACCAACCCTTCTGAAAATAATTTTGAAATATATGAAGGACAAAAAGGTAATTGGAAGAAGTCAGCATTGATTTGTTAAGGTAAGGAGAAATACTGAGTCAATTAGATAAACGTCTACAATGATTTTACTGACATGATAGATGAGGGAAGAGCCATGGTGTGCTGCTTTTGGCTGGGATAGAACTAATTTTCTTCATAGTAGCTATTATGGGACTATGCTTTGGATTTGTGCTGAAAACACTGTCCATAATACATGGATGTTTTGATTATTGCTGAGCAGTGCCTAAAGAGAGTCAAGGCCTTTTCTGCTTCTCACACCACCCCACCAGTGACTAGGCAAGAAGTTGTGATGGGACACAGCCAGGACAGCTGACCCTAACTGACCAAAGGGATATTCCATACCATATGATGTCATGCTCAGCTTATAAAGCTGGGGGAAGAAAAAAGAAGAGGGGGACATTTGGATTTATGGCATCTGTCTTCCCAAGTAACCATTATGCGTGATGGAGCCCTGCTTTCCTGGCGATGGCTGAACACATGCCTGTCTCCAGATGGGAAGTAGTGAATGAATTGCTTATTTTGCTTTGTTTGTGTGCTTGGCTTTTGCTTTACTTATTAAACTGTCTTTATCTCAACCCATGAGTTTTTTTCACTTTTACTCTTCCAATTCTCTCTCCCATTCCACTGCAGGGGGACTGAGAGAGCAGCTGTGTGGTGCTTAGTTGCTGTTTGGGATTAAACCATGACACACAAATATTATGTTCACTTTAGCAAATCTTTTAACATTGTCTTCCATAACAACCTCATAGAAAAAGTGACAAAGTATGGGGTAGATAAAGAGTCAGTGAGGTGTATAGAAAACTGACTGAAAAGCTGGGCTCAGAGGCTTGTGAAGTGTATGATGTGGCATAAAGTCCAGCTAGAGGCATGCCACCTCACATCTGGAGTACGGTGTCCAGTGCTGTGCCCCTCAGTATGAGAGATATGGGTATATCAGATAGAATCCAGCAAAGATCCACAAAGATGATTAAGGGACTGGAGTACCTGACATATGGGGAGAATCTGAGAGAGCTGGGAGTGTTCAACCTGGCATAGAGAAGGTTCAAGAGGGATCTTATCAATGTGCATAGATACTTGATGGGAGATTTAAGAAGATGGAGCCAGGCTCTTTTCAGTGGTATCAAGTGAAAGAATAAGAGATAATTTGGCACAAGCTGAAATAGAAGAAATACACTTTAAACATAATATCTTTTTTCCACTGTCAGCTGATTGAACAGGTTGACCAGGGAGGTTGTGGGGTCTCTGTCCTTACACATACTAAAAACCCAGCTGGACATGGTCCTGAGCACCCCACTCCAGGTGGCCTTGCTTTGAGCAGAGGCCTTGGACTAGGTTATATCCAGAGGTGGCTTCCAGCATCAGCCACTGTCTGTTTCTGTGATTCTGTGACGTGGAAATATTATGCTCTCATGTTGTGGTTTAGCCCCAGTCAGCAACTAAATACCACACAGCTGCTCACTCCCCCCACCTCTGTGGGATGGTGGAAAGAATTGGAAGGGCCAAAGTAAGAAAACTCTTGGGTTGAGATAAGACAGTTTAATAATTAAAACAGTAATAATAATAATAATAGTAATATAATAAAAAAAGAAAATAATGAGAGAGAGACAAAAAAGATTAACCCTCGGGAGGAAGACAAAACAAAAATCCAAACAAGTGATGAAACCACTCACCACCGGCCGGCTGACACTGTTGCTCTCTGAGCTGCAATTGCTCCCCCCCCAGCCAGCCCCTCCCAGGTAACACACTGGGCATGACGTTACATGATATGGAATATCCCTTTGGCCAGTTTGAATCTGCTCTCTTAGCTGTGCACCCTTCCCCCCGGCTCCTTGTGCACCTGGCAGAGCCTGGGAAGCTGGAAATGTCCTTGACTAGTACAAGCACTGCCCATCAACAATTAAAACATCTGTGTGTTATCAACATTGTTTTCATACTATGTCCAAAGCACAGCACAAGGCTAGCTACAGTGAAGAAAACTCTATCCCAGCTAAAACCATAACACCTCGCCTAGGTAGAGAACTGAGTCCAGTGCAAACTGTGGTCAGCCATGGCAAACAGGATAGTGTAAATAAGAATTAAATGTAACAAGCTTTGTCATGGGCCACAAATCAACAGCTGTCAGGAGAACAATACTAGAAACTGTTGGAAAGGTGTATAGCATGGGTCATTGTGAACTGATCGGACTAACCACAAAGACCCTTGTCTGTAGAGATCTGATGGAAACATTTGAACACAGACGTCTGAAATCACATAGAAGCAAAGTCCCTGCAGTGGAACTGTCTGTGTTGAAGCTGAGCCATTGTGCATGAGCATCAGTACTGAGACTGGCTGGAGCAAGCATTACCTTCCCTGGGCTTAACTGATGTTCTCTCTGGAGTGGTGATCATGGTGCAAGTCTACATGAGTAAGATAGAAGCTTTACCCTAACACATCCGTCCATGAGTTGTTCTGCTTAAAACATTGAGCTCTGGCAAGTTATACTTTTTGGTGTTCCTTTCCCTCCATGCCAAATTGCACAGTAGATGCACACACATACACATACAGACGTGTTCTTTATATCTGTGCATTTTGTTCCTTCATCACAATCGAAAAAGTTCTTTTTAAGAGCCATTCAGGTCTACATTATACATCCTTCTTATTTCACACATAATTTACTCAACAGGTAGTAATGGCATCTTCAGAGCTATTCTGGTTTATGATAGGAATCCAAAGCATTAAAGATATGTGCCCAAAATCATTATAGAATTTTTCATGGAATATTACAGTCCATGTGTAATAGTCAACCTAAAAACCCAACTTGGTGTCCATATTACTACTTTACTTCAAACATAGAAAGTGGTTGGATCATAGTCCAAGTGTTTATCTTTTTTTTTTTCAGCAGCTTGTCACCAGTTACTAAAAAATTACAAAATTTCAGTTACCAGGACCTAAATATATGCCAAAACATGGAATAATGACCTTGTAAAAATGCAATGACAGCAGAACTGAGCTAATAAAAAATAAAAAATAACATGCATCTTTCCAATGGTGTCTTTAAATGAGGACGTTGCAATACTCTTATTGATATTAAGGGTCACAGCACTCTATATGTAACTGCATGACTGCAGTTGCTACAGGTACTTCCCAGACTGGAATAGAGCTGAGCTGAAGAGCAAGCATCTAGAGCGGTATCAATCTCAGAGTTAAAATTCCAAAGTCCCTGGTGACAGACCTTGTAGTAAATCACCTTTCTGAGAGAACACAGAAAAACACTCTGAATTCTGAAAAAGCTTCTTTTTATTGCCGTATTCATCCTTTATTCCCCTATTCATCCTTGAACAGGATATGTGCTACACATGCTGCTGATACATGTTCTTTTGGCATTGATGGCCATATACATCTCAGGTTTTATTTTGCACCCATTAAAACCAAATGAGCTTTACAGATTACATCAATAAAACCATCAGATTCCAAACTTTCACTGACCTAACCAGGAGTGGTGGGTTGATCCCAGCTGGCAGGTCAGCCCTCACCCCGTTGCTCTCTCACTCACTCACCCATAGAAGGATAGGGGAGAGGATTGGAAGGGCAAAAGTGAGAAAGCTTGTGGTTCAAAAGACAGTTTAATAAGTGAAGGTGGCAGGAGGAAAGGGAAGAAAAAAACTCAACAAACAAAGGAAAAACAAGACGAGAAGTCAGTGAGAGAGCTAGAATACCTTTTTTCATTTTTTTTCCCTCTGACTCCTGGAGCTAGAGCAGAGGTCTATGATATGTGTAAATTAAAAGTACATTAATCAGGATATAATAAATATTCACTTACCTTGAACACCAATACAAGTGCATTGAAACAGTGTAACCAATATAACAGCATAACCAGTAGTACATATGTATTTTTGTGACGTTGTGATGCTATAGCGAGACACAATACATAAGCATTTTTGAGAAGTATGTGAGCAGCATGATCACCAAAGGGGCAAAGACGTTTGAAGATGTACATAGGAGGATTCCAAGTAAAAAAAAGTTGCAAGATAAGATAAGCACAAGTAACTACAAACCAATGTCCTGACCGTTCCATAAGACTGACTGGCAAGGATATGTTTTCAAGACTAATATTGAACACTGTTTGCACAAAGTGTGCTATTAATATTTGGATTTAGTAAAACTCAGTTTTAAAGTCCAGAACTGGTTTGTCAGTTTTCTAAATACTCCATTACAACAAACTGCAACTCCCTGATATATACCTGAGGACAGAATTATATATTTAGTTGCAACAATGCTTATTCAATACTTGCTAGATCATATTATTTATGAAGATGATGGTATGTGTACTGATGGATAGATTTTGCAACTCCGTCTGGACTTGGCATTACACAGGATTTACTGAAGCAAGATTTTTATTCAGTAAAGGTATTTAGAGGTACATGAGGAAAAAGCACCCTAGGTTAGCATGCTAAATTTGATATCAAAAGAATTTTAAAAGGTTAATTCTATAATGAATTGGGTTTTAATATCAATGATGATACAATGTAAATTCCAGTTATGTTTCTGGGCATCTTCAGTGCAGAAACAGCAAAGAAAATCAACAAGAAAAAAAAAATTGACTGAGAACAGGCATACAACCCATTGGCAGCCAGAATATTTGTATTAAGTGACAATTCTCAACTCACACAATGTAATTACACAGTAATAAAATGCATGCATTTCATCATGATGACAGTGTAACAATTAGAATCAAAGAAAAACACATTCCTTACATTACAACACAGACTACCTGAAAGTTAAATAATTTAACAACAGTATAAATTTTTGTCATATGAGTTAAACATTATGCTTAGGAGAACATGGCACATATGATTACTTGTATAGCAAGATGTAAGAGAATCCCAAGACTGTGTTGTTGGAACTCAGTGCTGAATTGATTATACAAACACTAAGAATTTCAGCTTGGCTTCTTCCCACCTCAGCAGCTTTTGGATCTATAGCCTAACTTTAATCAAATTTGCAGTAAAGACACATTTTGAAAAACATTGCTAAGATTTTCATGAAAATAGGCAGCTGGATAGAGATAAATTACTGCTCCCATTGCAGAAAATACTGGAGTGTGAATACAATCATACTATTAGGCAGTAAAAATCCACAGAAGGGGAAGCACCAAAGAGCCTAGATTTGTAAGTTCTGTTGCTCGATATTTTTATTACATTTTTTGTGTTACAGCTAGCTACCACCACAGCTGTGGCTGAATAGAACTAAGAAATTTTCTTACTTTATATTTTAAATGTTGAAAAATCCTTGATATTCTCAACTCTGTTAATTAATTTTTCTCATAGTCTAAACCTAAGTTGTTTCTATAAGTGGTTATATTTCTGTCATTCTACAATAACCTCAGCTAAATGAGGGTGACTACTATTTTGGAACCATGTTCTACTTTTTTCCTACCCCATTCTCTGATTCAGAATTTCATACACTTCTGCAGAAATTATTAAAAATTAAGATTAAGAAGTTAAGCTTTTAAAATATTAGAACTTGTGAAAAATCAAAAGTGCAATTCTCAACCTTTGGCATGCCACTTCAAAAATATGAATGAATTAATTTACCTCAGAAATAATATCACAAGATCATGGATACATAAATAAAGTCATAAATAGTTTTTATATTAATATAGAAGTTTTTATAAATCAATATTATCTATACTTATATAGTGTGATATATAAATAATATACTCAGTACTTTTGTTTTATCTTTATGAATATTATTTGAAGGACACAGATGAAAAATATATGACTATTGTCAGAATTCTCTATCAAATATATAATATTTGTTCATTAAAAATGAAACAGATTTATGAAGTTTATCTTGCTGGATATTTTTACTTTCTTTTTATGAACATACTATTCTATAATCAACAAATGCTTACAAGCCTCTCTGATACAATTAGATTGCTTGCCATCAGACTGTTGGTTTGTGGACAAGATAATTTTCATATTTTGCCTCTTGCCGCACTGAAAATCTTTAACTGAATTTAGCAAAGGGGAATGTACCATTTTTGGCAGAACACACACCAATGGTTATAGCAAATGAAACACAGAAGCATCCCAGTATGGTCATGTGTTGTTTGACAGGGAAAAAAGAAAAAAGAAAGTGTAGACATATACAGTTTATATTCAAAAGTTTGGGTTTTTTTCAAAGCAGATTCCTATACATGCAAGATAAAATACAAGTAGCCATTGCTCTAGAAAAATTTCAGATTGTTTCCAGTTGTATATATTTGTGTCCTTTTACACACCTTCTCCATTCCCTCATCAGTATGTCAGCTTTGACCTTCTCTTTTGGTCCTTTTATCAATACCCTACAGTCACTGTAAATTTTTAGATATTCTTTTATCTTCTGTCCCATCTTTCAGTCATGGGGTTTTTTCCCATTAACAGTGCCAGAATTGTCTATTCCATTTCTCAGATTCTTCTAGCCTACTACCTCTTTTCTTCTCCCATGCTTCTCCTTCTTCTTAGTCTGGTACTTTGGAATAGATTTTTCCAGCAGTTTCTTTCTCTTTGCATTTGCAGAATCCACTTAACATACAGAACTGGACATCTCACCTAACTTTTGATATACACACATAGTAGACTTCTATATTTGAGCTACTCATCTCTTTTCATCATCATTTATGAGAAACAGGCATTTTTAAGGTGCACCATATCTGATTTAAAAGTCCCTTACAGATAAGGCATAAGCATATTGGACTGAGCCAAGCTGAGGGCTGCCAAGGTGATTTGGGGTCTGGAGTCCATGGCATGAGAAGTTGAAAGAACTGGATCTGTTCAGGTTGGAGAAGAGAATATTTGGGGGAGATTTACTGTTGTCTTCAACTACCTAATGGGAAGGTACAGAGAAAATGGAGCCAATTCCTTCTAACTAGTGCATACTGAAAGGACAAGAGAGAATGAAGACAAGCTGGAATGTGGGAAATTCTGATTCAATATAAAGAGGAAGAAATTTTCCATGAGTGAGGTCAGACACTGGAACAGAGGTCCAGCGAGTCCAGAGTCTCCACCTTGGGTATATTCAAAGCTCAACTAGACATGACCCCAAACAACTTCTTGTAGTTGAGCTTGCTTTGAGCAGAAGTTTGGACTAGAGATCTTCAAAGGCCCCTTCCAAACTATGTGATGTCATGATTCTATGATTTATTTTAGCAGTGAATATTTGAAAGACCATAACTGCTTTGTTCTCCTTTGTGGCCTTAAATGTAGCCCAGACAACTAATAGACATGTAGAATTCTATAATGAAGGTGGTAGAAGGAAGCCTTCTTAACTTCCTAACTTCCTAACTTCTAAACATTTCAAGAAGTCTCATAAAATGAATTAAAAATATTAAGCAGTGGTTATGTGAATTAATTAATATGAGAATGAATTGTCATTAGAAGAAAGGCACATTTGAGAAATGCAAAAAGCCATGCAAAACAAGCAGACTTCCTTAAACTCTTATTTTTCATAAATCCTGTAACAGAATATGATACTTCTATTCCTAAGATAACACAGCTGTATTTCCATTACAAAGGTAGACTTAACAATGTATTTACTTCTATCCTGTTGAATGAATCTTTCATTAAAATATTTTCTCAGCTAAACAATATTCTTTGCAAGTGTGATTTCTCTGCAGTTGCCAGCAAACATCCCAATTGCACACACATCGTTCAGAGCCCAGCAGAAATGTTTAAATGCGAACATTTCAGTCCAAGACAAAAACACCACACTCTGACTGTTAGTACTCTTTAAGAACTACGGAAATTCAGAGAGAATAAAGAAGTTAGTAATCTGATGCAAGTCACATGCCATGGTAGTGAAATTGGGTTGGTTGGTTTGATTCTGTTTGGTTTGGGGTTTTTTGTTGTTGGTGGTGTGGTTTTTGTTTGTTTGTTTTCTTTGTGTGTTTTGTTTTCTTGTTTGATTTTTAGAGCCACTAGAAAAAGAAGTATGACAGAAAAATAGCAGTCTTGGTCACTTTTCCTCCTTCACCTTCAGTCTTTGGTTTTCACGCTGCTTAATTTTTCTTTCACTCGTTCCCACTGTCTTTAATAGCAATAATACTACGCCATCAAGAAATAATGCGCAAACAATTTTTTTTTCACATTTTGGTACTTATAAACCTTTTACTTGTGTTTATATCTTGTATGAATCTGGCTCCATTCTCTCAATTTGCAAGAATTTATTCACAAATTCTGGATCTGCCAAGGCTAGTGAGCTTGGTGACAATGAGGACTTTGAAATAACTACTTTCACATCTACCCACAGTGAAGTTCATTTGACACAAACTGGAAAATTAAAAAAAAAAAAACTTATTGAAAGTATTCTAAACTTTGTATCTCATTATGATCTTAATTCCTAAACTGACTCAGCATTTACAAATACAGTTCTAAGTGTAATTTTGGAAATGTACTGAACAGGGCTGAAACAGAGCAGAAAATGTTTAATAGCTATATAGATCGTCTGTCCAGAGTGAACTTATACCTGGGAACCATGAATGTGAACTTTTTAAAAAGGCATTGGCTTACTAAAACCAGACAGACAAACAAATAAACCCTTCAAAACAAAGAAGATGACAACTATGTTTTAAAGAATAATAATGAGAAATTAATCATGAGTGGGTTTTGAGCTTTGATCATGGAACAATGACTCCACTTCTTAAGACATTAACTAAGAAAAGTAAGTCTGTGTCCTAAAAAAGGGTAGTTGCCTCCATTAGAAAATTTTAAGCGGTTGCAAATTATACAAACCCCCACTAATTCGCATATTTCTGAAGAAAGACTAATACACCCCCCCCCCCCAAATAATGGAGATTCCTTAGCCTTCCTAAGGAATCTATTTGCTGTTTAATTGTTCACATAATTTGAGAAGGTGTCCCCCATAGATAGCTTAAATCTTCTTAGCTCACAAATAGTGTGGCTAACTTATGAATGAATAGCCATATTCCCACGAAAGTAAAACTGCCTAAAATTAGGAGAGCAACACAAGGATAGAACATTTGGTCCACAGAATTTCAGACCTTATTATGGAAGGCAATATTTTCCATGTAATAAGGGGATGAAATTCTTCCATTTATTGAACCATTTGAAATGAAACATACAATACAAACTAGCTAGAAAAGAGGGGGAAAGGGGGAGAACCTGGAGAAAGACAGGACTTCTTGGAGGCTTTTATAGGGTTGTTGTTTCCTCGGAAATACTCCAGTGTGTTGGATAGAATCCCCTAGGGAACTGCTGATCAAATAATGCAAGACTTCCTAACTGCCTAGCAATAACTTGTTTTTTATGTTTTTAAGTATAACTCTTCACTTAATACCGCACTTATATTGCCAGAGTAGTACACAGTACAATAATAAATTTAATAATATACATAGAAAACAATCCAAATTTTAAGAAGCAATATAGTACACAATATTCTAAATGACCTTGTAAAAAGCCTCCTAAATCTACTCAAGCTGAATTTAACCCAGCCATTTAACACAAACAAAGCAGCATTTCTTTCTGTACAGAAGCTTAGTGAGAATGCGTTTATGTTTATGCATTTATATGCATATTTAGTAGAAGAAAAAAGCACATACGCATGTACAAAATGTTACACTTGCTTCATATATGAAAAAAACCCCTCATACCCTGAACCTAGAACTGCTGTCAGTGGAGCTGGGTCCTGAAACACAGCACATAGCGGCTCTTCAGGCACTTGCAAATAATTGCCTGATGCCTATATCTTAAGACAGGATTGTCCTGAGTTTCTTGCTTTATTTGGGGCAGCCTGTACTTCAGTCTGATTCTTAGATGGACTTTCATACTTGTCCTCATTAGCTAGCTCTAGAAAACAGTCTTTATGTGCTCCTCATTTCCAGATTCTACAAAAGGCTTCAACTTGCACAGTTCTGCTTTCCTTGTCAAATATTTGTTCACATTAAGTCACAGGATGGTAGGGGTTGGAAGGGACCTCAGGAGATCATCTTGTCCAACCCCCCTGCTTGAGCAGGCACACCCAGAGCAGGGGGCACAGGGCTGCATCCAGGCAGGGTTTGAATGTCTCCAGGGAAGGAGACTCCACAGCCTCCCTGGGCAGCCTGTGCCACTGCTCTGGCACCCGCACAGGGAAGGAGTTTTTTCTCATATTGAGGTGGAACTTCCTGTGTTCCAACTTGTGCCCATTGCCCCTTGTCCTGTCACTGGGCACCACTGGAAAGAGTCCAGCCTCATCCTCTTGATACCCACCCTTTAGATATTTATAGGTATTGATGAAATCGCCCCTCAGTCTTCTCTCCTCCAGGCTGAACAAACCCAAATGTCTCAGCCTTTCCTCATAAGGGAGATGCTCCAGTCCCCTGATCATCTTGGTAGCTCTCCACTGGACTTGCTCAAGCAGTTCCACATCCTTATTAAACTGGAGGGTCCAAAACTGGACACAGTATTCCAGCTGTGGCCTCACTAGGGCAGAGTAGAGGGGGAGGACAACCTCTCTCGACCTGCTGGCCACAATCCTTTTAAGGCAGCCCAGGATATTGTGGGCCTTCTTGGCCACAAGGGCACATTGCTGGCTCATGGTCAGCTTGTTGTCCACCAGCACTCCCAGGTCCTTCTCAACACAGAAATAGTCAGTTGTTTTCTGAATTTTTAATCATCTATAGTGTTACAAAAGAAACTGCACCAAGATTTGCAGCCTCTGGGGGGGCTGCTACAAGACCTTCAAAATTATGTGTTGACTGTTCACCTACCTGTTAAACTGTCTGTGATTTAATCAGTTCATTTACCTTCATTTGCTATTTTGGTTTGCTTTAGATTTTCATATGAAGCTGAAATGGTAGTTTAACAGCATGAAATCTTTGGGGGTATCTATGACAAATGTTTTACTTAGACATGAACAGTTTGTCTTTGGAAGTCCCTAAATAAATAGAGCACTCAAGGGGACACACCACAACTCAAAAGAAGAATGTCTTTTTTTTCCAGAATTTAATTTTCTTTCCTGACTTTACAAGTTATATGACAGGCGTCATTAACTTAAGGAAGTTTGCTTGTTCGTTTGTTAGTTTTTAATGCTTATATTTATACCTTCAGTTTTTAAATATTTTTCTGTAAGCGTGTGTAATACTGATCCACTAACTGAAAGCTCTTTTCTACCAGAGGTAACTGAACACTGTTGAGAAATACACCTGTTCAGTTTACATTCCAGGAGTTGCTGATAGATTTCAAGCTATTGCTCATAATGTATCTACCTATTGATGGCAAAGCTCTTTACTAGCAACTTCTTGATGTGGGTCATAGATCTTTCAGACTGTTATGCAAATGATGGTACAACGATTAAGAAGAAAGATTGTTCTTTAGAAAGATTGGAAGAGTGAAATACTGGGAATGACAGAAAAGGGAGCTTTTATTGTAATTATTTGTGCATATTTAGAAAATCTCTCAATTGGACTTTCCATGTGCTAGCCTAGCCAGGAAACAGCTGAAATGCAGCAGAGTCTACCAAGCCTGCCAGCTCCTGAGCTGACAATGTTCAGATTATACATTAATTTATTCTGGGACTAGAGGGCTACAGAATCACTAATGTCTGTAAACCATCTCCATAGTGCTGGCACAAAGCAGATAATATGCAGTACTGGAATTTATGTCTGAGAGAAAATTATTTGGCTAATAGCAAGATCATTATAGCATCCTTGTTCAAAATGGCAGATAGTCTTGCAAATAGCATGGTAGACATGAGACACAAACAAATTTAATCCAAAAATAACTGGAATTAGGATGGTTGCAAGTCTATATGCAATAGCAAAAAACAAACAGAATTAATGTGCAGTGTAATGCTTAGCACTTCAGGATATATGACCCTTTTTGCTGGTTCTTCTAGGCATATATGAATCTTTGGCTGAGCAATATATCCAAGATTCTAGGTAGTCAGCAGAAGTTAGTATTCATAATGGAGAAACAAGCCACGTAAACACCAATGTGCTTTCATGGACTGAAGAAGATACTACAAAACCAGGTTAACCTGTAGTTTTTACAGTAAAGAGGGATTGGAAAAACTGAAAAATAATTTCAGTCACTGATAAAACCCAGAAATCATATCTGGAATCTAAGAATTAGCTTGTGCTGTTGAAGAAATACCTTTTGTAAATTGACATTAGCTTATGAGACTTAAAGCAATGGTTTTGCATTTCTTGTGGATACCTCCAGAGTTATGAGAGGCAGAAAATTTGATAGAACAAATGTCCAAAAACTACAGTTCTGAAAGACAGATTTATGTGCAGATGCACAGCATCCAGGATTTACATTTGCTTTTCATCTTAGGGATTCTGTAAAAGCTAGGAGGGGAAAAAGGGAATATGGATCCAACATATAAAATTAACTCAGATTTATACTAAATTGGAAGTCAGATAGTGAATTTCCTAGATAAAATCTTCACTTTCCAAAATTCTTACGCTCTTCTTATTTCCTTCTTCTAGTACAGTACCTCTGTCACAGCATCATCCTTCACATCTTTAGTCCTGCCTGCTCCTGCTGTTCTGTATTTTTTTGCCTTTTACCATCACGATTAAGTTCACTGGAAGAACTCTCATTCAGCAGTGCATTATATTATCTTTCGACATCCAAGTTCCCTGTCTTTTTTTACTTCGTATATCCTTTGCAGTTTTATAAGTATTGCCATCAGTTATATGCATTTTATATTAATCTCTTTTCTTTTGATCTAACATTATTAAAGTTTTTTTCATCCACATCACTCTATTCCCTGTCCTTATTCTTGAATAAGGTTTCTGTACAGCCTTTCAAAAGGCATTACTGTGCAAGACAAGCCACCATGTAGCTTCCTTAGTTCCTTATTTGGTCCACAACAAATTCTAATTCAAATCAACCCATTTGCTCAATAGAAGTTGACTTTCTCCCCAACCACCTACCCACCTTCAGCTTCACCAGCACCTTCAGATGAATTTGCCTTGCCTGGAGGACAGCCTGAGGTCACAATTGAGCACAGACAGCAAGGCTTTACAGTACTTATGCACTATCACAAAAAGTTTCTTGCAGGATAAATCAGAAGGATAAATCTCTGCTCCAAAGCACTGAGGCAAAGAAATTCTCCTGAGTTATGTCTCCTTCCCATCTCAACATATCTGTGTTATACAGGCATTTCACCTTAAGCTGCCTTTAACTGATATGTATGCTGCAGGATTTTACATTTTTATAGCTAGTAGCTATTCTACTAATGGCTTGTGTTCTATTCAAAATGTGTTTGATAAGCAATCATACAGAAAGTGTCAGCAGCCAAAACTAAAAAACAATCAGCAGAAAGCTTGTTCACAAACATAAATATTCCCTTATGTAGTTACATGCATGCTCTAAGAGGAATCACAATTCAGAGGAAAAATCAGATACCATGTTAGGCATATGGTACCACTGTTCTTAATAATTACAGGAAACTGAAAGAACCAGTATGTTGCTAAGCAACATAGTTATTGGCTAGCCTGACTCCTACTGAAAACAAAAAACCTCCAAGAACAACGTCACGTGCTTCAACAGATGATCCAAAATATGGAAATTACATTCTAAAAAGTCATAGATACATTTTTCCAATGCAAATCCATTACACAGTACTAATCCAATGAGTTCAAATATTATTTTCTGGTCTATGAACTAAGAAAAAAGTCCATTCAGTGTCCCAGGTTTTTAATATTACCTTCCTTAAAAAGAAAAAGAAAGCCTGAAAATGTAGAAAGGGTTTGGTTAAAATGCATTACAGTTACATTTCTTAGATTCTGAGATATTTGAAATCCATTTCCTTAGTCTCTTTTTAGTTCTTTAACACTGTAAAAATAGATATAAAAATCAAGGCCTGTCTGAGGAAACTACTTAGTTAAATTTTACAGGAATTTAAACTCATACACACTACATTGCTTACCTGTAATATGGTGGTATTATTTTCAAATAGAAGTGCCTAGGGATGTAGAGGAAAAATCGTACTCAAGAATAGAAATAGTCTGCTTGCAAAGTTCATGAACACCTGTGCTTCTGTGAAGTTTTGAATGGATGGACTCACCACAGCAAGTTGTTCGAAAACTATCCTAAACTTTCCAAAGCCTAGAAAAGCTTGGTCTTACTTGCTGTTTCTGTACTCTTAAATAAAACGAATGAGTTAAATTGTCATCCTGAAACATCTGAAATACAACCCAAGAAGCATGAAGTACACTCTGGCTGCCTTGATAACTACAATTTTTAAATAATAGTGGGAAATTATTACATGTATGTAAAAGGAATGCCTGGATTATCAAGTTGTGGTTTTTTTTGATGAATAGAAAAATGTATCATTATTGGGACTGAAATAAAGAAAAAAATTAAAAATCACTGGGGTGGTTGTTTTGTTTTCCTTTTTTTGCTAATGAACAAAGTGCAATATTGCATACAAACAGCTACACCATTAAGGAAGTTTGGAGGGGAACTTCTTTTTTGTTTTAATTTAGGAGAATTATCCTTAGCACAGAGAAGGAAATGCCATTTAATTGGTACCTACAGAATTAAAAAGAACAGAATGATATTAAAGTGGTTGTGTCCCTCATATTTCACAAAAACATGTAACATAGTATCTTTCATCTGATGATCATAAGGCCATTTGCAAGAGAAAAGAAACACAACTTGCTGGTTTTTTTTTTTTTTAAAAAAGTTAACTCTATATGACTGAAATATTCAGCCACTCTTCCAGGCAGCTCCAGATGAAACAGGATCAAAAGGGGAGGATCTTCCTCTCTTGATATATGGTTGACAGAAGGAAGTCTAAATGAAAGGGACCATGAATAGGTCTACCATATGTTGAATTTATATTTTGCTTTTTGATTATAGTTGAGTACATTTATATTAAAAAATAAAAACCCCAAGGCTGTAATAAAGAAAATGTTGTACCAGTAATAACATGAAAAATAGTACCCAGAAGAGCCATCAGACTATGCCTGAGTGTGAGGCATGCAGTGGCTGATCTTAATTTAAGGCAAGAGTTTACAGACTCAGAAAACAAGTCATAAATTTGCAAGGTGAGGGATCAAGGTCCCTTTTAAGAGGTCTTTTTTAATAGTAGGGATTTTTCTACATATACACATATAGCTGTTATATATACTTGTTTTTCTTACACAATTCAAGCTTACTTAAAGACCTGCAGTGACCAGAAAGGTGGATAATGGAGCAACCATATGCCTAGAAATACCAGAATAACTCTAGAGCAAGCGTGGCTGCCTGGAACAGGTAGAAAGAGCAAAGGTTGACAAGTTACTTTGCTGACTTAGCTGCACCTTCAATGAGGCTTTGCAATTAAACAAGGAAGATGGCAGCATCCTGGAATTATTAATCCTATAGTATAGGTGACACATAACTGCATGTTGCATGAAAAGAACTGACTGTCCTAGCAATTGCATCATCAGGGGATGAGAAAAGAGAACTGTCATTTTTGTACTTTGAGCATCCATAGCAGCCAGTTATTGATTATTCTGCTGTTCATTCTTTTGCTTTCTCTCTTTAGTGAAGCAGTACTGTTAATCTATTTGCTGTACCATTTATGAGTGATAAACCTTAGCTCAGTGACTATCAGACATCTTAATTTGATCCTTCCAGGTTCCTAGAGTGCTAGTGTTCGTTAATGATTATAAAATTTGACTTTAATCTTTGATGTTCCTAGATATGATAGAAACTGAACACTTTATAAAATCCTTGGTGTATGGATGATGTCCCCATGACCTGGATAAGTGACAGAAGCCCTTTGAACTTTCATCCCCAATGAGAGCAAAATTCCCAAAATAGTCTGTTTTTGAAGTTATGACCATTATTGTTATTCATAAATCTCTGCTTTTTCTAATCCTGTTCAGATGAACAGATATATATAGAAAGTAATTTTCATTATACTTTCAGTCTGAAATCAGGTAAACAGTGCCTCAGCAGTTTTACTTAATGTCCAAAGCTGCAAAAGGACTAAGTCTCCAAATATTTCTTTTTCAGTGTTTGCATTAAATAGTAGTAAATGAAGAGGTAAACTACAACATTATTCCCATACATGGGTGCACTTTTTTTTTTCTTCATAGAGTTAGAAAACTGGAATCTGGCACTGTATTTTTGGCCAGCCTTGAGATCTATAGATTGCCGTAAATAAACATAATCTATTCTGGGACATTGGCCAGATTTGTCTAGAGCTTCTGGAGACCTTTTATTTGTGCCTTACCACAAGTGCTTTGTTCAATGGGCAATACAGAAAGACAAAAGCTTTGCCCATCTACCTGGACTTCAACAATGAATCCATTCTGACAAAAAAAAAAAAAGAACAAAACACAAAAGCCACAAAAAAAAAAACAAACCTAAAGAAAAAACAACCAAAAAACCACCACCAACTACAAACCCAAAATACACCAACCAGAAAAACACCAAAAGACAAAACCAAAACCAAAACCAAAGCTAATAAAGGAAACATTCTTTATTAAAAATGTTATTTAAGCCCAAGAACAATATTTTAAAGGTGGAACAAGAATTAAAATAACCGCTATAGACTAACTAGTTGAATAACTGGACACACCAGCACCTGAGAGAGTAGCATAGAGTATGCTGTAACTGTGAGCTGTGATCAATGAATCACAAAAATTCTTATGCACTTTTTGCTAATTGGGGTCCAACACTTTAAAGGAAAACATGGATAAATTAAAAACAATCTAGAGGAAATGAACAAAAATTGCTAATGGTCTAAGAAGTTGTGAAGTAAGAGTGCATTAGCATTACTATAGTTAAAGAAGAAAAGACCAAAACTAACCAAGTAAAAGGAAGTTGCAAAGAAGAAAATAATTGGTTTCTAATGTGCACAGGTACAAAGATGTATACAGGAAAAAAGATAGCATGCTTAAATTTTAGGAAGAAAAATTTATGTGGAATAAAAGATAAAAAATCTTTATAATGATATTAAAAGTAAAATATGTAAAACCACTGCCTTTGGAAAATGGGAACATTTTTAGTTTTAAAGGACTATCAAATACCCACTGGAAATAAATCTTGCTGTGGAACATGGTTATGGATTCTTTAAGATATTCTGAAATCTTTACTGTTTGCATCCTGCCATATTACCGTTTCAACAAATATCAGGAAGGATAAAGTCTCATAAGAACCACAGTCTGTGAATTAGAGAATTCCTCGAGCTGGTTAAAGAACAATTCACACGTTTCCTCAGCCTTATCCAGTGGTGTGTAACAGAATCTTAGTGCGAGTTCTCTCATTGCTGTGTTGTTCTCTCATCCTGATCTACCAGCTCTCAATGATTTTGCATCCCCAACCGCAAATCCATACATCCAGGCTGCTCCTTCACACAGAGGCTACCATACCATCTTCTCTGCCTGACTGTCCTGAGGAGTTAGTATTCATCCTTTACCACACCAGCCATGTGAGCAGTCCCACCATGTCTCCCTCCAAGACCATCACTGTTCTGTGACCGCATGTAGAACTCCAGTTCCTCCTGCTTGTGTCCCAGGCTGACTTGAAGCAGATGTCGGGACGTCCCTTCACCCTGCTTTATCATTCCTGAAGTCTCCCATATTCCCATCATTCTGCACTCTTTGTTTTTGACCACTGTCCACTGCTACCTGACTTAAGTGTGGGTAAAATACCTGTTTCCCATGGCTCCTAGTTGAAAACTGTTTACTTTTCAACTTGATTACTTTGTATGAAGTATCGATATTGAACAAGGTTTCTCTTTTCCTCATGGTTTACTCAAGAAAACTAGAAACTAGCAGCCTCAAAAACAAAGACTATAATTTTTAAAATTATACTTCAAAGAGTTTTTTAACATTCTTAGACATATATACAAAAATTGAAATATACATACATACAATGATATGGGAAAAAATTTACAGAAAATATACAATGTATATAATGTTGGGACATAGCACCAAACATTCAAAATGAAAGAAAAGATGGAACTGTGACATGCAAAGAATTAATTTCACAGCAAAAAGTTTCTTTCTCTGAAGTGTAAAATACCAGCTCATGTTAAGAGTATTGGGATTAGGAAGTTTAAATAGATAAGAAACTAGTGATTCTAAGTTCTCACAGTTAAAATTTTTTATGCCTTACCAGTCTTAGAAGAAACCAGATTCAACTTTATGATGCAGAGCAGCAAAGAGAAATTTTGCCCATAAACTGCTCTGTTCTGATGAGATAAGGTCAGCTCCACTAATTGACTGAAATGTGAAATGAATGTTATGTGCTGAATTTGTATAGATCTACTATCAAAGGTTTCCTCCTGAACAAAACTCAGAAGGTTATCATAAAAGATGAATGAGTTAACAAAGCAGACTTCATACATATATATATATATATATATATATATATATATACAGACACACACACCCCTACCCCTATACAGTCAGTTCTGTAAGAGATTAAGTCTGTGCTGTTGGGCCTTTCTTGGCCACCTGAAATACAATGGAAGCTTTCATATACATGTAGCGAAACCCTGCTACGGCTTCTGTTACATTTAAGCACCCTTCCAGCATCAACACTATTCAGAGCAGATTGTTTTTAACTTCTGACTTTGCAGAGCTGAATAAAAAGAACACTAAATTTTCTGAAATTCTAAATTTATTTTTGTAACACAACTGAACTATCTCCAGACTCCGTCAGTGGACAATTTAAAATATTATTTCTAAAAACAGGCTACAGATCTGAAATCCATCTCACAAGATGGAGACAATGTTGTCTTAATGTCAATGCTCTCTCAATATTTAAATAAACCAGCAACACTCCTGCCAATGATGAGAACAAGAAGATTAATTAATGCTGAAGAGCAAGATTCATGTTCTATAGGCAAATCAATAATCATTCTTTAGGTTAATAAAGATGCAGTCTTGAAGAATGTTAAAAAGTCATGCTAGAATTTTAGCAATGAAATCTCTCGCCTGCAAAAAACACTACTGGTAATCAGCTGTTCCCTTGGAGTAATATTTGAAGGGCTTTAAAGACTTCTCAGAAAAATAATTTGTTATAACTTCTGCTTTCCGGATGTAGTTACACCTGAGTTATCAACCAAAATTTGCAAAGTGTTACTTAAATCCTGAATAATAATTTCACAATTTCCATTTATACCCAGGTAAGTTCTAATTTCAGGCAGAAATTGAGAGATCAAAAAATTTTAATCAATCCATAATTTCAATAATCTGAGGAAAATATGCTCGTCTATTTAAAAACCCATGGTAGCAAAAACTTTTTGGATTAAGCAACTTTGTAAATTGAGTTGATGAACGTGGGATTTACCAGTACTTACTTTCAAAGTAACTAAAATTATTTTCCAAATGATATTTATGTTAATTTATCACTATAAATGATTTATCCAGGAATGGCACATCGAAAATGATCCTAAGAAGAATGTCAGATATTATAGGGAAACTATTACCTGCCATAAGCAGAATATACTAGCCTAAATTGGCATCAAGCTAGAGGTACACATTTAACACCTCTCCTCTTAAAATAGTCTTTAGGGGTTTCTAACAAATAACCTTGATCAGAAATTAGTTTTAAATCACATGTGAAAGACTGGGGCTTTGCTGGAATTAACACCTCTCTAGGATTGTGCTTTGATGACCGCACTGTACGTATTACCAAATCAAACTATTCAAATTGTTGTCAATTATCAGCCTAAACCAGTATTTTACTTTTCCCTTTCTGCAATAATTACATAAACTTTCTTTCTTCTTATAAATATAATTTAATTTACTTAGAAACAGTTCAGTTCTGCTGCTTTCCCTAGTTCTCTATATACAGTCTGGAGATGTAATTTGAGAGGCCTGTTTTCCAAATTATGATGGTTACTGCGCTGAGGAATGCTAATTGCTTTGATCCAAATACCTTTTTATTCTGGACTATAACACACCAGTGGAGGGCTTGCCCACCACTAATGTTAATTTCTAATGGATTTTAGGACGGGTCTTCTCACTACTGATAGGAACTACTGTAATACCCTGGGGATGTGCAAAGCCAAACTATGTAAACCAAATTAAAGTGTGATTCTGATGGTCTGATGAATATTCTGACTTGGATATATACATTTCTAATGAAAGGACAAGTAAGGAAAACATTTTAAGATATTTTGAATTGCTTCATAAGCTGTTAACTCTATCCTGATCTTTTGCATATCTCTTAATCACCCTTTGAACATTTAAATCCTGATTAAAAAAAAAAAAAACAACACAAAAAGCTAATAAAATTATCTTCTTTTTTGTTAAAAAAGTTTCCATACTGAGCTTGTTTTCTAAAATTCAGTAATTTTTTTTAAAGTGTCACACTACTACAGTAACACATCATTGCACACAGTAAGTTTTCACAGGCGAGCACAATGGGTGCTTCCAGTTTTCCACCCAATGTAAATACTTAGTTATGTGGCCAACGTTATCGTAAATTACCATAATATCATAATACATGGATTTTGGACAAGAATCTAATGTATTAAAACCAGTCAGAACTCTCACGAATAATGTTTTCTAAGGAATGTGTACTATGTTATATTGTTATTATTGCTTGCATATTTTCAGTGAGTTCCATTTAACAGACATTATATATATTAATAATACTAATATTGTTATTATGAGCACAGTAAAACTAGTATATTTTAGTATTAATGTTAGGAATATAAGATAATTCTAATATAATAAACATTTACATTCCTGTACCAATTTCCTGGTTCACAACACATCAATAATGACTTAGAGTAACTTCAAATAATTCAGTAAAGTTTCACCACTGCTTTGCATAATAAGAAATCCATGGGTTTGATCACATGCCAAAATTCATGTTGGGATTTCCTATTCTTCAGGCTCAGATATATTTGTCCACTTAAGAACACTGTCTATGTGATAATGAGAATATTCACCCTGATAATGAGAAAAAGATCTTACCCTGAGAATAGCACTAATGTAATGTGAAAAGATAGTATGAGAGGGTATACTAGAGAGCAATTTCAATGCTTTTTGTAGAGGTAAAAGTTTTATTCTACTGGTCTTAAAAATTGCACATTTTAAAGATAACTAAAATAAAGAACTCATAAAGTCCTTTTATTGCAAAAATTCAAAGCAACAAAAGGTAAATTTTTATCAGAAGAAAATGTCATTCAGGGTATTATTTTGCCGAGCTTCAGGGCCCTGCTTGAAAGCACACAGTATTCTACCTGAAAACACACAACATTTATATTACACTATTTCAATAAAACAGTAGACATTTTTCATCATTTCTCCCCCCCTCCCCCAAATCTTGACTTCTCTGATTTCAGGGGAGCATGATTACCGTTTGTAGACCATTTATGTTTTATAATGTACCAACGATAAAAATGTTGGCCATTTGTGCTGGTTTTGACTGAGAAGGAGTTAATTCTCCTCACTGTGGGGGTCGGCTACCTTTCCAGCTTCCCGCGCTCTGCCGCGTGGTGGGGGGGATGGGGGCTGGGAGGGGCGGGGCCATGGCGGGGGTGGCTGACCCCGACTGGCCCATGGCAGGTTCATCCCATACCGTGTGACACCATGACCAGTATATGAAGGGGGGGCAGTTGCGGCTCGGGGGCTGCGTCGGGTCGGCGGGTGGCGAGCGGCTGCGTTGTGGGCGGTTCGTTTCGGTGTTTCGTTCCCCCTCTCCCCTCCCTTCCCTTCCCCCCTCGCCTGGGGCTTTGCGCCTCTTGTTGTTCTCCTTTACATCGCATTTCTGTTGTTGTTTCTTTTAATTTTAATTATTAAACTGTTCTTATCCCAGCCCACGAGCGTTACCCTTCTGATTCTCTCCCCCATCTACCGGTGGGGGAGTGAGCGAGCGGCTGTGTGGGGCTGAGCTGCCGGCTAAACCACTACACCATTCTAAACCATTAATTTATAATGTACTGAAAGGATCTGTGGAAAAATATCTGAAAAATTGTTCATTCACTAGTGTCAAGATCATCCTCATATCTTATATAAAAATACATCATTCTACACAATATTTTTGTTGGTTTTCTTTTTCATTTTAAATAATTCAACATGTTTTTAATCCGGTTTTGCACAGCTATACTGGGACTTTTCCCAAAAATAATCAGTGATAACTGTTTGTATATAAGAACTGGCTTCAGACAAAAAATTGCTCATTCCCCATTAGATGTAATTTATTCCTGCTTTTAAGTAAGTGCACTTTGTTTTCCTCTGCATATATTGTCAGTTCCACTAGTTAATGCATTGCATGGCATCAAGTGCAGTACTTTAACTCTCTGTTTTATCTGACCTAAATCTTACCTCATGTTGTTGAAATATGATAGTCATAGATAGACTATCTATGTAGTTACAGAATTATACCAGTGACTTGCAATTAACAAATTTTCCTCTCCAGTGATTTCTGCACACAGGAAACAGCAAAATACTTGAGTGTGGAGCTGAATATTCTAATGCTCAGTTTGACATTTGGTAGATCACTTTTTAAAATATGAGCTTATAAATATCTCAATCCAGTTCATTTAGAATAAATCCACTAAAGAAAAAGAAGTTAAGTGTACCTCTATACAGATAGGTAGAAATACACATATATTTACATGTACTTATATATAAGTTGCAGGGGAATAGCAGGATTCCCAGACATGGAATTTTGTAACAACCTCTTCAGTCTTTTACATGTCATGACAAAATATGGAAAAATAACTCAATATCCTCCCAGACAAATAATCAAAAAAGCAGAAATGCATTTTTCCATGTAAAAAAAGTACCTACAGTCAGTGCGTTGTGCACTTATCTGACCAAAACGCATTTCAATTCAAACAAGTGGAAAAACAAAGCCTCTTTTTAAAAATATAAACAGAAGTTTTATAGTGGCAAATACTTTGTAGCTATCTGTACAGGCAATAGTGAAAATATTTTAATAGAAGTTCTAGGAATACAAATAAAACTATACTCTCTTTTTGAAATTTCTGATTCTAAAAAAAAAAAAAAGAGTTTTAGAATGAAGGTTCTTACAACAGCCATTTTACCCTGGAATAGGAAAAGCTTTAAAAATATAGAAGGCAGAATAATTCCTTGATTTTGAAAGTGTCTAATTTTTATAATTTTTATAGATGGCAATATTAACTATAAATATAACCTTATTTATTAACCTCAATAAATTATTCCTGGCTTGTTGCAGTATGAAGAAATTACAAGCTGCAACATTATCTCATGAATAGGTGATATGATTGTGCTGGCTTTGGCTGGGATAGAGTTAATTTTCTTCAGAGTAGCTTGTATGGGGCTATGGTTTGGATTTGTGCTGGAAACAGTGTTGATAATGCAGAGATGATTTTGTTATTGCTGAGCGGTGCTTATGGAGAATCAAGGCCTTTTCTGCTTCTCACACTCCCTGAGCAGCGAGTGGGCTGGGGGTGCACAAGAAGTTGGGAGGGGACACAGCCAGGACAGCTGACCCCAAGTGACCGAAGGGATATTCCACACCATATGACATGGTTTCATGGTTTAGCCCCAGTTGGCAACTAAACACCACGCAGCTGCTTGGTCACTCCCCCCATCCCTGTGGGATGGGGGAGAGACTCAGAAGGGCAAAAGCAAAAAAACTCTTGGGTTGAGATAATAACAGTTTAATAATTAAAATAAAATAGTAATGATAACAATAATTATTATAACAATAACAATAAGTATAATATAATAAAAAGAAAATACCACACAAGCAATAAAACCACTCATCAACCGCCAACCGATGTTGCCAGTCCCCAAGCCGTAACCGCTGCCTCCCTTGCCGGCCAGCTCCCCCCAGTTAACATTCTGGGCATGATGTCATATGATACGGAATATCCCTTTAGCCAGTCTGAATCCACTCTCTTGGCTGTGCCCCCTCCCCTCCCAGCTTCTTGTGCACCCGGCAGAGCATGACAAGCTGGAAAAGTCCTTGACCAGTACAAGCACTGCCCAGCAACAACCAAAACATCTGTGTGTTATCAACACTGTTTTCATACTAAGTCAAAAACACAGCACTATCCCAGCTAAAACCATGACACATGGTCATATCATGACCATGCTCAGAATATAAAGCTGGGGTAAGGAGAAGGAAGGGGGGGGACATTCAGAGTGATGGCATTTATTTTCCCAAGTAACAGTTACATGTGATGGAGCCCTGCTTTCCTGGAGATGGCTGAACAACTGCTTGACCATGGGAAGTGGTGAATGAATTCCTTGTTTTGCTTTGTTTGCATGCGTGGCATTTGTTTTACCTATTAAACTGCCTTTATTTCAACCCAAGATTTGCCTCACTTTTATTCTTCTGATTCTCTCCCCTATCCCACTAGGTGGGGAGTGAGTGAGCAGCTGCACGGCGCTTTGTTGCCAGCTGGGATTAAACCACAACAATGATAAAGCTGCTGTCATGTTTCACTGTTGAAAACTACCTTGTCAAAATTAATTTGCCAGGGAAGAAGACTTTATTGAAAAACTAGTCATGGGTTGTGCACAACGTAATTGACCACAACACAATAAATCCAATTTAGTTTTAATTAAGGTATTTTTGTACTTCTAGTAAATGTAATAAAAACCACAGTATTTTAATGAATATCAGAACATGTAAAAGACAAGCGAAAAACTTTGTGCATTTGAACTATGTTCACTGAGAAGCAGGGTACGAAATAAAGCAATTGTTAGGTATGTTCACTGATGTTGCAATACAATCCTATGGAGACTAGTAAAGAAAAAGGAAGCCATCTGAGGAATAACTCTTCTTCAGGAATGAAATCTGGCCAAAAAATATGTAACTTAAAAAAATACAAATATCAGTGTTATGCACCAAATTTAAATCACAGTCGTGTAAAAGGGTCTCATGTGTGGATGCTTGAGGCAATATGAAACACTGTTGATTCCAGTGAAATTTTCCTCATTGAGACATCAGCCCATAAGAATTACATTGCTAAAACACAAGCATGGCCTCCTTCTGATGTCTTCAAAGTGAAGGCAATGTAGAAGGAATCATCTAAGAAAAACCTCTCCAAATTTACTTGTTCTGAATTACAAGAGGCAGATGACAATGACATTTACATGAAGATGATCTAAAGACAACTGTGAGCTTAACTCCACTGACATCTAAGCATGATGTAAGTTCAGAGGGTTTTTTCAGTTTATTTTCTACAGGTAAAAACAAACAAACAAACAAACCCAAATAGTATTCAATAAAGTATACTTTTATGCTGGTTTGGGGGCTCTTTTCTAACAAATAAGACAATGACATTTCCTAGGTCATGGCATTGAAATACTCTGTATTTTCCCAATCATACTAATTAGATTAAAATGAACAGCTAGTATATGCATGCCTGTAAGAGACCTGGCCATCTACCAGAAACCAGAGGTCAAGATGTTTAGTGTTGAGAAAAATTAATTCTTACACATGTAGTCTCAAAATTACACACCACTTCGCTTGTTTGTCTCAGGATTCTGTTTTAGATGTAATGACCATTGGTAGGGAACAGTAAGACATTTATCAGAGGAACTCTTTAAAGATGAGTGTTTAATCAAAGAGAGTCTCCATGGCAAACAGGGAGAAAGAGATAAGAAGCTCATTAGTGGGTAATCACCTTTAGCAACCTTCTGCAGAATTCTGTGTTGGATAATTGCATTAGACAAAATTAGGACAAATTCATTAGAATGGAACCACAAAGGTCTCTGTATTAAATGTAAAGTTAGATGGTTTTGATATTAAACACAGACTCATAGAAGGAACTATTGAAAATAATTAGTTAAATTTTTTATCAAACATAGACCAAAACCACCTTAACAGTAATTTAGTGTATTAAGCCTTTAAGCCATTATGCCTGATGTTAAAACTAAAATCAATAATTTGTCACATTCTTAGGTTATATTTCAGTAATTCATAGCCACTACTATTAAAATGTGTACTTTGGGATTATTTTTTTTTTTATCTGTCAAACTTTTACCCCTTAGATTCTTCCCCGCTATTGATTAGAGCACTGTCTTCTCCAAGAAATGTTTCCTTTCTGCATGAGTTTCTTCAGTAAGTTAAGTCACCTCTTCATCCTCTTTCATGTACACTGAAAAGTTTTAGTTCCTTCAGTCTCCAAACAAAATGACAATTTTGAGACCTAACAGAACTTGTTTCCTCTTTTTCTGAATCCTTTCCAATTTGTCAACTGTATTCTGCCCTAAAGTGACACTATTCAGATAATGACCTCTCTAATAATGAATAAAAAGAAATATGTTTTTCATATTCTTATGTGATAGTCTTCTGCTTACACACTAGATTCATATTTAACCACAGGACTACTTTGGGAAGTTATCATTCAAATTTAAATTTACACTGTGTATTTTCACATACCCTTGGAATTAAATCAAAATCTATCCAAAGTTCTACTGAAAAATGTATCAAAAGAAAGCATGTGTAACACCATGACTGTGATGACTGACTGGCAAGTGGAAACATCAGGTTCAAGTCTCTCGTCTTCGTAATTCAAGAGTACAATTTTTTATGCCATTTCATTTCAAAATTGGCAGATCAAGAATTTGAACAATGGTCTACAGTGAAGTCCATTAACCTTCTACTTTGTTACAAATGTAAGTTTTATGCAAGTTAACACATTTTAATCCAATCTTTTTCATGATCATATCCATAAACAAAATTTGGATTTATGCCTTGATTGTGTATCTACTTAATTATCAGCTCGCATTTTTCTGGAAAGTAGGAGAGGAAGATTTAGGAGGTATAAATAATTTTACTATAAAATAGAATTATTACTAATAACTTTGTATTTTCATCAAAATCATGGATAAACATATTAAATATCTCTAAGCCAAGAATAGGAAACAATAGAATGGTATTTCCAAAGATACAGATTTCCCACGACCTTTTTGTGGTATTGGTTAACAAGGTTTTAACCCAACTGAATTTTTGTGTTTTTTTCTTTTTTTAATCAGAAATTTATCAGAATGCTAATTTTATTTAGAACGTTTTTTGTAGCCCCTCCAAGACTGCATAATTTTTTAAAAATAAATATAAATGTTATATTCTGTAAAGTTAACCTGTGAATCCAGAAAAGGATCTCAAGCTTGCCTGATATAACAGTGTTTCATCAAAATACTATCTTTATTGTATTTGTTTGTGTATAGCAGTGATAGTTTCTCCATTTTATGAGCTTAGCTCCTTTCATTACTTTGCAAACATAATTTCTTTCTAGTAGTCTCAGAAAATAAGATTTACCCATAAAACAGGATTTTCTCCTACTGCTATATTTCTAATGTGAGCAAGGGAAAAGTATTTTACTTACAATATTTGTTAGAATACAAGGGATATCCTAAACAGAAACCTTAAGATATCAAATCTGACTGAGAATGAGGGGAAGTCCCTCAAACTCAATTGTTTTGGTAGTTTCAAACTTCTGTTTGCTCCATATTAATACTTGACCAAAGGTCAGTCCTTTGGAAGTATTAATGGATCCCAAAATTACATTCCCATAGTTGCAAACCTGTTGAACACAGATATTATATCCTACTTCTTACTAGGTTTTTAGCTCTTATTTCACTACATATGTTTTAAAATAATCAGAAATATAATTTTAAGAGGATATTGACTTAAAAATTAGTAGGTGCATAGGCTGATAAAACATATATGTGAGCAAGACACCAAAATATTTAAAAAGGCTTTTCTTTCTTTATTCATAGACTAAAAGTTAATAGTTAAAGCAGAGGTTTAAAGTTGTTCATACTAATATAAGGTATATAGTCAAGAACATTATTGTAGCATCTCTCTTACCTCTACAGATAGGAACAGGGAAGTCCCACGATGCCGTATTCACAGAGTTAGCTATGCAAGTAAGCTGAGGGTGGCCATCCAAAATATATCCAGTTACACAGCTGTATCGGATTTTGTCACCAACATCAAATCTTGTACCATATAAGATACCCTTTGGTGGAACTCCTGGATTGCCACAGGAACTACTCTGTAATTCTGGAGAAGACATATCTATTACTACTTATAATGTTTTTATGAATCAATATTGCATTTTGCTGAAGAATATGGAACACAAATTATTGCAACTTTAGACGGAGTATGTTTTCATGGATATTGTACAACTCTTCGCACTGAAAATCCATTACTGACTTAGCCTATTAAGTATTTGCTTATGTACTCACATATCCAAAGGTAGAACATCATATGAAAATGAACACAAAGTTTCCTTAAACTTCAGCTATAGATTTTTCCTATATTCATGTATTTTTCTTAATTGATAGCAAAGAACCCATCACATAGGAAGAGGAAACAAAGGAACTTGGTATATTTCTGACTCTTCAGTTATACAAATGCAAAACAAACAAAACTGTAATACAGACATAATAGACATTAGATTTGAATCAACCAAAATTTGAAAGAATAAATAAAAGTACTGAAGAGAGAACACTAGGAGAAGGTTTTAAGAAATACAAGCCTGAGCATGACCAGGAAGCTGTTGAATTAATTTAATAGATTTTAGATAATGAGGCAAAAGGATGAGATACTGTGGGTAACTGATTTCTGAGAAAAGGATTGGTTAATTTACCCATATGGAATACCATAGATCTGGATGATTTCTACCCTGATGAAGAGCTTTAAACCACTGAGAATCCAAAATAAGTCATGGTTCTGCTGTTAGTTTGATCTCTGAGGACATTAATTAGAGTTCAGTTTTACTAGGTGGTACTCACACCCCAACTGTGTACCCTTTTGACTGATGTTTCAGCATCATAAATATCTTCATTAAAACATTTCCAATTATTAACTGCTGAAGTATTTCAGTTAATAGACATAAAAAGAAACATTTTGTACAAGTGTGAGCAAAAAAGGTTTCACAAACTCATCCTGAGCTCTTCAAAGCTTGTACCAAGTGTACTTACCAGACCAATGTTAATACGGAAGAGGCAAATAAAGTAAACCTGTATTTAGATTCCTAGCAAATTTCCCTAATCTACAAGGTAAAAAAACAAGATTGAAGAACAGAAGGGTATACAGGTACTGTCTTAATTGCTTTTCCTGAGTTCCATATAACTAAATTATTCTTCTGCATCCCTGACGTGCGCATGACAGTGTGTACAGAGGCACACGCAAATATATATATACATATATATATAAACATAGAATCATAGAATCATTAAGGTTGGAAAAGATCCCTAGGATCATCAAGTCCAACAGTCAACCCAACACCACCATGCCTCCTAAACTATGCCCTGAAATGCCACGTCTACATATTTTTTGAACTCCACCACCTCTATGGGCAGCCTCTTCCAATGCCTCACCACTCTTTCAGTGAAGAATTTTTTCTAATATCTAGTCTAAACCTCCCCTGATGCGGCTTGAGGTGGTTTCCTCTCATCCTATAGCTAGTAACTTGGGAGAAGAGACCAAAACCCACCTCGCTACAACCTCCTTTCAGGTAGTTGTAGAGAGCAATAAGGTCTCCCCTCAGGTTCCTCTTCTCCAGGCTAAACAGTCCCAGTTCTCTCAACCTCTTCTCATAAGACTTGTTCTCCCAACCCTTCACCAGCTTCACTGCCTTTCTCTGGAAATGCTTCCGCAACTCAGTGTCCTTCTTGTAGTGAGGGGCACAAGACTGAACACAGTATTCGAGGTGTCACCTCTCCAGTGCCAAGTACAGAGGCACAATCACCTCCCTGCTCCTGCTGGCCATACTATTCCTGATACAAGCCAGGATGCTGTTAGCCTTCTTGGCCGCCTGGGCACACTGCTGGCTCATGTTCAGCTGGCTGTCAGCCAACACCCCCAGGTCCTTTTACACCAGGCAGCTCTCCAGCCACTCCTCCCCAAGCCTGTAGCATTGTATGGGGTAGTTATGACCAAAGTGCAGGACCTGACTCTTGGCCATGTTTAACATCATGCAGTTGGCCTCGGTCATTGATCAAGCCTGTCCAGGTCCCTCTGCAGAGCCTTCCTACCCTCAAGCAGATCAACACTCCTGCCTGACTTCGTGTCATCTGCAAACCTACTGAAGGTGTACTCAAACCCCTGATCCAGATCACTGATAAAGATATTAAACAGAACTGTCCCCAACACTGAGATCTGGAGAACCCTGCTCATGACCAGCTGCCAACTGGATTTAGCTCTATTGACCACAACTCTCTGGGCTCACATTCCAGCCAGTTTTTCATCCAGCAGAGAGTACACCAGTCCAAGACATTTGCCACCAGCTTCTCTAGGAGGATGCTGTGGGAGACAGTGTCAAAGGCTTTACTAAAGTCCAGGTAGACAACATCCACAGCCTTTCCCTCATCCACTAGGCAGGTCACCTGCTCATAGAAGGAGATCAGGTTGGTCAGGCAGGACCTGCCTTTCATGAACCCATGGTGCCTGGGCCTGATTGCCTGGTTGTCCTGCGCATGCTTGGTGAGCTCACTCAAGACATATCACTCCATAATCTTCCAGGGTACCAAGGTCAAGCTGACAGGCTTGTAGTTCACCACATCCTCCTTCTGGCCCTTTTTGTAGATGGGTGTCACATCAGCAAGCCTCCAGTTTTCTGGGACCTCTCCTGTTAAAGAGGACTGCTGGTAAATGATGGAGAGTACCTTGGCAAGCTCTTCTGCCAGCTCCCTCAGTACTCTTGGGTGGATCCCATCCAGCCCCATAGACTTGTAAGTGTCCAGGTGGAGCAGCAGGTTGGAAACTGCTTCCTCCTGGATTAGGGGGGATTTATTTTGCTATCCGTCCCTTCTTCCAGCTCAGGGGGCTAAATACCTTGGGGATAACTGGTCTGACTATTAAAGAGAGAGGCAAAGAAGTCGTTTAGTACCTCATCCTTTTCCTCATCCTCAGTGACAATATTCCCCTCCACGTCCAATAGAGGATGGAGATTCTCTTTGGTTCTCTTTTTGTTGCTAAAGTATTTGCAAACCTGTTTTATGTTATGCGTTACAACAGTGGCCAGGTTGAGTTTTAGCTGGGCTTTTCCTTGCCTAATGAGGTCTCTGCACTCTTCTTGTGTTGCCTGCCCATTCTTCCAAAAACAGTAGACTCTCCTTTTTTTCCTGAGTGCCAGCAAAAACTTCCTGTTCAGCCAGGCTGCTCATCTTCCCTGCCGGTTTGTCTTGCGGCACTTGGGGACAGCCTGCTCCTGCACCTGCAGGACTTCCTTCTTCAAGAATGTTCAGCCTTCCTGGGCTCCTTTGCCCTTCAGGACGTCTTGCCGAGGGACTCTCCCAACCAGTTCCCTGAACAGGCCAAAGTTGTCCCTCCGGAAGTCTATCATAGTGGTTTCGCTGACCACTCTTGTTACTTCGCCAAGAATTGAGAACTCAATCATATCATGGTCGCTAAGCCCAAGATGTCCACTTCTGAAGAGCACCATGTCTCTGTGATGGCAGCTAAGTCATAGCTATCCCACTGCACAATGGCTTCCAGCTCCTCCTGTTTGTAGCCCTTGCTGCTTGCAATGGCGTAGATGCACTTGAGCTGGGCTATTAGTTTCACCCCTAAGCCTGGCATGCCACCCCTAGGCTCCTTTCTGGTGGGCCTGGCTACATCTCCTTCCCCTTTCAACCAAGTTTAAAATCCTCTCAATAGCCCCACCAACTCATTTGCAAGAATCCTTTTCCCCTTTTGAGATGGGTGAACTGTTGCCAGCAGGCCCGTTGTCATGTAAACCTCCCCATGATAAAAAAAAAACAAAATGCCACTGATGGCACCAGCCTCTGAGCCATGTGTTAATCAGATGAATTTTCCTATTCCTTTCAGTATTATTCTTCCCTACCATTGATGGGATTGAGGAAAACACTGCTTGTGCTCCTGATCCTTCAGTCAATCCCCCCAGTGCCCTGAAGTCCCTTTTGATTGTTCTTTGATTCTCTTTTGTTTGCTCTAAAACGTATTTAAATATAGCATGGAAAAATAATTTGAACTGTTATAGTAAGTTTCAATTAAAGAAATAAGGTATAGATCGTTATCAAAATAAGCAATATGATTTATGAGGTACACTACATTGTCAAACTTCCATGCCAAGAAGTACGAGGAACTAGGATATATTACTAGATTTCTGATACCAGTCATGAAAAAAAACCTATGTAGCAGTTATTAAAAGGAAGAATCTGGTACTCATATATATATGCTATATATGCTATACCTTTCTATACATATACATGATATATGTAAAATATATTCTAAAAATGTGTTCATCTGCAAGACTTGCTGTACCTGTCATGTGTTGATATGAATATGTTAAATATGCAGATTAGTTTCTTATGTCATTGCTGATATTGCTTTCTTTCTCTTACATAATAAACCCTGTGGAACTGGATTTGACTTTCATTGCCTTGCACAAGGATGCAGCACAGAAGTAAGAAGGTAGCAAGTCTCATCTTGGTCACTTCAAAGCTCACCTAGATGGTTGATATTCTTACTATTTCTTTATCAAGCTAAGTGTTCTGTCCTCCAACAAAACTCCCGTCCTCAAATCTTCTTGCAAGCTTTACAAAAGAAAGTAATGCTGCAGTTGACTCCTGCATATTTGTTCAAAGGGATTCCACTTAAAAGTTTTTCAAGGCCACCCCAGTTATCGTGTATCATCATAGCATGGCAAAAGAAAGGTAAGAGTATTATCCCGTGTATTTTGGTTATCTTATGAATCATACTAACTTGAAAAGTCTGCCTGTACACAGTGTTTTTATATTTGGCTTCTCCAAGAAGATTAAATCTTTCAAAGGCCTGTATTTCTTAGTGCTCTGTAAAAAGGTCACAAAAAGTTTCTCTGCCCTTTGAAATGAAGAATATAAAGATTAGTGATGCCTTTAACAGTCACTGCCTAAAATTGCTTGCTTTACCCTTACTGCTGTCTCATCAAGAATTACACACAGAGGCAATATATTCTTATGAAATTATATTTTAAAGTACTAATTAAAAATCACCCTCCTTCTAAACTAGAACTCATTTTCCAGTTGCAATACTACATGACTTGTCTAAAAAGACTATTTGGCATTTTCCATGAGCTTTTTATTTTTATGAAAGTTGCTAGTGAGTATGTTACTACTTCTAACCCTTCAAGTCATTTTGTTCCTGATTCTAGATAATAAAGTAGAAAATAAATTGTGCAATTTAAAATGAGTTAGTTTCTTCTGTGAGTATTTTCATTTTGAACATATACAGGTGCTTTTTTTTGGGGGGGTGGGGGGGTGGGGGTGGATGTGAAATTCACCAAGTAACTGCATTAGTCTTCTTCAGTGTCTAGCATCTATTTTCAAACTGATTCTGACACTGTACTACCAACTCCCTGCCATTTAAAGCTACAGATTGTTACCTTGAGATTGTCATCTGTCAGGGAACACAGCAGTTGCCAAACAAGATTGTAATTTTTGTTCAGCTCTGTGCAGATTCTTGTCTTCAGTGACATTCTGATAGTCAGTAATGATATGAAGCATGAAAAAGTATTTCCTTTTAAATTAACCATGTTGTAATTTGGTTGAACTTTTCCTTGTTCATGTACTCTGAAAATAAGCATAATTGTATTTTTTACACCATCCTACTTTTTTACATTTTTATTGTGTATTGTTGTTAATCTCCTTTTTAAAGCAGGCTTTCCTAATTGTTTCACTCTCTCTCCAGGTAAGAGGTTTTTTGTCCTAGATTTAATTGTCAGTTATCTCTGAAATCATGTGCATTGTTTTCTTGTGCAAAACCAAAATGCTTTTTAAAGTCAATATTCTACCTGCAAGCGAGGTACATATGAACTTATTTGTCCTCTTTTTTTGTACAAGATAGTAAACCACCAAGATTAAAATACTCTTCAATGCTTTTCAATAAGTTTCTATTTCATTAATTTGTATTAATGTCAATGGAAATTATGTTCAAAGGCTGTGGGTAAAATATGCCTCAGAGAGTTCTGCGTAGCAGGAATGGACACACTCCTTTGAAGAGTTTAATTAGCAGAAATTCAACCACTTATAAATACTAATTAATAAGCTATTCAAATTAAATAACATTAAATATAATTTCTTTGTGACACTACTTTCAGAAACAAGGCTTGCAGAAATTGAGACTCTTTCTCAGCATTCACTCAAGGAGAAACCAATCTTAACCAGATATAAAAATTTCAAGTTTACTTTCTTTTTTTCCCCGTTTTAAGTCAAGAATTTTTCTTTTATGTTATTTATAAAATCAAGGGTAGCTCCTGTACTCCCTAAACTGTTTAAGCATGAAATTTATCATTTGATGTCCAAATATCCAGAACAAATATTTGCAATTATTCCAGTTTAAAAAAAAATCATTTATTGCATCATTGCATTGCATTTAGATCAGTGGAAGCTATTTATATTTTCTCTGCTGAAGATTAATGTTCTTCACACACTAAATCTGATATTAGCACTTCAGGAACATAAATAATTTTTTTTTTTTTTTAAGGGTTATAACTTTATCACAGTTTTTGTTCACAGTTATTACAAATCATTATGATCCCATTTTTTGTAATCTAAAGTGAGAAACTGTCAATATTAAACATATATCTTCATGAGTACTCAGTCATTGAAAAACCTATGAAATATCCCAATAGAGGCTAACATCTATTTCATTTATTACTTTTGAAATTGAACATTACTCGTATCCCTACACTGTCAGTGTGGGTATCTCCTTGTATTCATGCATGGCACTAGTCCTAGACTGCTTGTTCACTCACGTCTACAACAACTCCTTTGCCAGACAAACCTGAGTATGTTCCAGGGAATACACTGTTCTAAGGACCACTCCAGTTGTCTTTTGGAGCAGGACTTGGTGTAACTGGAAATACTAGAATATGGCTGTACACTAATATCCCTTGGAAGAACAATGCTTATGTAGTTTGCCTTATTGACAGGCAAGAATGCTTTGGTATTGACAGCTCAAGACTGATTTCAGAAGTGCTGCATGTAGTATGTGTGTGGATATAAAAAGCGCTATACATTCCAAGGGTCCCAAAATAATAGGAAAGATGATACATTTGTAACAATATGAAATAGCCTGAAATTCAGTTGTCCAAAATTCACCTATATCAAATCTTATAATGGTTTATTCTAGTTGCACATATTTTTCCAAAGGTTTTATAAACTAAAAAAGTAACTTAGGTAGTTAGTTACTTACATAGTTTCTACCCCAGAATATTTTGCTTTCTTTCCAAAATGTATATTTTGCTTACTTTATTTTCCATTCTGTCCTCATTTACATTGCATATATGAGTAAGCATGATCTAGATTTAGATCTAAAAGAAGAATTAACTGATTAGTATTGAAATACCATTGTCTTCCTACACATGTATTGAAATGCCCATATACATACCTGTCCCATTTGAGTTTACTATGTGAGGGAAACCACAACAAAAATTTGGAGTAGGCAGTATCAGTGAAGTGAAAGAAAAAATGAAAAACTTAATATCTAAAGTGGCAATTTAACTACACAGATATGTATGGTTCAGAAAGCAAAGAAATAAACTATAAATTAATGTTTTCAAGGATCTATCATGAACAATACAGATTTATTAAAACAGAAATTAAATTTTAAAATCTGCTCCCCCAAAATCCCGGTCTGTCCTTTATAGCAATTAATCAATAAATGTGGTTATTCCTTGATTCCAATAGATGTCTGACCTCAAGATATGAGTGCAGAATGAAGAATCACTCTTCTGAAATTCACATTTGTTTACAGCAGTAATAGAAATAATTTTGTCTAACAACCAAAACTTCTCTGAAGTTTTTCTTTTGCTTTCTGCATTTTATGTGGGTGAATCAGAAGAGACTGTCATATTCTGGTATCTATTTATAAATAGGTAGGCAAGAGGAAGTGTGAGAAATAATTATTTTTTTCCTAAAGGAAAACACGGTAAAGCATGTTTTTTCTTCTCCTGTTCTTAATTGCTCTTTCCTGATTGACAAATATCTCTGTAATAGTAACTTCACTGAGGGTCTCTACTGTTCACTAATGATAATACAGCTAATTATATTGTAGAGTTTCTTACCTATTTTTTAATGAATTACATAATTTTCCTTTTATCTTCCCTTTGAAATGATTTCCATGCCAAACAATGACGGAGGAACTTGATTATCTGAAGTAAAGCAACTGAATAGTATAAGGGTGTTTTTTAAAACTGTGTCTTGAGGGAACTTTAAATGTAGATATTTATACTGAGTTTGATTTTGGTTCTAAGTACATTGAAAGAATCATTGCATTTACCTTCTTTGCAAGTAATACAAGAATGTTTCTATTTATAACAACAACAAGAAGTACAGCAAAAAACCCTCAGGATATGTGAAGGAACCATGTGATAACTGTAGTACTGTAGAAACATTGATACAGCAAGCATGACAAATGTAGTACAAGAAATGGTCCAGGGTTTGCAATACCTTCCCTTCACATGCAATACGCTATTTGGAATATCAGTTTAAATCAGTCAAAAACACAGAACAGGACTAGAGAGCTGAAAGACCATACAAACAGACAATGGCAGTCACTAATTTTATCATATGACAACATAATACAGCACCAAGTGAAATCAACAGAAAGACGACTATAACTTCAGTAGATATGGTTAAATCTGACATTTCCCCATCAGGCACACTTCTGAAGTGTTACCTGAAGGGAATGACAAAAATGTAAAGACTGAATAATTAACTAGGAGAGCTGTACAGTTAACAGCACTAGCCACCCTTGTTCGACTTTACCGAATTCCACTTGACTTTGGTTAAAGTTTTACCTGCAGTAAATTCCTGTACAGATGGTGAGGGCACCAGTTAAACCCAAGTATGGCTGGAAGGTAGATTCACATATTGCATGGACTGAGAAAGAACATTGGAGACTACATGAAGTTTTGGAATGGGTGTAGAGTTGCTAGTGTGACAGAGGTTACTCCATCCACATTGTTCTGAAAGTATTCAACCCTATCAGTATAGTCCAAAGTCTGAGGTACTGTATCTGCCACATGTGGTTGTTCAGCTTCCAAGGTGGATGAAGCCCAGACAGATGCACCCTGTCTGTCATGCAATACCTGGGCAGATATATTCTTATATGAGTCATAACAGGATTGTTCCATTTAGACTGCAGAGCATTTTTTTTGGCACAGCTGTATTCTGTAGCCAGCTCAGAAGAGGCTGTTGCAATTACAGAGCAAAGATTATTTTAGGACAAGCTAAAATAAAAAATAATCCTAAAACCGATACCATATTGTTATTCTTTCTGCAATATGTATTTCTTACTATAACTTTTATACAAAAGATATTTTTTTTCATTTTCTGAATTGTTATCATAGAATCATAGAACAGTTTGGGCTGAAAGGAAAATTTAGAGGTCACCTAGTCCAACCCCCCCGCAGTGAGCAGGGACATCTTCAACTAGATCAGGTTGCTCAGAGCCCCGTCCAACATGACCCGGAACATTTCTAGGGATGGGGCCTCCACAGCCTCTCTGGGCAGCCTGGGCCAGTGTTTCACCACCCTCACTGTAAAATTTTTTCTCCTTGTATCCAGTCTAAATCTACCCTTCTTTAGTTTAAAATTATTATCCCTTGTCCTGTCACAGCATGCCTTGACAAAGAGATTGCCCTCGTCTTTCCTATAGTCCCCCTTTAAGTACTGAAAGGCTGCAATAAGGTCTCCCCACAGCCTTCTCCAGGCTGAACAACCCCAACTCTCTCAGCCTGTCCTCACAGCAGAGGTGCTCCAGCCCTCGGATCATTTCTGTGGCCCTCCTCTGGACCCGCTCCAACAGGTCCATGTCTCTCCTGTGCTGAGGGCTCCAGAGCTGGGCGCAGCCCTGCAGGTGGGGTCTCACCAGGGTGGAGTAGAGGGCAAAATCACCTCCCTCACCCTGCTGGCCGTGCTGCTTTTGATGGAGGTCAGGATATGTTATGGTAAGGAATATTCATAGAATTGTTTCTTTTTATTCCACTGTTGCCTAAATGCCTCACTTTATTTTGCCTTCGATAGGTACTTTATAAATGTTACATTTTTCCTCAGTGGCTGTCCTTACCTGGAGAATTTACAGTAACCAAAGATATAGAAAGCTAAATGAATTTAGAAGAAGGCAGTTTACCCACTGAAGGAGGATGTCATAGCACAAACAAGTTGTGTGGTGTCATATAGAGAGTGTCTCCACACAAATTTCACAGACAAGAATAGATACATAGTTGAAATAAATGTCATTAATTTTATTTGTTTCATATACTGTCACATCTAGGTTCCCACTGAAATTGGGGTTCCATTTTGCAAGACATAACACAAATATTAGGAAGATGTATAGGCTTTATATTCAAGATGATAAGAATACTGAAAGCAGAGCACAGAATGAAATAAAACACATTTTATGGAAGAGTACTGGAACTTCTTAAGGAGACTTAGCACTGATAGGCATTGCAAATTAGTGAATTGACTCTTAAACTGTTATAAAGGTTAATCTGAAAGATTTATGGTTTAAATGATTATGAACTAGAGACTGGCTAGTCTTAAAAAGAAATTATGCAACATCTCTTCCAGCTTCCTGTAGGCAAAGGTCATCCGAACTGACTAGTATATAGTCTGAGGATACAGGCACATGTCCATGGCTAATCAACCATGTCTCATGTCTGACTTACTGACCAAGGTTTCCTCACCACAGGCCTTCTTCACAAATTGTGTCTTAATACTGAAGGCAGAGAACTTCTATTTTTTTTTTTTTTTTAAAAAGAATAATTATTTCTGCTACAGTGGATTACAGGGTTTAAAACTGGATTTAAATGATAAGATGTGCATACGGGATGTGTCGTGGACATATCATTAAATAGTGGCATAAAAGGGCACAAAGAAAATCTGTTTTCTCCTTGCGAAAAGGACTTTGACACATGAGAACTGGGCACTAGGTGGCACTTGAAACATTCAGAACTGTTGTATGACCTGGCAGAGTATGTGTTGGTATGTTTATGTTTATATATAGAATTGCTATTAAGAGACATTGTAATGCCCTGTTACCAGTAAAAATGTTTGATGCAACTGGATCACTTCATTGACTACCTGCTTCTGTTTCTCAAAGGACATGCTGTCTCTTACAGTGAAATTTCAGTCTGGTTTTCACTGTTATTGATGGCATGAAGGATTCCTTTAGAACATTGTTTACAGAAAACATGTTTACAAAGTTAGAGTTATATCCCTGTATTTGTTTTCTAAGTGTTTTTCATTTAACCATTTTGACAGAAGGAAGGTGGGACTTAATTCATTAATTTAGTTTAATTTAGAAAGTTTTATGGTTTAGAATTTTCCTTTAGAAAAGGAAATTTCCCCCTCCAAAATCTATATCACAATTCTTTTTCCAGTACCACCATTTCTCGATAGTATTAAGGTCCCTTTGATATATTTGATGGCAAAGGGTCATAATCCACCTTCTGGGATTTCATAAGGACATTACCAGAATCTTCAGAGGTTTTTTCTTTTTTATATTTTGTACTGCATCTCAACTGTCAGGTTGACACGACTGCTCAATAGGTAGGATATGTAGTAGTTAGTGCCTTTGTTTAGTCAAGACTAGATTGCTGTAATTACTTTCTGAATGTTCTTATATCCTTTTAACAGAACATCTTTAGAAAACACAAACTGTATCCTTTTATGTGTCTCAAGGTCTCAGCACATCAGGTGAAATTCAAAATCCTTAAAATAAGCTTCCTTTTAAAGTATTTTCATTAATGTTTCATGATGCACCAGCACGTCTCTCAGACTACCTAGGATATGATACAGCTTATTCAGTTATATCGCATTGCTGTCATTAATATATATTCATACTCACAAGAGTGTAAATTTATAGATTAATGGAAAGTAAAAATATTACATTCACAAATACAACATGTCTTATTGTGAATCAAAATATTTTTATCAAAATGCTGAAACAAAATCGCCACTCCATATCAGGATGGAAGTGTAATCCCTTCAAAAGTACATCAAATTGTACTCGAGGATCCTGCATCCACAATGTAACTGAAACACTGTTGATATATTAAGCAAGATAAAGTTTATAATTAAAAGTGTACAACTAATAGTAAAAAAACTGTATTATTTTACTCACTTTTCTAAGTGTTTATGACATGACTCAAAATATATCAGAAGTGCAGATCTTGCATAATAAATTGTTATTCTCAGAGTCATTTTTTCCAACCACAATCATACTTTTAAGGTCTGAAGTAGATGGCTACCTAATTAAGTCCTTTTTATTAGAAAAGGTCTCTTTGGTTAATATTAATCTCCGATATAATACAAATGTTAAATAAAAAATGTCCAGACTTAAAAATATTTAAAAATACTGGATCAAAGATATATGTATGATTCTGCTTTTAATGGTACTTACCCTCGTAATTTCACAGTGCTGAATTGCATTATGGCCTAATGACTCTGCTGCCTAAGGTGAACTGATACAACATTACTGGTCTTGTCCAAACTACTTACATGATGATTCATTAACCAGGAAAGACAATGTGATCAAATTAATGGATAATAATGTGAATAAATAAACATCTGCAATAGGCCATTCATCAAGAGCAAGCACAAGACCTTTGAATAACTTATACTCCATAAAACTTTGGTTTATAACTCAGTGCTGAGCTGTGCACCCACAATATTGTACCTTTTAAATCAGTCAGTTTTCCACATGGAAGGAAAAGCACATTTTAGTCCAAACACAAAAGCATTAAGTCTGCTTTTCCCATCTATTCCACCTTTCTGTTTCACTTGAGTAAGTATTCCTGGATGTCCTTCACTTTAGAAGCAGCTATCTGCAATTGTTATTTTATTTCACCATTATGCTATCATTTTCCTTTTGCAAGAATTAACATTAGTGTTGGGATTCAGCATTCTATTATCACCTTCATTGCATGGGCTTGTGCATTTCTCAAGCCTCAAAATTTATGTGCTTTGCCTTATGCTGGAGGCAAGTTCCCTGGCACATTTGGGAAAATATTTTCAGAATTCTCAAGCATGGAAGAATCAAAGTAGTGTATTTTCTGATGAGACATATGATTTCCTTATGCAGGAATGATTTAAAATATCTGAATAAAGAAAGAGCTTTCAAGTTGAATGTGTACCAATGTTCTTCTATAAGCAAGCTATCGCTTGGCATAGGGGGAACTGCTTTATATAAGCTGTCCTTTGTGGGGCTTGGTGAAAAGTGCTTAATTATATATTTTTTCTTTCTAATAGTGAAAGAGTAATTAATATAGTAATGCACATGATTCAGTACACTATTGACTCTGGTCTATGGACTATTAGGGTATCCTTTTTTTCCGAGTTTTTAAAATCAGAAAGAGCTATTTGCAATTTCTTGTCTGAGTCCTGAAGGAGCAGAGAACAGTTGCCTTTGTTATTCCTGCGTCAAAATAACTATGTTTGAGACATAAGCAGTAAAAGGCATTTAATCTTATTTTATAGGTACAGTGATGGAAAGCGTCTGCAAAGTAATTCATGTAACATAGGCATATTAATTTTCTTCCTTCAAAGTCTCCTTTTTAACCAATAAAATCTTGAACTCATATAGTCTGTCTTCCCTCAAATTATGTTAGAAGCCAGAATAACAGCTACTTTTATCGCAATCAGTTCAGGTTACCTTCGGTAGGTCATTCCTTTCTTTGCTGCTCTGTTATTGGAATGAGTAGAAGTGGTCATAATTTGAGGTTAGAGAAAGGTTTATTATTAAAATAACTCAAGATTTAAATTAACTTCTCTTTAAACATCTGTGGAGGCCACTGTTTCTCTGGCCATCTCTATAAGACAGGTTAATACTGAAAGAGTCATGCCATCCATGTCTTTGAACTTACTGGTGTTTATATATTGGGAACTACTTGAACAACACCCCTACAGCTTCTACTTTTAAATACTTTCAATATTCTCTGCTTTTACTGAGAAAGAGAAAAATGTTCTAAGAAAAGATAAGTTTAATATCCTGCTGCAGTCCTGCACAAATCACTGTTTAACATAGCTTATGAAATGTTCATTGTGTTTCTAACTCACTGAAAGATCATATATCTTATAGAGATCTTCACAAAACTTCTTTAAAGAGTGACAGATTGGTATGTTAGAAGAGCTAAAGTGTCAAAGAAATATATGTTATACAAGTAGGCTGTTAGCACAGTGTGAAATGATAAGCAATATGCAGAAATGTATCCTCAGGTCTATATCTGACATGTTCAATCATGTGATATAGAATTCTACTTTAATGTATAAGGAGAAAAAAATTTATAAATGTCAATTGATGGACAAAAAATGGTTTTGGCATTAATTTTCCATTTTTGGTGGAAAGACATTAATGAACTGATGAGCATTTCAGTTTTATTTCCTCTACTTTTTCCCCTACAAAACAGAGGTGGACAAGAAAAATGAGGAGAAAGATACATTTTTTAAAAATTTGTTTCTCAACAAGTTTTGATATATGTGTTTTCATTCAGTTAAAAAGTCTATTTTCATCACACGTTTGTGCCAATTGGAGCACTTTTGCAATTAATGTTAACTTGGTCATCAGATGTTTACTGTATTAATGTGCTGGCTAAATGTAAATAGAAAGCTGTAAGGGAACAAAAAGGTGGAGTGGGGGGCAAGGAAATTTATGGATGTCCAGACTTCTTAGTTTGGGTGTCAGCACACTGAATGCTCAACCCAGCATTCAGTTGTGATAATTTTGGCAGTGAACTCTCTGGATGTTAATGATGGCTCAACTAATACATATTATTATATGAGCATCTGGATATCCTGAAAACTGTTCTTCTTTATCAATTATGCCAAATCAAATATTTATTAACAGACATATGACACTACCTTGACAGGACTATAGTGTTGATGTGATTTCTACAGTGCCTACCTTGTTTCAAGGAAAACCAGGCAAGTCTTCATTACAGCATGTTTTCTTTCCTCTACATACTTGTTATATTAAGAAAAATGAAAACTGAGTTATTAACTCTTAGTTATATTAGTGTGTTTATATAAGCTGAAACTTTTGGGTATACTTTTATGTCTCTCTGTTTCTGCAGCAAGTTGGTCCATTTTAAATCTCTCACTTAAATAAGTCCTGTAATGCTCTGCCTTCTCTCATATTAGCAACCTTTGCACACAGATTCTGGGAATATGCTGGGACATCATAAGAAAAAAAGTATATCTCTTAACTGGAATCAGTATGTGTATTTCTAGTTTCCTATGTTAGTTTTACAAGAGAATTTAAGTATAAAATTTACAGTTATGATAGAATTGAATACCATAAAAAGATAGTAAAGCTTAAATTCTCTCTACAAAGTTCTATGAACTAGAGATAAACTGGAGATTAGCATGTCAAATTTATATTGTGATCACCTCATTTAAAGTTTTAAAAAACATTTTTCAGTACAATTGAGAAAGCTTCAGGGCTAACTGTCGTACTTTCATTCTGTAACACACTGAAAATTAGATTGAGAGTAGGGAATAAAAATACTTTCTTGTTTACAATTTTTTCACTTGCTTTGTGAAACAAAAGAGATTTCGAAAAACATAATGATTTACTAAAATCAGGAGTTACAACTCTCCTTAGCAGCTGTTTCATGAAGGGTGATATTATTTGCATTGTTACATTGCAAAGGCCTCTCCTACAATATTACAATTCATGGGATTACTTAGTTAGTAAAACTTCTGAGTTATTTAGCTGTGTTTGAACAAAACCTTAACTATGTGAATAGATATTCACGCTACAGATGACTAAGCAATTACTGTTCTTGGTGATGAAGAGTTTTATGACTGAATGAAGAAATAAAACTATTGTTGTTGTTGCTGTTGTTGTTCCTCTTCTTATTACTATTATTATTTCTTGTATTTCTATGTATTTGTTTACAGAGATTGTATTTAGATACTTATTTTGAACTTAAAGATAAGAGAAAATATCTTAGGCATAGTTCGTTTTCTGGAAATAGACAAGTCAAATGTGCTTTCGGTTATGCAGAGCCAAATTTTGTTATAATCGTTTGTCTTGGAAAAGTATATTAATTTCTCTGCACTGCTTTCTACTTCAGTCTATACTAAGATCAGTCTGGTGATGGTGATAAAAATGGAAAACAATATACAGATTCCCTCAAGAATTTCTCATCATCACAGAATCATAGAATGCCCAGAGTTGAAAGATACCTGCAAGGACCAAGTGCGACTGCTGTCCCTGCACAACTCCAAAATTCGTATCATATCTCTGAGGGGGTTGTCCAAGGGCTTCAGGCTTGGTGCCATGACTACCTCCCTGGGGAGCCTGTTCCAGGGCTCCACCACCCTCTGGGTGAAGAAACTTTAAGAACCTTTTCCTAATATCCAACCTAACCCTCCCCTGGCACATCTTCCTGCCATTCCCTCAGGTCCTATTGTTGGTCACCAGAGACAAAAGATCAGCGCCTGCCCCTCCTCCTGCCCTTGTGAGGAAGCTGCAGACCATGAGCTGCCCTCTGCCTCCTCTTCTTTCGGCTGAACAAACCAAGTGACTTTAGCTGCTCCTTATATGGTTGCTCCTCTAAACCCTTCACAAACTTCGTGACCCTCCTCTGGACACTCTCTAGTAGCTTTATATCCGTAATGTCCTGTGGCGCCCAACACTGCACACAGCACTCGAGGTGAGGCCGCACCAGCGCAGAGCAGAGCGGGACAATCCCCTCCCTCGCCCGGCTGCAGCGCAGGGCCTGATGCACCCCAGGGCATGGTTGGCCCTCTTGGCTGCCAGGGCACACCGTTGGCTCATGTTCAACTTGTCATCGACCAGAACCCCCAGGTCCCTCTCTGCAGAGCTGCTCTCCAGCCTCTCCTTCCCCAGTCTGTGTGTACATCCAGGGTTGCCGTGCCCCAGGTGCAAAATCCAGAGCTTGCCCTTGTTAAACTTCATACACTTGGTGATTGCCCAGCTCTCCAGTCTGTCCAGATCTTGCTGCAGGGCCCCTCTTCCCTCGAGAGTGTCAACAGTTCCTCCCAATTTTGTGTCATCAGCAGACTTAATTACTATTCCTTCCAGTCCTGCATCCAAGTCATTCACAAAGAGATTAAAGAGTACTGGCCCTAAGATGGATCCCTGCATCAACAATTGATCAACTGCATGACAATCTGCTTGCTCTTCAAAAGTCAGTGCTGTTTTCAGCATTAAAGTTCTCTGGCTCATAGCCAGAACTTGAATTCCGACTATCAGCAGTGCCCAGAAATTCCAGTTATTGTTTATAACTACAACTATTTTCAATTTGTAAATGTCAGAGTATCAGATGACACTGAAGTGGTCTTTTTCACCTCAGAATTGGACTAAAGGGCAAGTTTTTAACAAGGGGGTAGAAATGGATGTCAAGGCAACCTCAGATACATAGCAATCCTCATAACATGTTCAAGAAATCAAACTACATCACTTCATTTCCTAGTAAAAACTTTTCCTAAAGATCACTCACTCCTGATCATTAATGGATCCGTTCTATAAATTTTAGTCCTGGTTAATACCTAACCCTTTTGAAAGACCTGTTGGTAATTACATCGTCTTCATTTAACAAAGTAATTAATATCTTTTTCGTATTTCTACAAATTAAAATTCTTTAATTCATGGGATCCTGACTTCTTCCAGTTTAAGACTGTCTTCATTGCCCTACCCTTAACAACTGGAATATGCGTACATAGTATATGGAGTATATAACAGACATGCTTCACAACACAAGATTTCCTTTTCATCGTTAACCATCTAGAACTTTTTCCAAGAAGGTATCATCTGTAAAAAGAACAATTACAAAAAATCTGATTTATGAAACAAAACCATGCATCCATATATGTTCATATCAGCTCCTTCTTTTTTTTTTTTTTTTTGTTCTCTATTTTCCACTATGAAAACCACACTAGCTTCAGGTCATTTTAGATGTTTTTAAATTATCTGAGACACAGTTTCCAAGATATACAATAGAGGATGGTGACACAATTATAAGCATGTCTGGAGTGTTCACATAGTGGATTTTTCCTAAAAGACCTTTGATATCTTAATTTATCAAGGAGGATGCTGATTATTTAATGACTGGTTAAGATCTATAGTGATAATTGTACAATAAGTAGGTGACAGGTGTTACCCACCTGCCTTTGAAAATGTGGCAGATATTTTAGTATCTAATGATTTTATAGGTGGCAACAAAAATTACTGAAGGAAAAGTAAAATTTTTATTTAATTATAAGTTTTGCACATTAGGCATTAATTTAATAATTTTCAATAAAACAATAGAATTATGAAAAAAGAAATTATTTTTAAGCTACATGAAACACGAAGACGTTGCGAATGGCAGGGAAAAAATATAATTTTCAGAAAATCTGTCAAAATAAGCTTATTATTCCATTCCTTCTCATTTTATGAATCATCTTCCAGCTTCTGTAAGTGAGAAGAATGAGTTTCTGCAACAGCATCCTCCTTTACTCCAGAAGTGCTACCTCACAGTCAGAACAGGTGTAGTCCTTGCACTGTGTCATGGCTGCTCTGGAGAAATGTGTCCTTCACCTGGTGCCAGTAGCAGAATCCTTGGGACCAGAGGAGACACAGGTCCCCTCATCTCAGTTCCAGTGTTAGGTGTAACTCAGCTGGGAGGAGCAGTGAAAAGCCTTCATAATAAAAACATAGACATTTTATTTCAATAGTTTGAAAAGGCGCAGTACTTGTCTGGCAACAGTAGGAGATCTGGAGGTGACATGGGCCTTTTCATAACCACAGTCTATGAGAGATTAAAGCTTTTGCCTGTTTCCTAGGCAGTCTCACTAACCTTGAGCTATCTACAATTTTTCAGTATGATAGCCATAGTTAGACAAGGTAGTAAAAGGCACAAACATTACCTTGTCAAATTTTAAAGATTTTCTTTGAAAGTGTATAAAGCAAGTAAAATATTTCAAAGTGTTCAGACAGGAAGAAAAACTTTTCTCACAAAATTTAAAAAATTGGAAAATGGAAAAAATTCAGTTTAAACTGTTTAACATCATAAACAACAGAAAATAACAGGCACCTTTATTAAATACATCTAAATAATGCTAAGTAGCCCACTGTGCAATATTTTGGAGGAAAGCTATTCCTCAAGGTAAATACAAAAACTACAAATAACCTGAACAAATTCTTTTTAAAAAATCACCTGCAACTGAAGAAGCATTCCACAAAGCGAACTGTTTGGAAGTAATCAGACACACTATGGCAAGTAGATTCAATTAATCATTTAAATATAACACCTGCATGAAATATATTCAGATAAGAGCCTGCACTATTAATTACCTTTATCAATATATGCTCCATGCACTGATGTATGATTATCTCAAATTTTTAATTACATAAAATATTTCTTATCTATGACTTTGCCAATTTCATAAAGAGAATACTATTTTGATTAAAATCAAATTATTTTAACTTGATTTTCTTTTGAAGAATATTTACCTGGTGAAATTAAGTAGCTTTTAGTTTGTTAAAGGCTTTTTGGTGTTTGTATTGGTAATTACATCTTCCTGGAATTCAGAGGTACTTTTTACTCAATTCAGAGTTTACCTGGGGTTTAGCTTTCCTCTGCATTTTGGCTTTCAATAGTCTTGCTTTCAAAAACATTTTTTTTGGTCAAAATCTAGTGCTTTGTCATCCTGGAAATATTATTTAATTGTTCCTTTGAAAACACTTTATACTGTATGGTGCACTACTTATATACAGTTTTGGATTAAGTAATTAATTAAACAGTTTTTCATTAAGCTGATATATATGTATTGTCTGTTTCCCAAATGTTTTAACTTGGGGTAATGTCCTGAAATCAGTGATAAAACATAGTATTTAAAATGAAGTACATTACCAGGGCATTGTGTCTTGGGTTAGGAAATGAATATATTTTATTTCAAAATAGGTCAGCAGAATAAATCACTCATACTGTAATTGGACAGGATATTGGATTTAATATTGGCATTGGTGTGATGGTGTTGTGAAATTTTTAAAGATTTCCTTGGAATCTGTTTTCCACTTCTATTTTTCTTATAAAAGTTTGTCATTGCTAGATTATAACAATAATTTAGCAATACCGTAATTTAGTGCTATCTCTAAAGAAAAATTACTACTAAGGAGAATTACTGCAAAAATGTCTTCTAGCAGCAATCTGGGAGACTACAGAGGTTTTGCATATAAATTGAGACATACAAAAGCTTGATGATAGTTCTCTCACTATCATCGGCCCGCTTCATTCACTGCAGCTTGCTATCCATCCTGCTGCCACAGACATGAAGGTTTCTACAAGCAACAGAATGAGATTTTGAGGACACAGTGTATTTTTATTGGTGCATGGGCTATTTCTACACTTGCATGCAAATGTTTCCAGGTTCTAAGCATATTTAATAGGACATAAAATAGGATGACAGCAGAAGAAGGCCTGGATGTGGGAGCAACAGAACTGAATCTCTTCAGTATACTACTATAGTCTGCATTTCTGTCTTTTTCTTTGATGTTAATTAGGGTTAGTCCTTTTTTTTTTAATTAGCAGTTATTTCTACTACGCAGAAAGTTCCTAAATTACACTCAGAGGCATGAAAGAGGCAGTCAGGATCTACTTTCTCTAAATGCAGGACTGAAAGAAGTAATAATGTCTTCTTTCCTGCAAGAAGCAGAGGAAGGATAAGTGGGTTATATTTGCTGGTATTTTGTGATGTTTTCATGACGAAAAGTAATTTTGGTGGCGGGAGAAATGATGGTACCATGGTGTGCTAATGTGCAAACTTACTCTTTCTTTAATTTTTCCTTCATTTTCTGCAATGTCAGAGATTTGCAATATTAGTGATCATGCAGATCTTTATATATTTCAAAGCACTGATTGCAATATGCTGCATAATATTAATATTATTCATAATGTTAAACAGTAAAATGAAGATCTCGTCAATGCTGCAGTAAATTTGAAATAATGTAGATCTTTTGATTTCAAATTGGGGCGATTGCTCCCAGGCATAGGTTAATTTAATATCAACAGCATCACTGACTGGTGGAATATTTTGCATTTATATCAATTTCTAATTAAGCCAAATTTTGCCTGATATATTTTATAGATTAAAATGAGGTAGTATCTTAATATAATATTCAGTTATTTCTCGGCAGTTAGCATCTAATTAATCCTCATCCCATTCATTCCCTCTTTCGGTTTTTACTTTCCTTCTTTTTATGTATCCACCAGAACAGTAATCTTTTAAATGACTTGAGAAATCAGTCTAAGGTTAGAGTGACATGCCACAAAAATCTTAAAACCTGTTTTTTTTAAACCTCGGATCAACAGAGTTAGATGTATTTTAAGATGCCATCTGGTAGCTTTATACATAACAACACAAATTTTGAAATTAAAGGGATTATTTATTAAACAATTATGGTTATCTCAAAGCATTATTCATTCACTAGTAGCGATGATTTCATTAAATGAAGATTATTAAGCAGCATTCAACAGATTTGTGACACTACAACAGCAATTGTTTATTCTTCTATTTTTAATGGATATCATGTGAAACTTAACAGACAAAGCAAAGCTTTCTAATGACATAGAAACATATTAATTAACTTTATGAATCAGAAAGCACTTTCAAATATACCAAAGTACCACATGCTTAAAAATCTTTCTCTTTAAAAGGGCTCTTTTTCTCAGCTGGCCATGTACCGCCTCACTTTTCCCAGAATAAAGATGCACCTTTCCTAACTGCTTAAGGACTGTTCCTGAATCATGAAACTAATTCTTGAAAGCCCTTCATCGTAAGATAAATGATACTTTAGCTCCTGTCCAACACTCTGTGCCTTGAAATGATTGTTTTTTCCAGTACTACCAAACCATAGTAAAAAAGATTTTTCCTTTTTCCTGCCATCATTTTGAAATGAACTAGTTGTCTCTGGAATGTTTTTGAGGAAAAATCCAATTATGATCTAAGAGTCAAAAAGTTGCCAAATCCTGTGCTGCCTTATCTAAATTCTTAATACCCATCTTCCAAGGTAAATTCTGAAAATTTACAATCCATATCTTATCTCTACATATTATACAATGGAAAAGCTGAGTGCCAAGGAAAAATAGTTCATAGATATGGTTGTTGAGCATGGGAACATACAGAACTAGCTAGCTGGTAAAATTATGCACAAAGTGTTCTTTTTATCCATATGTCACCTGGGCGGTTGAGGCTACATATATGGTAGTAACGACATAGCTCAGCAACCATTCTCTGCCCCTGAGAGCCAGTGGCAAGGAATAGCTAAAATCCTTGTGTCCTAATATTTTTCCCAAACCATGATGGCCTCATCCATACATGTAATCCCCCACATCATACCTGGGAATTGTGTCAAGGCACTAATTGATACAAGCAGAAAACCTGCTGGGGAATAAATATTCTGACAATTAAATGGCAGAGATCATCATCTGCTAGGGTTTGCACCCATTCTATAGACATATTTGGTTTACTAGTATATACACATCTGAAGTGATTCAGTGAGTATTGCACAAATGACTTCCCATCTGTTCTAATCAGGATCCTTGTTAATTAAAAACCCTGGAACTATTCTCACAAAGCTCAAGCTGGGATTACTGTTTTATGTTTAATTTTGGCGCAGTTGCAAGAAGATGTGGTGTGGATGGAAGAAAGGCATTCTTTGAGAGAGGATTCCATGTAGGAGACTCTGGGAATCACTGTTAATGTAATTGGGAGCTGCACAAATACATCAAGGGCAAGAAGTTCTGTGACCCTTTGGAAGGCTGCTCTGTGAAGCTGCCACTTTGCATTGAGGGATATTTCCTTGCTTTTGGTATTCTGTGAAAGGACGGATAATTTGAGGTATAAAAACAAAGTTTTGTTTCCATGATACTGACTGCTGAATATTCTGACATACTTTTTCCATCCAAACAAAAGGTATCATTTGGTCATCCTAACTTGTGGTCAGTCATTCCAAGTTAGAGTGAAGATTTTACCCTTGCCCTCACTTGCAGTTTTCAGGCAGCTATGCCATAACCTACCGGCAGAGTTTGATTGGTGTCCAGACATAGCAAAAAAGAAAAATCCTGTAAACCAGAAGCAGGGCAAACAGAATATAGAATACATGCAGCATATAAGTTTATTTACTCTTCATTTTCTGTATTTTTGTTTCAGCTTTATCTGGCATATTTTTCTGCTAAAATATGACATACCACTCCCCCAGCTTGCTTAAAATTCATTGTACTAATAACATCCTATCAAAGTGTCCATCACTGTATTGACTAATAAGTAAATTACATTTTTATATATATTGTTTATATAAATATATATGTAATGTATGATTCAATACATCAAGTAAATATGTAGAATTCCTTTCTAGCCACCTTTCCAAAGAGGCTATTCCAGCCACGCCTATCCTAAATGAATTCTTATCCTGAAAAGGAACTTGCTTTGCACACCGACTATATTTATATTTCTACCTTGCTACTGTATTAGAAAGCTTTATTTGATGCATCCTAATTACTACCCCAAGTTCTCCATGCAATCCAAACCACACTGTACTAGTGGAAAGGATAGGAAGGGCATACTAGCTCAAAGCCTGCTTTTCACAAAAGTAGAGGTTGGGCAAAGATTTTAAAGACTACTCGTAGCTCACTATCACTTTCACAAGTCCACTTCTATTGGAGTTTGTCAGCTTGAGTAAATGCTCCCAGATATCACAGGTCCTCTGCCATCCACACGAGCAGATTATAGAAAATAAAAATACAAGCTTCCAGTCTGGCCTTGAGCCAAAGGCCTGGGACTCTTGGCACTTGGAAACTGAAAGGGCCTGCACAGTTCCTCCTTTACAATTTAAAAACTGTCTTATCAGTTTCACTGCTGTTATTATGTTGAAGGCAGCAGAAATGCTGACAAGAAACATTTTTAATTCAAAGTTTCTGTTCAACAGTTCACAGCAGAGAAGTGACCTAGAATCCTCTAGATTTTCTGTGGCAGCCAAGCTGGCAGTTACAGACCCTGTAGAGATTATTTTTAAAATATCACTGTTTCTGAAATGAAATACTACAGTGTCCTTGGACCCACCTGGTCTATACAGACTTGAGATGGAGGTGGGGATGTCTGTGTAGACATATGGGTGTTTTTTTTTCTAATCTTGCTAATTTTTTAGCCTCAACAGTGGGTTTCTCTCAGGCTCTATTGGCTTTTGAAGCTGGAATTCAGAAAAGAATTTTGAAAAGAATATCTGAAAAGAAAAAGCCATGAAGGTTTTAATGACTATTTCATTTTATCATTTTTAAGTTTTTATCTGTCAGTGTAGCCAAATACCACTTGTTCACTTTTGCCTTTCCTATTTATTCATAAAACTCCAGGAGAGGAAATACTAGACTAAAATAGATCTACTTTAAAGAGAACATATGAAGCATTAACAGAATTCAGTGAGAATTTAATGAATGTAGTGAACATTTCTTTTGCAAAAGTTACTTTTTTAAAATTCACTTTCCTTAGCTGATAAGAAATTAGCTTCAATATTCTCAAAACTTAATTAAATATCTACAAAGAAAATAAAAGAGCAAATTCTATCACAACAGAGAAATTGTCTAGATTAAAAATGAGTGCTTTATTTAAAAGAAAACATATCTGAATATGGGTATATTGATTAATTCATTAGAATGTTGTGTTGCTTATTAAAATATTTAAATACTGCATTTATAACAGAATTAAAATGAAATAAGTTTTTATGTTCTTAAAATAATATGATATAGTAGCATTTAGTTTTTTTCCCATTTGCTGTCTCAGGACACCACACCAGCATTATGTTAATGACAAAGTAGGGAAATAAGTTACAGTGCATAAGGTAAGAGAGCTGGCAGTTGTCACCATGCTTGTAACAGTTTAGCAGTCTCAGGAAAAAGTTAAATACTGAGCAGTAAAAAGTACTGATCTAATCCATGTCAAGCTGCTGTAAAATTGCAATCACCAGTAACATACAGGTCTGAAAAAATGGAGTGAAACTGTGGAAGGAGACATCAATGACTAAGGTTGTTTTAGTTTAACATTGCTTCCAAAATGCAACAAATATGATGGCTAATTGGACTGTGCCTTTTATTTTCCTCTTTTACTTTCCAATAAAATTCTGTGAAGATGCTTTATTTGAAAGGGTCATTTCAGAAAAAAAAACCATCAGGAGCTGTTAGTATTGGCTAAGAGTTCTTCCTCAGCAATGTGCTGGCAGAGTTCTGGGGTTGAGAACAACCTCCAAGTTAGCTACTGTTTTGCTGCTGTTTGATACAACAGGAGCAAGCTTTAATGGAAATCACTACCAGGGCTCCTCCTTCTCAAAAATCATACCAGCAATGCTGTGTGGGAGATAAGACCCAGTGTAGTACCCAGATATACTTTTATAAGGCCTGGGACTCCATACAAATTCTGAATCTTGCCTTTGCTCCTGATATGAGAAGCCAGGGTATTTTAGGTGGTACTTGGTTTCTTTGGATGAAGGAAAAATACATGAACATAAATATATACTAGTATGAAACTTGTATTTCAGTAGAGTGAACCTATCATCAATAGATCATAACAGTATGCAACAGAATGAAATTATAAATGCAAATATTTAGTTATATTATCTTCACCTTTCTCTTACTATGATTTATCATGTTGCACTTACTATTTTTATTTTTATCTGTTGATTTGATCCCCCAGTAGGTCTGCATTGTTAAATTTTGCTGTTTTAAGGAATTTAAATAAATAAATTTTAAAAATACATTTAAGGAATTAAATTAAAGGAGGGCAAAAAGATTTATTTACAATACAGCCAATTATTTTTACTGCTCTATAAAAAAGGTTTTTGTGTAACACAATAAGTATGTTGTGTTTTCTTACTAAGATAAGCTGAATTATTGAAATATAGAAAGGATTTAATTATTCATTTGTAATGTTACTCAGATCCTATGAATTAATGCTTTTCTGTCACGGACTTTTAACAGCATATTTTTAAAATTCATTACAAGAAACTCAGAACAGACTCAAAAACCATATTGCTGGAAAAATAATATTCTTAATATCAAAATTGTGAATAAGAAAATAATTTTCTGCATTTTAAAGTAAAGCTGAAAAAAAAAAAAGAAGAATAGCACCTAACTGGGTGCTACAAATTTGCTGGGAAAGGATGTGAACTTTATAGATTCTTTGAATAATCACCTGGAATAGGAGAGACTGAAATCCCTGGTGAAATAAATACCTAATTGTCCATACAAGTGGAACAGCTGCAACAATCTAGATTGAAAGATACCCACTACAGAGTATCTGGTAGCAAGTTAATTAACAGGTTCACATAGTCTAGACCTTGAATAAGTGCGCAGTTTGAATTTAGCTAAGTTTCCATGTAGGGTGGCAATTTAAATTTAGGTCTTCTCTTTAAGAAGGAGTTTTCTAATCAATACAAGGAATTCCCAACCTGCTGACAGGTACCTTTTATAGACTGCAAATCTATTCAGCTACTGCCTCTGGTAATATGAGAGATTATTTTTACTCTTCCATATGTTTAGCCTCATTTAGAAGGTGAGTTACTCATCTAAGATCTAAATTCCCCTTTTCTATTTTAAAATTTAAACAAATCAACTGAAGAGTTCTTTTTTTCTACAATCTATAGACCTCTTTTATTCCTATTACCTTTTCAGCACTCTTTCAAGTTCACAATAATCCAATTATCTTTCTGAACTGCTCAGTTTTTCATGAAGTCTCAGTTCAATGACAACTCTCTCACTAGCTGAGGTTTTTTTATAAGACCAGATATTGTTCCCTTTTGTCATCTTTCAATCTTTCTGACAACCTCTTTACTTTCATGGTTCAGATTGTGAAGTCATGCTCTTAAAAATTAGGTCTCTATAATATTTAAGTAGATTTTCTAGTAACAGTACTATGAGTTTCAGAGACTTTCTCACTTGAAACATATCAGTGATAATATAACATAAGTTTGGCTCCAGGTAAATCACAGAATGGTTGACCATTAATAAATAAATAAAATTTTTTAAAAAAGGAAAAGGAAAAGTTAAGGTTAAAAACTAAATCCAATCTCTAAACTGAGGGTTACGTTATACTATATACTAATTTTTTTTTCTTTTTCTTTTTAAAACTCTTCTGTTTAGCAAACAACAGGTCACAGATGAATAAGTTCTGCCAATAAGCTCTCAATAATTTGTTGCAATAAACAGATGAACACTTACCAGAAAAGTTAAAAGAATGAGCCATCTATTTAAGGAACTAACACGCCACAGGATAAAGATAATAGTGTTTAAACAGAATAAGGCACAAGTCCTTTATTGCAATAATAAGTAATTATTACAAGTAGTAACCACTTAAACCACATTTATGTTTTTCAGAGCTGGTAGTTGGCCAGAAAAATTAGCAAACAATATGCAAATAGTTCTCTGTATTGAATTTATGCAGCTTTAATTAATGGAATTTAACAAATTTAATTACTTATGCTGCTCCAGAAGGAATGAACATTCAGGAAGGTATTCTGTAGTGGCAATGTAACTTAGGCATTTAATCTAGGTTAATGAAGTTGAAGGAGAAATACAGTCTCTCATCCCTTTGTCTTGTGTATGGTCTGAAGCATGTTCAACTTGCAAACCTTTCAGGAGTGGGAAATGTGGTTTACGCATCTTTGAAGAATGACATATAATTTGATGACAATTTTAAAATATCTGAAATATAATTCACTTAATTTTATTTCACCAGATGACAAAGCGGTACATTTGTAAAAAGAATATGAAAGTCACTGTCAATAACAATATGATGAGTTTTGCTTGCACTCAATATCTATTGCATCAAATTTAGAAGATGCCTTAATAACCAGAAACTTACCATACTGCAATAATACTCTGACTGAAATGCTACATAGTATCTATGTATACTTTTCTATGCTTAATATTATGCCATGCAATGAAGAAGCAAACTAAACAGTTTCATAAACTTTTAAGTCTCAGAGCTGAGCATGTCCAAATAAAGGGTTTTTTTGATTGGTTTTCTGAGGATCACTCTTACAGCAACAATATTCACTGATCTCTTTTGACAAGTTTTCTACTGAAACAACAACATAATTGAGGCGTCCACAATCAGATTCCTATTTTAGTTCTCAAAGTTAAGAGATAATATTTTCCATGAAACCAGTGGGAAAAAAATAGTTCATTTTCAGAGGGCAATTTTGAGGTCAACTTAAATGTTCTAAGCTAAACTACATGCCTTAATCTAGTTGTATAAACACTCCTTCATGATGCTTTATGAGGTATTTTGAAGGTAGAGGCCACCTGGTTACAAATATTAAAATTACAGTCCTGTGGAACTTCACATGGGAGTATTTCTGACCTATCAGTTCAGGAATACAAAGAATGAATGATGTAGTGAAGATCAACAGAGCATGTGTGCTTACTTATAGATTTCATGAACAAGATAACTAGTGAAACTGCAGGGTCTGCTCACTGTTGCAGCTATCCTATCACAGTTCAAAAAAGGACTCAGCATATGTACACTAAGTACAAATATCTTTGAATAACATGAGGCAGAATAAATATCAAGGCCCTGAAAATAGCAATAGACCTTACTAGCTCTGACCAGCCTCACCTGGGACCCTCATCCCTGCCCGTGGTCCTAGGAGTCCCATTTCAGCTCAGCCTGGGGCTGTCAGTCCCCTGCCACAGCACCACTGTAGGAATACTGGTCTCCAGCTGTCTGCTGGATGGACCCCTTGTCCCTACGCTGTAGGGAGCTTAGCTTTGCAAGGACTCTCAGCCCTATGATTGCACACTGTCTTCAGCCTGGCCCTGGCCTCATTTATTTTTTGCTCCCTGGATGCACCCTGGCCCTGGTCCATTGTTTGCCAGGTGGCCATGGCTATCAACGGACCTTGTTACCAGCCCCCGGCTCTGCCTCCCATATTGAAGAGGGCACAGTCTCTGTGTAGTGACCCTCAGTCTCTTGTTCCTTGTCTTCCAGCCCTTGCTGTTCTCTGACAATAAAATTATATTTAATTGGATGTACCTCAAGATCATTCCAAAATCTGTCTGTATTTACAGGGAAATAAACCCTTCAGGAATACACATACAATTTTCACATTAAACTAGGAAACATAAATTATTACTTTTGGTTACTTTCTTGAGTTACTTAGTATAGAATCATAAAATAATTCAGATTGGAGGGACCTCAGGAGGGTTGTAGTCCAACCGCCTGCTCAAAGCAGGGTCAAGTAGGAGATCAGACCTCAGAAGGGAGCATCCACAGCTACTCTGGGCAATCTTTTTGTTTTGGTTAGGATGTCTGTCTTGCCATTCACCTCAATGCAGACCCTTCTCACTAGGCCTCTTATAAGTATTTGAAGAATGCTCTGACACCTTCCTGTCCCCAGCCATCTCTTCTCCAGGCCAAAGAATCGCATCTTCCTTAGCCTTTCCTCAACAGGGCAAGTGCTCCATGATGGCCCTTCCCTGAACTTGCTACAATTTATCAATCAGCCTCTTTCTTGTACTAAGGATCCAGTATTGGATGCAGTATTCCAGATTTAAGAGCTGAGGAAAGTGAAATAATTGCTTCCCTCAATTTACTGACTACACTTCTGTTGATGCAGCCCAGCATGCTATTAGCTACCATTGCTTCCAGGGTGCACTGTTGACTCATGTACAAGTAGTTGAGACTTTTACCTTTATTCTATTACAAGAACAGAATTGGTGTTTTCTCAAAATAACCCAATAACAGAAAAGATGATTTTAGGCCGAAAGGAACGACATGAAATGAACAAGAGTTACTGATACATCATTTTCTTTTAACAGACAGCATAGCACATCTATGACAGTTTAAAAAAAAGAAAAATATTCAAAGGAGTTTGACTGGAATCATAGAAAACTGTTGGTTTACTTTTCCCTGAAGGTGACCTTCTCTGTGATGTGAAAATCAACACTACAAGTATCTTATGATATTTAATGGAAAGACAAGAAGGGTCTGTAGCCCAGGCCTTGAAATAAAATATTTGATTTGCTTCAAAACTCTAATGGTATTGCCCTTTAACAAATCTACTGTTTGATCATCTGTATGTAGCAGCAAAGAATAACAAACAGACTGAATTATTGCTGCAGAATAAAAACCAAGTGACTTTGAGTAGATGTCCAGTATGTTGCATTTAATTAGTCACTTTAGATTGATCCTAAAGATAATATTTTTCCTGTGTTGAATTTCCTTGTTTCTGTGAAAAAGAAGGAATGAAACCTATTCCTTCTGTATTATTTAATTTGAGATTAAAATCAGTTGATAACCATCCTTAGAATTCTGTGTAATTTCTGTATGAAATGCAAAGCAATGTTAATCTTAAATTTTTATTCTTAAAATTGTGTAAGCACAATTAACAATATATATTACACACACACAAAAAAAAAAAGGAAGTAAACTGGAGTCACTTTGGCTTTGCACTTTGCATTTTGCACCATGGAAAGAGAACTGTAAATTTGGGTCGATGTCAGGTTGAATATGAGTCAACAGTGTGCCCTAGCAGCCAAAAGGGCGAACCATGTCCTGGGGTGCACCAGACACAGCCTAGCTAGCCGATTGAGGGAGGGGATTGTCTCAACCTACACTGCACTGGTGTGGCCCCACCTCAAGCACTGTGTGCAGTATAAGAAGGACATAAAACTATTAGAGTGTGTCCAGAGGAGGGCGACAAAGGTGGTGAAAGGTCTCAAGGGCAAGTTTAACAAGGAGCAGCTGAGGTCACTTGGTTTGTTCATCTCAGAGAAGAGAAGGGGGGCAGATGAAAGGGAGGTGCTGATCTCCTCTCTCTGGTGACCAGCGATAAGACTCAAGGCAATGGAATGAAGCCACATCAGGGGGAGTTCAGGTTGGACATTAAGAAAAGGTTCTTCACTGGGAAGGTGGTTGGTCACTGGAACAGGCTCCCCAGGGAACCTGTCACAACACCAAGCCTGTCAGAGTTCAAGAAGCATCTGGACAACACCCTTAGTCATATGGTTTAATTTTAGTTAGTCCCGCAAGAAGCAGGGAGTTGGAGTCGATGATCTTTATAGGTCCCTTCCAACTTGAGATATTCCATGATTCTATGATTCTTAAATAGTATAGGGAAAAATTAATCACCAGCTTACTGAATTTTTCCTTTTTTTTTTTTCTGTTTGCAAAAGATCTATGAACAAAACTAATTTATATATTTTTAAATTAATTCAGTTACACTCTAAGTCAAAAAAGGAGGCAACGAATCAGATGAACTGTGGTGAAGTCTTAATTTTGATCAGGAATGGAGACTCAGGTCAGATCTATAGGCCATATCATTAAATCTAGGGCAAACCCAAGCAAATTCTATGAATAACAAATTTCCTATCTTCAGATTTTCAAACAGTGGACAAATTCAAAAATATGCTAAAATCTAGTCTTGCCTTCATTGCAAACAGGCTAAAATCACATGAAAAATCCACAGGCAAATAACATGTGAAATGATCAGATAAATTGGTTGTGAGTAGCAGTATGGAAGAGTCTTTGACTCATCCTAGTGCTCTGATGAGGAAAAGGTAAATACAATTGAAATACTGCTGTGACCCTTCAGCAGTCCCACCAGTGGAATGTCCCAGGTGCCTTATGGAGTCAATGTGATGTTCATTGGCTTGTAAGACATTAGATGTGACCTGAAGGCAGGAACAGCAATAGTGCCGCAAGTATTTATGTTTTCTACTATGTCATCGCCACTCATGTGACAATAGGGGCCTGTAAATGGATGGAAATTTCTAGGTGACAGGGTGAAAAATGCTAATATTGTCATTTCCATAGTAGTATGTCATATATTCTGTCAAAGGAGAAAAAAAAAACCACCTGTATGTAACAGCTTTGGCTAGGTATGTCTTATCTATACACCTATGTGTACTAGACTTTTATGCTTTCTTTATAGCCAGTAGTGGGAAAAGAAATGTGATGATGATGGCACTCTGAAATTGTTTCTTTCTGCCCTCTATTATACAGGAAGTCTGCAATGTCAATACAGGATATTGACATCAGTACTGTAATATGTGTTGGAAAATCTCAACCACCTAATCCCTCACATGTGATAGGATTTATAAACTGATTTAGCAGTCTTTAAAATGTTACCTACAAGATAATGTGCTTGGCTTAAAGGAATAAACTAAGGGAAGAATGTAATAGAAATTAAAAGGAAAATTTAAAAATCTCCCAAGAAAGGAAACCAGTCCCAGAAAATAGGGCAGTATCCTTTTTCTTTCATTAGCATTTATGCCACATGTAGTACTGGAGGTGAAGACTGATGCATATCATGATCATCATAAATTCAGGACATGTTGTCTATCAAATAAATGAACTCAAATGGAGTTCTAAAATGTGGAGACAGATGAAGAGAAAAGAACTTCATCACTTAGAAGGGAACAGTGAAAGTATAGTCTGAAATACCTCACATGGGAAAACCAACGTGAGAATCAAAGAGGTTCAGGGGAGAGGTTGGAAAAAGAAGACCTAAATCTCAGGGGTAATTAAAGCAGCCTAAGAAAAAAATTAGGGCTATGTGTATGTTAAGATTGTAATTTCTTAAATTAAGTTTCTCTTTTCTAACTATTTTCAATCTGTAATACATATTTAATTTGGGGATTTTTTTTTTCTTTTTTTAATTTATCATTTCAAGTCTGTATAGTGGTCAAACTGGATTCAAATGACTATAACCGGCACACTGCATAATACCTTCATGCAAAACCTAAATCCAAATATGACAAATTTGCTCCTTGGAGCATTTGCAACTCAGAACAATCTTGGGAATCCAAGATACTGTGATGTATTTTCTTCAAGCAGCAAGAATCAGTTTTGTGTACTCAGTAAATCTGCTGGCAGGCTTTACGAAATAGAAACGCAGACAAGTGATGAGAGAATTTACAACTGTAAGACTGTTATGCTCTCCTATTGTCAGTCTGCATTACATGTGTTGCATGATGATGCAGTTTGATTAATGTTTTAAATTAAGGTAAATGAGTTGTTGTCAAAGGAGCAATGTTTTTTCACACCATCAGCTGTAGGTATCTCATTCATGCCTGGGGTTGCTGTTAGCATTTGTGAGCCATGCAGCAGGCTGGACCAGAGAAAAAGATGAGGGAACAATACAAAGCAACAAAATTATATGTTTTCATCCATACTAATTCCCTGATCTGGTTCCTTACATAGCTTTGTGAGCGCTACAGTGAGCAAACAGGAAGGGAGAAACGAACATGAGGCTGGGGACCAAGTCTGTAGTACCTCAAAAGTAATAATGACATTTAATACTAAAATTCAAGTAATCACTCCTGTTTCAATTCCTTTGCCTGCACTCTAGTTCTGGGTTAATATCACCAAGCTGATGGTTACCCCTCTGAAAACTTCTCTAATACTGTGCTTATTTGTCTTTGTCCATTGGTCAGAATTGAAATACATTGCCCACCAACACCAATGTGAGTAACTCCTGTGCTATATGAGTCTTTGTACCGTTTCGCAGTTACAACCAAATCTGCTTTATCAATGCTTAGCTTCTGTTTCCTTTTCTATTATCATCTTCCAAACATTTCTTCTTCTGATTTCTTTTGTCCAATTAACTCCGTGGTTTTGAGCAACTTTTCCTGGGTTTATTGAAAATTATTTAATACTGTACTTTAAAAGATATTCTATGAATAGTAAATAAATAAATTTAATTGATAAAGAAGGCTTTAGGAAAATACCCATTCAAGTGACTGCAGAGCCTTGGAAAAGGCTGAGATAAAAGGAGTCTGTATTTCATTACACCTCAGAAACATATGAAGTTTGAATGTATTGTAGATGTGACAATAGCAGAATTGTGGATGGAAGTAGAAAATTTTTCCATATGAAATTGCTTCATATCCAGAATAACACATTCTTATTGCTTGCAATAAGGGCTTTTGTGACAAGTACAGAATTGAGCAATGATACAGTGTAATTAAAGATGACATAGCATGTTGTTATTTTACACTACTTGTCTACAAACATCTTATTCTTGTCATATGTCTACTTACTAATAAGTAGTAAAGTAGAGAGACAGGGTGCTGAAAGGAACAAGTGTACAGCACAGCCTTTCATTTCTACATCATCAATTCAGACCCAGACATGGACGGTCATGTTGAGAAGACATGGTTTAATAGCATTTTCTTAGCCTGTGGTTTCAGATAATTTACCAGATGATGCATATCTTCGTCACAAAGTCAGCTTTACAACTGCCACTAAGTGCATCAGTGCTGACTATCTCTTTAGAGAGGCTAGGAATTGAATGCTATAAGTGGCAATGATATCTGATCCGGAAAAAACTAAGATCACTTATTCCTTAGAGGCACACCGAAAGAACAGTAAGGAAAAAGCAACACACATGCTAAATAAAATAAATAAATAAGTCTTTGGGATCCTAATGCTTTAATTTCTTCTTTAATCATACAATAAATATGTAAGGAAGTCTCTTAGTCCTCTATTTTTTCATATGGAAGCAGTAGGATTGCTTTCTGATATTAGGTCTGTTCACTTTCTCCATACCCACCTCAGATGCTGCAGGGAAACTACAGAATGTAAGATGAAAACCAATAGAAAAGGAGGTATAAGAATTCTGCACCAAAACTTGAGCTGATATTTTTATGAACTTTTTAATGATTCCATTGTCATTATTTCAGAAATTTTTTAAAATGTCCCAAATATAAGGAACTGATATTTTTCATGTATGTAAACTTCTAGACTTTTAGATCAAAAAATTTATTTAAAAAAATCATTATTATTTTCCCTTAGGATAAACCTCTTGTTTTAAAAGAAATAGGCTAGCTTTGGAGTTTTAAAGCATTTCTAACATAGAGCTGCATTTAAAAAAAGAAGGTCTAAAGTTGTGTCAATATTTTGGGACAACTTTTGCAACTACCTCTATAGTGTAGAACTTAGATAAGCAGCATAGCTAATTAATTTTTAGCTGTAACATGCAACTTATGGTCTGTGGGATTTTAGTGGCCTGCTGCCAACCATCTAACAAAGGAATGTTTTTTTTTCCTTTATGTTGTTCATGTAGGGATTCATCTTTAGAAGAACAGAATTACCAAAGGACAATGGCTTCTCCAGCCAGAAGACTAATATTTACTTGTAGATACAATTGTTTTCCAATTATTTTACCTTTTTTTTTTTTTTTTTTTTTTTTTTTCCCCAATTTGTAAGGCTTGCGACTAACCATCTAGTTCACGGCATTACCCACCCATTCTCAAAGCTGCCTAAAATTACACTGAGGTTTTCTTGAGTGACCTCATTGGCTAATGAGAAATTGTCTGCTAAGAATTGATAAAAAAGCAAATATCTTCCAAAATAAAACAAATTTTATTTGATTTTAAAAGGCAGAAGATTCCAGTGCTGAGTAAGCAATTACTCCTCTCTTCCTGTTAAAATAAAACAGTCATTAGAATAGTGGCTACATGGTTGCAGTAGTTTTGTTCTGGATACTGACATAACTGGATGCTTAATTTACAAACCTAAAAAATGTTCTCCTATTCCCAAGTATTTCATGTGTCACATAATGTGTATTGAGCTTAGTGGGAGCTACTGAATGCTTAACAGTATGAATATTTTATTATGGATCTAAGTGTCCATATATGAACTATAACTCACGAAAAACTGGCAAACTTTGAAAATCTGTTCAGATGACAAAATGAGTCTGCTCTTAGGCTAAAGTTCTCTATTATTGAAAGGCATGTTGTCATCATGACCTCTCCACTTGTAGAGTTTCCTACTGACTTTTGAAGAGTTTTGAAGATTGCATGCTGAGCATACTAAACCTGTTCTTGGAGATCTGTGTATTTTGGTATTATTGATACAGAAGTTATATCAAAGTTAACACAAATCAAATCCAAGATTCAGCCATATAGTTCTAGAGGTATAAGTGTGGCCTATCAGTAGCTCTATTTTTATTAACTTTATGGATATTTCAAAGTCTGCTATTGTGTATTATAGCTTCAAAATTTCATTGAGCTGTAACTTAGGAAAAACATGAAGGAAGCAACTGCTTATAAACATGGAGCTGCTTTTAATTTGATACTTTAATGAGGAGTATATTAGTTCCTAGAAAATACTCTTCCAACTCCATTGGATTCCAGTTATCACTGCTTCTCTAGACATGAGATCAAAATGTTAATCCTAAATTAGATTGCCTTAAGATTTGCTTTTGTCAGGGTATTGTACTTATTTTAATAATATGACAGTCCAGCAGCTGAAGAATATAAGTTCACAAAGAAAACCTTAGAATCTCTTGGGAAATTTCTTTCAAGCCTTGCAGTGTATATTAATTTTTTTTCATGGAAAATTACATTGAAAATGTAAGAAAAAAAATTAAAGTAAGGCTGGCATATAATTAAGATCTCAAATTAATCACTGTCTTAGTTAAAATTCAATATGAGGCATGTATCAAAATGATAAATTACAGTACCATAGGTTGACAAATATAGCTTATTTAACAGCATTATTGTGAAAGAAATAAATTAAACAGAACATTTAAATAGTAACTAGATTTTTTTCAAGACTAAGGGAGAGATATTTTTTCTTCCAATAATTAAATATTTCTTAAGGCAAAAGAAATGATATGTTGTTGTTTTTTTTAACTTTCAAATAATTACTTTTTTACAGGTGTTAAAACAAATGAATATATTTCCATTCATTTTGCCTGGAACAAAATTATTCATGGTTCTGTGGCTTTCTAATCAATCAATCTCTAATTATTTTTTAAGATTTATCAAAGGAAATTTAGCACCCAACAGAAAACAACTAAAGTCCAACTGGTAGTTACGGTAGAATAAAACACTAGGTCTATAATCAAGCACATGCACATGAGCTTTTTTCCTACAAATGATATGTTATTTTGCAAATGAAAGAACAAGGAAGAGAAGTCTATCTAGAATGATTTATCACATATTCTTTCTAAAATAGGATGGCAAATTCTTGGCAGCAGGAACAGACTTTAACTGCATTTTTGCTTACTGGTAATAAAGTGACACAGCCACCCACACTGAGCCTTTGCGATGCACTATTGGTTAGATACTCTCTCCTGCGTGGCACAGTCCCCTGCCTGCAAGCCAGATCTATAGTTTTGGACAGTGTGTTTGGTGCCTGGAGCCCAGACCCATAGTTTCACAGAGCAATTGCTGTTTGTTCAGCTTCACAGCTGCTACTTCATGCTATTGACCCATGTGAGTGGTAATAACATGGCCTAGGGAAACCTTATGCAGATCAAGGATTGGTATGGGATTCTGAGGGGAAGAGTGAGGGGAATATGATCCCAGATGGTGTTGGTATCCCTCTCAGTCCTCCTGGTTAGGAGAAAAGCTCTGGTTCTGAGCAAGCGCATCCAGCAGACCAATATCTAGATGAAAAATTGGTGTTTTCTTCAAGGGTTTCGCCTCCTCAATCATGGTACCTCATCTGAAGATGATTTAGGACTGCTGAGAAGAAATTAACCCACCTGATGAAGGCCAAGAAGAACATAACCTCAAGCTGACTTGCTTACCTTCAGAAGGAGGGCCTTTAAAAATAGTCTTATTTGGGGGGCAGGGACTTAACTACAGAGTAGAAGAGAAGAAAATTGAGACCAGGATTAGAAGGAAGGCTGGGAAGTAAATAGTAAAATTGGGACATTAGTCTTTAAGACATCACATTTAGATTTATTTGTTAGTCAGAATCTCCTGGGAAGCAATTATGAGAAGGAAGGGCGGCCAGAGAGACAGCTGATTTTTTTTAAAAGACAACCAACTTTTTTAAGAGGAAGCAAACTTTGGCAAATTATTCATGAAGCTAACTGGGGAGCTTCTTAATGGACTAAAATGCAGAGAAGTACAGACAAAAAAAAAAAAAAAAAAAACAACCAACCCAAACTGGAAAAATGATAGACAATGAAAGGAGTGCAGAAGTGTTGCTTCAGTACTTAGGGACAAAATGAAGAAGGCTAAAGTCCAAGGGGCATTAACACTAGTGAAGGGTGTTATGGGTTATAAAAAGGGATTCTACAAGTATGCTAGTAGCAAAAAGAAGGACAGGGAAAAATGCAGATACATGGGTTAGTGGAGAAGACAACAATGGACAACATGGAAAAGACCAAAGAACTCAACGCACTTTGTGAACATTCTTCATAAGAAGAAACCTCTTTATGTATCAGTACAGTTGGGAAGGAGAGAGGCAGTCAGCTCTAGGTGTGCAGTAAGTGAGGGGTTATGTAAAGAACTACAGTCACATTCATAGATTCACCCAAGGGTCCCACCATGACTAAAAAGCTGCTGTCTGTAATCCATGAAAAATTATAGCAGTCAGTTGTAGTTCCTCATGCCTAGACAGACTAGTGGTACACTTGTCCTAATAAAAGCAAAAAGGACCACCACAAGTACTATAAACTAGTAGCCCTTCCCTCATTTCCCGGAAGGAGCCATCACACTTTTGTAATCCATTTTCCAGCACCTGAAGGATGAAGGTAGTTGAGAGTAATCAACACAGACTTACCAAGGGCAAATTATGCTTGATAAACCCAAATAACATTTAAGGATGTGAAGGGATTAAGTGGCCACTGCTTCCAGCAGATCGGGAGTCTGGAGGTTTCTCTTGCCCAGCCATAGAAGGCCAGCCTGGGACACCTCGAGACCTGGTGGTGTCTGACTTCGGCCAATGGGCCTTTCTGATGCTTTCCCATTTGCAGGTTTAACCAGTTGTGCAGCTGAGCATGTATCCCAGAGAAACACACAGTCACATACAGGAGACCAACATGACTGGCTACAGACTGCCACAGACAAGGTGCTGCTTTCAACAGCACCTACCTACAGGACTCACATAAAACACAAGCACCAGCAGCCAAATCCCCTCCTTGTCTGGCAGACACAGGAGGTTACTCTTGCAGGCATATACACAAGACTATCTGGGTTCACAAGCACGTGTACATTCACGGATCCTTCAAGTACTAGCATGACCCCTCTGTCCACCCTGCACACCTGCCCAGATCCCAGGCCTTCTTACCTGTCCCATGGGTCCCCTACTTGCTGGCTGGTCCAGCTTGATGCTCACTAGCAAGCACACAGCACTCACACACTTGTCCAGCATGGACCCTGCACCCACCTGATACCTCATCCCAGATCCAGAACATCCTACCTGCTGGGCAGTCCAGCTGGAAGTGTGCTGGTGAATGACACATGTACACCCAGTTTGGAGAAGATACAGACATCTTCCCTCCACAACCTGCCAGCAGCAGGCACGTGACTTGCTACAGCCACTGGCGTTGAGCCCCTCACTTGCTTCACTCAAGCCAGTTCCTCCCTGTAGCTGGTTTTAGGGACAGACACTGTTCCCACCCCAGTGAGTGGCAGTTGAGACCCTGCACCCACTCCAGTATGTGGCATTGAGACCCCTCTCTCTCCAGTAGCTAATACCACAGGCCAGGGGCACCTAGACTCCCAGTTTGACTCCAGTGGCTGGCACTCAGTCCTTGAAGCCCTCACAAGGTAGACAGTGAGATTGCATTGAGAGTTAAAACATGATTTAGTGACAATATAGGACAGACTGTGGTGATCAGGTAGGTGGTGGGCTCAGCCAGACGAGCATACTGACCAGACCCATTTTTCACACAGACATCACAACACACAAAATGATGAAAATGCAGAAGAATAGTACCAAAAAATGATTGTGATTTGGAAAAATATACATTATGTTAAGACTTTAAAAGCCTGTATTAAAGAGAAAGAATACTCTGAAGTGTGTGATTTTACTGCAGTACTTAAGAGCCTAGCATAAGAACTAACAGATGTTAATACTAAGGGCTCTGTAATATTGCACATAAAAGCAGAACGAGAGCAAGTGACTGGAAGTTTAAACATCAGAGTTAAAAAGTCTTACTTCTAAGTGAGGCAGAGTGATCAGTGGAATCATAGAAAGTGATAGCTTTCTCAAATCTTGATGTCTTCAACAACTGATTTTGTTTCCAGAAGTTATTCTTTAGCCAAAGCTGAACTAGTGATTGCAGTATCAAGAAAATTGTGTGAAACGTAACAAAAATTAAACATATTAAATCCACAGGCCTATTTTTCTGTACTGTCTCTGGATCTATACAGGAATGGTGGGAACAATGTAACATATAGGTACAATATTTAAAATTAATAAGCATCAAGGCAACCTGGTATTGATTTCATAGAGCGATTCCCTTCTGTGCGACAGCATTACAAGTACTTCTGGCATTAGGATTAGCGTGTTAGTTCTGAGGCAACGATGTATTGTGACACACAGGATACACTGGGTCAACTGGAAGAAAAAAAGTATTTTCCCAGCCAATAATTATTTTATTTAGTGGCAATGTTAAGTATTAACTGACAGAGCGCATTTTGGAAATTTTTTTATGATTGTAAAAGGCATTGGCTAGGAAGATGTCATGTGACAATAAATCTGTGTGATACATGGGAAGGAATATTAATTTATAGTTTTACCAGATAAAATATCTGAGGTACTTTGAAACTTTTAATAGGGTGGATTTCTTCTTTTTCTTTGCTTGTCTGGATTGATGCTGAAGTATCAACAATATGATCAAAAGCAGGATAATATTCTGCTATTGTTAATCACAGTGTAAAATTTATGTAACTTTACTTCTCTTAGTGGAGTTACACTGCCAGCACATCAATATAAAAAATCACTTCACAACATGACCTAGCACAATATCTTATAGCTTACATGTTTATTTATTCTTTCTCATGATTTGCTCATGATTTGATAATTCCCCTTAATTTACTAAATTAATTTTAAAATATTGCAAATAATAACTTTCCCTGTGCCTTCTCTATACCAAGGGAGTTCAGAACTACCTACCGCATTAATGACTATCTTGAAGAATGGTACAATTAAGTCAAAGCCTGATAAGCATCATTCATGTTTTCTATTTCCCTGAATATACACCCATTTTATTTCTGCATCGCGTGCTGTGGATAGTAGATACAAGTCTATGAACAAGTATTGTTGGGGTGTTTTCTGTCCAAAGTTAGCATTCTAAGACCAGAAGGGTATGCTAGATAATTTTATATGACATCCTAGACAACCTGGCAGATACTCATACATTCAGCCAAAAGAAAGAAACTCCAGCACATTTTTTTTAATTGTTATTCAACAGGATGAATGGAAATAAAATTTCAGAATTTAGATTGCTTTCTTATTTTTAGTATGTTTCCTTGTTAGTTTTAGTATGTTTGAGTTTAAAAATAGGAGTTTCCATCATGAACACATTTATTTAGATAATTTAAGCATTCTCATTTAATTATTCTCCTCTTTTCTTTGTGGACTTTTCTATCAGAAACACTAGGCAAACTCAATTTAATACAATTTTTATTAAGGGCCTGCTGAAGCAATCTTATGACAGAGAGAAACCATACCCAAAATAACTGTGGCAAAATCTGAAAATAAAAAAAATATAAAAAGCCTGTAGTAACTGTCAGGTGGCAAGCCGGGTGACAATTTTACGGCTTAAAGTCTGTGTTTTTTACAAGTCCAACCTGGCAATCACTTTCTGAATGGACCTTTTAGAGAGACCACTCTAACATCAAAAAATAATTCGTTAGTACTCCTTTAATTTTTTATATTAAGTTAGTAGTGATATTATTAGCTTAATATAGCTAGTACTTCATGAACCTTACCTAAGTCCAAGATTTAGATGATGTGTAACCACATTTCTTAATTCTGAAATGCAGGAGTGATAAAAATAGATTATTTTATTTGTTCACATTCTCCAGCTTTATACCAACTGCCAAAATTATGTTTAGTATCCGTATCCTGGCAGAGTCCTACTAGTATTTCTGATCTACATGCTCCTGTACATCAGCTATGAATTTTTCTTAATATTGCTGAAAGAAATGCATGATAGGTCCCTAGAAGTCACTAGATGGAAATCCTATTCTGTTAATAAACACCATCTGCTCCCTTCTTTCCTGCTCCCCCATTATCCATAAAGATGAGATCAGTCTTGAAATTTTTAACATTGTTCTCAAACTCCTCTCAAAAGCATTTCAACAGAATTGCTGAATTCCTGTAGCACCACTCCAGTACAAACATGAAGACCATTTCATTATTTATAGTGTCTAATAATTCAGTTTTAGAATTCAGCTTTAAAAGATGTGTAGCAGTACAAAACAGATAAAATTATATTTCAGAACACTACTATAAATATTTCTGATTCATCTGCAGGGCATTCTGAGTTTTCACTATCAGAATAATCTGTTTATTATGTTCTTTTTTCCTTCCCCATGATCAATAAGATAGCACAAAAATGTCTGTCATATTTACCTTGAATAAAGATTGCTGTAAATTCTAGCAGTAATTTTGTTAATGAAGTCAACGATTTTAACAAAGTCAGCTACCTGTTTAATAGCTGTAAAATAACCCAGTAAGAACAAAAGGAAGCACTGTTCAAAGCAGGATTAGGTTTACTGAAGCCCCTTGCTGTATTGGCCAAGCTGCTATGTTGCTTTTTTTCTCAGCAGCTGTATTTCCCCTCCTGTGCTCTTAATGAATAAAGCTGTTTATGTATCTCAGGACAACAGGAAATGGGAAAGTGCATCAAATTCTTCTATTCCAAAACCAAAATAATCTTATCAGAAATAAAATAAAAAGGACACAGCTACACCGTGACTTGGTCTAAATTGTCAAATATGGGATTAACTATAGCATTTCTCCTCCAAATGTTAATACTTATACATGTTAAACAGACCTTGAAAGCTTCTAAAAAAAAAAAAGAAAAGATTCCAGAAACCTCTCCAGAAAAATACAGGCATGGAATCAGCAGACTTGTAACTCCACCGTTTCTCACTCCAGTCAGCAAAGCTGTGTTGCTAGACAGTGATAAAATGACTGCTGGTCATTATTGTAGCTCAAGATTTTTTTCTTAAAATCTCTCCTTAATTTTCAGTTCATCTCCCTATTTTCTGTTGTCACTGTAAATGAAGTCTTTTTCTTTTGAGTCATCTGTTTCAGTTTTCTCTCATGAAATCCTTTTTATGCAGGGGTATTGTGCCATGTAAGTAGGTCTAATTCTCAGATGTGGTCTTTCCCAAATAATAGAGAAACTGAATATAAAGAAGTATGTGCACAATGGTACCGACGCTAACCCAAACAGGCCACTTGATACTGAGGAAAGAAAGGTGAGGAGAGAAAGAAGGAGAGAACAAGAGAAGGATGGAGGGATGGAGGGTACAGACTAAGGCTTATGATATTGATGGTAGGAGACCAGAGTGGGTACTTCTGTTGCTTGTTGATACTTAGTTGGACTGGATGTAATTGCAGGGGCTTACATATGATGGCCCAGCATAGTAGTTCTACTGATGATATAATTTTATATCTCTTCATACACGTTTTTATTCTCAGGAGACCAGGAAATTAATATGTTCCTCTATGTTATGATCAAGAAAGTCCACAGTAGATTCATAATTCCTACAGATTCTGCCAGACACACTGGAGTTTCTTCTCAACTTTCAGCTCAACTGCAAATATGTCAAGGAGGATGGGAGGTCAGAATAAAGGATGTTGGTGGGCTTTGTTTACTTGGGCATTTCGTTTTTTTTTTTTTTCTTGTTTTTCATGTTGTTGTTTTTTTTCCCCCTCTATTTCCAAATATTTCAAAGAAAACTATTTTAAATGATCAGTGATTATGAAAGGTATGTTCCTTTTTTTTTTTTCAAATCACACCTGGATCTAATCCTTTCAGATACATATCTCTGCTGCTTATCCTGCCCTCTCATGCTATCTCTATCATTTTTCTTTATTGCAATGATAGGTTGCTAATGATTTCTATCTTAGGTTTCAAATTACAAATCCATAATGAAGCACTTAAGTATGTGGTCTGATATTTGGGGGTGCTAAGTATGCAGATGTTTCATCAGGAAGCTAAAAAGGAGCTACTGGGCAATCAAAATTTTTGAAAATTGGATACTAGGTAGAACCAGATCTGAAAATGTTGATTGCAGGGTTATACACATTCACAAAGATTGCAAGAACAGAAATGGAGATTTCCCTGATGTGATTATCATTTAAATATGTCTATTCTCTCACATCAAGGAATGATGCATGAAATGAATGTAATGTAACAAGTTTTCATTTCTTTGCTAGCTGGGTATAAAGACAGGTAGCTTCATAGGCAGTCAGAAAAATGGAAACTGAAAGAAAAATTCTCACTGAATGAAGCTGCCTTGATGCAGCTCTTAAAAAATAGATCTGGCTGTGGGAAGGGAGACTCCAGTCAACTAAAACTCCAGGGTCTACCCTAACTTCTTTCAATATTCCTGAATTCACGAAATAAAGCCTCAGGTTCAAAACAGATTAGTATCGAGTTCAAGGTAACAGGTTTATGTTTTGTTCTAAAATGCTGATTTCTGTGTTTGAAGGTAAAACACTTGTCAGTGATTTAGGAGCTTGAGTTCTATTAACCAGCATGTTATTTTAGCCTAGAAAGGAACTATGTGAGGAATCAGTCGTATGTGCAAACTGAGCTCTACTGGTGTTCTTCCATTTCAGGTTTAATCATTCTCTATTATAGCTAAAATGCATTGTACACCATCTGTTAGCATGAGTAGTGCAAAACCTCTTAGCAAAAAATATTTAAGGACAGAAGCTGATACCATATATAGTGAATTTGAATTTTCCAGTTTATGGCACTGAATTAATGACACAAAATGCTACATATCTTCCTTATATGCATATGAGAAGTATATACTATATTTTGCATAGTTAAAAATCCATGGGAATTGCATAGTACCTTTCTATATACATTTTTGTTGTAACACTGCTGCTGAACAAAGTTACTGAAGTCTTGAAAAATTAACAGACTACAGAGTAGCTATAATGTAACCAACAATTGTTACACTTAGCTTGAATTAACAGGCTACAGCTGTTAAAAGCTATAATCCAGCCAAACCCAGTTACACATAGCTTGAATTTCTATTTTGTAAATTACCTCGATTGTGCGCAAGACAGAAAAAAGGGTGTGTGTAATTGCCTAATTTATTTTCTATAATAACTCAAGGGACAGGAAAGGGCTGAAAATTCTCTTGCATTTTTCGTTTAATATCTTTACATAAGTACATATAGGAGGGAATTTTTATATGAAGTATCATTCTAATGCATTGTACCTGAAGGTAAACTATACCAATGGCTGAATACATTTAACCGCAGAGTGATCCTGGACTGTATTTCTATGGCAGCCCTTCATTGCGTTACCAGTTTTCAGATCTTTTCCTAGCTATCAAGGGGTTACTCAGCTAGTTACTTTCTCCAAGATTAGTTTCTGTTGTAGGTGGAACTGAGCAGGGTACAACGATGGCCTCAGAGCTTCTCCAGGCCGTTTACTACAGCTCCTGGCTTGCTGACAGAGGTACTTAATGGAAGCAGAAAGATCAAGTGTCTCTACATCAATTTAAAAAAAAGGGGGGGGGGGGGGGGGGAGAAAAGGAGAAAAAGAAAAGTTCCTACTTTATATCCTATAACTACATGTAAGAGTTCATAGTCCCAATGCCAAGAAATTCATTTTTAAAAATGGATGGATAATATATGCCAACTCTTCAAAAATTACTAAAGTGATCTTGATCATAAACCAGATTCTTCCTGGAACATACATACATTATTATGTCTTCAGGAATACATGTGCCAGCTCATTTACTTCAGTATCTGTGAGAAAACTGTAGACAGTTGTGAAAACTGCAATGGGGAAGTAGTTTTATGTCACTTCAGAGAACTGAGTCAGCATTTCTCCTATCAAAAGTATGAGAAGGAACACATGCATAAAACTTGCAGATATAAACTCAACTACCTAGTGAAAATCAAGAGTAATTAGCAACGTTTTGGCAGTAATTTGAATAAGCATATCTTAGATGTGTATTTGTATACATTTTTGTGGGACATTTAGTTTTACTATGTAGAGATCAGAGAAAAAATCCTGAATCTTTTGTTAAGAATGTCTTACCTTCATAGTAAACTTTAAATCCGTGAGCACTAACTGCAAAGTCACTTGTCAAGCGCAGCGAAAATACAGATTTTGTACTTGTCACAGGTGGAGGAAGATGAAATCCTGTTAACCTAAGACACCAGAAAGAACAACTCATGGTTAATTTATGAAGAATAAAACTGTGTGACAGGTTGATGTTCCAAAAAGTATTTCATCATGGAGAGGGCAACTGACTTAAAAGTATATAGTTTATATGACTTGATAAAGTGATTTTTATATGATAGTTTAAAGAATCAATATAAAATTTTAGTGGCTTTCATGGACACCAAACCAGGTAAGGTACATTGGTTTGAGAAAGCTGTACTTAGTAGAGATGATAGTAAGCTATAGAAACTGGCCTTTAAAAATGGTCTAGATTATCAATAGGTAAAAAAGAAAAACATGAACCACCAGCCAATTTACCCTATTTAGGGTTACATTCAAACATCTATTGCGTTATATATTTTACACAGACTTCTGTTAAAATTTGTAGTGGATTAATTTTATGCAGCACTATGATGAAAGAAGGGGGACCATGATTCACTTTAATGAGAGAATTTAAGATTATTTTCACTATGTACTTTAGCCTCAGAGAAGAAATTTCGGCTTTCAGCTCAAACAGGAAACCCAAAAAGCATGATTGTGAAATCATACATCCATAAAGATAGCTCTCCACAAGGAGTTACAGGGTTGCTAGGGTTTGTTTTGTTTTGTTTTGTTGGTTGGCTTTGTTTTGTTTTATTAAAACTGCTATGTTTGAGACAGATGAAAGGACAATTTTTGTATACCCATAGCACTGTTGATATGTTCTACCGATACTCAGATCTACACATTCTTTTCATTTGACATGCATATAGTAACACTTAATTTTGCTGTTCTAGGAGAGTAACCTCATCAAGGTTCATACCAGAACAACAAAACCCATAGTATCTACCTGTCAAAAATATGTAAAGAACAAGCTGCATAGTTTAGCTATGTATACCACTATACTAGACATACATTTAGGACCCAGTTAGCCATGTGTAGCAAATTGTGTAGTAGATTAAGATGATTTATTTTATTACTGATTAACATTAAATTGTTTTCATATGTTTGTAGCTGAGCCCTATTTTTACATATTACTTTCCATTTAGATTTATAGAAAAATTTAGGTCAGAAGTGACCTGTGGACGTCAGATAGTCCAACCTCCTACTCAAAGTAGGCTTAACATGAGAGTTGGTCCAGGTTGCTCAAGATTTACCTTTTCCCTTTCCATTCTCAGAATAAATTTTTTTTTTTTCATATTTACATTCACGATCATGTTTTGATTTACTGTTACATGTGAAATACAAAATTTAGTGTACACATGCACAAACAACTTCCAAAACTCTCTGGTACTTCATTAAACACCCACAGTAAAACACCTGTATATTAGATAAGATTCACAGAGGTATTTGATTTGCAATACATCTTTATAGGATTCGAGAAAACCTAATCCGTAGATTGGTCTTAGGGACACTTAAAAAAAAAAAGGATGTAAACTCTGATATTGTTTAATGGAAGAAAAGGTAAAATCATAGAATGCCCTGAGCTGGAAGGGACCCACAAGGATCATCAAGTCCAACCCCTGTCCCTGCACAGGACAAACCCAAATTCACACCATATCTCTGGGAGTGTTGTCCAAGTGCTTCTTGAATATCGTCAGGCTTGGTGCCGTGGCTGCCTCCCTGGGGAGCCTGTTCCAGGGCTCCACCACCCTCTGGGTGAAGAACCTTTTACTAATATCCAACCTATATATTTTTAATTTTGCTTGATATAAGTACTGCAAGTACCAATGGTGTTTAATGTTGCTTTAATAGCTTTCCCATTCCTTTTACTGAAATTCAGCCTCAGTCTTGTTCCCAGATGAACTGAAATGTCCTGCCATTATGAGTATTTCTAGTCTCATCAGAAGGAAGGACAGAGAGTGATGAGAAGCCCAGAAATCAAAAGGTCAGGAAATGATTTTCTGAAAAAATATTTTAATTGCAATATTAGCATTTATTTTAATGTTTTCTTTATTGTTAATGTTAAGATACCTTTAGATGAGTTTTATGTAGTGTACCAGTGATTTATCATGAGACTTATTTGCTGTGGCGATCCTAAAAAGTTTTATATTTCTTTCAGATGACTGTCTACTTGGTGTTCTTAACAGATACTCTGAATTAATCGGTGTTATATTGTTGTTTTTTTCTTAAGCATCCTTGGCAAAAAATAACCCACACCAGCTTGTCTCTTTTTTTCCAGGGAATATTCATTCATTACCCTATGCCCTTACTTAAACCATTTTTAAGACACTGCAATAGCCAATGTATGCTATTGGCTACAGTCATGACAGGTATGAAAGCCAGATGATAAGATAATATTACTCACAGCATTATGACCAGAAAATTTAAAAAAGTGAACAAAAGTAGCAATGACACTTAAAAGGGTGTATACACAGATCTATGTATATGCAGTCATTAATGTGTGTATCAAGAAGCTTATTCTTTGTTTTGTCATTGACATCTTCATGAATAATGCCATTACAGCTAGACTAGATTAAAGAATTCATACTAATATGCAAAGAGGGAAAAATATTTACAGAATATTTAGGATTTCAGAAATGCATTTTTTATTTTATTAGGGGAATATAATTTTTTCTAGCAATAAAACAAATTAATAAAATGCTTTCCTCTCCCAAATAGGCATATGCATAATCCTTTGAAAAGTCAATATCAGTGCAATTTTCCCATTAGCTTATTCATAAACCAATAAATACATTCATTCATTAATAAGTATCACCACTTGAAAGTAAGCTGACTTAACATAAAAGCAAGCCAATAATTTGAATAAAACTTTAATTTGCAGCACACAGCAGGCCTAGCTGGTATCTATTTAGCTACTCAATGATTTGAGGGAATTGTGGGTATAAACACTTATCCAGCAGAGAAGAAATACACATTTATCCCAAATTATTTAATTTTATGAGTGATACATATGCACAGCTTAGGTGGGTATGAGATTTTTAAAATGAGCATATAAGTTACTAATGTGGCAAGCATTACAGCTCCTCATGCAAACCAGATCATTATTAAAGCCATTTGATACCATTTAGCTTTCAGAGGTGTGCCTTTTATCACCATCTTTATCCTGAATTTACTCAGAAAGATTCAGCTTATTTCTTTAATTTGGTGGCTACACTTAAATTTATATGAAAATGCACAGAGGTTTTATTTGTGGCTTAGTGGATGAAAAATTAATTATAATTTTTAATAAGTAATACCATTACAACATGTGAATATCACTTGGTAAAATATCTGAGTTTTTCAAAAGGGAATATAATATAATTTGGTCACATATTTGAAGTAACCTAATACTTGAGTATTATTCATTGGCATGCCAGTTTTGAGTTAATTTTCTTCATGGTAGCTAGTATGGGGCTATGATTTGGATTTGTGCTGAAAACAGTGTTGAAAATACAGGAGTATTTTAGTTATAGCTGAGTAGGGCTTACACAGAGTCAAGGCCTTTTCTGCTTCTCACCCCACCAGCGAGAAGCCTGGGAGGGCACAAGAATTCGGGAGGCGACGCAGCTAGGACAGCTGACCCCAACTGACCAAAGGAATATCACACAGCATATGATGTCATGCTCAGCATATAAAGCTGGGGGAAGAAGTAGGAAGGATGGGGATGTTTAAAGTTATGTCTTTTTATGTTCCCAAGTACTGTTATACGTGATGGAGCCCTGCTTTCCTGGAGGTGGCTGAGCACCTGCCTGCCCATGGGAAGGGGTGAATTAATTCCTTGTTTGCTTTGCTTGTGTGCGCAGCTTTTGCTTTACTTACTAAACTGTCTTTATCTCAACCAATGAGTTTTCTTACTTTTACACTTCTGATTCTCTCCCCCATCCCACCAGGGGTGAGCGAGCGAGTGGCTGTATGATGCTTAGTTGCCAGCTGTGGTTAAACCATGAACAGCTGGGTACTACAGTACATTGACCTCAAAGCTTAAGTCTCATTTGTATGTAACACACTACAAAAAGTCGTAAATGTTAGCTAGAATAGCTTCCTTTGCCATTTAAAATGAAACATAGCAATTACATAATTACTGCAGGAGAGAGATATCAGGTAAGCAGCAAAATACCTGTAATATAATATATGTGCATAGGTCTGATTGTCACTTATTCAGACCAGTCACAACTAAATGGCCAACTTAAAGAGAGTACCAAAATAAAAGCAAAACTTATAGGTGGGACACTTATGTAAAACAACCAGCCATCTCCTGAAACTGGTATCATCTGCATATTAAGCGCATTTAAAATTCAAATTTCCTGTAGTAGCTGAGGTTTTTTTATCTACAGTAATTTTCTCTCTTACATTCCATTTGCATAGTTCATTCCATTTGCACTAACTTTTTTTCAGATTTAAAATACCTAATGGAGTGATTCAGGTGTCTCTCTAGTGCTGTTTTAGACACCGTGAGGTACTTGAGACATCAGCGCAGGGCTGGTAGGTATGACATTGGCCCAACATGAGACCCTGGAGAGCTGGAGGCCAGACAGGATCCTTTAGGGATTCTAGATGTGGCTACATGTTATGTTAGGCACTTCAATCACCCCTTCATAATCTACCACTTTGGCAGAAGAAATTTATACTAGGACAGGTGGGTTTTTTGTTTTTCTTAGTGGGATTTTCATTCACTCAGTCCTTATCCTCTTTCCCTTTTTGATTTTGGAATTGGCTCATTTAGTGTTCCCTGAAGTACATAAAGAGATCCCATAAGCAGCTGATACTGGCTCCTGTGGTGCGAAACCATGGGAACTAAAAGACAATGTCTACAGAAGTCTGAGAAGGAAATACATTTCTGTCTGTCTCAGCTTTTAAAAAAATGAAATTTTGAATTGTAATGTTCTGCTGGAATATTTGATTGAGATGCTGCAGTTCAGCTACAGAGTGCTATCCGTCATACAACAGTGATACGAATTTGTAAATTAATACACTGCATGTTAATGCTTTTGTTTGCTTTCTTCTTGCTGGTGTTTTAGCAAGCTTGTCAGGTTCCTTACACCCACAGGAAATGGACACACTATGTGTCCACTTAGGAGGCTTTTAAGTTGTGAATGTGAAGTATGGAATTAGCTGGGTGGATACCCAAAGACTACAGATAATTCTGGGAGTGTAGGAAAAGGCAGACAGATATTTTTATTCATTCAGCTCTTCTACATTAGGCAGATCAGACGTTCTTCCTGAAAAAGCTTCTTGTCAACAGAAATTCTGGAAGTCTGGTAGTAAATATGAGGAAATTAACGATGATACATCATGTGGAGACTTAATATGTATTTAGAATTTACATATTATTTACATGCAAAATTATGATGCTTTGTAAAGTAGTTTTAGTAACATGTGAATCTGACAATGTTTTTGTAATCACCTCAATGTATAAGAATGGAGAACAGAAACACTTGGTAACTGGGAGCCAGAGAAAAGGGCAAATGAGATATGATTAAAGATGTGTGTATAAATAACCCCAAGTAGACCCAAGACTGAGGACAAGAAAATCTCCATCATCAACATTACACTCTCTGGCAAAGAATTCATTGTGCTGGTTGCTTGCCATAACTACCCCCTGGTGCCATCTTCATCCTCCTGAGGAAACCCAAAGCTGTTGAGGATCCAGAGGGACATCAGAAAGTTAAGAACACCACCAGAGAAAAGAGGTAGGTTCTGGGAAGTTTCTGTACAATTTTAACTGTATTATCAATAAAATTTTTCTGTAATAATTAGTTACTTGACGTATGAGTGTTAGTAGTATAGTAAGTGGATTAGTAATAACAACCATTATATTCATTGTTGTATTTTTATTTGTTAAAATTTCTTGTCAAAATAAGACAGATTTTATTTGAGTCCTCAGATGTCTCTAAGCACTCAGGATGCAAGTGCAGAAAGTTTCCCAATATACAAATGAAGTGACTAAAGGATCTCTGTTTCCAGCTGAGAGACCAGTTTTGAAGGAATCTGTGTCATATGTGGAGAAGTTCTATGACCCCATCCTTATACTTTTTTTCAGTAATGTAAAGGGCTGTTTTATAAAATAAAAGCATGCTCTTCTCACCCAATTTGCTACTGCATTTTTTGTGTTCAGTATCTGGTTGACTGAAATAAAAGGTTCCTTCAGTGTTTTTTCTGGAAACAGTTTTTTTGTTTGGTCTTCTAATACTCATCAAATATTTGTTTCTGAGGGCCCTACCCCCTTACTTGTACATGTCACGTGCATTTTCTTATTTTGGGTAGTGAGTAGTGAGATATCAAAGAGAAAACATGATAACTTAATAAAGCATGAATTTTAAATGTTCAGTGTGTCCAATTTAACATCCCAGATTCTGCCAGCCACGTTGAAATTGCATATCTCCCTGTTAGCATACTTCTGGTTGCCCTGTTTCATGACAATGCAAAATCTCTCATCTGTTTCCCTTTCAGTCTGTTTTGTGGTCTTCTTTTTTCTTGTGTCTCTTCCATAATAATCCATCAGTCATGTAAGCACCTCTGATCTCTGAACAGCAGACTAAGCATCTACAAGTAGAAAGTTCCAAAATCACTGAAAACTAGTTAACTAGCAGTAGCTGTCAGTCATTAGGGGCAGTCAACAGAAAAGCTAGGAAAGACAAGGTAATATGCTTTTTAAAATTGAAGTATGCATTTCACTACTAAGATCTTTGATTACATCATTGACATTAAATACATTATTTAAACATCAGTGGTGCTTTTATGTTTATGCAGTAGTTAAGAAATTAAATTACTTTAAAAAATAAAATTACCTACAACTGTTATCTATCTATCTATCTGTATATATATTTGCTTTGGAATAAGACCATGCACCTATAAAGCCGCCCAGAACATACTAACCCAATACTTCTCCTCCTTCCCTGAAATTGAATAGTCCATATTCCATACACAAGTCATATAGATCATTCAGTCTGAAGTATATCTCATGCTATCAGACTTCTGTATAAAATTCCACAGCCTAATGCTTGAGATTCAGCTCTAATCATTTTAGCATCTTTTACTCTCACAGTGTCCACTGTGAACTAGAAAGATGAATGCCACAAGAGAAAGGAGATTTTTTTTTTCACCCTTGTTTTGACTTTCCCATGAATTTTACCAAATAAATGAACAGAAAAACTTGTCCTATTGAAAATATGAAAACTACATGGCAAAGTTACTGTAAAAAGGTTGCCTGGATATCCCAAAATACTCATTCCACGACACAAGTTAACAGGATAATTCAGGTTGGAAGGGACCTCAGGAGGTTTCTATTCCAGACTGTCATGGTTTCAGCTGCAATAGAGTTAATTTTCTTCACTCTAGCTGGTATAGTGCTGTGCTTTGAAATTAGCATGGAAAAAAACCTGTTGAGATAACACACAGATGTTTAGGCTGTTGCTGGGCAGCGCTGATACTAGTCAAGGACATGTCTAGCTTCCCATGCTCTGCTGGGTGCACAAGAAGCCGGGAGGGGAGGGGGCACAGCTAAGAGAGTGGATTCAAACTGACCAAAGGGATATTCCATATCATGTAACGTCATGCCCAGTATGCTACCTGGGAGGGGCTGGCCGGGGGAGGGAGGGAGCAATCGCGGCTCGGGGACGGGCAGCGTCGGTCGGCGGGTGGTGAGCGGTTGTATCGTTCGTGTTTCTGCGTTTTTGTTCCCTGTTTTCCCTTTCCTCCCTTTTCCCTTTTATTATATTAACCTTACTGTCATTATTATCATAATCATTTATCATCATTATTCTATTGTAGTTATTAAACTGTGCTTATCTCAACCCACAAGTTCTTTTGCTCGTCCGATTCTCTTCCCCATCCCACAGGGGTGGGGGGGGGGGGTGAGCGAGCGGCTGCGTGGTGTTCAGGTGCCAGCTGAGGCTGAACCACGACAGTCTATTTTTGGCGCCCAACGTGGGGCGAGAAGGGTTTGAGATAATAACAGTTGCTGGTCACAGCATTGATTAATCTGCTCGCAGTATTAGCTTGTCCAGTCTTTACCATGCTGATTGTAAAGTACATGTTAAAACTTGCTGTTGGTTCTGTCAGCTGGCTGTGCTCTGCAGTGATTAGAGATATTTTGCCTAGGAGACTTGTTATTAAAACACTGGCCTTGACTGTTATCAGTTATTTAGGTTTTGCATGGAAGCCGTTACTGTACTACAGCTACCACCTCATGGAGGCAATTAGCAATTATACCTCCTCCTCTGAGGAGTTTTTTATGGAGGAAATACAGAATGGCACCGTAGCTAATATCTTATGTAATGTCTCCTCCCTCCTTACAACAACTTTTCAGTATCTTGAACATCCTTGTGTAGTTAAGATACATCTGTTGATATTGCTTTGGCAAGTGGTATCAGATCTGTCTAAGGTTAGTAAGCAAGTTAAGAATATAATCCAGAGATCTGTCCCAAGGCTTGATAGCTATGCGTGGCAGGGTATGTGGGAAAGTATGGGCAAATGCCTAAGACGGTGGGCACCCCCCATGGTGTGGGACTTCACCCCTGAACAAGTGCAGAATCCTGAAAAATTAGTAGAACATTTGGAGGAAATATGTTGTCACCCTGGCAATTCCAGAGACATACAGATCACTGCCATGTGCTGGGGTCTGGCTTATGCCTATCGAGCCCTATTTAACACTATTCAGTACCCCCAAGGGAAAGAGAAAGGAACTACTCCGACCCCCGTGACAAGTACTGCGGCCACCCAAACCCTCACGACAGACACTGCAGCTACTCCAACCCCAGCGACAAGCACTGCGGCCACCCAAACCGCCGTGACAGAGACTGCAGTTACTCCAACCCCGGTGATGAGCACTGTGGCCACCCAACCTGCCGCGACAGAGACTGCAGCTACTCCAACCCCGGTGATGAGCACGGCGGCCACCCAACCCGCCGCAACAGAGAATGCAGTTACTCCAACCCCGGTGACGAGCACGGCGGCCACCCAACCCGTTGCGACAGATACTGCAGCTGCTCCAACCCCGGTGATGAGCACGGCGGCCACCCAACCCATTGCAACAGATACTGCAGCTGCTCCAACCCCGGTGATGAGCACGGCGGCCACTCAAACCCCCACGACAGGCACTGCAGCTACTCAAACCCCAGTGCCAAGCGTTGCAGCTGAACCAGAGGACCAACCTGTGCCAGTATCAGTCGCCCCTATACGCAAGAAGAAATCATGGAAGAGAAAGTCAACTCGTTTAGAAAGAGATTACGATGAACCAGGGCCATCACGAGAAGAGGAGGAGGAGGAGGAACCATGTGTACAAGAAACGGAAACTACCCGATCTCTATCCTTGAGTGAGTTGCGGGATATACGGAAAGATTTCGGGCGTCATTCAGGTGAGCACGTTATCACCTGGCTGCTCCGATGCTGGGATAATGGGGCCAGTAGTTTGGAATTAGAGGGGAAGGAAGCCAAACAACTGGGATCCCTCTCTAGGGAAGGGGGCATTGATAAAGCAATTGGAAAAGGAACACAAGCCCTCAGCCTCTGGAGGCGGCTCCTGGCCGCGGTGAGAGAGAGGTATCCCTTCAAAGAAGATATTGTATTTCGCCTAGGAAAATGGACGACCATGGAGAAAGGCGTTCAGCATCTAAGGGAATTAGCCGTGCTTGAGGTGGTTTATGGTGACCTGGACGATCAACGGTCCTCCAAAGATCCAGATGAAGCCGAGTGCACACGACCCATGTGGCGGAAGTTTGTACGGAGCGCACCATCCTCGTATGCAAACTCATTGGCAGTGATGTCCTGGAAAGATGACGAGACACCAACGGTGGCTGAGTTGATTGATAGACTCCGGGAATATGAAGCGAATCTCTCTTCCTCGCTCGTCTCTGCTGTTGAGAAACTGTCCCGAGAGTTCCAGCAACTCAAAGAAGATATGTCCTACTCCCCACCAGTACGGACCAGTATCTCAGCCATTAGGAGTAATCGTCCCTTGGCTCAAGAGAAGGGATACACACGACGGGGCACCCTATGGTTTTACCTGCGTGATCACGGAGAGGACATGAAGAAGTGGGATGGAAAACCTACCTCAGCCTTAGAGGCACGGGTACGTGAGCTGCAAGGGAGAACAATTACTCAGGGAAGTTTCTCCAGGAGAGCTGCTGCCCCAGTTTCCCGTAAGCAATTCTCTAGGCAGAGGAGCAGAAGTGCTGATGGCCTGACTGATCTTAACAGAGACACCCGTGATTCATATCTACCGGAAGTGAGTGATGAATACTATGATCAGGACTAGGGGGGCCCTGCCTCCAGCCAGGTGGAGGAAAGGGATAACCGGGTTTACTGGACTGTGTGGATCCGATGGCCTGGCACATCTGACCCACAGGAATATAGAGCTTTAGTGGACACCGGTGCACAGTGTACCTTAATGCCATCAAACTATATAGGGGCGGAACCCATCAGCATTGCTGGAGTGACAGGGGGATCCCAAGAGCTAACTGTATTGGAGGCCGAAGTGAGCCTAACTGGCAATGAGTGGCAGAAGCACCCCATTGTGACTGGCCCCGAGGCTCCGTGCATCCTTGGCATAGACTATCTCAGGAGAGGGTATTTCAAGGACCCAAAAGGTTACAAGTGGGCTTTTGGTGTAGCTGCCTTGGAGACGGCGGAAATTAAACAGCTGTCTACTTTGCCTGGCCTCTCGAAGGACCCTTCTGTGGTGGGGTTGCTGAAGGTCAAAGAACAACAGGTGCCGATCGCCACCACAACAGTGCACCGACGGCAATATCGCACCAACAGAGACTCTCTGATCCCTATCCACGGGCTCATTCGTCGACTGGAGAGCCAGGGAGTCATCAGTAAAACCCACTCACCCTTTAACAGTCCCATATGGCCAGTCCGGAAGTCTAATGGAGAGTGGAGGCTAACGGTAGACTATCGTGGCCTGAATGAAGTCACTCCACCGTTGAGTGCTGCTGTGCCAGACATGCTAGAACTTCAATATGAACTGGAGTCCAAGGCAGCCAAGTGGTATGCCACAATCGATATCGCTAATGCATTCTTCTCAATCCCTCTGGCAGCAGAGTGCAGGCCACAGTTTGCTTTTACTTGGAGGGGGGTCCAGTACACCTGGAATCGACTGCCCCAGGGGTGGAAACACAGCCCTACCATTTGCCATGGACTGATCCATAATGCTTTGGAACAAGGTGGAGCTCCCGAACACCTACAATACATTGATGACATCATCGTGTGGGGCAATACAGCAGAAGAAGTTTTTGAGAAAGGGAAGGAAATAGTTCAAATCCTCCTGAAAGCTGGTTTCGCCATAAAACAAAGTAAAGTTAAGGGACCTGCACGAGAAATCCAGTTCTTAGGAATCAAATGGCAAGATGGTCGTCGTCAGATCCCCATGGATGTGATCAACAAAATAACAGCCATGTCTCCACCAACCAGCAAAAAGGAAACACAAGCTTTCTTGGGCGTTGTGGGTTTTTGGAGAATGCATATTCCACACTACAGCCTGATCGTAAGCCCCCTCCATCAAGTGACCCGGAAAAAGAATGATTTCAAATGGGGCCCTGAACAACAACAAGCCTTTGAACAGATTAAACGGGAAATAGTTCATGCAGTAGCTCTTGGGCCAGTCCGGGCAGGACAAGATATTAAAAATGTGCTCTACACCGCAGCCGGGGAGAATGGCCCTACCTGGAGCCTCTGGCAGAAAGCACCAGGGGAGACCCGAGGTCGACCCCTAGGGTTTTGGAGTCGGGGATACAGAGGGTCCGAAGCCCGCTATACTCCAACTGAAAAAGAGATATTGGCAGCATATGAAGGGGTTCGAGCTGCTTCAGAAGTGGTTGGTACTGAAGCACAGTTGCTCCTGGCACCCCGACTGCCAGTGCTGGGCTGGATGTTCAAAGGAAATGTCCCCTCTACACACCATGCAACTGATGCTACGTGGAGTAAATGGGTTGCACTGATCACCCAGCGGGCTCGAGTAGGAAACCCCAGTCGCCCAGGAATCTTGGAAGTGATTATGGACTGGCCAGAAGGCAAAGATTTTGGAATATCACCAGAGGAGGAGGTGGCACGTGCTGAAGAAGCCCCACTGTATAACACACTGCCAGAAGATGAGAAGCAATATGCCCTGTTTACTGATGGGTCCTGTCGCCTTGTGGGAAAGCACCGGAGATGGAAGGCTGCTGTATGGAGTCCTACACGACAAGTAGCAGAAACTGCTGAAGGAGAAGGTGAATCGAGCCAGTTTGCAGAAGTAAAGGCCATCCAGCTGGCCTTAGACATCGCTGAACGGGAAAAGTGGCCAGTGCTCTATCTCTATACTGATTCCTGGATGGTGGCAAATGCCCTGTGGGGCTGGCTACAGCAGTGGAAGCAAAGCAACTGGCAGCGCAGAGGCAAACCCATCTGGGCTGCCGCACTGTGGCAAGATATTGCTGCCCGGGTAGAGAACCTGGTTGTAAAGGTACGGCATGTGGATGCTCACGTCCCCAAGAGTCGGGCCACTGAAGAACATCGAAACAACCAGCAGGTGGATCAGGCGGCCAAGATTGAAGTGGCTGAGGTGGATCTGGACTGGCAGCATAAGGGTGAACTATTTCTAGCTCGGTGGGCCCATGACACCTCAGGCCATCAAGGGAGAGATGCAACATACAGGTGGGCTCGTGATCGAGGGGTGGACTTGACCATGGACGTTATTGCGCAGGTTATCCACGAATGTGAAACATGTGCTGCAATCAAGCAAGCGAAGCGGGTAAAGCCTCTGTGGTATGGGGGACGATGGCTGAAATATAAATATGGGGAGGCCTGGCAAATTGACTATATCACACTCCCACAGACCCGCCAAGGCAAGCGCCATGTTCTCACCATGGTAGAAGCAACCACCGGCTGGCTGGAAACATATCCTGTCCCCCACGCCACTGCCCGGAACACTATCCTGGGTCTCGAAAAACAAGTCCTGTGGCGACATGGCACCCCAGAGAGAATTGAGTCAGATAATGGGACTCATTTCCGAAACAACCTTATAGACACCTGGGCCAAAGAGCACGGCATTGAGTGGGTGTATCACATCCCCTATCACGCACCAGCCTCTGGGAAAATCGAAAGATACAATGGACTATTAAAGATGACACTGAGAGCAATGGGGGGTGGAACATTTAAACACTGGGATACACATTTAGCAAAAGCCACCTGGTTAGTCAACACAAGGGGATCTGCCAGGCGAGCTGGCCCGGCCCAATCAGAATCCTTACGTACTGTGGAAGGGGATAGAGTCCCTGTAGTGCACATAAAAAATATGCTGGGCAAGACAGTCTGGGTTATTCCTGCTTCCAGCAGAGGCAAACCCACTCGTGGGATTGCGTTTGCTCGAGGACCTGGGTGCACTTGGTGGGTGATGCGGGAGGATGGAGGAGTTCGGTGTGTACCCCAGGGGGATTTAATTCTGGGTGAAAACAGCCAATGAACTGAATAATATGCTGTTAATTGTAATATGATGTTGTATGTCATCACTACTATGGTTGCATCAGTGGACTGTTATCATGGTGGGAATCTCCCAATTAATGATAATAGCAAATGAACTTTCAATGGAACCGAGCAAAGTGCAGCAGTGAGAGAACACGAACTACCAGTGCAGCGGTGATGGAACAAGGACTGACATGCAACAACCTGACCCCACGCACACCGCCGCACCGAAGGACCCTTACAAGAGATGAAATCCAAAGTCATGGACTAAATGAACTCAATGGACATTTTACAGGCATTCTACAGGGGTGTTCCATAAACTAGTGGAATGATAAATGAAAATCTGTATATATATATTGTTAAAGGGTAAGAAGATGGATAAGGATTATTGAAGTTGTACTGAATAGTATGGGACCTGAGCATGATGTCAATGATATGGAATAAGGGGTGGATACTGTCATGGTTTCAGCTGCAATAGAGTTAATTTTCTTCACTCTAGCTGGTATAGTGCTGTGCTTTGAAATTAGCATGGAAAAAAACCTGTTGAGATAACACACAGATGTTTAGGCTGTTGCTGGGCAGCGCTGATACTAGTCAAGGACATGTCTAGCTTCCCATGCTCTGCTGGGTGCACAAGAAGCCGGGAGGGGAGGGGGCACAGCTAAGAGAGTGGATTCAAACTGACCAAAGGGATATTCCATATCATGTAACGTCATGCCCAGTATGCTACCTGGGAGGGGCTGGCCGGGGGAGGGAGGGAGCAATCGCGGCTCGGGGACGGGCAGCGTCGGTCGGCGGGTGGTGAGCGGTTGTATCGTTCGTGTTTCTGCGTTTTTGTTCCCTGTTTTCCCTTTCCTCCCTTTTCCCTTTTATTATATTAACCTTACTGTCATTATTATCATAATCATTTATCATCATTATTCTATTGTAGTTATTAAACTGTGCTTATCTCAACCCACAAGTTCTTTTGCTCGTCCGATTCTCTTCCCCATCCCACAGGGGTGGGGGGGGGGGTGAGCGAGCGGCTGCGTGGTGTTCAGGTGCCAGCTGAGGCTGAACCACGACACAGACTCTTGCTAAAAGCAGGGTCAGGTTTGAGGTCAGACTGGGTTGCTCGGGTCTTTATATAGCTAAGTCCTGAAAATCTACAGGGTTGGAGAATGGTCCAGCCTCCTGGGCACTCAGATCTAATCCTTAATTGTCCATGAGACACACTATGTCAGATTCAAATTATTCTATGTGATAATAACCTCTTTCACTTCATCTAAGTAATGTGCCTAAGTGACCACAAATACCACAGGAGACAGAACCTTGTAATTCTAACGTGCTTATTCTCACAAAACAACCCAAAGTTGAAAAGTGCTGTTCTCCCAGTGAAGGAACAGGTCTAAAGAACAAGAAACCAGGAATCAGACTTGTTTTAAAAGTCCTGATCTCTGTAGAGAGACAGTTCTTTCTCACAGGCCTTAATATAAATAAAATCATAGAAACACAAGATGGTTTAGGTTGGAAGGGACCTTTAGAGGTCATCTAGTCCAACCCCTCTGCAGTGAGCAGGGACATCTTCAACTAGATCAGGTTGCTCAGAGCCCCGTCCAACATGACTTTGAATGTCTGTAGTGAGTTGTAGTGATTTTGTAGTGGAAGTAGTAAATAAATTACTTGTTTTGCTTGCACACATGGCTTTAGCTTTACTTATTAAACTGTCTTTATCTCAACCCACGAGTTTTCTCACTTCTACTCTTCTGATTCTCTCCCCCATCCCACCAGAGGGGAGTGAGTGAGTGACTGTGTAGTGCTTAGTTGCCAGCTGGAGTTAAACCACAACAGTAGCAGAACAGACCATGTCTGAACAGCAAGTTCCAAGAATGTCAAAGGCTAAAAAGTCTAGAAGCAATAGTAGCTAATCCAAGAGAGGATCAAATATGCTCCATTTCTGATTAATTCAATTGCACAATCGCTGGTGATGAAAATCAAGGCACTACTCACTTATTAATAAATTTTGGAGGGAAAAATAATTACTTACACTTTGCATTTCTGTCTTTTTACAGATATGTTCTAACTACTTTTCCAGCATTATATTAGAAAGTAAAATAGTCCAGCATAATTAAAATTGCAACAGATTTCTTTTTAATCATTCCTCCTTAAAATTTTTCCATTGACCCAGTATATATTCTCCGATAGTCCTCAAATATTCAAGCATCATGCTCTTTTTGCTAGTGTTCTGCTAGACTTTAAATGAAAAACAACTAATTTAAAGAAAAGCTATTAATTCTTTCATATTAACAGAAATGATTCTATGAAATTTAAAAATGACAAATTAAAACTGATAGGATGAAGTTCAATTACCTTGTTGAACTGGTTCTTTTATTAAACCAAGAGTGGAGGAACCTCTGTGAAAACATATTTAAGAAGGGGCAAAATGCTGCACATGTGTGAGGAGTGAGGGTAAAAAATGTGAAGAACACTAATGTTGGAAGAGGAGAAGGAGGAGGAGGAGGAGGAGGAGAAGAAGAAGAAGAAGAAGGAGGAGGAGGAGGAGGAGGAGGTGAAGGAGAAAGAGAAGGAGGAGGTAGAGGTGGTGGTGGTGGTGGTGGTGATGGTGGTGATGGTGCTGCTTCAGGAAATATAGCAGAGATTCTCCTGCAGCCCATGGAGGACCATGCTAGAGCACTTCTCCACACTGTAGCCCATGGAGGACCACACAAAAGAGCAGGTGGTTATTCCCTAAAGTAATTGCAGCCCATGGAGAGGACCCCCACTGGAGAAAACCATGGAGGACTTGGGTTGGAGCAAGGGAAAGCGTGAGGAGAAAGGAGCAGCAGAGAGGAACTGTTATTGACCAAGCACAAGCCCACATTCCCCATCTCCCCAGTGCTGCTCAGGGAGGGGTAAGGTAGAAGAGATAATAATGGAGTGAAGTTGAGCCTGGGAAGAAGAGGGTGGGGATGGGGGGTAGGTGTTTTAGTTTTTGTCTTTGTTTCTCACCATGCAACCCTCTTCTTAACTGGCAGTTAATTAAATTAGTTTTCCCCAGGGTGAGTCTGTTTTGCTGGTGACAGTAATTGGTAAGTAATCTCTCCCCATTTTTATCTTGACCCAGGAGGTTTTTTATCTTATTTTCTCTTGCTGTCCTGTTGTTGAGGGACAGTGATGGGGTGGCTGGGTAGGCATCTGGTAGCCAGCCAAGGTCAACCTGCCACAACCTTTAATGTTCTGTTTTACACACCAGTTCAGAACAAACATTTTTGAAATGTCAAAAGTGTATTGGAAAGGGAGAATACTTCCCTACTGAGTAATAGACAATAAAGTCTGAACTCAATTAATGTTTAAATTTTTGGTGTGCATGTGCTTATGCACATGTACATGTTGAAAATTTACTAAGGGAGTTGAATTGCAGCTGAGAGTATAGCAAGCTTGATCTGCAGCGTTGTGGTAAAATTCAACTGATGTTTGATCTTCCAATTTTCCTGCCAAGGAAGCAGTTACTTACCCATTGAATTAGGAAGAAAGTAAGGAATGTAAAAGCTTCTTTAAAAGAATTCCATTTTGAATATGAATAGGTGTAACTCTTACACTTTTTATATGTCTATTCAATCAGTTTAAAATAAGTAAATAGATTTTGCCTTAATAGCCTGTAAAACAAAGCAAAAGATTGAGCAGAAGTGACTGACTGGGTTCAATTTTTGCTCCCACTGAAAATGTTAATAAAAATATCTTATACTTTATTCATTAACAGATCAACATATGATTTATGAACTAATTTATTTTTGTCAAATGATAATTTTTCCCTATCAAAATGCAAAACTGCTCACACGATCTATTATTTTAAAATAATGATCATAGGTTAAGGCTGAACATTTTTAATTGAACAGCTGCTTTGAACTAAACAATAAATTACTCATCAGGTTCTGGCACAATCATTATATTCTTTACAAAGCATGTTTCTAAAAACTGCCACCATCCATTACTAGTGTGAAACACTTATTATACAACTCTCCACTTTTTTTTAGCATCAGAAATAAAGCAAATTTTATAAATAATTATCTATCTTTCTTATAACATTCAATTTATTTTAATACATAAAAAATAGCAAGAACAACTTCAAATGGTAAGTAAGAAGAACCAGACTACCATACAAATCAAATAGTCTTTAAAAATCTCTAGGGTGAGGATTTGCCTGCTTCTTGGATAGAAAAACTGATCACAACAAAACTTATCAAAACAGTTGCTTTTAGAGCAATTGAAAACATTCTAGTCCTTAAAGTAACAAGAATTAATAAAACAATGAAGCAAGCAGTACATATTTTAAGCCTCTAGCAGCTAGAACATTATGACAACAAAGTTTATTCTCCTCATCTTCTTAAAGCTGGGTAAAGATGTACAGTACATTTTAGCAGATCTTAGAGCTCTGTAAACACCAAAGGAGGGGAGCCAGCTCCTTCCAGTTTTCACACAGTTCTGACACTGAGTTCACACTGGTTCTAGTGATTTGCACACTTCTCTGTAAATTCGTTCATTTAACCACCCTGATGAAGAGCTAATCCGTTAAAAATAAACCTAAGTCAATTCAGTTAGCAAAGGGAAGCATATCCACAAAGGGATATGCCTGACAAGTGCCGGGGCGAATGGAAGTGAAGAGAAGGATCACACAGCCAAAGTCAGAGGAATATGGGAGCTGGATTTGCTTCTGTAAGTGACAACAAGCTTTTAGATGAGCTCAACTCTCTTTAGTAACTTTGCCTTAATGTGTGAAAATAGCACAATATGGAAAGGAGAGATGCCATATTTTGCTTATCACTGTTGTAGGTGCCAGGAAGTTCCAGAACAGCTTCAACTTATACTGAATATTCTGTGGAGTTTTGGAATTCAACCATGAGCAAAATGCTTGTGACATTATCACCACACATGATATTTCTGTTCTGGTACAGAGATAAAGTTGTAGTAGCAGAACATGTGAAGGAGGAAAAGCTATCTGAATATATTTCAGAATCTATGCTTTTAATACAAAAACTCACTGCCTTAACTTTTAAAGTCATCATTGAATAACAGCAACAAATAGAATGAATCTTTTAAATGAATCAGCTAAACTAGCTGGAAAACAGACAGCAATTGCTATAAAATATAAAAATCCATTAACTTTATTTCATTCCTTCTCTTCCAGAAAACTTCTACTACAGTCAAAAGCAACCTACTTTTCTCACAGACCTCTGTTTACTTTAAAGGAGAAAATATAAACTGAGTATGCAGCAGAGATCAAATGAAGGATGCTAGAAGAAGGTGTCTCTCCTCCAACATTGAGTATTGCTATCTTTCTGTGGAGACACCTGGAGCACATGGTGGTTCAAGGCAAAGCCTGAATCCACTGCAGTGGAGAAAGAGTTATGTGTAAAGGTTTTATTTTTGACCACTGCAGTGAGAAATTAATCTCTCAGTTTCCCATATCCATTCTAAAATGCCCTTGATGGGATGTGTAGAGAAGCAGTAAAACTTCATAGTTACATGGGAAAGAAAGGGATTCAGAACATAGGAAAAAAAAATTAAAACATAGGGCAACAGAGACAACCAAATAAAACACAAAGTGGAGGAGAAGAAAGCCAGGATATAATGGAAAATATTTTTCAACTACAGATCTGAAATTCTGAGACAGGCAGTTCTGGAGGAAATGTTGTGACACTGGAGACACTATTTATTCCATCAAGCCATAAATGAGACCCTATAGCAATCTTTACAAAACCAGGAAAGGGTTGTAAATTAATGTACCTATTACATTAGCAGAATGTGTATGCTACGTAAGCAGAAAGAATATAAACATGTCATTTTCAGTCTCATAGCAGTTAAGTATTTAATTCCAAATTGAACATTATAACTAAAGTGCTGTAGCAAAATTTCTAGCAGGAAAGTAAAAAGCATTTTTACGAAAACCATATTTGATTTTAAAATAGAAAATAAGGTCCTTCTTCCAAGGGAGAAACATCTAAATTAAAAATTTGGACTTGGAAAATATAGATTTTCCTTTACAATTTTTCTCCTTCCCCTACAGACAATCAATTCATGTGTAGTTTTTTTTCCCCTTTCCATCCCCAGAAAAACAAAAAGGAGCCTTTCTAGGAAGAAGAAAACTCTCCACATATATTAAGTTCCACATTTTTAAAAAAATTATTTCAGTAATTAAGTGTAATTTTTCAAAATAGTTTACTGCTCTCTTCAAACACCTCCTATCATATGAAATGAAAAGAAAAAATAGTAATTATGAAAGGATTTTTTGTTACATGAAAGACAGTGAAACATTTAAAATCCAGTATGATGTAACAGAAGTGTGTCAGGTATGTTTTGGAAATCTTCCCTTAACTGATTTAACAAAGGAGAAATCTTTCCAAAATTAGCAAACAAAGATGTAAAATAAATTTTGAAAAATACATGTATCATTCCCATCATGACTTTTTATATACCTTTATCACCCTTACACCACAGATTGTCAGTGGATTTCATACAAAACCCATTGTAACCAATCAGCATCTTCCCACCAGTTTCCATGGGCTTTGAGTCACACCTTTAGTTCCTCTACAAACCATATCCAAACATTCCTATTGAAATAAACAGGATCTACATTTGTTAAGTAATTGAAAACCAAGCTTTTACTTGCATTTCACACAAGGACCGCACAAAGGACCTCTGGAAAACAGCCCCTATCTGAAGCAGACTTGTTCGCATGTAAAAGTACAGAGCTCTTCAGTTTTAGGGGTATTTTTTCCCCAATAGGTATAATAAGCATATATAGGTATTCCAGAAGACATCAGTGTAGAGGTGAAATGCAACTTACCCATGACAACAATAAATGCACAAGTGAGATCTTAAAAAAATGATTTTCAAAAGTGGTAATTTCACAGATAGAAGCTATAAATAGCAAATGGTAAAGTAAAAGACAAAACTATGGGAGGATAGTTAGAGTGGGCTTAGAAAGGTAGGACAGAGACCGATAAAATAATTTTACTAAGGAATGTGGAATGGAATGGAATGAGACATAAATTATAGACAATAATTTGACAGTGAAAGCAATATTGTGAAAAGATGAAGGTACAAATACATTCAGAGCTTATTTTTCATAGGAGAGCCTAGTCAAATCCATTGTTTTCCATTTTAACTGTAAAGAAGAGCAATATCTCCATTTTAAATTTTTGCCCTATCTGTAACCATAATTACAGAATTTATAATACACACCCAGAGAATGAGAAAAGTATATAGTATTTATATGTGGAAAAACAGTGCCTTTCTTATAATAATTTTAATAGTATTTTATTGCAGAAAAAAATCTACTTTAAGTTGCTTACATAGTGACTAATATTATTTTTCATACCTCTGAGTTCCGTACTTTGGCCAGTCAAGAGTTTTACTTGATTTTCCTAATTTTTTGCTTGGCATGGAGCATTTTGTGATGATTTTTTACTTTAAATATTTTTCCAATTCTATATTTAAATATATTTATATTCCCTATAACCACTTGAAATCACAGAAGAAATAAAAATAATTAACAGAAACTCTTACAGCCATGATTCATTTTCACATGGTCCTCTATAACATATTTACAATGACACTGGGACTAGGCAAAGAATATTTTTGCAATTATTAATAATCAAACGCCTATGAGAGGTAATTACCTTGATTAGCATGTCACTGTGACAACCTTTTTCATCCAGGTTATATTTATAGAGCTGGATTATCAAGTACCATACTACATGCTTCCTATGAAGACAGTAACCTAAGAAATTACTTAGTTTAAAGTTTCAAAAACCTATACTTTCACTTAATTCTAGACTTTGCCATAGGAGAAATATTCTGTCACTGGTTACAATTTGAAAATTGTGTTCTTTAATATTTACTGTTGCCTTCAAACTGTACAAGTATTTTTGCAATTTATGAACAGCTACTTTCTAAATGACAACTGAAATACTGCAGTATATGAGTATATGAACATTTACAGAACAGAAATACCCTAGAAGTACAGCTGTTTTCACTCAGGGCTTTGCCACTTTTGTGTATGTAGAGTTCCATTTGGGAGTTTGCATAGGTCTGCTATACCCTTTATAGCATCTATCTCTTCTCATTCCTATCATATCTTACTCGTTGCTTATTAAAGTTTCTCTTTTTTTTTCAAAAAATGGTGTAATAAAAAACATATATCAAAGATGCTTTTTGTCTGTCTGTCTCGCTAGCTAGCTATATGCTACCTCCTCACAACATTCCTCATTTTCATACTTAGTGTTTATTAGTCATCACACCAAGCCCTTTTCATTTCACTTTTTCCAACACCCAATATTCCACCCAAAAATAAAAACTCCATTCTTTTTACATAGATGCTTGTTACTATAAGGAGGTGTTCTCATCAACAACTGTAATCACCTTGCAAAAGACTATTTGAGAAAGGTGATCTGCAGACTTTAGCAATAGATGTCTTTATTGGTTTCTTGCAGGCCATAGATAAGAATGAATAGCATTTGTCCAAGAAAATATTCCTTTTTTATAGTATTAGAAAAGATCTGAAGGAGATAAGGATTCTCTGCTAGCAAGACTCAGTTAAAACTTAGACTACTTATATAGTTTTAGTATGGCAGATGTACAGAAAGTGACTTTAAAGTGTGAGCAAGAAAAGCAAATATGTTTTATCTTAGAACTTCTAATATTGTTTAAAACGGGATAAAATACACATTTCTCTCTATGCACAGTTCATTTCATATTATAAGGAAGCAATATTTAATTAACAAAATTACTTCTGTCTTTTTTTATGTGTGTTATCAAGCTAAGTTTCCTGTACATATTGAAAAGCAGATATGTAGTGTATGTGTTTTACAATGCAAAAATGGAAGCACATTGAAGTAATGTAATTTGGTCAATACCATATCAGAAAATTACAAACATTCATGACTAAATGTGTAAATTCTAATGAAAAACACATTTATGCATAACTATTTATGTCACTACATTTAAGTCCAGAAGACTTGCACTGACTACAGAGGAACTGAGAGCAGATTTGGACATAATTTTTTTGATACTACTAACAAAAAAAGACTCTCTGGGGTTTTGGGTGGTTTTTTGTTTGGGTTTTTTTGGCTTTTTTTGGTGTTTTTTAAATTTTATTTATTTTTTTAGGAAAAGCCACTCTTCCATCTCAACAGATTCAGGATTTTCTAATATTCTGTTGACATTAACTTGTACTTAGGTAAAATAAAATATAACATATTTTATGTTAGCATAAATAATTTGAATAATAAAATATTCACTTCAAGCTGTGCAATGAAATGTAACCCGTAGGAGCGACTTTTCAGTAATAAGCTATCACATTCACAGTTTAAGACAAATATTAGAGAGACAGAGAGAAATGATGTTAATGTGCACACAAACATACATATATATTTGCAGAAATACTCATCTATTCATTTTGGCTGTCTGCAGACATAACATTTAAAATAAAATGATCATGCCATTCTTCAAAAACAATAGAAAAAGCCTATTCATGTAGGAACTAGACATTTGGAGTTTAGTTTAGTAATAGTATATGGCTGTTCTAGATATGTTCTGATTCAATTATCAACCTCATGAGGTATATTTATTGATATTGTCAATTGCAACAATAAAAGGTGAATTTAACAACCAGTTTAAGAGTTACCTTTCTGCCATGTAAGCAAGTCTAACAGTCAGACACTCCTGTAATAGAATGAGTCCTTCCCATAGACTATAACTTTCTGGGACAAGATTATTATTGTGAACTATCATTCTTCCTGCTTTTAAAGCTGAAACATAGGTGGAAGACTAATGGCTACAGTCTGTGCTGGCATGTTGTAGTATAATGTCATATATGTGTGTCGTATATAAGCGGTCTCCACAACAAAAATCAACTTTGTTTTCTAGACTGTTTCAAATCTCATAAAACAATTTAGCAATGCAATGAAAAATGAATAACTAATATTTAGCAGACCTGGTTCTCAGAGATGACCACACTCATCTCCCCATAAAACTGGTATATGCAGTCTTCATCTGTATAATGCTAGCTACCAGCTTTACCAAAGAAGATAATAATTCTTAGCAGCTGTAAAAGAAGTCTTTCTTGTATGACATAAGAAGTCCAGTAAAAAAGCTAGTCCAATATCCATCAGCTATTTCAAAGTAGCCAAACAGGCCATCCCAGTTACTTAGAGAAAGATATCCCATGGGAGGCTTATAATGGGAAAGTCTCTTCCTAAGCTCAGTTAGAAGAAGGTCACTTCCACCTTCAAATAATTATTAATTTTTTTGTTTGTTTGCTGGTTTTGGTTTGGGTTTTAAATCCTAACCATTTAACTTAACTTCCTTGCTAGCTAAATGAATGTCTAACCATTTTTTCCTAACCTCTTAAAATCTTGACTTCTTCACAATAATGTGAGCATAAGTTCAAGAGATTGGTTGCACCTGGTCTTGACAAACACTTTCTTTTATCAGTTTTAATTTTCTACCTTTCAGTCTCCATGTGTATCTAGAAATTTAACGTCATTATCAGAATATTCCCAAGTGTATAGCATGATTGATGTGAGATAGCGTTCTTTCAGCTTTGTGTTTTTAGTCACAGTGCCAAGCATTTTATTGCTTCAATGTATTTTCTTCATAAAGCAAGCTTTTCAGATTAAAAAAAAAAAGAAATTTCAGTTTAAATGTCTTGCCTGCTCAGAACACATCTCTCAGAGCTGAATAGCTATTTAACATTAAATTCTGGTACAGTTTTTTCAATTGTCTTTGTTTCTCTTCTCTACAAGCTTTGCTGTATTTATTGCTGTGTGTCCCTACCCATGTTCAGTACATTTTCATCATTTTACATATCTTCTGTTTACACCTTTGCTGTATTTATTTTTGTTGTTCATTCACTGAAAATTTTATTGTTTAGATTCATTCAGTTCTGTTGTGTATCTCATCATTTTCCACTTTGATTGTTGGTTTGCTGTCATCTTCTTTTTTTTACTTGCCATTTTTTCCCTCCTTCAGTCTGCATTGATGTTTGGTGTTTTTTTTTTTTTCCTTCTAGTTCCTTATCTCTTAATTGCTCTTTGACTAGGACTTATACCTTTTTATTTTCTCTTTCTTTGAAGGGAAGAGTGTCATTTCATTTGGTTTTGTTCATTGGTCCCTAAATTCTCAAGTGAAATTCCTTTCTTTCTTCTCTTTTCATGCAAACAGTGAAGAAAGCTAGAGAACAGTGAATCAGCTGAAAGAAAAATCAATGGCTCAGTGATCAGCGGTTTGAAGGTGTTTCCAAAGTGCTGAATCCTTAATTTGATCCTAATTAGCTCACAGTTTCTGCTCTGGTTGCCAATTTGGACAGAAAGTGAACAGTGACAAGAGAAGAAAACTACATGTACTTAGGGCATAATAAACAGTCTGAGCAAAGAAAAAAACCTCAAAGAGCTACAGTTACCTCTGATGATAATGGAAACTTTTTGAGGTTCAGTAAATGGTCCATTGTCTCCATACCAACAACTCTTGGTCTCCATCAATATTCAAAAACCACTTAAACAGGAAAGTGAAAAAGGAAGCTTTGTACATTTTCAGTTGTCAACGTTAGTTGCGAATGAAGACCTGAATGACTGCAGATGTTCCACTCTGACATGTCTTAAAGGCTTAATAACCAAATAGTCAGAGACTTTGTTCCATCAGATTTAATATAGAACTTCACAGAGTTGCCAGTTTTTCTTTATTTTATTAGTACTGAGTCTGCTACTTTGAGTATGGTTATGACAGTAGAAGAAAGGTACAAAACTAACTTGGAGGGTAACTAATAACAGGATTTGTAATGGCAATAATATAAGCCAAATTATAACAATACTCAGAAGGGTCTTTATATGGTGTAAGTAAACAAGGCACTGTTCATATAAGAACGTACAAAGAACAAAACGGTACACATGCATGAAGTAAAATGAAGCTACATACAACAAAGCTTGGATTCAACAAGGAGAATCAACACACCATTGTGGCATTTTGACCAGACAAGACATCTGCACTAGCTCTGGGCACCCTGTACTACATCTTGTAGTACTGTAGATCACCTAAAGACATAGAAAGTGGGAAAGGAAAAAGCAAGTAAAACAAGTCTTAAAGTTGGGAAATTCAGTAAGTGGAAACCCTGACGTAGCAGAAGTGGAGGAAGAAGGAGACAAAAGCAAGATAAAAATGTGGGGCTTTGTTTGTCTTCTGGTTTTGATGAGTTCATACGAGAAAGATTGGAGCACTGGCTAACAAATAATAGCATAATAGTTTCCCGAAAAAAATAAGGTAACAAGTCTGGCTGGGAGATAGTAATGGATGTAACATAGATATAAACCTTCAAAAAGAATTAAGGTTAAAGTTTTAAGGACCAGAAGAAGGAAAGAGTCTGAGTCAGAAGAAAAGATTACTGTAGCTACCAGGGTGACATTAGGTGACATGTAACAAGCTGGAGGTTGCACTAATGCTAGCAGCATAGCCTAATTGCTGCCTGTTTGACCCAGACTTCTCTCTGTTAAAAGGAAAAACACATATTCAGCATAGTTAGAATAAGAAATGGAAAAAATAGCAGATCTATTGAATGAGGACGCTGGAAGATCTGTTATTGCCAACATTAATTCTTTTGCTAGCCTTCCTTCCTCATAAAATGTCTGTAAGATAATTTTGACAATTTAGCACATGTAAGATCTAAATTATAATTATTCCACTATAAAAATAGAAAGTTTTATAGGCAAAATCTAGTCTTCCAGAAATAAATTTTTTTTTAAATTGGTAATTGTTAGTAATTTACTTAGTGCTATTTAATTTTATGTACAAAAAAAAAAATAATAAAATGAGTAAAGTGTTGTTGATTTTACTCTGGGGTTTTTTGTTGTTTGATTTGTTTTGTTTTAATTTATCCCATGCCCTGAATGTTTTTACATAAAATTTTAGATGTAGAAAAAAAATGGATGATGCTAGCATTTTGACACTGTAAAATCAAAATAAATTATTCAGAGAAAGTATACCTTAAATTTTTGACTGGTTTTGAGCTAAAACACAATGTTTGATTATGTTGTCAGTAATACCTGGCACATTTATGAAGGAGAGACTGTTATCTGACAATGCTATCAGGCCAGGAGCAGGCACTGATGGGGTGACAGCAAGGTGCTCAACTCATCTATGTGGGTGTTCCCTTACCAGCTGGGGAAAGCATTCAGCCTGCTCCTACTGTGGTCCTCTTGACCACCAAAGCAAGTCCAACTCCTATGGCATGGTCAGAGCAGCCAGTTTGCCTTCTTGTCCTGGCATGTCCGAGTGCTCCATGCCCTTTTCGGTTAACATAACTTCAGTCTCAAGGCAAGTAAGCAGCCATCTCACCTGCCTGCAACTCTAATGATATTTAATATTAATTGATATTAAGGATTTGTTGTAATTTTATGTATTTCTACTCCCAACTATTTTGTCTGCTGTTCATCAGTTGGATAGACAGTACCAGCCATTCTAAGTGCAGCAATATCTGTTATTCCTTATGATATGGAATAAAAAAAATAAAGCATTTTAGTTTTATCTAAGTTTAGTTTTGAACTTATTCCTCTGTTATGTGATAACTATTTCTTTTTTGAGTAGTTTGCAGTACGATTATCAAAGTATGACTTTGTTTGTTTTGTACCAAATTCAAACTTTTGGAAGTACTAAGGTGAGCATACCCAATTACATTCAACACTAGGAATGTCCTGAAATCTTAAAGATCTACTTATTAATCTTTTGAAAACTTCTTTTCCCTTTAAGTGGTTGGGGAGTAAATGTTAAAAATTGAGGCCTACTCAGGGAATCAGATGTTATAGGAGAAAGCAATTCATTGATAGAGAAGGAGCAGTGGATGTGTCCCAAAATTGCAGCGAATTTCTCCTATGCAGCTCAGAAGCACTAATCAGGTAACCTGTACATTTGATTCTTGTTAGCCTCAGCAGGGAATGAAGATGAAAGGATGATTCACTTTGCTTAAAGGCAAGAGATCAGAACAGATGAGTATTAGCTCACCATTTAAACACTGAGAATGTTAAAGCTTCCTTCCATTCAAATTTCCTGAGAGGAAAGTAACCATGAGTAGGTAGAGAAAAGCTGTTAATTCATTCAATTAAATCTTTGCATGCAGTGACCGTATCAACATTTAAAAATATCTCTGCAGATACATGCTGGTCTTGCAAGCTCTCAAACACATGCAAAATATATATTTATTAAGTGTTCAGAAATTCCAGTTTGTGACAGTTTGTCACACCTCCACTTCTCATGATTTTTAGACAAACACATTCATAATTCTTTTCAGTCATGCAAACAAATGAACACCTGGCAGAAAATGATTACACCTTTTTGCTGACAGTGAGTCTTTCCATGTCTGTCCTTTTGAAGACCACACATAGTGAAATTTTCTGGTGTTTTTTTACCAGAACATTCTGGTAGACTTGTAATTTTCTAAATAATTTTATTTTTAACATTAGAAAATATATAGTTTCGGCTACTACAAAATTGCTTCCTGAACATAAATATATGAAAGGTTCTTTTAGTCAACACAAGGAGACAGAAATATACTGGATTGAATTATTCAGTTTATGCCAGTACAAGTGCAGCAGGTATGCATTTTTTTCCTGTATTTAAAACAGATCTGAATTGGTTTCATTGATTTTGATGCAATGTTAATTTTGTGATGAATATTTAAATGTCAAGTCAATTAACTAGTTAGGTACTGGTAATTTTGGAAAATATATTCCGTTGGAACTGTGAACAGAGCTTGGGTATATAATCACAAGTTATTATTCATTTATTTGAAGCTATTTCTAATATCACACTGCAAGTTGGAGTAACTATTTAGAGCAAAAAAATATATTTTAGAAAACTGTTGAGTATGAAATCTCTTTTAAAAGCAGTCTTCAATTCTAAGCACCTTACTCTAAAAAAAAGAACAACAAACCAAACATACTCTTTGGTATTTACTGATAGTATATTATGCGTTATCCTATGAAATTTCTTATTAAAAAGTGGAAAACAAAATATTATCCAAGTTGTAAAGTAAAATACTTGCAAGGAAATGTCAGAATTGAGGTTGCCATTCTCTCACTCACCTACATAGGCACCGTACCACTGCCAATAATAGTGCTGTTTAAAATTAATTGTGGTTTCCATATGACTATTCAAGAAGTGACGTGAAGAGTACCCAATGAATAATTCATATAGTTAGTCCCATACTTTGTTTTGAATTATAATCTAAATCTTGCTTTAAAGGTAAGCATTAAATAAATTTCTCACAGATTTTTTCTATGCATTGTCAGGACTCTGAGGAAACCAATAGACCTTCCTGGCCCTGAGCAGCCTCAGCTGGGACTCCTGCCCACCACTGCCCATGGGTCCTGGGACTCCATTTCAGTGCACCCTGAGGCATCCAGACCTTACTACAGTTCTGTTCTTGTCCCTGCCTGCAGTATGAGCCTCTTCGCCCTACTCTGTGGGGAGCTTAGCTGTCCATGTTTATTTTTCCTCACAGCTGCCCTCTTTGGACCTGGTTCATCACTTGCTGTGTAGGGTGCTGTTGATGGACCCTGTTAGCAGTCCCTGGCTCTGTCCTCCATGTGCAGCCCCTGCAGGATTCTGCCTGTCAATGAGAACACAGTGTGAGCAGGGTCACCCTTGGCTCCTGACTTGTGGCCCTCATGGACCAGCCCTGCTCCTGCCACTCCCTAATATATGGCAGTAGTACTAAGCTACTACAGGGAGTTATTTACAAGTTATACTAAAAATATTTTCATAACATGTAAGAGGTATCATCAGATGATTCCAACTGGCTTTTGCAAAGCAGCTGATTTATGTGATGTTTTATCAGTTTAAATCATACCTCCCATTAACTTAATTTAAAAGTAACAATTCTTATCACTAATGCGAACAAAACTCTTGTTTCTCAAGCTGGGCACCCAGAATATTGAAAACATATTATTGATATGCATCTTCAAAAAGCTTGGCTGAAACGATTCATCTAGCAACACACAAAAATTATATGAAAAGCAGAAATTTTTAAAAAATGGAACAGGCGTTCTATGTGAAAATACAAAACTTAGAAAAGCAGTCAGAAGTATTAGCTACTTTCCAAAATAAGGTGTATTCAAAGTTGCAATTCAAAAGTAATTATAGAAAACCAAACCCTGTTGTGGTTTGGTGGGGTTTTTTTGGGTTTCTCTTTTTTTTTGAGGGAGCTAGATGTGTAAGTGTGAAAGAAAGGCTACACAAAAGTCATGAAGATGAACAGGGAGGGCAACAAGAAAGTCCTAAAAATAGGCAGTTTCTATGACATGACCCAGAAAGACTCCCAAGTACAAAATTTTGCTGAAAACCTGGCTCAAATACTTTAAGTAATACTATCTTTCTGCAAAAAGATCTTTTTGTAGGTGATTACAAATATGATTTATGGAAAGTTAGTAATTTTTTTTGCATTTAGTTCACAGCTTTAAGCTATTCTATATTTTCTCTATTCATAGTTTGAGGCAAAGATCTAGCATATTAAGTATGCTAAATCAAGCATACACAGTAACACAAGTTGAAACTGTAATAATGACTGTACGCTTTCTGTAATGGCCATATCTGAACGGCTTCTTTTCCATTTGTTACTTTTTAGCTGTTATTTAAGGCATCTAAACCAGTTAAGGCTGTTAGGCGTTCACTGAAGACAGTCAATGACCGCAAATTTCAACAAGATTCAATTTTGAGAACAATTAAACAAGGAAGTACAAAACTGGATAACGATGGAATCAGAGGTCATGAGCTTCACTAATAGCCCAAATGCAAAATCTTTTTCAGCCATACAGAAACCTCTTTCAATCAAAATATTGAAGTAGAAAAAGAATTAGAGTGACCTTGTCTGAGACAATTTTTTAGCTGTTCAGTTATATATTTTATAAATACACCTGTGTAGTCCCCTGAAAACATTTTTGTCTGTTACAAAATTAAGGGGAGGGTGACTTGTGTAATCTCGTTACACTTTCATTAATGTCACAAAGTAAATTGATAAAATCCACTGTCATCCTAGAGAGAAAGTTTCCACAAGCAACTGTAAAACTTTACTTATTTAAGTAAAATCTTTTGCAAAAAGAAGACTCTAGGAAGCATCACCTTAATACTTGCTACAGCAATCTGAGAAAATAAACGTCACCATGAAAGATTTAGTAAAGCTTTCATAATTTCACTATCACACTTTCATAATTTAAAAGCCAATTCTCCGTGCACACAAATGTGTATAATATTTCTACTGAATCCACACGCTGGCCCAGCAAGACCTTGTAATTCTTGCAAAAGTAGTCTATTTCAACACCGATATTGAGGCTTAATCACCTTTCCTTTTTAAATGCCAACTTATTCTATTCTCTTCTACACAACTCCTTATCCTTTTCCTCACCAGAATGTAGTAGCATCCTAAAATCACAATGGCAAAATTTTTGAGCATGCCAGACTTCCTTGACTTTCTTCTCAATATACTGACATTTTAAAAAAATGTAACCCAAAGCTCCAACTTTGAAAGCTGAGTTTAATACAAAAAGAATCCTGCATGCATGTATCTATGTATGTAGATAGATATCTATATATATTATGTGTACAGGTAGATATACATAGATATGAACATACACATGCACACAAATATATATAAACCTTCTCAGTAGCTTGATCATGACATACAAAGAAAAAAATTCTGCCTTTGCAAGATATTATTTTCCTCTTCTATCTTCCTAGCTTCCTTCACCTGTTTTCTCTGATGCTTATTAAAACTGTAAGTTGGTAAGAACCATAAGTTCCTAAGCGTAATAATTGTTTATTTCTTTTGCACTTGTGCAGCACATGGTTCACATACTCTTTGAGATTATGATTTAAAGTGGATTCACCAAGAGAATTCTTGACTGACAGTGAGGGCCTTTTTGGACTCCTCTGCATAAATTTTGTCTTTTAAGGTAACGGCAAAAAAGAAGAAAAAATACATGTTGTTTTTTCTTGTAAAAGACAACCCACAAATCTTTTATGTATGGGGCCCCTCTTTCCTGTAGCTGCTATCAGAATAGCACACAAACATTCATGAACCTGGAAATACAAATGTAAACACAGAAATACAAAGAAAAACAATTTAATTAGAGATTCTTTTCTCCATATCTGCTGGGCAACACCAACAGCAGCAGAGAGAGGAGTGAAAATATGTGAAAGGAACAACCCTGCAGACACCAAGGTCAGTGAAGAAGAACAGGGAGGAGGTGCTCCAGGCACCAGAGCAGAGATTCCCCTGCAGCCTGTGGTGAAGACCATGGTGAGGCAGGCTGTCCCTCTGCAGCCCATGGAGGTTAACAGTGGAGCAGATATCCACCAGCAGCTCATGGAGGACCCCACACCAGAGCAGGTGGATGTGCCTGAAGGAAGCCATGACCCCATGGGAAGCCCATGCTGGATCAGGCTCCTGGCAGAACTTGCAGACCCATGGAGAGAGGAAACCATGCTGGAGCAGGTTTTCTGGCAGGACCTGTGACCCTGTGGGAGGCACCCATGCTGGAGCTGTTCATGAAGAACTGCAGCCTGTGGGAAGGACTCACATTGGAGAAGTTCATGGAGAACTGTCTCCCATGGGAGGGACCCCACGCTGGAGCAGGGGAAGAGTGTGAGGAGTCCTCCCCCTGAGGAGGAAGGAGCAGCAGAAGCGGCGTGTGATGAACTGACCACAACCCCCATTCCCTCTCCTCCTGCGCCTCTTTGGGGGAAGGAGGTAAAGAATTCACAAGTAAAGTTAAGTCTGGGAAGAAAGTAGGGTTGGTGGGAAGGCACTTTAAGCTTAAGTTTTTATTTTCTTATTACCTAGTCCGATTTGATTAATAATAAATTAAATTAAATTTCCCCAAGTTGAGTCTGTTTTGCCCGTAACAGTAATTGCTGAGTGATCTCCCTGTTCTTATCTTGTCCCATAAGCCTTTCATTATATTTTCTCTCCCCTGTCTAGCTGAGGAGGAGTGATAGAGCAGCTTTGGTGTACACCTGCATTCCAGCCAGGGTCAACCTACCGTATTACTCATTTGACAAACAGAATTCACATCCTGCACAGATACGAGATGAAGAATTTTACTGTTCTAATTTCCTTCTAGTAACATGTTACAGTTTCTTTATAGTGGACAGATGCTGAATTGTTACACAATAGCTAAATAAAATAAATATTATTAAAGGGAATCAACACTTGCCATATAATATTATGAAAACTCTTCCCTTTATTGGACCAGCCCCATGCAAAATAAAATTAAACTGGATGTTCCCTGATTAGGAATATACATTACATTCTTCTTCACAGTATCATAGAAGCATAGACTCATAGAATGGTTTGGGTTGGAAGGGACCTTTAAAGGTCATCTAGTTCCAATCCCTCTATCATGGGCAGGGATACCTTTCACTAAGTCAGGTTACTCAGGGCCCCATCCCACCTGACCTTGAACACTTCCAGTGACAGAACATTCACAGCTTCTCTGGGTAAACTGTGCCAGTGTTTCACCACCCTCATTGTAAAAAATTTCTTCCTCATATCTAATGTAAATCTACCCTCTTTCATATTGAAAATGTTGCCCCTTGGTCAGGGGCTTTACCAGGCCTGGGTAAAAAGTCTCTCTCCATCTTTCTTATGAGCACCTTTAAATATTGAAAGGCCACAATAAGGTCTCCCCAGAGCCTTCTCCAGGCTGAAGAGCCCCAACTCTCTCAGTCTTTCTTCATAGAAGAGGCATTTCAGCCCTCTGATAATTTTCATGGTCCTCCTCTAGACCCATTTTGACAGGTCCATGTCTTTCTTGTGCTGAGGACCCCAGAATTGGACACAGTACTCCAGATGGGTTCTCACAAGAACAAAGCAGAGGGGAAAAGTCATGTCCTGCAACCTGCTCACCATGTTTCTTTTGATGCAGCCCAGGATACGATTGTCTTTCTGGGCTGCAAGTTCACACTGCTGGCTCATTTCCAGTTTTTCATCCACAGACATCCCCAAGTCCTTCTCCACTGGGCTGCTCTCAATCCATTCATCCCCCAATCTATACTGATGCTGGGGATTGCCCTGACCCAGGTGCATGTCCTTGCACTTGACCTCATTAAACCTCATGAGATTCTCACAGGCCCACTCCTCAAGCCTGTCAATATCCTTCTGGATGGCAACCCTTCCCTCAAGTGAATCAACAGCACCACTCAGCTTGGTGTCTTCTGCAAACTTGCTGAGGGTGCACTCAATCCCACTGTCCATGTCATTAACAAAGATATTGAATAGTATTGGTCCCAGTATGGATCCCTGAGGGACACTGCTTGTTACTGATCTCCATTTGGACATTAAGCCACTGACTGCAACTCTTTGGTTGTGGCCATCCAGCCAATTCCTTATTCATCCAATAGTCCACCCATCAAAGCCATACCTCTCCTATTTAGCAACAATGATGTTGTGTGGGTCCATGTCAAAGGTCTTACAAAAGTCTGGTTAGATGACAACTTGGTTTACAGAAGTCAAGATAGATGATAAATATAACTAACAAATGTATGAACCACATATTCGTTGCTATTGCAGAATTATCATGTATCCCTCAAGCTTCAACCTTCCAGAACTCTGAAGTAGACACTGATAAAAAATGTTCTGTGACCCTTCACGCTCTTGATTTTTCAAACTGTTTTTTTTCACTCTTGTTATCCCTTTGTGTTAAAAGATATTTATATACAAATGCAGAAAAAATACCTATTCTTTCTGTCTTAAATACATTACCTTCTTCTGATCTCTCTTGAAAGATTGGCAAAGATTACAAAAGTTCCACCTCTACTAGATCATGCAAACTGAGACCTCCACAATCTCATATTCACTTTACCTTCATTTATCTATGCTCATATGCTTCTTAATTAATTATATTTTTTGAGACAAGTTTTATATGAAGGCTAGATTAATTTTAGCACTTATTTTAGAATTAAAGCACAGAATTTTTTTTTTTTAATTTTAAGATATTTATGATTAATTAAGGAAAGTGCACCTTAAAGTCTAAATAAGAAAGAATCCATAAGTTAAAAACATTAGATTTAACTATTTTCTCGGGTATTTCTAAGATATGTAAACAAGTTACTTTTTAATAATGTTTATTCTTTACCTTGTCCTAAAGTTTGCAGGATGAGGATGCCCATCATATAATGACAAATAATCATATTCTTCTTCTAGAGCAAAAGACTGAAAGACGATCTGTATTCTGTTTCTTTCTTCTGCTATTATAACCCATGTACAGTTTGCACCATTTGGATATCCATACGGGAAACCAGGGCTTTCTATAGTGCCGTTAAGTCCTTTTAAAGTTCCACCACAGGTATAAATAAATCCTAAAAAAAACCCAAGGAAACAAAAGTTAGCAATCCATTTTTATATCAACCGTCAATAAAATACATCATTGGAATTAATGATTTCTAAAAGATTATCAAAATACTTCTTTACAAGTTCTGTCTTTAGAAAGGTAAAGACCATGTTTTAATACAAATCCTGGCTGCTTAATGCAAAACAACCCCACCCACCTAACAAATGTGTTTTCCATACTGTTTATGTAAAGACATATGGTAGCTTCTTTGAAAATAAATATGTATAAACAACATTTATGGTTAAATTTGGTCAGCTATGAGGCAAAGTGTGTACATCAATTCCCTTTTTTTGTAAAAAGGAAGAGAAGCAGCCAGACCAAAATAAATGAATCTTCTTTTGGTACAGGTGTGATACAGATTATATCTATTAACTTCTGCTGCTCCTCACCAGATTTTGGGATTGATAGAGGCTGAAAGGCTATTTATTATGAGCAAATTTTTTCCAATCAATAATTTTGGTTTATGAAAGCTGTGTACTTAAAGACTCAATGTGAAATAGCCATCTGTTGCATCATTATATTATCTGATGTATATAACTGCATTGTGTATTTGTAACCAGATAGAACTTAGTAAGATTTTCTATATCTAAATAAAATATTAAGATTAACAGTTTACGTGTTTTGACTGTCCCTAAGTGGGTGTTGTGGTTTAACCCCAGCAGTCAGCTAAGCTGTCCCCTCCCATACAGCCACTCGCTCACTCTCCCTCAGTGGGATGGGGAGAGAATTGGGAAGGTTGAGAGAAAATTCGTTGGTTGAGGTAAAGGCAGTTTAATAGGTTAAGCAAAAGCTGAACACATAAACAAAGCAGAATAAAAAATTCATTGGCTACTTTAGCAGGCAAGTGTTCAGTCATTTCCAGGAAAACAGGGCTCCTTCACATGTAACAGTTACTTGGGAAGGCAAACGCCATAACTCTGAACATCCCCCTTCCTCCTTCTCTCCCTCAGCTTTTATCATTGAGCATGATATCATATGGTATGGAATATCCCTTTTGTCGGTTGGGGTCAGCTGTCTGGGCTGTGTCCCCTCCTAGCCTCTTGCCCATCCCCAACATATTTGCTGGGAGGGGCAGCATGAATAACAGAGGAGGTCAATTTACTTTTTATATAGAAAATATATTTTCTGAGAAAAAAAGTAGAAAAAAAGAATAATTATAAAAAGATCACCCCCGAGTCACTGTGTCCTGGCAGGGCAGGTCCTTTTCTATACTCTTGCTTTCAGTTCTAATGCTCAGTTACAGCTGTTCCTACCTCCTTTAGGTCCTTAGGATATATTTTTCCTTTCTACCAGCTTTGCAGTCTGACTGTAGTTCTCCACTACAACCTATCTCCAGGCTTTCTTCTCTTATTAAGGCTGAGACACTTGGGTTTGTTCAGCCTGCAGAAGAGAAGACTGAGGGGGCATTTAATAAATACCTTTAAATATCTAAAGGGTGGGTGTCAGAACAATGGGTCTAGACTCTTTTCAATAGTGCCCAATGACAGGACAAGGGGCAATGGGCACAAGTTGGAACACAGGAAGTTCCACATCAATATGAGAAAAATAATCTTTCCTGTGAGGGTGCCAGAGCAGTGGAACAGGCTGCCCAGGGAGGCTGTGGAGTCTCCTTCCCTGGAGACATTCAAACCCCACTTGGACGCGTTCCTGTGCCCCCTGCTCTGGGTGTGCCTGCTCAAGCAGGGGGGTTGGACAAGACAATCTCCAGAGATCCCTTCCAACCCCTACCATCCTGTGATTCTGTGATCCTTAAATATTAGATCGGTTTTCCTGCTTTGTCTTTTGCACCCCTGAAAATTCTTTTCCTCAAGTGTGCTCAGAGCAAGCCCTAGCAGGCACATTTCATCAACTGAGAGAGAAAGCATAAAATGCTCAGCATGCTCTTTCAGAGAAACACGATACACATTTCATAACAAACTACAGACAAACCAACCAGATGCTGACTCTTTAATTATGCACATATGTATATATTTGAGCTCATTAAATCATCTTTGCGGCACATTCACAAGCTTGTCTTCATGTTGAGCATTTAAATGTGCAGAAACCCCTTTCTCTGATGTACCACACAGAACTCTCTTAAGATTTTACACTTTGTATTGCTACACTGTAAAGTAACTTTTCTTGACAACAGAAGAGGGAAGCATCCAATATTTTTATCTTGGCTTTTTCATATTTATCTCCAATGATGAGAAAAGATGCCTCTTATGAAGTGTGATTACTCTTTACTACAAATAGCATATCATAGATGTTTAGGACGGAGAGGGAATGGAAGATCCTCCTGGAAAGTAATTAGGACTTTGCTTGCCTCATCTGACATTAGAGAATTTATTTTCATATCAGTGCCTACATATTTTCATTTGTTATCAACTTTCATTGCTAGAGGTCTGTTTTATTTCTTTCTGCATCTCTGCATACTCAAACTATTTTAAAATCTCCTTTATGTGTTATTATTTATTATCTAAGCTTAGCTGTTTTATTTAGCACTTTAAAAATCATTTGGAATACAGTTTCTGTGCAAGCCACTTTATAAAACTAAACTATTTACTCCTCATAAGATCTTCATCCTAGAAAACTAGCACTTCCCGCCAAATACAGTCACTGGAATAAGAATTTTAAAATAGCAAAGTGTGCATATATTTATCGATTTAGTTTTTCCTATAAATCTCTTGCTGATGCCTACTTCAACTGAATTAGAGAAAAAACTTAGAGAGACTTGAAAATTAAATAGGATGTACTGTTAATTTCTATGCATCTCTCCAGACCAAGTGTGGAAAACAGAGTGTGAACTTTGGCTCAGTGTCATAATAGAGCTTCATAATTCAGAACCTGTGTCACGGCTGCTGTATCTGAGTTGGGATAGCTATTAATTACATATGTACTATTCTGTTAATTCAATGCAAGCTATAGAGAAAAACTCAAATAATAGGTCTTCTGTGACCAAAATAAAATTATACTTTTCCAAAACAAAAAGAACCCAGCCAAAAAAATTAGAAAGTGCCTTAGGAGATGATACAGTACTTATTAAGGAACATAATGTTTCATATTGGATCCAATAATTGTTCCTATCCATACAAATATATATGAAATATAAACTTCCATGACACATAAAAGTTCCACTTACTCCTTTTACTCAATATTCAAACTGTAACAAAAGAGAATTATTCATATGCTGCAAGATGATATAACTTGGGTACTTTTCAACAATGACTAGCAAAATATAAGACAGCTATGCATGTGCCAGAAGATACATTTTTAATTCCAAGAATAGAAAAAGTAAACAATTAAGTTTGATTTTGATAGGTTTACTCTTTTAGTCTGTAAAATAAAAAAATATCATGGCAACAGAATCCATACAACATGCACTTTAATCTCTACTTTCATATGTTAATCCATTCTGTAATGCTTTTCACCTTGGCAGACCAACATGGTTACATTCAAAATAGACAACATGCTTTAACTGACTGGTCTGATCAAATGTTGAAGACAAGACATTTATTTTCACGAGGCAAATTCATGCTGAAAAAACTAGTAAAACATACTGTTATCTTTTTCATCTAGATTTCAGAACTTGCATGCAAAACAGAATTTACTTGCAAACTGTTCTTCATTAGAGGTTTGATTCAAAACAAGAGATAGAGAATTTTGAAAAGCTTGAAGTTAGACTAGAAAAGAAAAATACTTGTTCAAGTAAGTGTGAAGATGAACACCATGACTGGTGATATTCTCTTAATAGTATGAGTCAAAGTTTCCATTGTATTGTTTTCTACCAGATTTTAAAATTCAGATGTTTATTTCTCATCAATTTTACATGGATATATATGTCTTGAAATCATAAACCACTACCTCTCTTCCTGATTTCAGTCATCCTCTGATTCATTGTGGGATTACAGTAAGCATCATTAACACCTATCCTTACTTAATCTATTTATTCAACTTTCATTGGCTTTTAACAAAGCAAGTAATACTTAATGCCATATCCATACCCCTTGCCCTTGGATGTCCCACAACTATACTTACTCAGTACACTACAAGATTGTCTTTTGCTTTTTCTTTTCCTCCTGACCATTCAATCATACTGTTTATTAACATATTCCCACACCTCTCACCTTTCAAGTACTCCGCACCTTTTCTTTAATCTCCTTTGTTTAATGTATTCTTTAACAGCAGTCATCACCATAATTATACTGTGCATTGATTAACACACTCACACATTTCTAAGTTGCTTGTGTATTTCCTTTTAAAGAGGTATTTAATAATTGCTGTCATTTACTTAAGAGAAAACTGAGAAAATGGAAGATGAGTTGTTTGCATGGTGCTTTTTTCTTCTGTATTTTTTCTTACATCACAATCTTCTTTCATCACTTTCACTTGCACCCATCTTAAAGCACAGTAAATTTTACCTTAAAGTACTTCTTAGTGTCCTGGTTTTGGCTGGGATAGAGTCAATTTTCTTCCTAGTAGCTGGTATAGTACTCTAGTTTGGATTTAGTATGAGAATAATGTTGATAACACACCGACGTTTTAGTTGTTGCTAAGTAGTGCTTACTCTACGTCAAGGACTTTCCAGCTTCCCATGTTCTGCCAGGGGCACAAGAAGCCAGAAGGGGAGGGGGCACAGCCAGGACAGCTGATCCAAAATGGCCAAAGGGTTATTCCATATCATGTGACGTCATGCTCAGTATAAAAGATGGGGGAAGTTGGCCAGGGGCCAGTGTCTGCTGTTTGGGGCTGGGCTGGGCATCAGTCAGTGGGCGGTAAGAAATTGCATCGTCCATCACTTGCTTTGTGTGGTATTGTTGTTGTTGTTATTATTATTGCTACTACTTCTACTACTACTATTTGACTTTATTTTATTTCAGTTCTTAAACTGTTCTTATCTCAACCCATGAGTTTTTTCAGTTTTACTCTTCCAATTTTCTCCCCCATTCCACTGCGGGGAAGGGAGCAAGTGGCTGTGCGGTGCTTAGTTGCTGGCTGGGGTTAAACCATGACACTTAGCCAAGTCATCCATGTACATTTCCTTTTTTTTGTTCCATCTACCTATTTGACAAATGGTTCTTTTCCCCCTAGATGGCGGTCCTTTTCCATTCAGAATACATCAACTTTACTCACTTGTCTCTCCTGCTCTTTGCATGTTTCTGCAACACCTTTTTCTATTTGTGATCTTTGATCATCTGACTGTCTTTTCAGCAAGGACCAGTTAATTTTAATGATGACCATAAATCAAGAATAATTGTTCTCCTAATTCTCTTCTGTTGTGCTAGATTCTCTTTCTGTTGACTTGAGTTATCATAACCTTAGGTTTTATGGTGCCTGTGTGTTCATCCTTCTTCTTTTCTTACTCTCCTCTATAGTCCTGTTTGTGAAACCTCTTGCTTTTGTAGTTTCATGTTATACTCTCACATCTGGTTTTAGCACTTCATGTAACCTATTGGAATGCTACAGTGATAGATTTCATAGTGATTTGATCCCTTCCCTATTTTGTGAACCCTGTCCTTCCTCCTATCAATTGTTCCAGGTTTTGGAAAATATATAGTCTTTCTTTCTAACCATCTCAGATTTGCTGTCATTTTAATTGTTCTGACATGCCTTACACCAAGATTTGAGCACATTTACAAAATGGAGAAGGGGAAGACCTCATAAGGTGTAACGACTGTATTTTACTTTGGACTGTCTTTGAAATTTACCTTTTTATCTCATCTCGTCTCATCATGTCTTAGGTCTCTTCCATTTATGCTTTTCCATTTCCTCCTTTAATGCAGTGGATTTAGTTCCTTCCCACTCTCCACCTTTTTCACCTCCTTCCTCAAATGTCCAACAACTTGCATACTTCTTTCTTTCTCTACTGTGCTTTCACAACAGGTGTGACTAGTGACTTTTACACTAAGGGCACTCCCTGGTGTCCCTTCCCACCACAACATTATAAACCCCTGGTTCTTAGTCTCATTTTCCTCCTGTGCTCGGCACGCACACACCAGCGGCAACCCTGCACCACAGCGCACCAGCACAGAAGTATGCTGCACCTGTGTAGCAGCTCACAGAAGGGTAGGAATCCATACCAGCTACAAGGCTTTAGAGCTGTTGCTGTTTCAGAATTGCCTGTCTTGTATTCAAATAAACCTCCATTACCATTTAACCCAATACTCAAAGAATTCTTCTCACTTCCATCTCAGCTCCAGCAGCAGCTTTTACAATGAGCATTCTACCCACTGAGCAAAATCTACATTTAGTATTTCAGCTGACCATTAAAAAAAAAACCAAAACAACATCAACAAAAAAAGCAAACCAACCAAACAAAAAACCCCCCACGGGTTAGTTATGTCATTTCCTTCTTTTCTAAGTTCCCAAAGTAATGATAACTTCTTCTGTTGTGGTTTTGTCTATCTCTGTGTATATGGGTTTTTTAGCTTTCTATTTTGTCAGTCGTTCTTTTTTTTACATATAATGCTTATTTCCTCAGTTTTGCAATGTTTTCTTTAGTCTAGAGAAGTTCCAGACATGCCTAATAAAGCCTTGTAAAAAACACAAAAATCTTGTTTGTGAAGTACACAATGTAAGAACACCATTGTAGTGCCTCTATGAAAATCAGATCTTATGGGTTCCAAGAATTTTAGGATTTTTTTAACTGAACTGTCCTTAAAAATATTTGCTTTCACAAACAAGATATTTGAATGCTTATTCTCTGCACAGCCTACTGGAAATTGTGCCAATAATGAGACATTATTAATTGTTCAAAAGAAGATTGTTTTAAGACTCTATTGATTATTTGGATTATTTTAAGTTTATGGGAAAAGATAGTTATACTTCTTTGCAAATAATTGGGTAAGATAGATTATCTTGCCCTTGCATAAACTATAAAAAGGTGCCAAAATTACTTTTCCAATCATTTGGTAGGGCTGGCTGGAAACACTATAGTAAGTTCAGTGGAACTGGTGCAGAATACCAGTCAAAAAAAGAAGCTATCGCTCTAAAGGATTTATCACTGCACTTGAAGAATTGTATGGAAGTACTGTTTTTCCTCCAAAGAGTAATTTCTTATGTCTGTTTCAGCCACCTTTTCTGAAAGAGGTTCCAAAATAATTTAGTGTTTTCTTCTGGTTGTCTCAGCTGTGAAAACTGGTAGAGGGACAAGAGATTCTGCCCCCTCATGCCAGCATTGAGCATATTTCTTCTTTTAAGAAATATAAGGTCTGAAAAACAGCAGGAATGCTCATGTTCACATAGAATACATCCTGAGGAGCAGAAGGCTTAAAATGACAAGGCGGTAAAATAAAAAACTGGATCTCATTTAACAAAATTACCCATAAAAATTTTACAGATATTGAAATAAATATTTATTGTCTTTTTGTGTATTTCTTGTTCTACAGCAAAACAACTGTTAAGTCATTTCCTATATCTGAAAATGGAAAGGCTTCAACTTCAGTAGTGTTGCCAGTCTTTGAGGAACTTTAAAAAGGATGTAATCTACCACCGTGTAAGTCATTCAACAGAAGAATATTATCACTTTCACTGGAATATTTCAGGGTTTTTTCCCTTACCCTTAGGCACTTAATTACTTTGGTTTATACATAGCTCTTTGACAGGGAATAGCCTTCTGCTTCTATTTTAAATGCATTGCTACGACAGCCACGGATGAAAGTCTGGTTTCAACAAAGTCAGCTGAAATACACTGAAGTCTTTATCCCCAATATGTAATTAACTTTCCTTCTAAAGTGTTTCCATACTTCTCTCCTATTCCTCATGTAATATCTCAAATGCCTTATAGACAAGGGATCATCTGTTCCAAAATAACCGCCTCCTTGCTCATGCAGCCAGAGAAGGGTAATCTCTCAGATGTGACAAACATCTGGGCAATTGAACTAGACATAAAAACAAGAGAGGACATTTAGAATCTCATCACAGAACAAATTAAAAATCTTCTCTGGGATTGAAAGCCTGCCATATTTGATACTCCTCACACATGCTAGCACTGCCAGGCTTGCAGGGGAATCAGATTTCTTATGTTTGGGGACATTGTAGATAGATATTAAAGGTGTTTGGGGTTTTTAAAGAGTATTTGCATTTCAATAGAATTTCTGGTCTCAGTTGCATTTGTCCACTCTGCTTCTCTCTCCTGTGTTTAAGAATAAACATTCTGAGCTACAACTTCCTCATTTTAGGTGAACTAATTGTGAAAAGTGCCATCATTAACATTCTAAGCCTGCACTCTTTTTTCTTCTTCTACCTACCCTTCCTGCAGTATTTTTCTTTGCTTTTCTTTCTCTTCCACTTGCAAAGTGGAAAGAAACCAGCGTACAACCAGAAATTGATCCAGAATCTTCCTGGCAACCCTTAAGTGAACATCATATCAAAGGCATGGCTGAAATGAATTGATGCAGATTTTGTGTTTGATTACATGGGAAATTTACTCTGCAGAAAATATATGAACAGAGATTCCACTGTAAAGATCAGTTGAAAGAGTTATATTTCTTTTACATTTCCTCTTCACTGTTCCCTTTTCTGCAAAGCCAACCACATGTCCAAAGGTTTTGTACTGTACTTCATTTGTTGTCTTTTTGGTATAGTGTGCGATCTGAGACACTCTTAATTTCATAATTAAATTGGCATATTTTTTAATTTAGCTTAGAGCCATCTCTTAACAGGTCAAAATGACACAGAAGACCACACCCAGAATACTACGAACTGCCAACAGCATTTTGAAGCATTTCTGTTCTTTTAGAAATAACAAGTCTTAATTTGCATAGACCTCTTAATTGATTTTCAAATAGCACTCCTTAGAGCAAAATTTGCTTTTCATTAAAATATGGTCATAAGTAGTCAGCCCTTACCATGTGAACAGCATGGAAGACAGTGGCAAGATACAACCACTGCAGTAGCAGGTCAAACTAAAACTTCGGAAGCAGTTTATCATTTAGTTGAATCCATGCAATATATTGCTTCTAAAACTTTGTTACTGTTGTATTTATTTCTTATTATATTCTAAATGTTGATGGAGAAAAGATTTTGCTGCAAAGTACAGGTCTCTATGTCTCTAGCATCTAAATAGATAATAAGGTTTGAAAAAGTTATATTTGGAGGGAAAAAAAGTAAATTAAGTTGTCCACAGTGGAATAATTAATTAACTACACTGTGAATTGGTAAGTATCAGAATTCTCTAAATAAGGGAAACAGTCATGCAATAGGTGTTTCAAGAGTCTTCGCTCTTGGCACTAGTGGAATATAAGCAAATAAATATCCTCTGGAAAAAAAAAAAAGGTTAAAACAAAATTACCTTCTGAATAAATTAAGATACATTTAGTACTACACTTTTAAATTAAAGTTCAAATGTCCATAAACCTTAATTACAGTTTTCACACTAATTGTAGTGTAATAGCAGAATAGTCAATATAATGCTGACTTGAATTCCTTAAATTTAAAGCCCATTGGCATACACACTAAGCATCTGTCATTATATAGCTGGTTCATTAGAATCTAGGACTTGGGTTATGGACCTCTCTAATGAGATTTACACAGGGACTTAATGTAGTGGGGGAAAAAAAGTAAAGAAAACCACAATTACAGTATATTACATCTGGTAGTTTGAAATCTTGCAGCACTTTCAGATAAGTGACAGAGAACAGGCTATTGCAAATCTAAGTAACTTGTTAAATTAGTATATAGCTTTAGAGAAAGAAAAAAACAGTTTCCATAATCCTTCTAAAACATCATAGATTTAGTCAACCTCAAAAAAGGATGGGGGGAGAAGGGGGAAGGAAACCCGGAATAATGAAAGAAGTTCCAGTAAGCATTCAGATAGGAAATAAACATTATCAAATAAATATGATGTTTGTTTGAAGTGGATTCAACAAGATTAGAAAAGACTTTGAAGACTCAGTGCTTGGAAAATCAGGACAGAATTAAGGCTCTGTTTTAACTTTCTGCCAATAGAAACTGAACAGAGGAACAGCTCAGTATTTACTGTATACTACAGCAGACCGTCTTCCTATATTCTGTTCCCTTCTTTCAAAAAATAACAACCTTCTATGGCAGCTTAGATTGCTTCAGATGTAAACAACCTAGAAAGTATTTTCATTCACTCACAGGGATTACCTTCAGAAGAGATGTCATTTTTAAAACACAACACAAAATCTTCTTGCTTTAGACCACACGGAAATTCAGACTTTTGAAACTGCTACAAACTTGGGAAGAAAAAAATTATCTGACTAATGTTTCATGCTTCTGAGTGAAACATTTATAAAACCTGATGTCAATAGCTACCTGTGAGACCATTACTATGGTGTTTGGACTGTTGTACCAAATGCACTCTACACCAGCCTAAACTACCTGAGGGCAGAAAAATTAAATATGTGTTCAGAATTAAAGGAAGCAGCAGTTGGAAAAACCAACTATAGTCTTTGATGTATTCCAAACAATGACAAAACCCTTTGCGTTAAATAGAAGACAGTTTTGAATTAAATAGGTGGGATCTCAACCCCTTTAGTAAATGTATTAGCAAATACAGCTTTTCTGAAGGTGGGTAAAAATCAAAGAGCCACAGACTATAGAAGTGTCAAGTGAATGCAGAGAGGTCAAGAGAACTCATAAAAGGTTTGACACTGTGGGACAGTTTCGGACACAGTTTTAAAAATAAAGGGAGAACAGTTTAAACATCTTGGAAACTAAAGATTGTCAATGGTAGATATTAAAGCATTATATTTCTACAGATTTTTCTGTTTGAAGACCAATTTTATGAGTTAAGAATCTCAGATTTTATTTTTTTTTTAACTTTTATTTGTGGTAAATATGTTTGTGATATTAATGGTGCATTATGAAACTGAAGTGTCTGTACTGAGGTATCCAGGATTTTTCTAAAATGAAACACACCAAAACCTCCAGACATAAAGAACACTAGACCAATCAGAAAGTTTAGTCAGTAAAAACTTTTGAAGAAGAAAGTTTTATGTCCACTTCTTAAAATATTGTATGTTGTAATAGGATTTCCTCAAGAACTAGTATAGGTCTTTTTAAAAAAAAAAAACAGAAATTAATTCTCTCTTCAATTACTCATAAACTTTCTAAAAAAAAATAATTTTTGATTGAAGCAGCACTTCACTCTAAAAAAAAATCCTTATCTTTAAATCTAGAGACTGTTATGATTTTTTCAATGCTTTCTTGTGTCTGAATGCAAAGGTAATTTTTCAGATATTTTCAGTTCTGCTTACTTTTTAATTTTGAATGGATTCCAATTGTATCTTTCTGAATTTGCAGTATTTGCCATGTATTTTGTTCTAAGTTTCATAAATGTATTTTTGTTAACTTAAACCGGAATATAAATTTCAGTAGTAAGTTGAGGCACTATACACTGGAACAAGATCAAAAATAAGTTAAAAAGAAGAGCATCTTTAGTCACTGAGATATCTCAACCTGTAAGATTTTTTTAAGGAGAACTCATTTATTGATATCACAAACCCAATAACTTTAGTATTATCAATATTGTTTATATTACAATAATTTCCACTAATTATTTCCATTTAAAAAGAAAACATCACCACTGGAGGGTATGACTCTAAAATATGTAGTATTTAACAAATAAAATAATTGACTAAAAAGAAAAACAGAAGATTTACTTTTCTGTACACTGGAAAACACTGCAAAGTCATGAAAAATTTCCTAGGAAAAGTGTTAAAACTGCTGATAATAATACAACAAATGTGTACAAATGTGTTCAACCCTCTGGCACTGATAGCTTCTTGAACTGCTCTAATTTTTTTGAATGTCTAATAGACATAATGATGCTAAATAGTTATAGAGCCAAGCAATATAATCAAGTGCTATTTCAGATTTTATTTTGGCCCCAATATTCTCAAGACCATTCAAGATATTGTTATTACTCTATATATTTATTCTGGTCCTTTCCAGAGCCAACCTGCTTCATTGTAGAGGCAGCCAGATGAACTGCATACCCCAGGCTGTCAAGGAGGAGCCCAGAGTATTATGGTACAACTTTGGGAGCTTATGTGAATAACTAGGTTTTAAATTTCAGCTGATGAGCGGTTTCCCTGGGCAGCTGTCCTTACTATGACAGTGAATTACAGAACGAAGGGCAAGGGAGAGCATATTAACTGATTCATCCACCCCAGCTGATTTTGCCAGTCTACCAAATGAGATAAAAATCACCACACAGAGTCATCACCATCAAGAAAAGTGGAATTTTCTCTCTGCCTGGCTAGTTAAAACCTGGAGCTATATTGTGGCCATTTGCAGAAAGGGGAAAGAGGAATAAATATTTATGGTATCACTGGTGTCTTCTTTTACCTCCTCCCTTGAAAATAACAGAGAAACAAACAAAAACCCAGCTACTCTTCCCAGCATCAAAGTAAAAACCATTTGTTCTCAAGAACTGACTGGTTACCTTTTTCCATATTCCAGTCAACATCTTCTAACCAAAAATTCTGGATCACCTGAACTTGGGGTGCAGAACAAGGTTAGGTGAAAAGGTTATGTGAAAAGCCAGACTGAAGAATTTGTGTAGAAAAGGAATATATAATAATGTTCAATGATAGAAAGAAAACCAATAAAGACAAACAGTACAGCACTGAAGCTATAGAAATGGGAAGCAAAAATATTTAAGTAAACAGTGCTGACTTGGATGGTGTAGTTTAACTTGGCATGTAAAACTGTTTGAAAGGACAGTTATTTTATTTTAATAAATTATTCTAGCAAATACTGAGATTTTGTTGTTGGATAGATGTCTTCATGTTCATTTGCATGGGACAAGGGAATTTGGAGTATCACTTGCTTTTTGCAGTATCTACTGATTGGAATTAGGACAGACTCTAGTTAATGTACTAGGTATTAAGTATTCATAAATGACACTTGCATACACTATTACTATTCCCATGCAAACACATTATGTGTGGGAAAACATAGATGTGTGGTCTGAGTCTTTTTTCTTGGGTTTCATCTTATATCAGCACAAAAAAAAAATTGACTAATTATCTCTTGAGACTTAATGATGATTTGTTACATAGTAGCCCAAGGCACAGGTTTGCACATTCAGTGTCTCCCTCCTAGACATTAATACTCAGCAGAGACCTATGTCTCTTCTTATCAAGTAAGCAAAACACATAATTTTCTATTAAATTGTGTGACTTTACATCTTTAATTGATGTGCTCCCTGGTTTTAGCTTATTTCACCTTTTGGCAACTGTTCCTCCACGTGTCTCATCCATTCTGCAGTACTGATGTCTCCTTTCAGTAGCTAATATTTCTGAAATTAATCAGTATCCGCCATTTCTAAAAAATTGCTGGTAATAGTGCCGCTGGCTTATCATGAATAATCATCCCTTCTGACATGATAAACTAGCTCTAACAGGAAAGCTATTACTTTGAAACAAATTCTATTGCATTGAAACATTCTCAGTAGTAAAGAATCTCAGTAGAGTATTAAAGATTGTTCAATTCCAAACAAGAAGAGAGACCTTTGTGACTTTTTTATGTTGAATCAGTTGTATTCTGTTTATTAAATGTTAGTTAATAGCAATGTCTTACCTAACAAAGTTTTCAGATGGGAGGTACTTCTTTGTAAGTCTTTTAATACTGTGTACTTTGATTTTTATTTTAGCGTTAAAAAAAAATAAGCATTTGATCCTCTTGGCACCTTAGTATAAATATTAAGGAGCTTGCTTTTATAAATCTTCTTTTTCCTAAACCAAAGACATGTTACTGTGTTGTTGGTTACTGATTCCCTGTTTCTTTGGAGTAATTGAAAATGTCTGCTGATAACAGAGCAAAGACTAATACTGAGACAGCCTCTTTCATGGGAAGCATTATGAAAACATTTGATTTCAGTATATACGCATGTGTGTAAATGTATCAAGACAGATAGACTGATAGATAGATACTAAGACAGGCAAAGCACATATGTATAATACTTGTCTAGGAAACCAGAATATTCTTTCTAATACTCCAAGCTGATCACTGCGATAAAGAAATGCTCAGTCTCATAAACATAAGGTTTAGGAGTTCTTCATAAGAAGGAAGACTTTTCTAGTAGTTTAGGAAGTCAGAGAGTGGCTTTGTGTTGTTATATATCAAGATTAAAATATTTACCTCTTGCAGAAAATGGGAATCAGAGAATCTAAAAAGGACTGCAATACAAGTCCTTCCAGAAGAACCTGGAGACACTTCCTTCAAAGGTTATGAACATTTTGTCACAACAGTTTTGAGGAAAATCTCGGTGTACTGAGCACACCGGTCACAATACTGGTAGAAACCTTAAGGACACGTGGCAATTTTGTTTGCTACCAGGGGACTATATGTTAAGATCTGTCTTTAGTCCCTAGGTTACAAGAGAAACAACATCGTTTGATCCCTCTAGCTGACAAAAAGAATCATACTACAAATGGTTAGTATATTGTTTCATCATGCTCATTCTGAGGCAAGAACATGGAATTTGGATTGAGTTTTGGTAAAAAAAAAAAGTACGAGAAGTGAGGCATGGTAAAAGAATGCATCAGAAGCAAAAAGCTTTAATCATATCAAAAAGTCTGTCTCAGATGTGAGCGCTTTGTGTGACACTGTTTAGAGATTGTTGACTGTTCAGTTGGAAGCAGAATCAATTGGAATGTTTGGGTATAACTCCTAATTTTTGTTTTTGCCATATAATAAAAATCTGTTAAATCAAATTTTCTTTGAAAGTGTATAAAAATAGATTTTTATTAAGGTTTCTTAATGCCAACATGAACTTCTGGTCTAACTAAACGTGACATCCCATATAATAGCTAGCTGTTCACAGTAATTACTGGGTTATACAAAACTCAGTTTCAGGTCCTCATTCTCTGTGTTCTCCCAGTTTGTGTCTCATGCAGAGTTCTGGGCATAGGTTACTTGCAAGTCGGCTTCATATTGTCATTTAAGTTGTTACTTAAGATCAAAGCCAAATTTGCGAACCTCTGTAATATTTTTCTGGAAACACAGATTTGTTTTCCAGCCTTAACTGTATATCCAGTGACTCCTCTGCCAGTGAGTTCAGAGTCTTCTGACTGCTAAATGCAGTCCAAAGTTTTAAGTCATCTTTATGTTCCAGTACTGACATTTATTCTTCTTTCGTCTGCTTACAAATGGGATACAAAGAGCAGAATCCGATTAAATGTGGGTGTTTACAATGTCCTAACAGCAAGGCTCCTGTTATTATCAGTGGAGTGCCGGACAATAGATTTGGTGGTGTTTAGTCATGTACATCAGACTGCAATCAAATAAACTGACTCCATATAGTCTCTGTTGGCTATAACAGATTTAAATACCTAGATTAGGTTAGACACCTGCTCTGCAGGTGCCTAATGTCAAGTGAAGGAATCCTGCCTAAGACACACCTGCCATTTAGTCTTTTCTAATTATTATGTTAAAGCCTATTTTCTTCCCAAGCAAGTCAAGGACAGAAGTAAAATCAGGCAAAAGTGGGCAATTGCTTAGAATCCTCAGTATTTACTTGCAATTACACTTGTAAGGTTCACAGTACTTTCTTTTCCTCTGCCTTTACTGAAGTAGATGAGGGCCTAAGCAGGGCACCTCACTTAACATCCAGCCTCCATTTCCTACGTGCACATTACAACAGAGTTGCCATCATTGCTGCCATCACTATAGTATGAACAGAGGAATGCAAGATGGCCAGCATTGCAAGGAGAAATCTGTCAGCATTTTCCATCAGTGCTAACTGAAGCCATCACACCTTGTTGGTAACAGCAGGAGCATCACGCTGGTTTTTTCATCTCCTTCTCCCTGTAACAGTTCCTCCCAGACCCAAGGGGTGCAGAAGGTAAGTAGGCTGCTCACCTGCTCTCTCCCGCTGTAGGAGAGGCAAATGCAGGTAATCCCAGGACAGAGTCTCAAATGATAAAGTCAGACTTATGTGCACAGGGTGGAGGTGATGGAGAGAGGACAGCGAAGAGGGAGATAACAGTGTGTAACAGCAACACTGCTTAACCAGCTCTTCAAGAGAAACACAATGAAAATTTTATCAGCTCTGCAGTTGGTGCAAACGAATACTGGGTTTCTTTCCAGAGTGCCCGAGCTCATATTACATCAGTGAGCAACAGCAACAGCTTTAAGGGAACAACCATGAGCATTTGAACAAGGGCTAGAAAGCAAGAATAGTATGCAGTGAAAAAACATCTTAACAGTAACCCTCTGTCTTCCTCTTCTCCACACAAAATATCTTCTTCTTGTTACAAAACTTCTGTATATGTGCAAAATGTGATGCAATAATGAAACTTAATTAGTGCTTAGTGTGCCAATAGAAGTTTCTACAGGAGTGAGGAGTGGTATATTCTTTTCTCTCTTATTTACTATCTCTATAATTAAGATGATTATGTTATTAGTGCAGTGAAATGAAAATGGAATCCACACCCAGTACAAATAATTCACCCAGTCTGCATGGAAATTACAGAATTTTCAAACAAAAAGTAATTTAGTTTTTTTGTAATTTGAGGGATGTGACTAGGTTATTAATGTAGTGTAATAAGCTGAAATCAATGCCCAGTGAACCTAATAACTTTTAAAAAATAGCAGTTATTTCTTGGATGTAAAGGATGTGTTGACTTTGTTGAATTACTGCGACAAACTACATACGATTTATGTGGGGGGGGGTGGAATATAACCGCTGCTCAGTGCATTCAAAAATCCAAATTGCTAGGCTATAATTGTATGCTACTAAGACAGTGTAATTGTTATATTGGAAGGGCTCTTTGAATATGTAATATGAAGTGGTATATCAAGGCTAAACGTGGTTATAATGATTTGGGTTGATTAATAGTGTAACTCTTAGAACTCATCAGAAAGCTTCAAGATAGCAGATCTCAATTTAAAGAAGCTGAATATCTCTATGCCTGGATTCTGTGACTGTTTTCAAAGCTTAGAAGTTTGTTAAAGCTCTCTGCAAGTTCAGCATATGTGCAATAAGAAAATTCTGAGAGGACTTCTCAGTACTTCAAAAACAAAACAAATCATGGGCACCACACCAAGAGGGTACCTTTGGAAAGAATCATGCTTCAGTACACTGCATTTGTAATTGTTTGAAAAATGTTTATAAGAACTTAACGAGGCAATAGAATTAATTTTAATTGTGATTTAATTTTATTTAAGTGACACTGGACTTAACGTATCAAACACCACATTAAACCCATCCATTAGCTATACTTTGAAATAGGAGATTAGATACCTAAGGATGTGTTCTAATATTCAGAAATGCTGAGAATAAGTCAGCTCCTAATAAGAATCCAAGTGTTATTTACATGAATAATCAATATATTTTAGATCTCATTTAGAAAATGTGAGAGACACTCTTTGATCATATTTCCTTTTTTCACTTTTGGATTCTATTCACAAAACAACTTCACAACAACTCTGTGAGAGTCCAGCAGAAATTGTAAAAATAAAATTAAAAAACCCAACCCTATCCATCTAATGAAATGTATAATTTAATAACATTGAGGTATATTTCAAAATTACAGTCAAAATAGGGAAAATGAGTAGATTTAGCTTTCTTCCTTTTTTTTGCTCTTCATTCCCTATCAACACTTCATAAAATTTTTTTATTTTTTCTTTTTTACTATATTTTGTCACAAAAGACCAATCATTAATTGTGGGTAGCCTCTTCCTAGATGGTCCTATTCAGCAAAACAGTTAAGCGTATTCTCAACATGAGATATTCTGTCCTGCTTTGTGTGTAGATTTGATTAATATTTTGCTTATGTAAATCTGTAATCCTAAATGTTCATAGGGTTAATGGCCCCATGCAAAGTCATAAACTGCAAGAATAATTGAAATAATCTGTTTAAAGAGTTATTCATGCCTCTATGAAATATGAACTGATTTTTTCCTGTAAGCAGGAGTAAATCAAAACAACTTGTTTCTTACAATTCACAAAAAATTAAAGCTTCTGTTTTCATAAAGATATAAGGTATAGATTTTGTTTTCATTTAAAATCCATAAACATTGAAGGCCCCAGTATTATAAACCCATACTTTGGAAAAAATATCAGGTAACTCCAGCCTGCTTAACAGATTTCCTTCTGAGTGTGAACGACTGTACTTAAAACTAAATACATCTCAGGTTTTCAAATAACACAGCAACCAATTTGTGCCATCATTAAAATGCATTCCTTTCACAAGTATTGTTTCACAAATAGTCTCTTTTAGTTATATTAATGTACTAAGTAGCAATACAAGAAAAATTAAAATTAAATTATAAAAGTAATTGAAAGCCTCACTATATCCTTACTTTTCATAACTGATTTTATTTAGGATGCCAAATACTAAAATTCCCACGTAAGGGTAAAATTGTAAACACTACTATATTTTTATCATTGTATGATGGACACTATATTAATGTCTTGTTAAGCTTATCTGTTTTGATTTTTGCTACTTTATTTTGTTTCATTAAATATTTGCTTCATTCAGTTACTCCGTTTTTGGGTTTTTTTCAGTAGTTGCTTCTAGCTTCTGCGTGCATTCTTTTCTTACTCAAGTCTTCATTGTAATAAACTGTATACTGCTTTTTTTTCTGCTTCAAGTTTTTTTCTGCATTTTTTTGACAATTTGTTTAAACACTAGTTCTTTAACTTTTCTTCAGATTACTGTGTAAAATGAAAGAAGTGGAGATAAGTAGTTTTAGGAATAAGAGAAAAGAAAATATTAATTGATTGTCAACAGTAATTGCTTTTAAAACATATAATCAGAGAAAACATCTCTTGTTCTGTCTTTTAAACTTCATGTTATGGGAATTTATTGCCTACTTAAGCTAGTAACCATTCTGTGGCTTGCATTATCTGCTACAGGGGAAGATGACATTGAGATATTGTAGAGAAGCATGCTGGAATATTCTGTCTGGCTAAGTTACAAGAATTGCAAAATACCTAAGGAATAGTGCAGAAACACTAGCTACAGTTACCCTTCTCATCAGTCCCTAGATGTCAAAAAAAAAAAATGAAGTCTTGACAACAGGTAAATATAATCATATCCCTGTAAGTTTTACACTTCAATGAGTGACCCAGAATGAGGAAGATTATTAGAGCTAATGAGCTCAAGAAAGATGAAAGAACACTTACAGATTTACACTGAGCTGTTACTGAGTTCACAAATTATGACATCCCTGGCCACTTTTCTCTTTAATTTTCTCTAACTTAATGTTTTGGGGGATTCATTATGGCAAAACATTTATCTAAAAAGTTAGAAGAAGGAGTTCATATATCATACCATTAATTCATGAGGATCAGACCTAAAGGATTACAGAATGACACAGCTACATTGACTTTAAGCTAAGACAACCATACTGCCTGAAGATCTAGACTTAGAAAAAAAAAAAAAAGAGAATGAAAGCCACTACAGCTCTACACAGTGGTATCTATAAAGTGCATTGCCCTTCAAACATCTGTATCTCATTTTAAAAAAAAAATAATTTCCAAGATAAAGGGCAGAAAAGTCCTAACTGCAAAAGCAACAGAAAGCTTCTGAATGAAATGTATTTTTCTTTTCTCCCTCTAATATTTTTGTTCTCTTTTACTGCAGTACAAAATGCACTGTAAAATATTTGTTTCATTCTTGCAATTAAAATATATTTAGAATGAGACGGGACAAGGAGGAGGCCTTGTGTTGCAGTTTTACAGGGTTTGGATGTAAGGACTTTAATAGCATTTGGAACACCCACTAGATTTGGAAGACCTCCATTCAAAACAGGCTCACTGGATAACTTCCATGCCCCTCACCCCACACCTTCACTTTCAGAAACAGAAAGCAAACAAAAATAGTCATATATTATTCAGTTTGTTTGTTTTGCAGACCGATTGGTATAAGAGCCTCTGTTATTTTTAATTTTCAAATTAAACTGACAGTTAAGATGCAGTGAATTAGATAGCATTATCATTCTGGCAAGACTGCTAAGTAAAACTGATAACTAAAGGGCTGTTCCTACTTCAGTTTTTGGAAAACTGATGAAAACAATCATGAAACTCATGGTATTCAGAACAGCACTATGCAGATAGTGTCAATGAAGCAAGTTAACACAACCTGGACTATAAGAAAAACAAAACCAAATTTTGTCTGAAGACTACAGAGTCATTAAAATAGTGTCACAGAGGAGAAACCCTAGGTATAACTTATCTAAATGCCTAAAAAGCTTTGGACAAAGTCTTTCACAAAAACATTTTAAAGACAGTAAATTGAACAGCAAATCAGGGTGAAAGATAATATGTTGGTATAGATGGGATTAAGGAGGTTAGTAGAAGTACATTACGAATCATGTTTATTATGGCAGCATCTATGAACAAGCCAAAACCTATGAACACCGAATACCTTAGAAAGTTTGCCTGCCTTTAGACTGTGAGTTGTGGAGTATTAAGAATGGAGAGAAAGAACACTCTGTACTCCAACTCTTTTATATTTTTTTTTAATTTATTTTAAATGGTTAATGATTTCAGAAGAGGGTAAAGGAAGAAGTACCAGAATTTTGCAGTGATGAAATCATTTGAGAGATTCAAAGACAGAAAAGTCCAGGAGGACGTTCATACGGACTATAAGAAAGCATTTGAGAAAAAGACAGTGGGTGAAAAGGAACATAGCTCCATTTCATTGAACACACTTCTAAATGAAAAGTAACAGGTTTAAATTTAATGGAAAAAACCCAGAAGACAACCTGGACATCTTTTTGTTTATCTCAGTAAAATCCCAACTATACTGAACCAATGATCTAAAATTTTAAAAATTTTAAAAATGGGTGATCCTACAAAATTTATGTAATGCTGTTATTTTGAATTAATTTACCTGAAATTTCTTCCTCTGTAGTACTAAATCACACCCTCCTCTGGCATGGATTGGAATAAATCCAATTAAGCCGAACAAGTTACAATAGTATGACAGCTGATAACTGTTCAACTGCATTCATAAACAGAAAGAATACAGTAAAAAAAAAAACCAACCCAGAAAAAAAAAGTGTAGAGACTATGTGAGACTGAATGAAAGAAGGTAATTTAAGAGTGATAAATAAAATGGGATATATAAAATGAAGGAGTGATTAAATGATAGGTCAGACAATTCAGATAAGATGCTCTGGAATTATTATTTTGCCTAATTCTGCAATATTAAGAAAAGATAATTATACATTTTAAAGGTCCGAAAGCACATTGAACTTAACCAGTGTGTTCCAAAGTTGTTCCCACAAGAAAATACTTAGTACTTGAATTTAGTAAAAATGCAAGATAATATATCTTAAAGAAAAGAAAGTAATTTCCACAACTACATTACATAGCCATACAAGCAGTCATGTTCCAGATGTTAATACCTACAACTACATTATGTGATTATGAAATTACAGCCACTGAATTTTGTCTCCTGGTATAATTTCCCTAGTTCTATCATTTCTAAGATTAAAAAGGATGCTAAAGCCCTTTCTTCAGAAATATCTTCCTTTCTTAAACCTACAGCATCCTACAAAAGCCTTTTGGAACAGGAAGAATTTAGCTCCATCACAAAGTGCTCCAAAGACGACCTTTCCTTGTTTTATTCTTTCCTTTCCCAACTACACAATGATAACGAGTATGAAAGTATGAAATTATACAGTCCAAATAATAAATGGAACATACCTATTGTGACTACATAAAAAATATCTGAATCACTGTATATTTTCTTGCTAATCAACTCAGAGGAAAATGATGGAATAAACTACCAGTTTATATACATTTCTCCTATATTTATCCTATATTTCTGCTCTATATTAAAAGGATAACACACCACCATACCAGAATACAGACTCACTTTGATGGCTGTCACTGTCATTTTAAGATCTGCAGCATTCATTTCTTTCAGATTTATTTTTTCTTAGCAAATGTTGTGTTGGTTTTTTGGGTTGTGATTTCTTTTTTTTAACCAAATACATTGATCTATATTTTTCTAGATTACTTTCCTGTATAAACACACAGGTGCCTTCTCTTTCCTTACCAATGCATATAGTGCCTCCCGATGAAACAGTATAGATTTTCACTGATGGCATCTCATGCAGGAAGGAAATAAAGAATAGGGGAAAGAACTTCTGCCATTGGTGAAATAATAGGAAAACTTGTACCTCTGACTGCATCAAGATTCTCATAAACGTATGTGAGAAAATAAAATGTTATGCTATAACAATATTTTCCCTTCCTGTAAAATCTTGATGAGGTCTAACATGCTTTTTTCAAAAGCACTTATTTTCAAAATGGGTAAGATTTGACCTTTTCGGTATGAATAACTTTGAACTGGATTGTGAACCTGCTGTCAGTATTATCTTTCCACAACTCCTCTGGTTTGAAAGAGAGAGGAAAAAACAATTGACTTGAAGCTCCTGTAGAATAGAAATACATTTCTTTTTTTTTCTTTTTCTCCAAGTAACTCCACCAATGAACCATGATAAAGATAGCCAGCTCAGATTTTCAAACAAAAAAACAATGGACATCAACATTGTTATTCATCATGCTTTTTCTTACACTATTAGTATATTTACTTATTTTAACTCAAGACCAGGTGCAGCACTTCAATTCAAAACTGAATGTGAAAATCTTTTCAGTAAGCTCAGTAGTGTTAGGCTTGATATGTCACTTACAATATTGTGTCATCAATATTAATTTTCAAAATGTTTATTGAGATGGAACAGCAGAGTTTTGTTTTTATGGATTACATTGTGAATGCAGTAAATACAATAAATTATACAAAAAAATATCAGTAGAAAATCAGAGAAAAAAAATCTGACATGTTAGAAATTGTGTTGCAAAAATATTTCTGCTCAGTGTTGCATACAATATTTATTGACAGAATTGTTCCTTCAAATAAAATTACTGTTACTCAGATAAGGAAAATTATTCATTAACTTAATTCTTTCTCTCATTAATAACTAAGGTTGGAAGGGACTTTTTGCCTTTATACACTAACTCCTCTAAAAAGATCCAGTCTTTATTTGTTTGGAAGGTGGAGTTTTTTGTGGGGCAATGAGGGATTAATGCCACCAAGCACTTGCATTTTTTTCTGATAAGTTCAAAAGTTTAAACAGGCCCAGGAGCTTAAAAAAAAGACAGCCCTATGTTTTTAATTTGGAAGAACCTACATTTTCCTCCCAGATGAAAAAAAACACACACAAAACCCCCTTTCTCCCAAACAACAACAAAAAAAAGCACTCTTTCATGGTTAAGTTTTCAAGCTTACTTTCAATTTTAAGGTAATAGGTAGCTTTTGCATTTCTGAAGGAATTGTTTCCTACAATATTTATTATTGGTTTTTCTTCATAAAAATTCAGGCACATATCATGACAGAGTAGCATCAGTACTTTATTTTTATGAGTTTATGACCTGCAAGTTAGAGATATAATTTTCCACACAGGAAGTTTTATTCCGTAAGAGGTACAATGAACAAAATCTGAAGATTTTAAACATTAATCAAATGTCAACTACTTACTAAAGCCAAGCTTTCTCACCATTCCGCACCATTTAGACTGCATTAGCAGTCTCATCTAAAGAATACAAAAGGATTTTTAAAGTATCAATTCCTTGATGCTGATAGACTTTTTTTTCCTAAATATGCAAATTATTTAAAACATTTAAATATTCCTTAAAGAAAATAGCAGAGTCATCTTTGAACATTTAGAATTCATTGATCTCGCTCCCAAAATCTTTTTGCTTATGATGGTAATGCCTCATTAATTATGAATGAAAGGAATTATGGAAATAACAGAGATTTCCATTTTAATTTCTCATAGAAGAGATATCTTAACAGCTGATGGAAATAATCCTGCATTTTCCAAATTTAGGAATTTTTTGCATACTATGATATACAAAGTCTTGAACATTTTCTATTAGTTCTGAAAAACATTTTTCTCTCTTCAGTAGTTCTAAAAATGTAATTTACACAAGTTTGCAAGTGTGACTTCAGTCTGGGCAAGACTCATTTTTAACTATTGTACTATATCCATAAAGAAAATTTCCGCTCATATGATGTTTCTTTAAAAATACCATTCCATGTTCCTTTCCACTTTAGCAATAATTCATTAAATCAAATATCTGCTTTGGAAACACACAACTATCTCATGTGGCTCTGTTGGTTTCCCATGTAGCTTCTCTGCTATTGTTTAGCCATTCTGAACTTTATAAAACACTTTATGGGATATTTAGGACTTTTGCTGTTATTCTCAGTTTTACTGAAAAATCTAGCAGAAATGCAAAATTAAAATGTTAGTCCAACTCCATTCTTATTTTGAACACCCTCCAGAAAGGACTGAATTTGCCTTTAAAATGTGTCCCATTCCTAACAGGGAAGTAATTTCCGAGTTATGGCTATTATGATCTCATTGGTTATTAATCAGCCTTTCTAGGTTTTCTTGCTTTAAAAGGAAATGTTCATAATGTTCCAATTAAGAACAAAATGCCATTTCAAAATCTTACATCTTCCTGGAAAAAATAAGTATTTTGTGGCCAGATTTGCTTACCCCTGTGCTGATTTTCTAAGCATAGTGTTAGCTTATATAACTGTCTTGTCTCCACACACACAAAGGAGCAGAAATCTCAGTACCCCAGTCAGATACTTGAGTCCCTGCCCTGAATCGCCCTAGGAAAACATTCTGGGATTGTGCAACACTTGTTATTGAATCAAAGAGGAATCAAAGGCGTGGAAAGGAAGGACCAAGATGGTGTGGGAAGGAACAAATGTGTAAAACTGGAGACATAAGAAGATAAAGGGAACTAGTCGCCTGTAAGCATTTTGCTGGTCATATGCTGGTCTGGCCATGCCCTGTGCCTGGTCAGTGCCATCTGTCCTGTCTTTTCATTAAATTCCATCTCTAACTCTTTCCTGGGTGAGACTCTCTATACCTCATGCATGTCTGTGTTTGGGGTCTGAATGCTGCAGCTGGGGTGGACCAGGGGTGAGACATCCATGTGTCTGTGAGGACAGTGACTGGACAGACCAGAGCGTGTGCAGTGTCAGCTGCGGGGGATGTCTGAGTGTCTAAGCCTAGTTACTGAAAGGATCCATAGTGTGATTCATTTCTAATGTACAAATTATTTTTTGAATTGCAGGTGGGACAAATAGAAGGACAAAGATTAAATTTTGCCCATTGTATTGTTATACTGCATTACTAAATTTTACTATATTCTATACTTTAAGGTAAAGCATATTTTAGTCTCTAGAAATTAAATAAATAATATTTTCTGTTGGGTAACACATGGATGATCTATCCTAAAATAATCAAGAGTACAAAAGGCTATGAATAGAGCACACTGAATATGATGTGAATTGAAAAAAAAATCATATGAGAAGCAAACAAGATAGTCCATTCCAGAAAGGATGCTGTAGAATTAGAAAGAAACATTTTTGCAAGGGACAAGATTGTCTGCATCACATTTACATAAACCAGCTTAAATCTTGTCAATGTGTAGAAAGTATACTTGATACAGAACTGCATTCACAGTTAATAATAATAACAACACAGAAATAATATTTGTAAATGTAAGATGGTTTGCTTTACAATTGCTTTGCATCTCAAAGCTTTTAAGTATTTGGTTGCTTAAAAGGCAAAATGTAACTGCTGCGATGCAAGGGTTAGGTATCAGCTGTTCTGATGAAATTGAGAATAACTATATTCATCAGCATAACTGAAACACTCCATCTGCTGGCTTTCAGATGCATGGCAAAAATGCAGTGTCGTATTAATTCTCAGTGAAGTATTCTCACATTTGCCTCAGCCAGCATAAACTGAGCAGTAGCAACAGTAATATTTTTCACAGCTCATAGGCACACTCTCTGAGATGACATCAATAACTTCTATCATCCACATGATCACATATTAGCCAAATAATTTGTAATTAGCCATTCTAAATTGACTAATCTGTAAGCATTCCCAAAGTTAAAATATTACAGACTTATGGGTTACAGAAATATGGAAATGTCACAAATCTTACTCAGATGTCTGAAAAAGTTAGAAGGGTTCAAAACACCAGAATTATTTTCTCTCCTGCTCCTATCACAGTCTCTTTCCTGACTGGGACTTAATAAATTCTTATGGCTTTAAAACTACAACAACACTCACTGTGTAATACACAAGGTTTGAGAACAGATCTGTTCCTTGGAGACTTCTACCGATTAAGGCCCTCATGTCATTCCTTCTCTGTTACATCTGCTAAGAAGAATTAATATTATTGAATTACATCATACCCAGCTCTGGAAAAAATCATTTTGGTAGCAATAAGGAGCTGCATTGGTCAGCCAAGCAGGTTAACATCAAAGGTCAGAATATTTCCAGACATAAGTCTCCATGTGTAGAATCTAGTTTTGAGGTCTAGGCAAGTGCAGAGGACAAATTCTCTCGTCACATAGCAAGGGACAAGAGGGAAAGGGCACGTAAGTACCAGAGAAGGACGCTGTTACTGCACACTTGCAAATATCGTTAGCTATACTGCACTCTTGATTCAGTGTAAAAGAAAGTTTCTGAGAAACATGACTGTGTAATTTCAGCTAGAACCCTATAATGAGTTTGAATCTCAGTAGTTCAAAATATCAAACAAATTAGTGCTTTTCTTCTGATTTTCCTTTGAAGACAAAGCTTAATTCCAATGTTTACTGATAAACAGTATATGAAAATTGTGTGCAGGTATTCTGTACTGCATATTATTTTCTCTAATCTTTTTTTTTAACTGAAAACCAAAACTGATCGGTAAATGCATACAGACTTTTAGAAATTGTTCTGGTACTATAGGTTCTTTAACTTGCAAACTTAGATATATTTAAATAATATAAACTAAGCTGTCATACTTATTTATCTATATACAGCAAGTGCTAGAATGTAATAAACAAGGATTTTATGAAAAGGGGTTTCAGTATGGACCTCAGACTCTTTTATTCCTAATCATATTGAGTGGTTCCACTGAAATCACGGCAGCTTTGACTTTACATGGACAGATTGTAAAGATTGCAAGGGTTTTTAAGAATAATTAATATTTCTTATGTATGTTTAAGATCTAAATTATGACAAAAAATCAAAAGGAAAACAAAAAAAGTGTATTTTACTCCTTTATTTTACCCTAAAATATTAATTCTGGCTGGCTCAAATGCGCTACATTATTTTTAGAATTATTCTAGTCATTAAATGCTAGGAAATGTGAGCAGTTAGTCATACACTACATACTACATGTATACTTATTACATGCCAAGTACATACTGTGTGTGGGTGCAATTACAGAATTGTCAGCAGCTACAGAAGTGGACAAAAGGACAACAAATATGAAAACAAGTTAAGAAAGATAAGAATAAAGTAAGTGCTATGACTAGAAGCAAGGATAAGAAAGGTAGAGGACTAAGCACAGGAGAAAATATTATGAATGGAAGGATTTAGTAATATGGGAATCACAGAGAATTCTTTAAGGTTTACTTTCAGTTCTTATTCCATCACTTTTTATGCAATCTTATGATCTTAATTACATTTTTGTGACTCAGTATCCTATGTACAGAAATAGCATCATAATAATTTTTCTTTCAGTCTTACATATTTAAATTGTTAGTTCCACAAAGCACAGGCTAAGTATTTTTTCTTGTCTTTCTTTTCCTGCTACTATTTGGAAAAGAAGTACCACCGCCAAATATTAAAGATCACTGCTGCTAAATTATCTTAGGCTAGGAAAGGTAATACTGGAAACTTTTAAAAATCTAAGTCCATAAACATGTATGTAACTTAATTTTTATGGATAAATTTCTGTGGGCCCAACTTTTATATTGAAAATTCAATAAGCTTCAAGCTTGACATTAAAATATTAAGAAATCTAAACTTTTATTTAATAGGAACAAAGGTGTGAATTTATTTACTGCCAGATACATATTGTGAGATTTTTTTAATAGTCTGAAGAGATTCCTTTCATTAGACATTAGTAAAGGTAGTATACAGCAGGCCCTTTGGGACAATCTATAGTTACATATGGGAAGTTCCTTGCTATAGAACTGAATTTTATTCTTCTTTTATATTTCCTGTGATGTGGTAAAACATGTTGGCAATAAAAATGTTTCAACAAAGATCAATTGATCAACTTTACGGAACATTTTTATATTTATAATAGTATAGCTACTTTTATATTCCATGCCATAGGTGAATATGGACTGTACTTTAAAATTAAAAAAAAAAAAGGAAATAATTTAATAATGTATTTGAGTTTATTCAATGGATTTTATGAAAACTGGATCTTCCAAATTTGTGTTCCTTCCCAAAATGGAAGCAGGTTCTAAAATCACAGTATTTACTCCAAAACAATTTCTGAATGTCAATGCTAATATATTTAGCAGAATGTCTCTCTCTTAATTAGCTTTTTATGTATTGTATTTAATATAGGTCTTTAAAGCATATAACAACATTATATGGGCAAGAATGTTGCTAATGTATTGCACTCCATGTATTTAACAGACTACTTTCATGCAGTTAATGTAATGCATCCCTGGCTTTGTATATCTGTGTAAGCATGCCTTGGAGTCTTTGTGCTTTGGGGTACTTCTAGCACTTGGCACTATTTTTGCTTACAGGCATGGAAATTAATTTTCTCATCTTGGGATATGAGGATCCTAATTGTGTCTGCTCAGCAGAAGTTCAAAACCAGTAATTTCCAACTGCTAAGACACCATTCTCAGTTGGGTAGCCTTTGTTCTACAGGGATCATAACAAATTGACTACCTCTTGAATTACGTGTCATTCTTCCTAAGCAAAGGTCAGACATGAACATTCAGAATTAGTATTTTATTTTATACTATGGTAAAACAATATAAAAATAACAAAAACAAAGCCTGCATGTGAAATGGCAGAGATGATTTCGGCATTGCCATAAAGTGTATGTGCCTCAGGTAGACTAACTGCTCTGCAAGTTTCCAGTAACCAAAAATGATTACATGCCTTCACCAAAAAATATCCATGCTAGATTAGGTAATATAGTTTACAGGAGGAAAATTTAAGCACATAGTCTTCAAATCCAAAAGTCATTACAAAGTTTGTATTTAGACACATCAAATTTTTTACACTACTTTGCACTGTACAATCTTTTGTAAGTTCATAAGCGCATTACTGCTGGCCTCCACTGGAACGGTAAATCTTAGTTCTCTTTAAAACTCAGACTCTGGGACCTTGGATCAGTTACTGACAAACACACAACTGTTGACTGCCTTGAAAGTTTGTTTTAAGCCACTTATGTAGCATCGTTAAGGACTCTGGATCACAGAGAATGTATGTGGATTTTAGGCATCTAAATCCAAACTTCTGATCCTGAAAATCCTCACTCAGCTTAATGCAGAAGGTGTCTACTTTTCATTGACAAATTAATTTATCACTTCAAGCTCTTTAGAGGCTTAAAAAGGCAGTCTTATTCTATGATGATTTCCAATCTAAGTAGTGTGCCAGTTTGTCCTAATTACTTCTCTGCGGAGCCATACTTGTTTTTTGTTTATATGCGGGAGCAATTTGTCACAAAGCTTTGTTGCTTAGTGTTGTTAAAGGGCTTTATAATCTTCTAAAGGAACAGTAATAGAAGTGTGAAATGTTATTGGGACTCACGTTTTCTTTGTAAAGAAATTAAAATCCTTTGTAAAGTCCCACTTCTACTTTATAAAGTATGAAAATCCTGAAATTAAAATATTAGAATTTTTAATAAAGGGAAGTACCACCCACTTACTGACCAGTGTTATCTAGCCTAACTGCAACTTTTTTCATGGTCACCTTTTACTGCCAATCCTCCTGACTTTCTTTATTCTCTGTGTATCATGCATCTCTTACTGCCCTCATTGCATAACAAAGGATACACTGATGCACGAAAATACAAAGAATGATGTTTGCCTATCACTGACAAAAATTAATTGTAGCACAATGCTGTTAATGGGCAGTATAATATTATAGTTTCTTTCATATATTTTCTCCCATACTTATCTTGATTCTATGATAGTTCAAGGAAGAAGAAAAAGCTTTTAATGAAAAGTTGCATTAATACTCTTGTTTGACTCTCCTTGTCTCAGTGGAACCTGAAAAGCCATGCATGCTTATCCAGTGTTGTTTAAAAATAAATTCTTCTTTTAAACAGGAAAGGTTAAAGAGTCTAAGAGATCTGGAGCTGCAACCTCTGAAACACTTCCTCTGCTGTCCTGGGAGTCTGACAGTCAGCAGAGATGAGATGCTTCTCGCACCCGTTGCTATGCAACTTCTGTGGCATCCCACGAGCTCAAATGTCTCTGTCCTACACTTTGTGCACAAAATGGGGAGAAGAGCTGTCAGCTTTGGGGGTTCTAGCCATATTTTCAGCTTACTATTTAGTCAAGAGAAGTTGTCTAGAAAGATCTAGAATAACTGAAGATGAAGACTGAAAGAAAATTTAACAATGGGCAACATGATCTTAAAAAGTTGTCTATATAAATAACTTATATGAATAGATAAATAATATTTTGTTCAGAGTAATCCTGAATCCTCAGTGCTTTTTTTTTTTTTTTTGACTTGTTACAAGACCTGGGCAGGAATAATTTTTCTGAACATCCTGTAAAATCTACATTTCTAACAATATTTCCATTTGGAAGAGAACAAGCTTGAGCTGAAAATAGGAACATAAGGACAAGAATAAGACAAGAAAAAGGAAAACAGGAACTTTTACTTGGATCTCCTGCACCCTGATCTCCATTTTATTGACTGTTACATTCCTAACTAAAGTAGAAATGAAACATAATTTCTCCATTAAAAAGAATTTGCTGAATTATGAACTGAAAGTATTTTACTTTCTATTAGGTTTGGGCTAGTCTACTTGCAGTGCTAACCTTTGCTCCTGCTTCTTTTGGTGTTTTTACAGACAATTTTACAAGCAGCTTAACATTACAGTAATATATGCAGTTTCTAAACTCCTTCAGTTCACGTGCATTCATAATAATGAAATAAGTGCTTGAGTGTAATATAACTCGATGATCTTAAAGGTCTTTTCCAACCTAAATGCTTCTGTAACCTACTTGGCAATTATTACTAGGAAATTATATGATACCATCTAATTTTATCAAGAACTGACACCCAAGTTAGTAAATCCATGTATAGTTAAACCTCGGTGCTTTCTGGCATAATAAATCAGATGATAGTGGAGAGATCTGGTTTTATTTTGTCCTAGTTAAATGCATGAAACTTACCAAAAAAATTACATTGGTATTAAAAAAAAAAAGTCATTTAATTCTGTGTTGCCCTACTTACGACAGCATAGTAGATTAAACCTCAAAACTAGCAGCCTTTCTAATCACTACTTTTGTGATATCTGCCAACACACCTTGCTTTGGTTTTCTCCTCCATTAAAAACACTTTCGTACTGAAATTTTCCACTGAAAAACTACGCACTGAGTCCAGTCAGAAGCAGGTTTTGGTTCATAAAAGTTCATAAGGCTCTTAAATCAAGGACTGTATAAACAGATGTGCTGATAGATGAGTGAAACAGACGTGGATTTCATATGATAAATAACTAAGAAAATGGAAGTTGAAGGAAAGGCGTTCATCATCCCTGAATGGAATTAAAGGTACCATTTTCATACGGTATTTATCCCCAAGTGACTGGTCTGATTTCCTCTGTACATAGTTAATTTACAGAATAAGAAATATTGGGCAGCTCCTACTGAATTTTTAAAAACACATAGAGAAAGATCAGACACTTTTTGAAGTTTATCTGCACATTCAGTGTGAAATTCTGAGTGTTCCCAACTTGGAAAATTAAGTCATATATTCAGATGGTTAACTAGTTATTTAGAAGACAATTTTATTTAGGTCTTATTCACATTTCCAAAACTTGATCATTTGAAATTGAATTCTAGAGATATATTCCTCCTACGTTCCCATTAAATTAAACAAAGAATGACCTATGAGATATAGCTGTACTGTGCTAATCTTTTTGCAGACACTATATCTTTCTGAACACTTATTTTGCTGTATTTTATAATAGATTACTGAATTAACCTGACATTCAGGTTAATTCTTTCTCTTCTTTCCCATATATCTTTCCTAAGTCATTTAGTTTGTGTAGTGAGGTACAGCATTTTAAAGGAGGTTTTAATAAGTATTAATTTTTACATTTATTTGTGTCACCGAGAAAGTTGGTGAGAGCGAACTCCACAGCCTTCTCCCAGTTATTGATAAATATCTTAAATAAGACAGGTCCTGGACCCTCCACTTGTTATCGGCCTCCAGACAGAGTCCAACCCATTAACCACTGTTTTCTGAGCCCAATCATCCAAGCAGTTTTCACCCATATGGTTTTCCACCCATTCAGATTATAATGTTTAACTGTGGATAATAGTGTCACAAGTCTTGTTAAAGTCAAGATAAATCACATCCACTGCTGTCTCTTCTGCAGACCCATCATTTTATCATAGAAGACAGTTAGATTGGTCAGGTGTGATTTACCCCTAGTAATCACACCTCAAATTCTCTGCTGACCTCCACAGTGTTTTTTGCCTCTTTCAAATTACCTTGGGTTGACTGCTAGCAGTCCTGACCACCTCCTTTTTCCACCTTCTCCTCAAATGTTTTCCAGACCATTTAAATCCAAAATTTGGTATATAGTTGCTGAATTTACTTTAGTCTCATAGAAAATATTTTTTTATTTGATGTTACATTCCTTGCTGTCAGAACTATATCTGCATGTTAGGCTATGGCTATATCCTCATATATTTAAATATAAGTATATATATAATGTCCCACAGCAAGAAAACACTCCTTATTGCAGACTTTGATGTAATCACAATTAAAAAAAAAAAATTAGAAACCAACCAATTACAATTCTTCTAACATAGTGTAAATCCTAGTATAAAAATGTTCAATTCGCTTAATTACATGGTAGGTTTGCAATGGTTTTTTCTTAAAATCTTCAGAGAAAAAAAAAGAGGATGTTTAGTTAGCTTCATTATTCAGGAACTGATATGAAAAATGAAAATACAGTTTCAAAGACAAAGTCAGCATTTAGGAGGATCTTTGTCCTACAGAGTTGAGGTTTGGCAGTCTGCTGGCTTGATTTTGAAGCATAGTGTGCAAGTTTACAAGTTCAAAGCACCATCCACACGTATACGTAGACATACTATTCACAATAGAGTTGGAGTTCTAGTTTTAGCATTCCACTTTGTTTTTTCTTCAACTGCTTTAATATTGTTTCCCATTTTGAAAGTGCTTCCTTTCATGTGGAAATCAGAAAAGGCTTATGTGAAGTTTCGTAATCAGCCAGATGATCAGGTTGCAGAGGTTGCTTCCTTCCTTTCCCCTTGTATGACTATTTTAAGGAACAACCTGGTACTATTAAGCAAGGAAGATAAGTAGTTGACTAGATCCATTTTCTTGTCTTGTTGAAGATTTGTGCATTAAGGAGCAAGGTTAAAGTACAACAACAACAAAAAGCTTTAGAAAATATATTTGTATAGCTATTACAGCTCCAGCTCCTACGGTCTCAGGACCAGAAAGACAATGTGTGTATAACAGATACGTCAGAATTACAGACTGATGTATTTAAAAGCAAATAAGAGAATCCATAACTTATCCACCTGTGGAGGTAAACTGTTCTTAAACAAAGTTATTGTCATTTTAGCTTATCTGAAACAAATTCCAACGGTTCTGGTCAAAACCCTTGTGTAAGAAATACGCAAGCTAGGGACAAGGAATTAAATGCCCTTGACCAACTAACTTCCCCACTTTGATTCTTCTAAAACAAAGCATTTCTAAGAAGTAATTTATAAGCACAGGAAAGTGTTTTGGTTCCTCCAGAAAGAATATGATACAGGTTGTTTAACCAAAACATTTTCATATCCTAAAATCACCGAGTGATACCTTCTAGGCTGTAAAGTGATTTTGTTCCTTTGTATAGCTAGTGTCTTAATAAAAAGTTATGCTTCTCTTAGTAAGTCACTGGATGAAACGGAGGAACGGAGAATTAAGGGTTAAGTTTCAGATGTCTTTGTCACAAGTGGTCACAGCTGAAAACCTACTTTTCTTAACCACAATTCTCATTCCCCTACCTTATTTTTAGTCAGATTGTTGACATTTAGATTCAGACATTTTTGAGAATCAAGACTGGAGTTCCAGAACAGTCAATTTTAAAAAAAAAGATTTAATTGTGTGTGCAGTTCAAATGTTTATAACTATCAATCTCAAAAGGGTAGTACAAGTGCTTAATATAAATAAAAGATGTGAATTCTCATCCTTATGCTTAATGGAACATTCAAGGGGACAATTAACACCACACTCACATTAAGATTTTTCAAGAGAGCCATTTCATCATTTCCTTTTAAATATATATATACACTTCACACCTTCACTTTTTTCAAAACCATTATTTAGGACTTTCCACAGAGCAGCACTAATGTTTCACAAACTTAGAATGTCAGTGTCTGAGAGGCTATTGTTCAAAGGGAGAAATTAAATGATATATGTCAAGAATGTCAAGTATTATTTATAACACTATTTATGTTTATACATATTTGATGTTACTCTAGGCAATTAGAAGGTCTGAAAACTTCCTAAAGAATCAATAAAATATGATTAATAAATAAAAAATTATTGTAAAAAACACTTGTGAAATAAAAAAATGCAAATTTTAGGAGTGTATGAGAAAAAATGAAGTCTTTAAAGAGATTACAATAACTTATATATGAAAGCACATATTCAAATATATATCTCTATCCTAAATGTGCAGATTTGCACTTCTACATATGCTTGTAACCTGCCTCCGCAAACCACCCAGTTTTCTTCTCTGCTGCCAAATTGGATGGTCAGGTGTTACATACTTAAATGTAATCTTCCTCTTTATTAAGGTTATACTTCCTGAATGCAAACACTGCAGATTTAGTAGATCAAATTCAACTTTCATACAGTTCCCCACATTTTTTATATATAAAATGGGGTATATACACATACACATGCACATACATTCCTTACTCAACCTTGGAGGGTTAGCCATTCCTGAATCGCTACTATAGCTGTCATTCAGAACACAGTATATAGAGTTGCTTGCATGAGAATCCTTTCTGTTATCATTCACTGTCATGACATTTTCTATATTCAGACAAGGAAGAAAAAATCTGAAGTCAGTGATACCCACACAATTTCTGAAACATGAATCATAAAATAGGCAGGAGTTTCACTTTGAGTCTTGGGTACGTAGGTAACTACAGCAGTTTCATGTGTAGTTTGCCTGTTCCTTCAGAATCCATTAGAAAGCCCATAAAAATGTAGAGACCAAAACCCTATTTTTCCTCTTTCATCTGGAGACTGTGCTTCAAGAATTTCTTCAGAGAAACAATTCTGAAGAATGCTCTCATGAGAAACTGCTTGCTGCTTCCTCCTTGCACACTGCCCCAGCCACTGCTTGCTCTCTGCCCGCCTCTAATTTAGTCAGGCTTCTAAGGAAGCTCTTACAGCCAAACACTTTGGTAAAGAAGTATTCAGAAGATCTAGAGTGCAATTTGGTCTTTTCAGTTAGATTCACACAGGTTGTACACACAGACTTTAACACATATTGCATCTAAACGCTTCGCAAAACCTGACAACGTCATGCAGAAGGCCAACAGTGAATGCTCCATTATCTTGAAGATTGAGAGAATAAAAAATTTTAGGTAATTTGGATTTTCTGAACATCAAATAAGTTCTCAGAATAATTCAAAACAGGTGCATGACTACATGGGAGGATGTGAAAACATGACACAATTTTTAATAGTTATCTAGGTATGTGGAGCAGTGCTATTGAATAGTCCTCAAACAGGTATATTACCAAACATATCACTAAAATAACCACATGAACTTGAAGCTACATGCAGGTACAGACTACATCTGATATCTAGTGTCTGATATGTCATATCACTTACTGATATGTGGTAACAGTAGCTCTGATTTTTTCTACGACTCTTCCTAAATCACCTAAATTCTGTTATTTCATTTCTGAAATTCATTTATGATCAAGAATTTACATAAGTAGAGAAATAATAACAACAAAAAATAAAGCAATATTAAAGCCATGTTGACTGAACTGAAGAAAAAAGAGAGAAAACTTTTAAGAGGATCTTTAATAAGTGACTGAAATAAATGATCAGTGACTGCAGGGTGTGGTCCTATCTTTTGCTGTCTCAATGAAGGAAAGAATGTCTATCTGGAAGATATGCTTAAGACAAAAAAACACATTGTCCTTATGTGCAAAGATAATGAAATCATCGTATTATGATCCTATTATACAAGAAAACAAATTACATTATGTAATTGTAACTTTGGCCTTCAAAGCAGCTTAATTCTGACAGTGTTAAATTATAATTCCTAAATCAAATATTAGTACAGACACTGAAAACAGTAAGTCAAAAATTTTCTCTGTCATATAATTTTTAAAAATAATTTTTTCACATAGAGATCTCAAATCAGTAATTTGAGTCAGATTTGTAGCTATCACAAATCTTAACAGTGTTCCAAATTTAAGAACATCTTATTAGGACTTTAAAAAAAGAAGAAGAAACCACAGAAAACTCACATCCTCACTGCCAAATTCTGAAACGTGGTGTGATATTTAAAGCTTCTAGTTCTTTAGAGAAAAAGAGACAAGAGTTCAGTAAACATATTCTACCATCTGCTTGGGATTCCATAAATTAAAGATGTCTGGGTATTTTTAACTGCATTCACACAGACTTGGATATCTTTTCTCTGTTTTGCATCTGTTGTATTTAGCTCCTTAGTATAAAACTAACAGAGGGAGCCTAAAAGATATGGAACATGCTTTTACTCCTGGATTGTGATAGAGTGCAAAAAGATACACACAATTCTGTTGAAGATGTTAATATTTACTACAAGGTGTTTACTATCTTTCTATTAAACCCTAAAATTCCTCTGCCATCTATTATCTTTCTGTTTATTGACAACTTCTAGGATCATTAGCAGGAAATATAAATATACAAAGAAATAACAAGTAATCTTGAAAACATTTCCCTTAAAAAGCAAGATGTCATTAACTGACTAGGGTAATGTTTTCAGACAGAAATGATCACTAACGTTTTTATCTTTTGGTGATAAATTATTTTTTGTGATTTCACTGCACTGAAAAGTAAATTCTGATTTTCTAAATGCTTTCTTGAAGGACTGGAAAACAATTTGACTACAGTTATCAAGAATTTTCAAGAAGGAACTAGTAAAAGCATGCATCTAGAAATTAATCACAGAATCACAGGTTGGAAGGGACCTCACGGATCATCTAGTCCAACCTTTCTAGGAAGAGCACAGTCTAGACAAGATGGCCCAGCACCCTGTCCAGACAACTCTTAAAGGTGTTCAATGTGGCCGAGTCAACCACTTCCCTGGGGAGATTATTCCAATGGTTGACTGTCCTCAGTGTGAAAAATTTTCCTCTCGTGTCCAATCAGAATCTCCCCAAGAGCAATTTGTGTCCATTCCCCCTTGTCCTCTCCATGGGACTCCATGTAAAAAGGGAGTCTCCATCTTCTTTGTAGCTACCCCTGAAGTACTGGTACACAGTGATGAGATCCCCTCTGAGCCTCCTTTTCTCAAGGCTGAACAAACCTGGTTCTCTCAGCCTATACTCATGGCAGGCTTCCGAGTCCTTTGATCATCTTGGTGGCCCTTCTCTGGACCCCATCCAGCCTGTCCGCATCCTTTTTATATAGCGGGGACCAGAACTGTACACAGGACTCCAGGTGTGGCCTGACAAGCGCTGAGTAGAGCAGGATAATTATTTCTTTCTCTCTGCTGGTGATGCCCTTCTTGATGCAACCCAGCATCCTGTTGGCCTTCTTGGCCGCAGCAGCACACTGTTCGCTCATGGTGAGCTTCCTGTCCACCAGGACCCCCAGGTCCCTTTCCACAGAACTGCTCTCCAGCCAGGTGGATCCCAGTCTGTGCTGCACTCCCGGGTTATGTTTTCCCAGTTGCATGACCTTACACTTGTCCTCACTGGGCTTCATAAGGTTCTTGCTGGCCCACTCCGCCAGCCTATCCAGATCTCCCTGCAGAGCAGCTCTCCCTTCTGGAGTGTCTACTTCCCCACTCAACTTGATGCCATCAGCAACCTTCATCAGGCTACACTTGATGCCGTTATCCAGATCACCTATAAAGATACTGAATAACATTGGGCCCAATATTGATCCCTGGGGGACTCCACTAGTGACACGTTGCCACTTGGAAAGGAGCTATTTACCACCACCCTTTGGGTGTGGCCTGTCAGCCAGTTCCCCACCTGCTGCACAGACCACTTGTCTAGGCCATAACACATCAATTTCTCCAGGAGGAGGCTGTGGGGGACCATATCAAAAGCCTTGGAGAAGTCCAGGTAGACAATGCCCACTGCCCGCCCCATGTCAACCAGGCAAGTCACTTGGTCATAGAAGGCCACCAGGTTTGTCAAGCACGATCTGCCTTTAGTGAAGCCGTGTTGGCTTTTCCCAATCACGTGCTTCATTTGACTTGCGATGGCCCCCAGGAGGATTCATTCCATAACTTTCCCAGGGATTGAAGTAAGGCTGATGGGCCTAGAGTTACCGGGATCCTCCCTCGAGCCCTTCTTGTAGATAGGGGTAACATTTGCCTTCCTCCAGTCCTCTGGGACATCCCCTGTTCCCCACAACTTCTCAGAGATTATGGACAGTGGCCTTGCAATGATGTCAGCCAGCTCTCTCAACACCCTTGGGTGGATGGCGTCAGGGCCCACAAATTTGTAAGGGTTAGGGTCCTGCAGTAATTCATGGACTAACTCTTCCTTCGCTGATGGTGGGTCGGTGTTTCGATCAACTGGGAATTTCGTTCCCAAAGCCTGGGACCCGGCAGCGCTGGTAAAGACAGAGGTGAAGAAAGTGCTGAGGACCTCTTCCTTTTCACCTTCGTTGGTGATTGACTCCTTTTCCATTTAACATCAGGCCTATGTTTTCCTTCTTTTTCTGCTTATGGTTGACATGTCTGAAGAAAACTTTCTTGTTATTTTTGACATCTACAGCCAGCTTCAATTCAAGCTGGGCTTTTGCTTTTCAAACTGCATCTCTGCACGTTCTGGCAATGCCCTTGTAGCTGTTGACCGATAAACCTCCACTTCTACATTTCTGGTGTTTCACTTTTGGATTTGAGCTGAGCCATGGGGGCCCCTTGCTCTGCTTACTTCCTTTTCCTTTGTAGGGGATAAATTGGCTTTGTGCTTCCAATAGAGAGTTCTTGAAGAATTCCCACCACTCACTAGCTCCTTTGTCTTCCATGGAAGCTTCCCATCAAATCCCTCCCAAGTGAGCCCTGAGTGAACTGGAGTTTGCTCTTCTAAAACCAAGAACCCTTGTCTTAGAGCTGACCTTCAGCACACTCAGCAGGATCCCGAACAATATTGTGGTCGCTGCAGCCAAGGCTATCGCTAACTGAGATATTACAAAGCAGGCTTTCTCGGTTTGTGAATAGCAAGTCCAGCAGTGCCTCCTTCCTGGTTGGCACGTCTATCATTTGTATCAGGAAACAGTCCTCTATACATTCCAGGAACTTCATGGATGACATGTGAGCTGCCATATTGTTCTTCCAGCAGATGTCTGGGTAGTTGAAGTCACCCATCAGGACCAGGTTCTGTTGGCCAGAAGCTTGCTTTAGTGCCCAAAACTATTGCTTCGTTGGCTTTATCACCATGGTTAGGAGGTCGATAGCAGATGCCCACTGTGAGGTCCTGCTTGGAGATTTCCTCTTTGACTTTAAACCAGGGGCATTCGATAGAGCAGCTGCAGTCACCATTGTTGACTTCGATACATTCAAGGTTTTCCTTAATGTAGAGTGCAACTCCTCCACCTCTTCTACCTTGCCTGCCTTCACAAAAGAGCTTGTAACCATCCATTGCGATCCCCCAGTCGTTTGATTTGTCCCACCATGTTTCAGTTACTCCTATGATGTCATACCCTTCTGAGTGGGAACAGAGCTCCAGTTCCTCCTGTTTGTTACCTAGACTACATGCATTTGTGTACATACACTTGAGGTGTTTACTCTTTTGTTTCACCTCTTGGGAGACAGCTAAGAAACCTTTATCACCACACTAGTAAAAGCATGCATCTGGAAATTAATGGCATAGGCAAAGTTCCCATTATAGTTCTTAAACAGACCTCCAATAGAGATAAAGGATAGTTTCAACTTCATTCTATTTTATAGTTGATGGTTGGTAGGAGCCATAATTATTTATTTTCTTCTTTATGCATTACGAAAAAAAATACAATATAGTGAGTTTATTTTCTACAGTACAGTCTTCTCATTGAAAAGTACTCATGAAATACTTCTCTTTCCCATACAATCCTCATAGATAAGACAGTGAAGTACAGGCTAAATGAGCAGACAGGGAGGTGAATTGTAAACTGGCGGAATGGCTGGGCCCACAGGGTGGTGATCAGTGGCATGAAGTCCAGTTGGAAGCCTGTAACTAGTGAGTCACCCCAGGGGTCAATACTGGGTACTAGCCTCTTTAACATCTTCATTAATGATCTGGATGATGGCTTAGAGTATACATACCCTCAACATGTCTGCAGATGACACGAAATTGGGAGGAGCAGCTGATACACCAAAGGGTCGTGCTGCCATCCAAAGGAACCTTGTCAGGCCAAAGAAATGAGCCAACAGGAACCTCATGAAGTTCAACAAAAGAAAGTGTAGAGCCCTATCCCTGGAAAAACACTCCCAAGCCACCAGTACATGGTAAGGACCACCCAGGTGGAAAGTGGCTTGACAGAAAGCAGCTTGGCCGAGGTCCTGGTTAACACGAAGCTGACCATGTGCCAGTAATGTATGCTTGCAGCAAAGAAGGCCAGTAGCCCCCTGAGCTGTATTAGGTGAAGTGTTGCCAGCAGGTTGAGGGAGGTGATCTTTCCCCTCTACTCAGCACTGGTGAAGCCACACCTAGAATGTTGTTTCCAGTTCTCGGCTCTTCTGTGCAAAAGAGACATTGACAAAGCAGAGAGAGTCCAACAAAGGGTCATGAAGATGATTAAGGGACTTGGAGCATCTCTCCTGTGAGGAAAGGCTCAGAATGCTGGCCCTGTTTAGCCTGGAGAAGAGAAGGCTCAGCAGAGAGCTTATCAATGTGTACAAATACCCGAAAGGAGGATGTAACGAGGATGGAGCCACACTCTTTTCAGTGGTGTCCAGTGACAGGACAAGAGACAATGGGCACAAACGGAAACACAGAAGGTTCGGTCTGAACACCAATAAACACTTTTTTCAGTGTAAGCATGACTGACCAGTGCCACAGGTTACGCAGGGAGGTTATGGAGTCTCCATCCTTGGAGACATTCAAAAGCTACCTGGACATAGTCCTAGGCAATCTGCTCTAGGTGGCCCTGCTTGAGTAAGGGGTTGGAATAGATGACTTCTGGAGGTCACCTCCAACCTCAACCATTCTGTAGTTTGGTGATTCTTTGAAATATGATACAGTATGGACCATATAACTTCTGCCAACTGATATGTTATCTAAGTAACTTACTTTGCTAAAATTTTGTATGGATCAGGGTGATTGAAACAGAACTTTATTTCTTAACATTTTTTTTTTCAGAATGAACTACTGTATGATCATAGATTTGCAATCACATATTACATTACATGGCTGACTTGGCAGGAGTTGAGATTGGCAGCTGTTGAAAAGGTGTGCCAAACAAACAATGTGTTAACAAAGTATGAGTTACAGCACTGAAGCAGAAGTGCAAAAAGATATTAGAATATCATCAAGGCATTTTTACCCATATAATTAGTGAAGTATCAAAATAGAAATTTCAAGGAAAACATTGAAATGACTTCTAGATATAAAAGAAATATATTGATGGTATATCTTAGAAAAAAGGTCTGTGAAAGTATTGAACAAGTTTTTTGGGTTTTTTTGTTTGTTTGTTTGATTGCTTGTTTGTTTAATACTAGCTATGGACACAAGCAGCAATTTGTACTTTAATATGTTCAGGAAGTTTTTCCCACTATATTTGCAAATGGAGCTGGATTAATCCAGTGTTGCTTTCAGTTTAGTGCAATAGTTATGCATTTAACTCTGCATTTACACTTTACTTTTCCAGAATATAAAAGAAAATAATATTAATATGACAATGTTTTCCATAATGTTGCAGTATCATGATTAACTGAAGGATGAGATTTACATCTTCAAATACATGTAACCCGTTTTGGAGCAACTCTAAACTGGAAACTATAAAAATGTCCATATTTGTCCAGGTGACACAAGTGTCCTTGTCCCATTCTCAAAAATAAGGAAAGCATTAGCTACTTGTCAGAAAATGTTTTATCTTTTGCATCTTTAGATTAATTCTCTAAAATATAAATTAACAGTAGCATAAGATAGCCCTATGGGCTGGTCAGATGTGAACACTATCTCACATAGCTTTAGAATATGCTGCTATCCTGACTTTACTGGGACATATGTGCAAATATAAATACACAATGTACTACATCAGACTGACATCCAGAATCTTAAGGACCAGATGGCCTCTACAGAGAGTCATACACTGGAGATAGAGATAACATCTATCTTTTCCCTTATGCAAGCAACCACAACATAATAATACAATAGTCTTGAGTATTTTGAGGTCCTAAAGGAAACAAAACTTTTCTACCACTTCATTCAAGATCATCTTTTCCTGGCATTGCTGAAGCTTTCAAAAAAATGTGGCTTTGTGGTTGGTGGTTTGGTTTTTTATTTGGATCTTTTTTTTTAATTTACTTTTGGGTTGTTTTTTAATTATCCCAGTGCTAATTAGGTTCAAGAATCTATCTAAATGTACCCTTACTGTACTGCATTTCAGACAGGGCAGTATGAGCACCTATTTGAGCCCAGTAACTACATTTGTGAGCTGAGTGGAAGAGAGGGGACTATATTCCTTTTCATTCTCTTTAAAGCAGATGGTTGAGAAGTAGCCTCTAAAAGCCATTTTCAATCCATTCTGGGAGAAGAAATAATTGAGAACATTGCCCTATCCTGAAATACCACACTAGTACTAGACATATGTTTTTTTCTGTTGAATTATTGTTAATCTTCATGATGAATTTAAGGTTTACGAAATACAATTGCTTTATCAAATACTGACAAAAGCTTTGCTAGGTCTAGGTCTCTGTAAGCTTAATTTGTTAAGCAGTGTAGAGACATTTCAGAAAATCTTACAAAGCTGTCATTTTCTTCTCCTAAAGCAAAGGTGTCTGTGTTTGAACGACTAGCTTTCAGACATCAAATCGTTTTGGTACTGTTTCACTAGATGTTTAAGAATCTAATTCAAATATGCACGCCCAGAATGTTTTTAAAATGAAGTGTGTTTATTACCTAGGATCCTTTGCTTTCCATGGATAATATTTTTCTTTGCCTTTCCATCTAACTAACTATTTGTCCTGATTTCGGCTGGGATAGAGTTAAATTTTCTTCATAGTAGCCAGTATTGGGCTATGTTTTGGATTTGTGCTAAAAACAGTGTTGATAATGTGGAGATGTTTTAACTGTTGCTAAGTAGCACTTACACTGGTCAAGGACTTTTCCAGCTCCCCGTGCTCTGCCGGGTGCACAAGAAGCTGGGAGGGGACGCAGCCGGGACAGCTGACCCAAACTGACCAAAGGGATATCCCACACTATATGACGTCATGCTCAGTATATAAAGATGGGGGAAGAAGAAGGAAGGGGGGGGGACACATGACATTTGGAGTGATGGTGTTTTTCTTCCCAAGTAACCATTACGTGTGATGGAGCCCTGCTTTCCTGGGGATGGCTGAGCACCTGCCTGCCCATGGGAAGGAGTGAATTAATTCCTTGTTTTGCTTTGGTTGTGTGTGAGGCTTTTGCTTTACCTGTTAAACTGTCTTTATTTCAGCCCATGAGTTGCCTCACTTTTACACTTCTGATTCTCTCCCACATCCCACCAGGGGGGAGTGAGCAAGCGGCTGTGTGGTGCTTGGTTGCTGACTGGGGCTAAACCATGACAGAAGTATATTCTTTATTATGATTAATGAGCAACAGCACAAATATAAGAGATTTCATACAAACAGTATGTGTCATATATTTCCTTTAAAAAAACAAGAAACGCTGTTTATATAATAAAAGTGCATAATTTTTTTTCACAGTACAGCTGTATATCAGCTCTGCATTAAGTGCTTTAATGCACTACTGAGTCATTACTACAGATATGTTGGTAGTAAGATCAGTGACTTTACTACCTCAGTCCAGCAAGGAAGCTTCATTTCTGGAGGAGAATAAGCAAATGAAACAGCTGAGCTACAGTTCCCACTATGCAGTGTGATGATATTTTTAAGACCAGTTTTCTCCATATTACGAAATCCAAAGAGATTATAAGATCCATGGATTTTAAATATAACATAAATGTTAATGTCTGTAGGGGATGTAAGGAAGGCAGAGTAATCCCCAGCAAAACAACAGCTTCCATGCTAATTCCTCCATCTCCCTGCCAAGACTTACATGACAGGTCATAGCAATCATTTATGACAGTCATAAACTATATGGATGTTCATATGCATTCCATCAAATGCATTTTACGAAGTGGTTTAACTGTTAATCTTATTTGACTCACAGGCCATTGAATAACCAAATAATTAAAAAAGATCTAAAATGAAACTTAAGTCTGTGTCCTAAGTGTTGAAGTTCTGTATTATCATTGACTTCAAACTATTTGCTCTGTAAGACCTGTTTTCTTATGAGGAGATTCTTTTCATACTTGATTATATTTTTAAAAACCCCAAAACAGCACCTCAGAAGGGACCAGAAATTTCTGCTGTGAAAGATTAAACAAAGTGGCAGTATGTGTTTTCCACTAATTATGCTGGATGGGATTTTCTGACCTGATTTAGGCATCTAAAATTTGTGCTTCTAAGCCTGCGTTAGCCATTCTATGTTTTGTTAATACACAAAGGAGGCAAAAGGGCACCTCTACACACTTCTTCATCTTGTCTTCAGATTAACATCTCAGGAGGACCGTATGGGCTGCCCTCTACTACTATTTCTTTCCATATAGGGTGGTAAAAAGACCTTTGTATGACTGGTTAAGGTTTAACAACAACTTTTAATCATTTAAATTAGATCTAATGATCCTTACTACTGTTTTTCACTTTAAATGACAATTTTATTACACATTTAGCTGGGAATTGTTTTGTAAATGGTAATTAATCTCTAACCTTCTTCTGCCCATACTAAGTTGATGTCAATTCCTTATCTTAGGATAAATATATGTAAACCATAATGTAGCCTAAACTTTCCACAGAACTTTATATAATTTCTTGAGCCTTTTAGAATTTAAAAAACCAGTTGGTTTTGCTAACAGTTTGTGGAAGAAGCTATGTACCTCCATAAGGGTTGCTTGAAATCATTATTCTATCTCAATGTTTTAGAAGAGAGAAAATGCATTTTCACATATTTCTGACTTATGCTTTAATTCCTACTATGACACAAAGTCACAAAACAAAGCCAAAACCTTTTGAAAACTGTTTGTCAGTATGTTATCCCAAACCAAACTCAACACGAAATTAAAGAATTAGAAAGCAGTGTTACTTGCTATCTTGCTTCCTATATAACCCACCAAAACAGTGAAGAGAAAAGCGTAAGAAGCGGGAACCTTCCTAATAGAATAAAGAATATGAAGGAAATAACACTATGCACATAGTATTTCTATATGCATCCGAATTCAAAACAAGACCACAAAGAGCTGTGAATGAGTTAAAAAACAAAACCCAACAGATGCAGAGCTGCTGAATTAAACTATTTGTCTTCATTAGCTCTGTCAGGTTATAGTACCAAAGAACACAAAAGAAGTCTCTGCACATCAGTTCACATACATTCACCTCTTCTCACAAAGAAACATAGAAAAAACCACACAATTTTATTTTATTAAGATGCTTGCACCATCAGAATCTTTGCTGAAGAACAGAAGGAAATCACCTAAGGGCTAAAAGAAGAATATCAGGCGTTCACCAATTTCAGCACAGAATACAAAATGGCTACCAACTATCCTTCCTAGATTTATGAGCCCTCTGCAGCTAGTGATTTAATAACAACACATTGTTCAAAAGCAAAAGTTCTGCATAACAAGTTCACATAAGTGTATTCATCCTCTCAGGTTTACATTGGGCAAACATGAGTTAATTCCTTGAATGGGCCTTGCATGGACTCCTTTACAACAACTTATGTTTCTACAGTAATTATTTTCTTAGGAAGTGGTACCTTAGGTTCTCATCTCAGCCTTTTTTTTATTACAGGAAAATATGCAAGTTTTCTTACCATCATAAATAATCCTGGGGCATGAATCATGTTACACCTATGTTATTTTGCTCTTTAGAAATCATACACATTTGTTAAAAAGTGTTATTTTCCTCACATTGCTATAAAGTCCTAATAATGAAGCATAGTAAAAATTAGATTGGTCTACCTCCTGCATGCTATGTTAGTAAATTTAATTCTTGGAGAAGAATATGAGCAGTAAAACTTCCTTGGTATATTCTGGAAATTTATGAAGTTAAGACATATCCCTTTGTGTTTAGTAGTTCTCAATGGATTTTATTTCCAATTACTTTGTACCAGGGGAAAGATCTGATTTTAACATAAGACAGACATTCAGAAAAGATGCAATGTATGAACTCACTGCCTTTAACACTATGAAAATGTAGTTTCAAGAATCTCTCAACAGAAAGAAGCTGTGTTGGTTGGAAAAACAAATCTCTTAGGGAAGGTATAGGAAAAAAATACATCATGTATAATAGTAATAGAACACTGTATGTGTAAACCATTTGTTTTACAGAATGTTTCAGTTCTTTTCATGGATCATTATAATCACTGTCCCTAATAAACACTTCTGTTGCTAGTTACTGCAGAATTTATAAGATTTATTTTAAGTATACCCAAGATAAACTGAATTTATTTAGAAGTGTAAGTTTGCTCCTACTTTGCTATCTTCATTCTGATTTTCTGTCTCTAATAGTCCAAATTATTTTGGGTGACAGAATTGCTTTATATTGAAAAACTCTATTTCATTGAAACCAATCAAGAAAAATACAAAAATTATAATGGAGTCCAGCTCAAGGAAGAACTGTTAAAAGACCAAGAGGACTCATAGATACATGAACTACACAGATATTTACCCCTTCATTTCATTAATACCTGATGACATAATATTATATTATTTTGCTTACCTAATTTGTCTTTTAAATGGCTCATGTAATTTCCAATTAAAGTTGATGTCAATAAGAATATAGTATTTTTTTAAATTCCTTGTCTAATTAAGATTAATTTTCCTTGCCTATACCAAACACACGCTGTCAGGACACTGTAAGCACTGGAACATCTGTATCCCATAGCCCCTGACTATATATATTAGAGATACTCTGTTTTTCATAGTTTATAAAACAGTTCTACCTTCCACATGATTATGGTAAGTGCTTGATGAGGGTGGTCATTAAAATCAGTGAGGGAAATATCTCAGCAGTAGAGTGTTGTTCTGAGTTCTTATCACATTGAGTCATAAATTGCCATAGCACCTGAAAAACTTAACAAACAAATTCTGTGGTTATGAAAGAGAAGTAAAAGTATCTTGCCATGTAGGTTTTTTTGAACAAGGTATTCCTTCTCCGCGGACATTTTTCTATTTTAACTCCCCAGTAATTAAACGCCTAAGTTGTAGATTGCTTCAAGACTTTGTGTGCAATAGATCTATCCTTCACATATTTAGTAGATACTCATGGGAAAATTCTTCGTAATGGTATCTGCAGATTAAGCAGTAGTGTGAAGGTTACTTATCTCTAATCATTGACCTTGTGGATGAATAATGAAAATGATGCTTAGTTTATAACCTTGCTGTACAACTCTGAAGAGAAATCTTTTCCACTGTATCCATACATGCCTCCGGTATTGTTTCTCAGGTTTCCTCTCAGGGTTTTGTTACTTCCAAGGTTCAGTGGTGGGCCAAAAGTCTACTCTGTTCTAATATGCTCATTTTCATGTCCCATTAAAATTCAGTTAGTTTTGAGGACTAGTGAGCACATCCAGAATTAATTTTCTTGGTGATTTGCATTGGGAGAGATGACTGACATTAGAGTTCTGATATTGGATTACTTCACATAGAGAATGAAATCAATGCATTATAAGACAGTCCCATGTTTCATCCCCAAGTTTAGCTGGTAAAACTTACAAATTAAATTATGTTGAAGGCAGTGCATATATGTATATGGCCCCAGCTACTTGTTATCAACATATCACCTATAAACTAGGAAAGTCTTGCCTTTTATATTCATTCAGCCCTGAAAACAACATCAACATAAGAAAGCAATCTAATGTTCTCTGATGTCCTGTACCAATTTTTTGTTCCAAGTTTTCAGCCCCTCCTGATTCAAGAAGCCATGCAAAATGCTAGGAATTCTGTTCACAGTATTCTGTTTATGACAGGTATACAGCGATGATAAAATCTGAGGGAGGCAAAGGGATTTCCTTAAACATCTAAGGGACTGTGTAAATATAAAAGCACAAATTTAATTAATCTGAATTTGACATGCTTTTGTAAGGTCAAATGTCACAACATTAGGATATACAAAATGTATTTCTTCAAGATTAAATACCTGACTGTAAAACTGGTAGTACTTCTGCATCCATATAACAGGGTTAGCAACATCAATACCAGTGAAAATGCTTATCAGAACCACATAAAAATCAGAGCGCTCAATGATTTTGATATCATGATGCCTGGATAACACAGGTCATTCAGCCTGAAACTAAGAATTAAAAGTGAATTTTCTACCACTTGTTTCTTATGGTCTACGTCATATTTGGTAGACCTTTGAATTGAGGGCTAGGCATCTGCTGATGCAGACAAAGCAGTAACTGAATTGTTTATCCACTGTTGAAATTATTACTAGATGCACACCTGACACCTCTCTATCTTTAAAAACTTATTCTGTTTTTACTTTAAAGATGATTATTACAAAGCTAAATGCATCAGTGGTTATGAAATAATCAATCAGTAATATCCTTATATTAGGAAAAAAACACCCCAGATTGTCCAGCACAAGTTCAATCTCCCAGTCAGAAGGCTTGGTGTGCATGCAGAAGTGGTCTCAGCATCAGAGAAGGAAATAACTTTCCATGCTGAGATTTTCATGGAGAATATGACAGCTGCATACTCAGTTTTCCAAAATGTATTTACTGTACAAAATTATTTTTATTCTAGGACATAGTTTCACCACAGTGTCTGGTTTTAAAGATTAAAGATACCCATCTTTAGGAAACCCTGGAGGAACAAGTCTCTGTAGAGGAAAGGAACCAATTTTCTTTTAAGTTTTCTTTTATCTATTTCTATACAATTTAATTGTGATGACCCAGATAGGTACTTCGTGCTATCATCTTTTGTTATTTTCTGGACAGGGAATACAGTTTAATGACAGGTATAGAAAATGGGAAAATATTTACCACCTACAGGAAATTTTAGCAAACATCATTATATCCAAACCACAAGGAACTGTTATTTATGGAACAGAGAATAAAATGTATTTTGAAAGCAAGAGGCATAAAAATAATTTCTATGGAGAATGCTGTAGACTTTAAAATAAACTTTCAGTTTTAGTCAGCTGAAACAGTCAAGGTTGACGCTCAAGAAACATCCAATATCGTTATTTATAGAGCATTGTGAACTACATGGTTCTTTGCAGGCATAAGCAAATACATGGATTCTTTTCATGGAAAAAGCTTGATATTTTATAAGACTAGTTATTATAGCCTAATTAAATATAAAAATCTGATAAAGATTTATTTTCAGTCCACATAAATGGGTGAAAAACAGCATCAGTTTTGTTTCCTACACTATATGTCACATGTATCCCTCAACCTGCACTTTAGCCATCTCTTCATAATCCCATTTTTCTAGATATTTTTTCAGGCTTACAGTACTATTCACTATAAATACCAAAACCCCATGTTAAGAATAACAGCTATTTGAATGAATTTTTAGTCTGTCCTAACAGACTACAGGCTTAACTCTTCTCTTTGCATGGAGTAAAGTAGCTGAAACTGGACTCCTAAGTACATCATTTAGAATAGTTCTTCACTAAGACAAAATTAAGAGTAATCCATACTGCACCACAGTGACCCAAAAGGGTGTCTCTAAATACAGCTACTTCTGGTAAGAGATGAGGAACGTTGAAAGTAGAAGGTTTGGGGTTGGCTGTTTTGGTTTGGTTTTGTTTTTTTTTCTGTTGTTGGGGGGAAGAAACTGTGATTTCTCTGATTTAAAATGGCTATTCAGCTACTTTTTCTGTCTTTTACCCTTTCAAGATATCACTGTTCTCCACTTACCAGTATGATCTCTGAATTCCCTAACTGTTTCATTCAAGTAGATAGGGACTAGGTGTGTTTGTGTCAAGGTTAAATTTAGATCTATAGACCAAATTATATTCTCAGTTTCATCTCACTGTAAATACTGAGTAATTGGAATCAATGGACCTATTCCTAATTTATATGAATGTTACTAAAGGAAGAATTTGATGTCTCTGAGGTCAGTACCGAGGGTCTTGCACACAAACAATTACATTAACTTATATCAGCTCTGCGGCTATGTCAAGGATATTGCTATGTGTAAAGCTGCAACATTTTATCCAGACTGTGAGTTATCTGAATACAGAACAAAGGCCTCTTAATGGCATTAATAAGTTTCCATAATGGAGGTGAAATGAGTTGCAGCAGCAACAGTAACAATCTTCTGAAATATATATCCTGGTCACATTAATGCTGATAGAGTGTATATTGGCAATCAGAAACAAACACCACCTGCGTGAATATGAAGGCATTCCAAGAGTGAAAGGAACCTTTGTTTCCTTTTATGACTTCAAAATATTAGAAAGTATCAGGGAAATAAATCATAGTGAATAGGTAGCAGAAAAGACCACAAAGTTTAGACAGAACTGGTTATTTTTTAGTTCCTATTTAAAAACTTATTGTTAAATAATTATTACTTAAGATCATTATAAGTGACAGTAAGTTTTATAGATGTAATGATTTGACATCCATTTTACCAATTACATTTTAATATTTACTCAGTTAAGCCATTGAAACTTTGGTCTTAAAAGTAGCCACATGGACAATATATGCAAATGAGACAGCTAAAACCAGTTGCTTAAATCAATGGCTAATTTTCAGAGATTCTTAGATTGTTATTGATTTTTAAGTGTAAATGAGATGGGTGCTGGAAACAATGATACAATTCTATACTGCAAAAAAGCATATTTCAAAACTAGAAAAATTTTAAGCAGTCAAAAATGAAATAAGATCTAACAATTCCATAAGCAGCAGATTTATGAAGTCTGGTCTGTGAAGACTATTTTGTAGTTATATTATCTTGCAAATTCTAAGGCCTGATAGCAACTGTTTTTTCTCCAGAACCAATTCATTCACTCATCTGGGTGGGTTTTCTATTGTCCGGTAGTCTAGCTGATTTATCTTTAAACTTTCTACTGGCATAGAATGGAAAAGTACTATTTAGGGTTTCTTCTCTTTACTTATTTTCACAAAGCCTACAGATATGTAAATCTCTTCAACCTCCAGCCATATGTTGTAGTTTGTTAAAATTGTACAAGAAGTGCAAAACTGATTAGAGTGGGACAGAGGAAAGCAATACAACTGTTAAGAGCTTGTTTTCATAGAAAACAGTCTTCAAATGTAAGCCCCTGCTGTCTGAATAAGAGAGTGCAGGGAACCTGGCACACCTCCCTACTGGTGCTTTTGTACAGCTAGCAGGCAAATTGAGACACAGACTATCCTCCATCTCAACTCTTATTAAGGAATGTGAACACTACTGTAGGTGTGGTAGAGCCTCCTCCTTTACAGCTCTTTCGCAGATCTCATTTATTGAGAATAAGTATGGATTGAAACTGTAGTTATGAGTAGGCAGCAAAACCTGCCTTAAAAAGCTGGTACAGAATGCGCTTGGCTTTGGGGAAGCCCTAATGCATAGGCTTGAATAACGGAATTTAGCCTAGCAGATGGATTTTATCTTCATATAGCATACTTGAATATACCCTGAAGGCTTAGATCAAGGCCAGTGTGTTAAGCACATCTTAAGCACACAGTTTTCTTCAGGGGTAATCCCTTTGGTTTAAATTTCAGTCTTAGCTACACTTATCTGAAAAAAAAAATACTAATGAAGAAAACAAAAAATAAAATCTGTATTTAAAATAAAGAAACAGGCCACTACAGTTGTGCTTCATGTGCCCTGGGACAAGTCCTATCTTTACTTACTAAAATGTATCACCCAACTTTGTTACCAGAGGCAAAGAGAGCAAAATAGCACATAGAGCTTCTAGTGGGCTATTTCTCTTCTTTCTCTTACTATAGTTCAAGTAATCTATCAGCAGTATTTGCATAAGAGTAGAATCCAACTTGCACTTAATTAAGCTGGTCACTGATGGGTTCCCTAAGTAAGAAGAAATTAGCAATGTCATTGACCTTAGCAAGTAATTTGTGTGCTGCTTGCAGCACCGTTGCATACATGACAAACCAGTAGGACAAATATCTGGCTCATAAAGCAGAGCTGGGGGATTAGTGGAATGTGAAGAACCTTTTTATTTCCAAGACAGAAAGATTAATAACCAGTTCTATCAGGGGAAAGCGTGAATTTAATGCAGGGCCCACTATATTTGATTTCCTTCTTCTTGCGTCTTCCTTCCTTATTCTCACACCATAACTGGACCAGATTTTGCACTTCTTTTTGGTTTTGATTTCCATCTAATAAAAATTTTACAAATTATTCTGAGAGTCAGAAAGATAATCAAATTATTATAAATTTTCATTCTTATCTAGACTTCCAAGTTTATATTGATAACCAGAATATCTTTTTATATATTGTTTTACTCAAATGACATTTATGAGTCATTCTTTATTTAATTTCCATGTAAGAATAAATAAATAAATAACAGACCTAAATTAGAAGATGTAAGCATTTGTCACGTAAAACAAATCTGAAAGCTCTGTTTTAGGCAATGCCAACACTTCTCTCCCCATTTCCTGCAGCTTTCCCTTTCTTCCCTTGACAGTTTGCCCTGGCACACACAGAGGCAACTCTGCTTGCAGTTGCTCCACAGCAGTCTTTGGCAAGGTCACTTTTACAACACAGATTTAAGCCAAAGCTTAAGTATCTTCACCTTTGCAAAATTGTATAAGCACTCTGAAATAAATCATCCCACTGTGGATGAAACTTGTCTAAGAAAGAAAGGTGAGAAAAACGCTCACTACCTTTTGGGAAAAGTTGATAAGGAGAAGCACAGACAGAAAGCAGCACATACAAAGAGATAATTAAAGAAAGACAGGAACATTTTTAAAGTGAATGCTACAGTTTTAGAGAGATTGAATTTTCTGGAAGCTACATGATTTTAGTTTTCTACACAAAAGCAGCTATTCAAACTTCTCCATCCTATCCACATTAGTGTGACCTGGAGCAGCCACTTCCCAAGCCCATCCGTCCTTACACTGGACCTGTCAGCAGTAGAAATATTGGGTGTGTTAATGCATTTAGTGCAGTGGATATTCTCCAGTTTTGATTAGAGTATCCAAAATAAGCCACAAATGGGGAAAAAACGTGTATACAGGATAGGTATTAACTACCAAGAAGTACAAGAACAAGAGATAAGATGGAATTCATTCTAAAAGGGCCTGTTCCATAAAGGATTCTGCTTACAATTTTCAGAAACAGTGAAAATGTAGCAGAACCACACTCAGGCAGTTCACCATTGTTGCTCCCTCCCTGTGCTCGCTGTCACGCTCAGTATTCCCTGAACACTTGAAATCCCAAGACTTACTTTCAGGCTCTCTGTTTGGAGCTCATGATTTTAAAATGTTTCAAAATGCTGAAAAGGATACAGAAAATTAATCTAGAGCTCCTCCCTGCCCAAATTTCTGTAATAATCTGAAGGTCTTTTTATGAAAGACTAGGTTACCTGGCTTTCATGCTGTTCAAGTACTTTCACTGAGAGAACGAAGAGGGAAATAAATCCCACTGACAGGCCACTGGAGAGTGGTATGAAAGTTAAGTTGGAGAGATAAATCCAGACAAGCTCTTATTAGCATGGTAGTTATTTTTTTATCAGTTTAAAGGGTTTTCAAATCCAAATTTCATAACGTACTTTTTAATGATCTCATTTAAAATGCATATTTTATGACACAGCACAAGAATACATAAGGGAAATATGGTGGCCTAGGTCTGCTTAATAAGTGATTTAAAGGTTTTATACCTTTTATTTAAATCATTGAAATCACAGCATAAAAGTTTTATTTAAAAAAGATACATCTGCAGAAGTTACTGGTTATAAAAACAATGATCAGAATAAACCTGCATTTGTGTCAGTCAAGCACCTTTTCTGTTTGTCCCCCTCAAAGCCCTGTTAACTTACTCATCCTCATTCAGTATAGGCAATTTAACTTAAATAGATATGCAGCACTTTCAGGATTATAAGGGTTTGTCTGAAACTGTAGTTTCTTATGTCACTTACTCTTGGCACTAATCAAATGTTTAACATTGTTACTCCAAAGTCATGGCTTTTTCCCTTAAGTTGTTTATATGTTTATATGAAACTTTGTATTCATAAAACAATAAAAAGTGATAAGTACTACTAAACAGGAGGAGCAGGACTTTCAACATCAGGGCTGACAGAAATCCCTAAATCCCTTCTTTTGCAGCCACTGTCACTAGATTAGGTCAATACTGAAGGCTTTCAAAATCTCACGCCCTATATTTTGCCAAGTGAAAACGTATACACCTTAAAAAAGCAGCACACTATCTACATATTCATTTTGCATCCATTATTAAGCAATTAAAACTTTTTTAAAAAAGAAAAAACCCAGCCCTGTCGTCTATAACCTAGCTTGTTCCCATAAGCAAGTAGCCTGCATTTTTCAGTCACCCTTTTGGCTGAGTTTTCAGTGAAATGAATGGTTAGGTTTTGCTCTAATGAGTCAGTTTGATTTCCAACAATGGAAGTCAGTGAGATGTTATGAAAACCAAAGGCATATTTAAATAAAGTATGAGTCACACAGGAGCAGGTCATGAGTGAAAGAGAGAAAAGATCCAATACACTATGCCTGAAAATGCACTCTGGTTTTCAAAATAATTTGGAAGGGTCAATTCTGAGTAGTGATAAACAGTGTTGGAGAATTAATGAGTGCATTATGGCCTATAGAATGGCAGTTTACAACCAAAAGGTTGTATTTCCACTTCTTGGAAATAAGTGGAGCTTTGAGAGGTTAGAGAAAATGCTGGGAACCCTGATGCATTCATTGCAAATTTACCAATAAAAAAATAGTAGGTTGGATATTTAAAATTATTGCAATGGAACTAGGGTGGGAAAACCTTATCACTGACAGATTCCAAATCACACAACAGAGGCTTGCAAAAGCACACTCATTTTCCAGCAATGTAAAAAAAAACCAAACCAAAAACCAAAAACCAAAGCAAACCTCAAATCCACACACCCATTTAAAACCATTCAAAAGTTTCTTTGCTTCAGATTAAAAAATATAATACACAAAACATCTTTTGCCTAGTAGTTCAATCAGAAAGTGAATGTCTATTATAAAGATTGATTTCACATCAGCTGTCATGCAAATCCTATCTATAGCAAAATTATTCAATTTCTTTGACATTTCTTCTACCATGTGAGTAGAAAACAGAGTAACAGCTATCTGTTGCCCAGTGACGTTTCATACGATAATATCTGAGAAACTTCTGGAAAAAGAAGGAAAAAAAAACCTGTGAGTTAAGGAAGTGCTTAAATTTAATTGCCTAATTTTAAGTGTGTGCTGAACTATCATTTATTTTCACGTAACTTCAGCTTTATGCGTAAGGCTATTGAAGACACTTTCTGCCACCAACTGGGAGCAAGGTATATAACCTATAAAAGGTTAATATTTGTTTGTGCTGAATATCTATGCTTTCCTTTGTTTTTCTCCTCTTTTTTCATTTCTTTGTACTTTCAAGTGATTTTTATATCTCCACTGTACCTAATAAGCTTCAAAAATCATCTTCTAAAAAAAATAACAAGAAAAGAAATTGGATATTTTTCTCCACTTGGAATTCCATTTGCTCTAAAATATTCAGGAAATAGTCTCTGGAAAATGTGTTATAGCATGTAACACTGAAGTGTTCTATGGTATAATAACTAAAACATCAACTCAAATGTACTATTATATAATTGATGGATATACAAAAATTATTCTAACTCAATGCTTACTTCATCAGCACTTTTGTCTACTATGTCAGCTAATTTCTGAAGGCAAAACCAATCCTTCTATACATATGTATTCATCGCATGCACATTTTTCCTGCTTTTTATAATAAGTGCTTTGTAAAAGTGGATGTGCAGGCTGCAAGTTGATCTCTGTGAAATCTATAAAGTCTGGCTGAAATGACTTCAGAATTGTTGAAAAAATACATGTGCTGGAGGCAATCTAAGCTTTTACCTAAGTTAAACACAAGCTACACACAGACAGAGTCAAACAGCTCTGCTCTAGCTTACAACATTTGCTTTTTTTAGATGGCCTCTGGAAAGAAGCAGGGGAAGACAACAGTAGTAAGGGAGAAAGTAAATGTTGTTTGTTCTGTGATACCCATGTAATTGAATCTAGCCACACAATTAAATTTGTATATTGAGAAACTTGTCTTGCCCTTCAAGTCCTGTGGGAGTTTTGCCATTCCGTTCAACAGGAAAAGAACAGGAAAGAGTTAATAGGATTATTTCAATGTAAATGAAATTAAATTTGTGTGTGCAGGATCAGACATAGAAGTAAGAACATACAGATAGGTATTATGTAGCAGAGAGTATAGATATTTAATAATTTTTCCTAGAACTTCAGCTCAGGATCATAGAATCCTTTGCAAATATTAGTTGGTCTCTATGATATGTCTTCAGGGATTGAAAAGGAATTTTCTCTACTTACAAAATATTTTTTCAGTAAAGGTGAAGCTGTAGCAATAAATTATTGAATCTTACATAAAGGTTTGAGCATTTATTTTACAATATACTATGCTTTAAAAGTATTACATAAGCATAAAGCTATGTATAGCTTGTAAAAAGAATGTTTTATATATGATGAAATTGATGCAATTCAGAATTCACATGTTGTATTCATGTCATACAGATTAGACCTACAAAAAAAGATTTTTAGAGTTGTCAACTTTATGAAGTGAACTAGCAAATGAAGGATAAATGCCAGAAGCCTGCAAAAAGGAATAGACTGAAGAGGTGAGAGGCTGACTTTCCATTAGCAAAATGCATTAACAATAAGGCAAAGTAACTGTATCCACCACTTCTAGAACACTGAAATATTATTTTAGTATTATTGTTGTGAGCATTTCTCCTTTGAAACAAAACAAAACAAAACAAAAAAGAAACCACAGAAAAAAACAACCCACCAACCCCAAAACCAAACCCACACCAAAACAAGGTCCAGCTGGTTTAGTTTCAGCAGTCGTGTACAGTAAATGAAAGCAGCTCTCTCTCCCAGCAATATAGATGATAAAGAAAGTCCATGTGCATGCCAAGTTTTTCTGCAGACGTTGTAGCACAAAATAGAGAAGGTTTAATCCCTAAAAGCACAAAGAGTTGCATTGGCTTGAACTCAGCTATGAGAAACAGAGCAGTTACTGTTTTTTTGCCTGTAGCCATTTCATGCACGGCCAGTGAATTACTTCTGATGCATTCATACTTTGGGAATTTACAAAGCCAGGGGGAAGGAAGGGGTGGACACCCACATGAAAATAAGATCCACACACTTCTTTAAATATCTATCCAGTGAACTGAGAGAAGACATAATGTAATTCCTGGAATAAACCATATATTATTCAGCAATATTTGTTTAATCCTGGTTATTCAAACAATTCCCAATGTAAGAATTTTAAGCCAAGGTATTTTAATTCAAACATTTTTCTTTGTTATTAAGACATATCTCCAGTACCTGCTCTTTTGACTTAGTAAAAAACTAAATAAAATTAAATAAAAGTTTTTCCAGTCCTCCAACCTACCAATCCACCAAACACACAGTGATAGATCATAAAGATATGTAGCATAATCACATGTCTATGATGTGCTCTGTCTATTGGATGAGCATTGACATTAGCCAGATATTCCTTTCACTTACAGTTATTTTTAGAAAGTATTGGGAAATACAGAAGTGCTACACTAAGCTGGAGATTAAATAAATTACTTGTAAAGCCACTGAAGCAACTGGAATTGGAGTCAAAGTACCTCTAAAGATCTGAGAATCTTAAATGTGAAACCTCCTAAGTCTGCTTGACCACCATAAAAAAGAACTTTGTCTGAAATGACCTTAAAAAGCCTGGGTTCCTTTAGCCAAGAGTAATAAAAAGTAGATATTCAAAAAAAGATCTGTGTGGAGCTCCAAAAGAGGCAGATGAACACCTGGTGTGAATCAGCATCAGTCATGACACTGCTCTGGCTTTGGTTTTGTTATTCTTGCTTAATACTTTTGAAGCTGCCAAGTGAAATTTTTTATGTAAATCCGAACAAGTCATATAAATAACACTCTGCAAGATAGGACAATATTAGGAAGAGATGGAATGGACATCTAAGCTACCCATCCACACTAAACACTGGATTTATGTTGTAAGATATTGCCTATCTTCCAGTGTGTTCCTCACTGATGGATAAAGTGGGATTTGGGTACATAAATTTTATATCTATGAAAATTACGATCCAGGAATCTCCTTTTCCACTGATGTCTTATTTGGGGAAGAAAATACACTCCAAGTTACTCAGTATTTTATGTAAAAGTTCCTTGGGTGCCTAAAATCCTCTCCGAACATGCCTTGCTGTGCTTCAATATGGGTGGGACTGAGACGCTGAGTACCTATCTGATACTTAGCCTGGGCTTGACCCAAACAGGATCAAGGCCATCCCTTTGCTCACATCTTTAGAACAACTAGTGGGCATTCTCAAAACATATCTAATAGACAAGGTCTTTTATAAAATACTACGAGGGTCACAATTTTACCCTAAATACACCAAGTGAACCTAACATTCTGTTCCTCTTACTGTTTTTAAAAACCTCCCAGAGAACAAAAATCAAGCAGAAACACTTCAATGAAACTTGCAATTATAGTATTCTTCCTGGTTCAGAAATTCTCTATTCTGCCTGAGGGAATTCAGTTGTCTTCTAGATTTTCCTAATACTAGACTATGGTTCCTGGACATTCTCCAGTCCTCCATTTGTAGTCATTCTGTTGCTGTCTAGAAAGAGAAGATTAAAAAATAGAAAGTAATATTCATTGGGAGAGAAGGGAAGATCAAGAATACAAGCCATAAAATGTTCTTGATTCAGGCACTAACAATCACTTCATTAATTTTTCTTTCTGTGTCTCTTGAGTTATACATCAAAACAAAAGATGGCTGTAAAGTTGTAAGTAGAATTTCCTGCCTTGAGGCTTATGATAGCTGTTGGCCAATAGAAAACACAGACTAAAATCTCCAAACCTCAGAAAAAGAAGATAATTTAAATTTTATGTTTGTTTGAACCTGTAATGGCTATAACAGCTACATATCAGGATAGAATGTTTACATACACCTGAGAATTTTGAAACTTCAAGACAAACACTGGAGCCTCAGTCTCTGTTACTGTGCATCTGGTCTGATTTTCTATAACCTTGCAGCCCTTTTATCACTGCAAAATGGTTATAAGAACATTTAAAAGATGGCGCTAAAAAATAATTAGTATCTTACACACCTATTCATGACTAAACAATAGCAATGTAGTGGAGAAACAATAATAAATAATTTCTTTATTTTTTTATTACACCAGTGATCATTCCATACTGGCTGTTTCACTGGCCCCTTTACATAGAGACTTAAATGGTTTCCAAGAAGGAAGAAAAGTTTGGCCAATTTTTTTCTGAGATTTCTACACATTTCAGTGTATTGTGTAGGTAGTTGTATTCTTCTGTAGCCCAGGGAAGGAAGTTCAGGGTGCAGATGTCAAAATTACCATTGATGTCTGGCAAAGATACATGTTCCATTTGTATTAAATACAATGTGGACAGAAATACAGACCTTGCCAATGCATAACTGAGAAAAGATCAGATTATTTACAGATTCGTAGGCATATTTTTACTGAATACCTGTCTATATTGTGAGAATTCATTGTTCATTAATTCATGCTAGGAAAAAATCCTTTAAGAAACTGTCAAATTTTTCTTCATTACAGATTGATAATTGATTAAAACATGAGGAAGTTCCATTTAAATTATGAAGTTGCTTCTGACATTCAAGAGAAAGATTTTCCACTTTAGACTTTAATATAAAAAAAACAACAAAAACCCAACCAACTTTGACGTTAATTAGGTAGATTATTGTTGCATGCATTTTGATTAATCATTAGCCAGTCTATTGAAACATGCTTAAGAGATTAAAAACTTTTGAAGTCCAGTTTGTTTCTAAGCCAAGAACTCCACAGAGATGAGGTTTGATTATTCATCTCTGTCAATCTCCTTTTGTCATGAATGTCTTTGAAAAATTGACATAAATTTCTATTGACATTTAAAATGCAAAATTATGATTTGGTATCATTTATAGCAACTGTGCTTTTCAAAAGCACCAAGTAGTAGGTAATTAGACCCACTGAATTAACTAAGTGCATAGCTTCCACCATTATTATCTGATAATACTACTGAAATATTGACATATACAAGGTGTATGTTGTGCTACATGCTGCATAGAGATAGGAAAGACACAGATTTTGATTTGAAAAGACTTCAGTCTGAACAAAAATAGGCTAGCACAAGTGCATGCAGACTAGAGAACACAAGGAAATAATGAGATGGTGTTAATCACCATAATGCGTGGAGGTCTCAGCTCACCAGCTGCCTGACAGGTACCAGGTTTGGAGAAATTATAGCAAAGCATCATCTAAAAAACGGATCATTCACAGAGCATGTTAAAACAGGTGATATGAATTCCCTTTTTACTAGACTTATTTTACAGATCTTGCACATATGTTATGGAAATACAGTTATTTGTATACTTTAGTCAATACAAATAATTCTCATATGCATTCATTGTATATATCTTTTTCCGATGGTTTTGACTGTATGTCACTGATGACTAGCTTCATTTAAATTTTAACATAGTAAAGGGGATGATTTTAAAGTTTTTCAGAAAAAGTAACACATCAAAATTAGAGATTTGTGTCACTTCCATTTTATGACTTATTGCACTAGTCTGATTATTTTAGACTGATGGCACATAAGTACTGAAAAGTGGTATGCAAACTAATATTTTATTAGGAAAAAATAGCAATTTATAATAACATAGAAAAACCTCTTGGAGTTTATTCCCTTTTATATAGTAAGATATGCAAGGTAATGTGACTAGTATTTTACATTTACTCATATAAAGAGTATAAAGAGGTTTTATCATGGCCCCAATGTTAACAGAAGTGTCCTGGAATCTGGAGAAATGGCTTCAGCTTTCTGCTTGGTCAAAGACTTCTGTAACTTTGTGAAGTCACTTGGAACATTTTAAAAATTCTTTAGGATTTTTGAAAGTTATTTAGGGTCTGGAAATCCAGATAGGCCACATCATGATTTTGAAATATGTAGTACCTAATACCTATTGAAATAATGGGACTTAGACATTTAGGCTTCTGTCAGTTCTGCTAGGAACTTGCCTGGGTCATTAGGTACCTAAGTACCCTTAAAAAAATCTAGCCCATAACTGACTTTCAGAAAGACTTTCCATCTGCAAGCAAGGTAATAGGTAATAGTATTCCGTCATGACATTGGTATAAGGAAACATGCATTAAAGACTATAGCACTGCCAGATACTAAAGCATTGGGTGGTATATCAATATGTAAGAAAGATCATTAAGAAATGCCGTTACATAATATTAATGGTGCAGTCTTATCTATAAAATTGCACACAGCAGTGCCCAGCCTGTACCAGAAGTGATGATGCAGAATTAAAGGTGGTTTAAAGACTGTGACAAAAAGGATTAAATGCATTGCAAAAAGGCTTGAGGAGTTGAAAGAATCCCAAAGACTAAAACAAACAAACAAACAAAACCCCAAAGCAAGCAAACAAACAAAAAAAAAAAACAAAAAGAAACTAAACTTGTGCGCAAGACCTCATGTTAAATGAGCTGGTCTACTCACTGTATTAGATACCCTGTACTTTTTATCAATTTACATGTATTCACATATTAGATTAACATATTTTAGCTCTAAATATTTTCCTTTTCCTTTTCTTATTTATTTCTGGTGCATTATGTATCTGTCAGATATCTTGTAAGTAACAAAGGTATTTTATATTAAAAAGTCACTACCTGTATGTGTTTAATTTCAAGGCACATCTTTGTCTCTGCTTTTTTTGTTTGTTTGTTTGTCCTGAATTGGCTATCCTCTTTTCTCGCTAGCAACTGAACAGATCAAAGCAACCCTTTAAATGCCTGAAAAACAGTAAAAATATATTATAACTGTTCATAGAACTAGAAAGTGTCCTAAGTATGATACTGATAAATGATAGGTTAGAGCTTGATAAACAGAATGTCCATCATGTAACCGAAAATCAGCCGAGTCTACTTAAAACACCTAGGACTAGCAGACCGAAAGGTGTCTATAAGTGGCATTGAAAGACATGTGTGAAATTAATGTGTGGTACTGCTGAAGACTGAAGATTTTGCATAGACTTAATATACTGATGAAATAAATTGTGTGCTAGAAGATAATTCAAAGTGCAATGCATAATAGAGTTAAAAAATCATAAATACTCAGAATCACAACAGCACAGACTATGTCTAATCAATATGGATCAGCTGTCTCTAGAATTTGCTCTGGGAACTTCTTTATTTCTTTTGTCTTCTTACCAGTTCTGCTTAATATATACTACATTTGTATTTTACTCTCACTTCATATTCTCTTAGTGGACTTTTGGATAAGGGGTTCATATGACAGCATCTTTGTATCATTGCATTGTCTGTATTTGAAAGTAAGGGAAAGAAAGGGATAAGGTAAGGCAGCTATTATTAAGAGAGTGAATCTAACAAATAATCCCAGTTTCTAATAAATCACTTTGAAACAGAAAATATGATTAAGAGAAACCACTGAGAAAACTGCCTGAGTCTTAATTACTACAAAACATTTTACATCCTACTAATAGTATAAATGTACGTGAGAGCTAGCATATTGACAGAGACTGAAAAGACAAGGACAATTAAAATCCTCATAGTCAATATGAAAGCTTTTTAAACGTACTTCAACTTCTACTAACTAGAAAGGACTATCATGGTTTTTCTGTCCAAGGAGCATTACAAAAATCCTCCAAGAAAATGTTAGCTGTGCTGGAGATTATTAGAAAACTAGTATTATGTGAAAGATGCTGTTTCTTTACTAACACAGTTCTACCTCAAAACAGTGCCATTATTTACTAGCTGACATTGTATGAAGTGCAGCTTTTAAACATACTGTCCCTGATCAGTGGTAAAGAGAACAGAGTTGTATTTTAGAATAAAAACAAACCAAATCACTGGACAGATCAGATGCCTGGGTGTCACCTCCCCTACACACCTATATCCCCTTCTACCTGTTCAAACATAGGAACCTTTGTGGCTTATTTTGAATGTCAAACTGTGATTATAATATCATACATTGTAATTTCTTCTTAGCAATGAAAAGGAAATATTTCTGTGTCTTATAGCTCTAAATAATTAGTGCTGTATTTACCTATTTCATTACTCATATCTGTAAAGTCTATTTTGCTTAATTTTAGCTACTGCTATGGACCCGAAGCCGTGTGAAGTCCACAATGGGCCCAATGAGCTTTGGATTAATACTAAGTACAATGTTGCAGTATAGTACTGTTTGTTTCAGTATTTGGCAGCACAAGGAACTCCGTGTAATCCAGAAACAGTGTGGTATGTATGGTAATCTTTGTGAGATACTGTGGTTTAAAGACTTGCCATAGGATCTTTTATTTATTTAATTATTTTTTTTCTCTGTTTCCTCCCTATTAAAATGGCTGAGCAAATGGTAACTAAATCTGATTGTTATACTAATTTCTTTAACGACTCACCTTAGAGTAGTTAGGTCATGTATAACGTGTGAGGTAATTGTTTCATTAAAAACTATTTCATTTTGTTTCTGTACATATTTTAGGTCCTTGCTAATCTGACATGAACTTGTATGAAGCAATGGACAAATACTCTGCTTCAAAGATAGTTTTAACTTTTTCTCACTGTTAACACAGTAAGGTTCCAACACTTCCCATTAGAAATACTCATAACACAGGCTACCTGAGATATTTTTCAGGTAGTAAACTCAAGAATATATAAGTTAAGAAATGTCATAATTACATATTTCCCTATTTTCAAAAGCTGCAATCAAAGTGTCCTTCAGGAAATACATTAACATTTTCTCTGTCAGAGGTATAATATTAATACTATATACTGCATGAAAAACGGGTCACTGCTTAAAGAAAGTTGCTCAAGATAAGGCAGAACTGAGGTAGAATGAAAATCTATTTATTCTGCTGTAAACTTCCTTAGAAAATCTTCTTCCAGCTGAAAAAAACCTCAAAATAGACCTCCTTCTGCTTTAACTTTGCTGGGTTGAATGATTCTGCATTGAGATCTACAGATGGCTCCCTGAAGCTCTGATTCCCCATTATGTCTCAGCATGTCTGCAGTTCAGACATTGTCAATAATGAAGGCACTTGTAACTGTACATAGTTTAGCTTTCTTTCATTATGTTCCTCTTAGAAAAATCACCTCCCATTCCCTTATCATTCACATGTCTCTCAAAGTACAAATGATTTCATACAACGCAAGCACAATACAGTAACGGCCATGAGCCAAAGAGGCCCATGAAGATACTACAGTAAGGAAGCCGGCTGCTAGGGAAACTGGCCTTCATCATAACTGCATTTTCTTGTTCTTCTCTAGTGGAGGGGAAAGCACAGGGGGTGTTGCCAAAGGCATTATGAGCCTGAGAAATTTGCTATAAATTTTAGGCAAAGTGATGACAATAAAAATGCTGAAGCCACCCTCAAACATTTTCTGTGCAGTGAGAAAGTGAAGAGTTACATTTTTGTTGAAAGTTAGTATCACTTTTGTCTTAACTTTTCTGACTAGCTTGGTATAAATTGGTAAAATTTAATAGTGAAATATTGTTGATGTTCTTACCATTGTGTAATTTAGCTCTTATAGTCAGGGAGGGAATAAAAGGAGAAGAAAAAAAAATCTGTTGTTACACAACAAAACGTTATTAGGAGAATACAGATAAAATGGGCAAACTTCATACTGGCTGCAAAAAACATCCTAGGAAAATGAGATGCATAAAGAGGATAATTTGAAAATAATATGATGTTTGTATGCAAATAAGATGCTGATGATCTTCCTTTTCTTACACTATATTCTGCTAATTTGCCACAAGGCAATGTAAAAAGGAATAACAGTGAGCTAGCATAGTAGGAAACCTTTGAATGTTCAAAGCGAACATTCAATCATTTAAGGCTCACAATATAACATAGTGTGAAATTGTTACAATACAGTGGGAAACGGCCTACTTAACACAGCGGATGCTCCACTCTGCATGGCTGCTTTGTGCTCTGCCAAGGAGCATCCAGTGTTCCCTGCAGGTCCGCTTGCTCTATACAGGTGAGCAGCTAGGCTGGCTCACCACCAAATAAACCTCCCAGCTGAGGGGAGAAAACAAGAGGATACCTAAAAGAATCGTATGGCTTGCTGTTGAAGTAACATTTGCATGGAAGTAGCAACTTTTAACCCAAAGGATCACAAAGTGTATTACAAAGTCATACTCAAGCTGTCCTTTATCTGTCTCTGTGGAGCAGCGTCCCCAGAGTCAGGCAAGAACATGTTGCCCTAAATGCACACACAAGTATCGTTTGGCTCTTGTTGCCTCCTTTCTCACTCCCGACAGGGAAAGTCATCCGTTGCTTGTGAAAGCTCGGAATTGTGCTGAGATCAAAAGAATCCCCAACTCTCTTCTCAAATAAGAATGAAACAATGAACCAACCAAACAAAAACCTACCACAAGGATTATGATGGAAACAGTAACAAAAATTGATTTTGGTGAGGTTGCATAAGAAGTTCCTATACCCAGGTGTCTGAACTGCACTGGGGAGGAGAAGTAATATTTCAAAGCCAAAACTAGGTTCCTTAATTCAGTTGCAGTTTAGTAACCTAGAGTATATTTTTCTCAAAATACAGAAACAAGTAATGATTACTTTTTCTTATTATTTTTGCAAATGTAGAATGTACTTTCTCAAATTTGTATGAGTCTGAAATCTGTAGCATGAGAAGCCCTAGGGTAATATTCCCTTTTTCCCTTCTATTTTCCCAAAGTGAAACCTTTTTTAGGAACTGACATAAATAAGAAAAGAAAAACACAAAAAGACTGAGTTTACAGCTGGGAGTAGGTGAAAGAGGAAACACACATGCTCATGTGTTTATTTCATAGTGTGTAACAGCCGTTCTAGTACTTGCTGTGTCTCAGCTGAGATGTGCTGATGGATTGTAGGAAGTAAATTATTTTAACACTTGTAACTTCAATACTTGGATGTATTGTGATATTCTGTGAACTGCATGGAGACAGAGAAAGTTTCAGAGGCTAACACAGATGGTCAGTAAGCTTGTAAGTACGAGACACTGAGCAGATGCAAAGTCTAAATGGCAATGTTGATACAGTTGTTCAGTTGTGGTTTTAATTTTTTCTACCTTTCAGCATTTTAGGTAAGATTATTCACTCCACTAGACAGCAGGGAAATGTTTTTTTTCAGATGCAAGACATGGCATATTACCAAGCTGAAAATCAGAAATAACCCATATATAAATGCAAAATTAAAAGTAATACAAATGTGACAGTGGGATAATTCTCAGAAAAAGTATCTCTTCCAGGTATGAAAGAACTCTTACTCTGGCAATTTTGAAAATATTGCAGTCTCATTCCCAAATAGTACACTAACAGATTCATAGCCCCAATACTGAAAAATCAGTAAGATCTACACTTAAATGTCATTGATGGTGGTAGAAATTAAGCATTACTGGAGAGTTTGTCTGAAGAGTTTTTTTTCTCCTAGTAAAAAATCTAATTCCCAGAAGCTTAGTTGCCCTTCTTAACAGCGTGTATTAATGAAACACAATGATAAAAAAGGAGAAATATTTGGAAGCTTGGGAATAAATCTTTCAACACAGTTTGACCTTAAACTTCAGATTTTTTTGTGCTGTCTTCACTGGATTTGGACCCATCCAGTTTCTCAGAACACTTATTTAAAAAACCCACTTTTGTTTCCTAATGTGCAGATATGAGATGATACTACGTGCTCTTTTTTACTTTGCTGTTTATGTAAATGAAAAAAAAAATCTGGCAATAATAATCCTAGAAAGGGCATATAAATAGTTTTTTAATTAATAATTTTTCATTTATTCCATCTATTTAAAGTAATTAAAGCAGATCATAGAACCATAGAATCATAGAATGGTTTGCGTTGGAAGGGACCTTTAAAGGTCACCTAGTCCAGCCCCTCTGCAGTGACCAGGGACATCTTCAAGTAGATCAGGTTGCTCAGAGCCCCGTCCAACATGACCTGGAATATTTCTAGGGATGGGGCATCTACCACCTCTCTGGGCGACCTGTGCCAGTGTTTCACCACCCTCATTGTAAAAAATTTCTTCCTTATATCCAGTCTAAATCTACTCTCCTTTAGCTTAAAATCATTACCCCTTGTCCTGTCACAACAGGCCTTGCTAAAGAGGTTGCCCCCATCCTTCCTATAGTCCCCCTTTAAGTACTGGAAGGCTGCAATAAGGTCCCCCCGCAGCCTTCTCTTCTCCAGGCTGAAAAACCCCAACACTCTCAGCCTGTCCTCACAGCAGAGGTGCTCCAGCCCTCCGATCAGTTTTGTGGCCCTCCTCTGGACCCGCTCCAGCAGGTCCATGTCTCTCCTGTGCTGAGGGCTCCAGAGCTGGACGCAGCCCTGCAGGTGGGGTCTCACCAGAGCAGAGCAGAGGGGCAGAATCACCCCCCTCGCCCTGCTGACCGCGCTGCTTTTGATGCAGCCCAGGATATGGTTGGCTGCGAGATGATACTGACCCACTAACTTCAAGATTTTATTTTTGTTTTTTTTTTTTTCTCTGGCAGAAGACAGTAGGAATTCCCTTGAAGCCAATTTTTTATACAACTGTAAGGAACTGAAGACTTCAAAGTACATTTTGAACTACAATGTATATCCTGATATTTTTTGTTGCAATTTAGTAGTAAATTGCAAACCAGAGTACCTGAGGTTTTACTAACCCACAAATAATGGAGCTGTTTAGCAGAGAAATTAACTTATTCTGTTTTTCTCCTGATCATTACCTACAAGAATGCAGTTATTTTGTTTGGAGCTGTGCATATTTTATTACACTTATATTTATTAATTTTATATTCAAATAAGAAACTAAGCTAATGAAAATACTGTATGGAGGACACTCCAAAATAGCAGTTAATGCAGTTTTTGGCAACAGGAAGTCATAATGATAACCAGGCCAGAAGGTCTCTGCTTCTGTGTCATCAAATATAGAAATCCTCAAGCTTGGAGATTATGATCAAGACAAACATTGCACTGTAACATCACTGCTTTCTTAAATCAGATTTAAATTATTTCTTATAGGACTATAAACAGAAACCCTGCTTTCATTCAATCCAGACATGCATCAACCCTACGAACAGCTAATACACATAACATTATGTAAAATGCTCTTGGTATTGTGGTCTTTTTAAGCAGGTAGGACTGAGCTTAGATGTAGTTTAAGCTGACAGGAGTGAGTATGTGAGTAGTATTATGTTTTTGTCTTGAACTAAAATAATGCCAAAAAGTACAGGCAGCCATGGAATTGTTATGAGCTTGCATTAAGTATGTTGATCCTTCTGTGTAAAAACCTACAAAAATAAAGTTTTCCCATGAGCCTGTACAGACTTTGCAAAACACATGGTGGAAAAATCATGAACAAAAATATCAATGTTACTGTCCTTTCTTCACGCATAGCAAAAATCTTCTTCTGACTTGATAGTGGGCATTCCGTGGGAAGCACATAAGACTGCAAGACATGACAGAGGAGAGGATTTCTAATTTAACAGAGCTGTGTCAACAAGCACAGAGAAAAGTTGGAAATACTGAACGTTAGAGCAGCTTTTGGGGATTAATCCATTTCTGTGGAGTCCCTTTGCTTCCTACCTCTTTCTTACTTTTGTGAATGTTGCTACCATGGGCAGAGAGGGAGGAGTAAGCACCAGTTTTGGGTGGAATGATGCACTGAAGCTCAATAAAATATCCTTAAACTAGTCCAATAATTATCAGTATTCAAAAAAAACTTTGAATAATAATGTGATTAATAATGAACATAAATTCAATTCTTTTTCATTTCTTTTTTTTTCTTTTTTCTTTTCTTTTCTTTTCTTTTCTTTTCTTTTCTTTTCTTTTCTTTTCTTTTCTTTTCTTTTCTTTTCTTTTCTTTTCTTTTCTTTTCTTTTCTTTTCTTTTCTTTTCTTTTCTTTTCTTTTCTTTTCTTTTCTTTTCTTTTCTTTTCTTTTCTTTTCTTTTCTTTTCTTTTCTTTTTTCTTTTCTTTTCTTTTCTTTTCTTTTCTTTTCTTTTCTTTTCTTTCTCTCTTCTCTTCTCTTCTCTTCTCTTCTCTTCTCTTCTCTTCTCTTCTCTTCTCTTCTCTTCTCTTCTCTTCTCTTCTCTTCTCTTCTCTTCTCTTCTCTTCTCTTCTCTTCTCTTCTCTTCTCTTCTCTTCTCTTCTCTTCTCTTCTCTTCTCTTCTCTTCTCTTCTCTTCTCCTTCCCTTCTCTTCTCTTCTCCTTCCCTTCCCTTCCCTTCCCTTCCCTTCCCTTCCCTTCCCTTCCCTTCCCTTCCCTTATTATTTTTCTACTCTTCTTCTCTTTTCACACTGAAACAAAGGACTGAACTAATATGTGCTTAGCAAAATGTTCTATATCTGAAATTTTTCCTTTTCATCCATTTATTGCAAAACTGAGACTTGGCTTCATGACTGGTCCAACTGACCAATTTTTGCCCCTTTGATTCTTTTCATATCTCATCAAAATTCAAGGTTTTGCACAGCTTTACATTTTTCTACATTCTCCTGTGTACTACAGTTATGTGTATTTATCCCTCATCTTGAATAAGAAACCTTTACTTAAACTTTCAAAATCTTTTAAATTTTCTAAATCTTCTGTGTAGATTTCTCCAGGGTCATACTCATCTTCTTGTGTAGAACATATTGTATTGTTTATGTAAAATGTTTCCACCAACTCTAAATTAAATTGCAACCATCTTGATAAGGAGGTTGTTTCCTTTTGGTTTTGTACAGTCTAAGGAACTCTTCCTATAAGGCAAGCGCCACCAATGCAACTCTAATTTATCACTGAGCATTCAGTATTCAACACACCTTCTAAAACAGTCACTTTCCCCTCACATTTAGAAGCAGTTACCTTTTAGATTAAGTTTTAATAAATCTCAGAAATGCCCCTCAGAAGATTAGGAAAGGAAGTATAGAAGGTTATTTAACATGCTGTGTTTAGAGAATTTAGGTAGCAGACTGTAATTATCCAAACTGGAATTTAGCCAGAAGATGAAGGCTAATAACAATATTCTGTGAAAAATACCATGCAGTCTTTCAGGACCAGACATGCCAGCAACATCTCATCTGAAACATGGCAGCTGCAACAGCTCAGTGTCTCTAACACTTTGTTGAATAGTAGTTCAGTTCAAATTCTAGAAAGAAAAGTGCTTCCAACAGAATCACCACCATTTCCTACAACTCCAGAAATATACTTTTTATGTCTGTTATTAAAGTACTAAGCAATGTCATTCTACCTCAGAAGTACCATGAAAAGCATTCTGATCAGCCCACAAAATATTTATGGCTCTTCTGCGTAACTGAGAATGTAACATATACAGAAAGCCCTCTTCTCCAGTGATTTGGGGCTTGATCTAGTGAGGTTGGGTCCTTATAAGTCAGAAGTTGCAGAGCTGAGATGGATTCTTACCCTTCTTTCAATGGCTAAACCATAAGATAGGAGGTCCAAGACTGGGCTTTAGAAATGTAGATTAGGTACTATGTTCCAAATACTTCATGTATGAGAGAATTTAACTGCTAGCATTTACAGCAGCTAATGTGTTAAGGGCTGGGATTTCTGTGGGCTGCCAATAAGGAGCTCTCACTCTAAAACTCTGTCCATAGGCCTGCACTTTTATTTCATTTAGGTACCTCTGTGAACCTGTGATTAAAAGCCTGACTATTTGTATTGGGCCTTTATGCTTGGGTCTTCAACATCTCTTCCAAACACTTGAAGAGGTTGAACTAATCTTTTCCATACGGCAGAGTGGCAAGAGCTCTTGTCCACTGTCTTCTTCTGGATCTATAGTTTTGTATTCAAGCTTATGGAAAGAAGTGTGAGACAGGCACAACTTTACTCCCACTAAATGTCTTTGATTAAAGGTGTTATCCAGGAAAAGGGAATTCTGGGTACAGATCCATTAATCAGAATAACTAATCTTTTTAAATTTAGTCACTGTCAATGTACAAGAAACCTTTGACAAGGCTCCTCACCAAAGGTTAGTAGAAAAAATAAGTTACCACAGGACAGACAGAAAGTTGCTTTTATGAACTTAAAGCTAGTTAAAGGGTAAGAAGCAGAGTAGGACTTAATGGTCACTTGCTTAGATGAGGAAGAATCAAAAGTGGGGTTGCCCTAGGACTGGTGGTGGGATCAGTTTTCCTCTGCTTCTCCATTCCCAAAGGAGTAAGGAGTATGCAGTAGAATTTGCAAGACTGACGATGATTTTAAGATCCTTTGGGTAATCAAATAACGCACCAATGCTGAGGAACTCCAGAATGTCCTCATAAAATGAATGGGTGTCCAAATTCATAAGTAGGTGAGTTTCAGAGATTATATGCATATAGTAAGATATACCTAAATGGTACCTCCATGATGCTGAACTTGGAACTTAAAGTTTTTATCTCAGAGTTGTCACTGACATTCCTCTGAAATCATCAACTTCGTGTTCCATGGCAGTTAATCCCCTCCTCTCTGAATATTAAGTATTACCAGAAAGAGTAAGTCAAAGAGAGTAAGACAAAGTGAACTTACCCCCTACAGAAAACCTCGATGTACCCATATCTCAAGCACTGCCTGGAGTCCTGATTGCCACATGTCAAGAAGGGCAGAGTGATATTAAAGAAGATTAAGGTTAAGTTATACTTTTAAGCATCACTGACTGCTATTACAGTTCCACAAAAATTGTTACGCCTTTCTTCAAATAACTTTTTTGTCACTGCTGCCTCCATAAGTGGATGTCTGGAAGAAAGTATAGCATTGCTACAGTTCAGCATTTCCAACATAAAGTTAATTTTTTTCTTTCTTTCAAGAATTTATATATTTAACTCCATTGTGAAAGATTAGACAGATAAAGAAGCTTTCAGCAGAATCACAATACAGGTAATTACGGGTCTGTCAGCATTTCCATTATGAACTCCATTTAGCATTAAGGGCTTAGCATTTTTCTATCATTCCAGAAAATGTCAAACTGAAAGCTGGCATGCAGATTAGCAGCCTGGATGCAAATTTGTTTACACAAAATATTTAAATCTACTCAGCTGTTTTTGATTTAGAGATCAGCCAGAAACTTTAAACTCTCAGGGTTTCTCATGTGTTTCTGCCAACTTCTAGACCAAATCACAGTTTTAAAAAATGTGATTGGTTAATAAACTGTTGATTCATTTTCTTCTAAAGTTTTGAAATTATTTACTTTAGACTTTAGAATGGAATTTAGAATTTCTGCTTATCTTGCAACTTTAGTCTTCCTCCTGACCTCTTTATAAATGAACGTTCAGTTAGAGTAGGATTCAAAACCTATAATGAAACACGGTATTAACCTTAAAGTCTGAAACATTTTTTATAGGAGTCACTTAACTACCACCGTAAGACAGTGAACAGAAATGGACCAAAGCCTGTAAGGTTTTTAAGAGTGTCAGTTACTTAGCCCACTAGCTCTAATACGATTTTAGGGTACTGGCCAAAACAATCTGATGGAGTTCAACTGTTAGAGTTTTCCAGTTTCATCAGTTTAGTCCCATGCATGGTATGAACACTTTTGCAGAGCGTCATCCTAAATAAACTCCTCTGTATTGAAAGGGAGTAGTTTGTTCGCTATAACAATCTGCTCCATTCTGCTAAAAGTCAATGACAAATCTTTTCATTTCAGTGGGGAGAAGCTCTAAAATAATCTACTGGTAAATATTTCAGTAAGGTTATAATTGAATGGATGATCACTCTTGTTCAACAATACAGTTCTCATTTGAGAAGTAAGAAGCTTTGAATGGAAAGACTTAGAGCCACCAAGCAAAATGATATAGAAACACTGTTAGAAACATTAATTGAGCTGTCAACAGAAATGAGATAGAGAAATAGCATTAAGTCAGGTAGAAAAAAAAGACACTGCGATTGTAAAATATGGGTATTCTAGTACATAATGGGCATATTTAAAATATTGATAAGAGAGAGGCACACAGGAAAAATCAGTGATACATTTTCTCAAAAAAATGCACAGTCATCCAAGTGTGCCAGACAAAGAATAGGAACCTAGCCCCAAGCAGTCTGTGAATTAAAAGCACAAAAAGGTATGGTACAAAAGATATGGTGCAAATAAACTTTGTGCAAATGAAGCATGGAGGATGCAGATGAGAAGAAAACAACTGATCAACTAAATATATCCAAATCACATTGGCCAGATGATGCTCACCTACAGGACACTGTGTACTGGGTTAATAATGAAAAAACAAAACAACAAAACAAAACAACCCACCCACTTCTAAGAATAAAGAAAATATTCTTCAGAAAACATCTCAGCATTAAAGTACAGCTATATCTTCAGAACTATCTGCAAATTCTTAACATTGATTCAATGGTCATTGTATAGTGTACTACATTTTTTAATAAATTATCCATTTTCCTTATAATTACTTCAGACTTACCCTAAATTCTAGCAGACAATTCATGTCTTCTTAATAGTTACAGACATTCTGCTGAGCAGATTCTCTCCTTAGCTAATATCTGTGGCACACTCTGGCTCTTTAGATTAGACATTTGTGTTAACTCAGCTGTCAGTGGATTTCAAAGAGGTGACCAGTACAAGAGGCCCCCAAGGGAGCAATTTGGAACAGTACCTTTCACAAGTCAGATACATAGCAAACTCTCCTGATTTTATTGAAATGTTCAAAGTCAATGTTGGAACAAGTGAGTAACAGAATCCCTATAAATCTAGCCATGTTTTACCCTATGTGATTTCTTTTAGCCTTCTCTATTTTTATTTTTTTAAAATTAATCTACAATATTCTACGGTTTCATTGCATATATTGAAGCTTGAAAAACACAGAAGATACATCTTGGATTTCCAAAATATACCATGTATCCAAATTTTAAGCATCTGATTCTATAGTGCTTATTTTTATGCAAGTAAGACTTTTATCTTCAAGTAACTTTTAGGTTTTGACCTTTTTTAATAATGTGTTTTGAAGTTTCTTGGTCGGGTGTGAAGAGTTATTATTTTGGTTACCAAGCAATAATAATTCTCCATTCTTCTAATTTTGCCTTCTTCCAGATGATTTAAAATCCAAAGAACATCCTGAAAAATTTAGTAAGTCTAATCTATGACCATAGGCTGGGAGGATATTTTATTTCCTAATAGATTACCCTTACTTGGGTATTACTTTGCGCCACAAAAGGACTTTACAAATAACATAGACACTGAAGAGAACTTTCTATATTTTACTGCAGGCTTTACAGTTTTGGGACTTCTCCAGTGGTACTTGGGGAGTGGGAAGAGATTTTGGGAAAGGAGCCCAGAAGTGCAGAGGAGGATGGATAAATTGGGAAGAGTAACAGAAGCTAGCTGATGAGCTAAAATTTAAGTGTAGTAAAAATATATAGATAGAGCTTAGGAGAGTGGGGTGGGGTTTTTTTTATGGGTAGTTTAATTTAAAACTAGCTGAAATTAGTGTAGAAACTCACAAATTTCAGTGATCTGCAATTGTAGTACTAGAGAGATTTAGAAATTTTGGAAGCATATCCTTAGGAAAGTTATGGAGGCAGGCATGCAGGAGTCACCAATGCTGTTGAACTCATTCTATATTAAACATTGATTGTGTTGTTCATTGATATTTCAGATAAATAGCTTTGAGAAGCATAAGTTTGTCAGCATGTTTACAAAAATCATTGTGTCTGATATGGTTGATTGGTGCAACTTTCCACTGCTGACAATGAAAATGTCGATAAAATATATAATCTCACCTATTTGTCAGGGGAAACTTGTTATCCTTGCATGAGAAGGGAGGTTCTGTCGGCACTGTATCCTCTGTGAAAAACACAGAAATGCTATTGCTAGTCTCATGTCTATGCTATTTTTCTTTCTACAGAAAGGGGCTGAAAATTAAACTTTCTCAAGAATGCTGAAGTACTTGGGCAGAAAATTGGGCCACTGAAGAAGGCTAATAACATTCACATTATTAGAAGATGTCTATAATTGCTATAAGGAGAATATGGCTGCATTTAGGATATATTAAAGTTCATTAAATAGAATCTATAAAAACCTCTGAAGAAATACTCTCCCAAATGTCAGAGGTATTTTATTTTCCCAGGAAGGAGTTGCCAAGATTGAAATAAAGGGTAAAGAGGTGATATTATCAAAGTCTCTGAAGCTAATAACTATGTGAATTGTGTGAGGGAAATGATTGTCCCCCCCTTCAAACGAGCTTGCAGAAAGGAGCAGCTATTGAAAAGAATAATTCTGAATTAAAGTGGTAGATATGCTGAATAGTAATGTGGAAAGGAGTAGGTAACGATGTTCCTATTTGTTTTAAAGTTGAAGATCGCACCAAGAAACTGAGGACTGAGCAGTCAGTTCTCCTCTATCTGCTGTAAGAGGATGTTTTTCAAGCCCATCATATGTAAAATGTTGATTTTTTTTGTCAGTTTCAGGACCCTTTATTGAATGGTCTAATTGAAGAGGAAATACTTTAGTAGTTTCATATGAAAGGATTTCATATTTAGCAAATAATGTGAATGCTGTAAAAATCTTAGCCATTTTAGTAATAGTCCTAAGAACGAAGGATTGTTGCCATGGGTATTGCTAGAACATTCATTTGATAAAATACAATTTGTATCACGTTACTTCAATACATTAGACTGATGAAAATTTTCTAATCAGATAAGCACTTTTGTGAGCACTATATTGCTCTAAACTTTTTTGAGACATTAACTTGCCTTTTCATTATGAATTATACGCATTTCTTCTCTTGTGGTCACTAAAACTGCCATGTCGTGCAACAAGCATTGCTAAAGTCAGTAGCAGTGATCATATGATTAAAGCACAAGTGTCAGTTAGCATAGACGTATTCAAGGCAAAACACACAAGATGAGCATAGTCATGAATTAAGCACAGGTTCTTGATCGAGCACACAGCTACAGATGCCTGCTACCAGAAGTGCTGGCACGCACACACACGCTTGCATACGAGTGCATGTCTGTGTTCCCACATGCACCTGGAGATGCATGAGAAAAGCATTTTTTACCGCAGAGCTGATTGATTTGAGTATGTGAGGTGTCCAAAGACCTATTCTTTTCTTCTCTCCACCTTTGGTTAATCAGGTAGGCTTTCCAAAAGTCAGGCTTCAGACCCTTGTTTTCTAGTATAATTTAGTTCTTGTGATTTTGGCTCAGTATATTACGTTTTTAGATTCTGAGATTGTGGCAAATACAAAGAACGTGCTAGCAGAAGATAAATACAATAAAATAAATGTGGAAAATTCCCTATTTATGTTTTGCTAGCAAATGCAGCATTTTTGGATGTAACTACATATCTGGAGTATATGATAATCCAATAAAAGTAAAACCAAATTACTTCAATAATTAAATCTGAAAGCATTCTAAACTGAAATCTATTTCCCCAGTTCCTCCCAGTTCCTCTGCAGCTATTACCAGCCTTCTGCAAATTCCAAAATGTTTTACTGGAGGAAAAATATTTAATAAGGAATTTTGAAACCAGGTTGTAAATTAGCTGTAATTCAGCATATGCCCTGACAAAAAGCATGAGTACTCTGTGGTTTTAAGGACTACAGCTGACATTGTGTTAGCATGCTGCCATTACATTGAATCTAGTGGACTGATCCCCAGAAGTGCTGACATGATCGTCAATAAAATGTAGACAGAGCATTTTCTGACTGTATCCAAATACAGAATATATTTTCCTTAAAGAGAATCATAAACAATTTACTTTTCTAATCTTTAGGTTGATAATGCAATGTGAGTTTTTCAAAGAGCACTTCTACTGAAAATTTCTGGTGCATTGTGAAATACATGGCTTCTGTTACAATTCATATTTCCAAGTCAAATTAAATATATGTACAGAAAACTGAAATTCAAAACACAGTATGAAAAGAAGCAGAGGTAAATCTACTCTCAAAGGCCCTATTCTGGACTGTCCTGTTACCTTCAAAGGGCTCAACAACAGGCAGTTTAGAAGCTCATTTTATATCTGGTTTTATAACTTCCATTCACCTTTGTATCAAAGCTGATATACAGAAGCAAAAATGTGATTTTTAGTATAGACTTTTAAAAGATTAGTTTTAATTAGACTAAGCTTTGGTTCCCAAAGAAAATTGCACAACAATCAAGAAAGCTAACTATAGTAGAATGTGAAGTTTTCCTTCTGGATCAGATTAAATAATGGAGGAAAGGCTTTGTAATTCAAGTATCTCCACCTCAATGCGATGTTGAAAGGAGAAGAATATCCATACTCGGCATTTATGTAGCTCATTTTAGCTAAGGACTCCAAACTACACTTGCAGATATCCACTTGCTGGATCTGAAGAGAGTTCTATAAGATGATAATAATCACAGAGGGATCATTTTAACTGCCACTGAAATACAGCCACCTCTGAGATGTGATATGTCAGCCTCTTTAAATGATAATAGCACTGTAAAAATAAAACAGAAAATAGCACAGAAATATTTTTTCTGTATTTGAAAGGTGATTAGTGGTTTTCATTCTGCTAAAAAACATTTTATAGAAATAATATTTTGTAAAACTTTGCTAAATGAGTGGGAATAAATAGTTGTATCTGTTAATTCTTATTGTGCTGGGATCGGTTTTCATTAGTGTTTTCAGTAACTAGTGTTTTTTCTTTTCATCAAGCTTTCCTCCTAACAGTTGCTAGCTATCGCTACTTACACTTTTGTTTTGTTAGTGAATTCAGTTATGTATTATAGTAGAACTTCTGAGATTGGGAATACACAATAAATTAAGAGGTAGTTAATTACTTAGGAAATACATACTTTTCAAGTATGCTGCATTTCTTCATAACATAACCAAATATATGGATATAATTTCTGCATGTGCATATTATATAAGTATATGCACACATATGTGTATACACAATTCCATGAGAATGAAATCAAACAAGTTACAATGCATAAAGATATAAGGCTAATAAGAGTTGTAGATATGGGAAACAGATAAAACAAAATTCAAGGTCAGAAGAAGTGATTCATCATCTGTATAATCGAAATAATTACTCAGTCATTTCTGCCTCCAGATTCCTTTAGTCCTATTGCAAATATAATCTCTGTTATTTGCAGACTTTGGGAGGTGAGAATTCATCACCCCATGAATCCGTCTGTGGTTAAGCTACTTACTGTTATTGACCTTATTTCCATGATACAATATGAATATGATACATGATGCTATGATGCATTTTGTAGAATCTGAGGGAAAATGGGCAGTCCCTCTCTACGCCTGTGCTGGTTACATCTCACCTTGGTCTTTGACAATACCATTCTATGAGAGTGCCGGTCCCAGTGGAATCCCTTGTATGTCATTCCCCAATACTTTGAGGCTCTTTCTCTCTGGGTAACACTGTTTCTAAATCTATAAACTTATCCTTCTAACATTTCAGACACTGGGAAGGACATGATGGATTTCCACCATTTCCTTCTTTGACATTTACAATGGTATTCAGCACTTGTAATGCCAGGATTACGGAGCCATAGTAAATCTTACATGATCTGTAAGAACACGGCAGTGAGACCATGAATGCAAACCTGCCCCGGAAAAGTCAACAACTAAATATAAACATCTACAAAAACATCTACAAAAACATGGTGTGTCTCTGTGTGTACGTTTATTTTTAAAAGTCTTTGCCATAGTCTGATATCCTTGTCCACTCCATTTTCCAAAAGAAAAGCTGGATACTGGAAAGCAGATATTCAACATTTCCTAGTACTACTAGGCTTTTTTTTTCAAGAGGCAGGTGACATCCCGTATGTTACATAGCATGCACCCTTGTATTTAGATCCAAGATAATTGCTAAATATTGCCCTTAAATTTTTGATAAATGCAAAGATTCTCTCTGGTTTATAGAGAAATTGTACAATTTCATTAAGAAGGAAATATTTGTCTGTGAAGTTGTTTGAAAGGCACATGTTTAAAGCTCATAAGAATTCTGGAATTTTTCAATAAACTTTAGCATGAAAATTATTCAAAGTGGAGAGGTAAGTTTTATAGCCTTGTAACAACTACTTTTATCATATGCCTCTGATTTGTTACTTAAATATTGCTTCTTCAAATATCTCATGCAGTAAAATCTCCCTTAAAATTATAGGGATCTAAATAAAACCCAACACCTTAGACCAAATGGTTTGTTCTCTGACTGTTCTTTCCTGGGAGATTGCTTTGGAGTAACCTGGTAAACTACTTTCCCACAAAGGCTTTGTTGTATCATTCCAACCTCAAACATTACGTCCAGAAATACAAGCTGAATGGCACTCATCACCAAGAAGTTGTTGGAGATGTCACAACCCCATTGAATTAGAATTGAAACTTTTTCTAAGTAGAGAAGGGAAAACAATTTTTTGCAGCAGATCATAAAGCCTTTATTTCTACTGGTTCCAATTTATCAGATTCTATAGAATTAACATTTTACATATAATTGTATGGTTTTTTATAGATGTTGTCCTTTGACTTACAGTGTCTCTCTGTCCCAGCATCATAATGATGGACTCGCTTGACCTTGCTTCACAGGTGCTAACTAGTTCCCCAGGCTCCTACTGGAGCCACATGGAATTGGAAATGCTCAATACCTCTGAAAATCAGATAATGTCCAAGACACCTGTTTTTAAAAATGGCGGGATACAAGGCTACATTATTCTTCATTATCTTTTCTCTGAAAGGACGTTAAAATCACACAATATAGCAAAATATTTTAAAATTTCTCTAAACAAATTTGTGGTTTTCTCTCTATTTACTAGATGGTTACAAATTGCAAATTTTGGGGGTTAACCTATGTAGCATATCAACAACATTGGGTATAATACAGCTAATTTTATTACAAGCTTCCATACTATTCAGTACTTTCAGATAGATGCAGGACAGAGGATGCATATGAATGCAATGGTATGGAACTTGGGAAAGAGAAGGGAGAAGGGAAGGGGGAAGGGAAGGGAAGGGAAGGGAAGGGAAGGGAAGGGAAGGGAAGGGAAGGGAAGGGAAGGGAAGGGAAGGGAAGGGAAGGGAAGGGAAGGGAAGGGAAGGGAAGGGAAGGGAAGGGAAGGGAAGGGAAGGGAAGGGAAGGGAAGGGAAGGGAAGGGAAGGGAAGGGAAGGGAAGGGAAGGGAAGGGAAGGGAAGGGAAGGGAAGGGAAGGGAAGGGAAGGGAAGGGAAGGGAAGGGAAGGGAAGGGAAGGGGAGGGAAGGGAAGGGAAGGGGAGGGAAGGGGAGGGGAGGGGAGGGGAGGGGAGGGGAGGGGAGGGGAGGGGAGAGGAGAGGAGAGGAGAGGAGAGGAGAGGAGAGGAGAGGAGAGGAGAGGAGAGGAGAGGAGAGGAGAGGAGAGGAGAGGAGAGGAGAGGAGAGGAGAGAGAATAGACAAATAGGCAGAGCCAGGCATGTCCATGCCTCTTTAAATATGATGTTCCAAAAGCATTCTCTGGCTTGGGAGGACCCAAAACTGCTGCTGAAATCCAGGATGGTATGCTTGTTACTCTTGTTACTCTGTACTTGCTGCATTTCTCATCTCTTTCCCTACACTGCTGCTAATAGTCATGGTTGGAGATAAAGAGCAGTAAGCTGGATGGGCAATTGATCGTACTTGACTTGTTTCTACTTTAAAAAAAAAACAAACAACAAACCACAAACAAACAGAACCCAAGTAAGCTATAAGTTTCTACTATATTTATTGTACAGGAGTTTTGGAAAAGGAGGGATTTGAAAGCACATCCACAGAGTTCTTTAGATCTCATGGGCTGGTGCTTCCAAGTCGAGATGTTGATAACAGAGCTGAAGATACAACCTGTCCCTCTTCAGGCTTTGTGAGTGAGGGACTATTCCCGCGTGTTAAAAACCAACCAACCAAACCACCCTAATGCTGTCGCAGACTTGCAAACAAAAGACTTTCAGGAGTCACCGAGCTAAAGAAAGCAAAGCCTAGCGAAGGAGGACTGTATCAAGGACTGCGTGGCGGCGCGGCCGCCTCGGGGGGCTGCGGAGGCCGGTGCCGGTGGTGCCGCCGGTGCGGTGCGGTGCGGTGCGGTGCGGTGCGGTGCGGTGCGGTGCGGTGCGGGCAGAGGCTGCCGGCGGGCTACGTCGCTCCCTGCCGGCTCCGCCGGGCGGCTGCTGCTACTCTCGGTGAGCAAGCGGAGACTGCAGGCGACGTTCCTCTGTGCCCTTTGCGGGTCCCTAGTGCCGCCGGCCAGGGGAGGGAGAAGCGGTCCCTGCTGATGCTGCTGAGAGGGGTTGTGTGTTTCTTCATTTCCACCCTGCAGAAGAGGGGGAGGAGGAGCCGTGCGCTAAGTGGAGGGCATAGCGGAGCCTTGTTTCAGCCCTGAACCGAAGGAGAAGGGCGGGGGTGAGGGAGGGTAACTTTGTCTGCAACCCTGCAGAGCCGTGTAGCTTGAAAAAATCGTTTAGATGCTGTGCGCAGTCCACGGAGCAGAAGCTCCGTGTGATCCACAGGAGCTTATGGGAAAGCGGCACCATATAGGAGCTGAGCGTGTGCGGGGGAGTTGAAAAGGAAGGACAACGCTCCCCTGCGCCCCTGCGTGCGGGCACACACCGCACACACACACGAAGGTGCAGCAGCGGCAGCGACCACCTAGAAATGAGGCAACCTGAACCTACTGTTACTCGCCCAAGCGTTTGCGTTTCGGGGCCGCAGCGAGCACCTCGGTGCGCCCCACCCGTGCCCCACCGAGGAAAGCCATCCGCCAGTAACCCCATAAGTCAAATGACTGGGAACGAAGCCGTAGGGAGGGGCTGGCGGAGCCTGAAGGGAGCGGGGTTGAGGTAGGAATGGGGGAGAAGGGGGGCTGCAGAGGTGGCAGAAAGAAGCAGGGCACGCTTTGTCCCTGCTAAATATTCCCACATGCCAGGTACCCATCACTGGAAATGGAAATCCTTTCCATTTTCTCATCACGTCTTCTGTCAATGGGCCGTTTAAAATCTTACTGCTTCATCTCCCTTTTCTTTTCAAAGCTGCCCTTGTTCCGCTTGTCACAACTGCAACAGAGGAGCAGAGGAACAAGAGCAGAGGCAATGCTTCATTTTAGCCAGGCAGACAAAAGAGCAGACCTTGGTGCTCTATGTTCTCTGTCTCGGAGCTACAGCTAAACAGAAGAGATGGAGGAGTCTTGTGGTCTCTGGTCATTTCTCTTGATTTCCTCTCTGGTTTGCTTCCACAAACAGACCACAAGCATTTTCATTATTTATTTTTTTTTTAGTGGACGAGGTGCCAAACCAAAGGGGTGCAGGTATCAATGATTTCTCTCCAAAATTCCAAGAGGCAAATCTCGCTGCTGCTGCTTGTTTCATTTTTGCATATAAAAGAACTGCCATGGATTTGACTTTTAATTTATCTTTTCTTGAATCCTGTTTCCTCCCCTTTCTGTAAGGGAGTTGGACGGTGGAGCTTTCCACTTGCTGCTCCTCTAAGCTTAGTTTGTACCTCTCGTCCCTAAATAGTGCTTCTCATTTGTCCCGTGAGAGGGTGGGAGAGAAGGAGAAAGAGCTTTCCTAGGTGTTTCCACGTGTAAAGGGAAGATCACAGCATCCATCAAGCCCTACAGCTGGCCAGGAATGACCCTGCCTGGCATTTTCTAAGGTTTGAGTTGTGGGGGTTATTTGTTGGGGGTTATTTGTTGGGTTTTGTTTGTTTGCTTGTTTCTCTCACTTTCCAGTAGTGCCATTTCTTTGCTTCTTTACTCCATGTCTGTCCAAGGAAGATTTTGTTGGAGATTGATCCATTGTGTGTAAGCAGTTTTCATGGAAGAAGGTACATTTCCTGTTTACTTCAGCTCTTACTATCACCCCTTCCCCAGCAGTTCTGACGATTTCCTTCCTGCCATTTCCCCCTTCTTTCTTCTCCCTTCTCTAACCCTGCACGGGTATTGTTGCAAGGTTGCGAAGAGACACAAATTTATAGATAAACATTAATATTTTTTTCTGTCTATATGGATATATACAATGAAAGCATAATTAATCAGATATGAACATGGCTCTGTAGGCACGCTGGGATAGTTTGATACCTGTGACAGTGGAACAGCTGTGGATCAAGACTGGAGAAATGGTAACAAGATGATGACAAAAGTAGGAAGGGCCTGAGGCAGATATCAAGCAAAGTTGTGGAAGTGGTCTGGATGACAGGAACCTTGGCAACAGTTTGCATGTTATGATGTGGTGCTGGACTATTAAGTAGAAGTGATTAACCAAGGAATAGTGTGGGCTAGAGCTTTCAGAGGTGGGGTGTGGTGAAAAGGCCTTGCCAGGCAATGGCAGAGCAGATGCAGGATCTGGGGAGTCACCTTGTTGCCAACATCTGGAATGTTTTAAATGGGCAGGTATTCATTCATTGTTTGCCTCTGCCAAAGTTTCTGGGAGCAGAAGCTTTGCTGACACAATCGGAATGTAAATCAAGGTAAAATGTATTCATTCAAGGGAGTGAGGAGAGAACTAAATATAAATGCCCAGAATAGATGCAGTGCTGCAGTGAGTCTAAGCCAGCTCTATAGAGCTTGGCTGCCTAAGGGTGCCCGCATCTAGGATGTAAAACCTGACCTTCCAGACTCGCAGTTGCTGGGAGGACACCCCCAGTCCGACGGAAGTCTATAGAAAGTGCCAGGGTCAGCACCTGGGAAGCTCAGGCCCTAACAATAGAGACGAAACTGCTTCACAGCCCTTCTCTGGGACTGTACGTGGGCAGGGAGAGAAAGGGCCCGTTTTGCAAAACCCGTTTTTTCTCTTTTTCTTGGGCTGATTTAGGTGCTTCATCCCAGCTTTTGCCCTCGGTATCCAGTGTTTTTCCCTTCCCTCCCCCACAAGGACAAGCGAAGCGGCCTCTCAACAGGTGCTGTGGAAACTTGCACGGCTCCCGCGGCCATCGCAACGCGGGGAGAACCGCCCGAGTCTTTAATTCTGTAGGATGCTGCCGCCCCGCGACTCGTGCTCACAAAGCAGCAGCTGCTTCGGCAGCAGCTCCGGAGCCGCCCGTTCGCCCCAGCGCCTCCGCACCGCGCCCGCTGCGCGGCGCGCCCGGCAGGCTGCGAGCCCTGGCTTGCAGACGGTCGCACCCGGCGCGGAGGACGCGTTAATGACAGGGGACGGAACCGGGGAAAAGAAATGCCCCGAAAGCCCCGGGCTGGTCTTGGTGGCAGACCTTCTCCGGAACGGGGCAAAGCGCGGGGAGCAGCTCGCGGCGACAGACGCAGAGCGAAGCTGCTTGTAATTAAAATGTGCACTAACATCATGGGCGAGCCCCTTCCCCTCGGATCCCCCGTGCCGGGATAACGCGGGATGAGGTAGAAGCCCTCGACATCCCCTCTGTGAAACACGGATTATCTTTTTCACGCGATGCAAATGGGGGGACAAGCAGCTGCAAAGCTCTACAATAAACTGTTTCATCCAAGGCAGAGCCAGCCTGGGAAGGCACGCCTTTGAATGTCCCCCCCCACCCCCCACCCCGCAACACACCTCCTTCCCACCCGTGCAGGCAACCTCTGTAGGCGATAACCAAGTCTAAAAACTCGGAGTGGATCGATAATGTCTACTAAATATTCTGCCAGTGTATGAGTGTGGCGGGAGGAGGGATGGGGATGGGGATAAAAGGATGATTAATCAGAAATTAATCACTGGCCACAAACAAGGGGAGATTATTTCGGGTAGGCAGCCGACTGTGGGGAGTTGCAGAATAGATCCTTTTACTGAAGGCACGCGTGATGGGATCAGCACTTCACCTTTTAGCGATGCCTGTGCAATTTAGAAGGTGCACATTATTCAAGCCACATATTTCTTCTTTTCTCGGTGTGTATCATTTTCTTTAACTGTCTGCAAGCACAGACTTAGCGGAGATATTTATGCCGCTAACTAGAGGCTTCCTTTTGCTCTCATTTCATGAATACAGAAGCAGGAAGAAAGCAAAATAGCTCCTGCCCCGAAAAAGGAGACAAAAAAAAAAAAAAAAAGAAGGAAAAAAAAACCCACCCAACCCAAAAACCTCACATACATCAGGGAAAAGGGATCAAAGGAGGGAAGAGAAAAGGTGTCGATCTTTGCACCCAGCGACAGACCATGCCTTCAAGGCTGAATCGCTAACGTACCTTTTCGACAGCCAGGGAGCCCTGCATGCATACAAACAGCTGAGCGTGAAGCGCATTTCGGCGGTGAGACTGCTACGCACACGCTCGGCTCCTCCGTAACTTTCCCCACGCAACGGGTTAAACTAATAAGTGCATCGATACAGGCATTCCCGCAAAGAGCCCGTTGCTCGACCGAAAACCAGAAATGTAGGTAATTCCCCCCACACTACCCTCATCATCACCTTAAAAAAAAGTCACCCGGTGGGGTTTGCTTGGATATACACTAGTTAGAGGCTATATGAACCAACTCACGTCTCCGTTTGAGCATACTGCAAGAATATTTATTGAGCCCCAGCTCAGTCACTGCATTGAACGCCAAGCCTGGCAAGCAAATACATTTTCTATTTCCGAAGAGAGCTCTGAATCAACTCCTTCTTTCCTCCCCGCTTTAGCAATCATTTATATCTTTCCATTCCAAAGTACCCAGGGTAAAAATATAAAATAAGAGATAAATACATTTTTAAATACACCTTGGTATAAAGCGAGAGCTTGCAACGCCCTGACCGAAAGCAAACGGACACCTAAAAATATATCCCTCAAATACTACCCTACCTTTCACACACGAAACCATCAATAAAAAGACGAGGTTCCAAAATGTAAATCCACTTTTAATCTCCATTTTCTTCATCAGGACGAAGTCCAGCCGGCCACATTTAGTACATCCCCTTTCCCAAAAGTCTGCTAATTTCGATTCCTTTGCACGGATTTCCCCTCTGCAGATCCCTTTCATATTATTCTTGAGAGCTCCTAATTCCTATTCCTTGGCCAAGCGCAGCGGAGTTGTTGCTGTTGATGGTGCGCGGTCACAGCTCGGAGTGAATGGTGTTTCTGGGATACCACAGCAACCTTGACGAGGACTCAACCATCTCTCCAACGGGGGCACAAAGTCTCAGCTACTCTCGATCCTGTCTTTTCTTTCCCCCCACCCCCCCCCGCTACCCCAACTCCCTGCACAGCCGAAACCCACCACAATCCTGGCTCGTTACACCATCCACCAGGAGCCACGGAAGAGCATCTTAAAGCTCAGACACTCTCTCGAATAAACTCCAAACAGTATTTGCAATTGAGATTCCCCCCACCACCCCCACCACCCCCCGCCCCCCTGTTTCCCCAGGAGGATCAGTTCTGCCTAGGAAAACGGCTCGGGAAATAATACAGTGGCGAGGTCTCCGCAGCCCCCCGGAGGAGCCTCCGGCCGCTAACCCGGCGGGGCTCAGCCATCCTGCCGCCGCTCGCAAAAACAATCAGAGCCTCGGTATTAATGATTCACGTGCGGTGCTCGGGGCTGCCATCGTCACCACCGCCACACTCACACACACACGCACGCACGGGAGCATGTGCGTCTCCGAGGGGATTTGCGGGCTAATTTCTCAGCGCGGAGGCATTAATTACGGGCCAGTCTCCGCGGGAGCGGGGCGGCGGCGGGGGGGCACAGCCCCGCTCCCCGAAGCCGCAGCCGTGCCCGCAGCTGAGGGGGCGTTTTGCCGCTCTGGGGGGAGGGTGGGGTGGGGGGGGCACAGGTGCCCCCGCAGCCCCGCGCAGCCCCGCGCAGCTGGCGGGGGGGCGCAGCTCCCTCCGGGCCGGGCGGGGGGCGGGGGGCGGCGCGCCCGCGGCTCCGCCAGGAAGAGCGCTGGCGCCACCTAGCGGCCGCGCCGGGGCCGCTCCGCTCCGCTGCGCGGGGGCGGGGGCGGGGGCGGTGGGGCGGGGGCGGTGTGGGGGGGGGCGCTGCGCGGAGCTGCGCGGGGGGAGCCCCGGCTGAGGGGGGGAAAGGGAGGTGCCGGGCAGGGCTGCGGGAACCGGCAGCGACCGGGCCTTGCGGGGCTCCGGACCCGCGCGTTCGGCTTCCCTCCTCTGCCCGGCGCAACTACCGCGCAAGGTGCGCGGGGCGGCGGTTCCCTCCGCTGGGGGGAGCGTGCGGAGGGGGCGGGAAAGCAGTGCCTGCGGTGCGGGGGCGTGCGGGGGCGTGCACGTGAGTGGGTGTGTGGAGGTGTTCGTTCAAGGGGTGTGGGGGGTGGCGGTGCATTTCTGTGCGCAAGGGGGTGTATGCGCGTACATGCGCGTGTGGTTAACTGTCCCCATGGCGCGAGTGCGCCCGCGAGGGCCTGCTTGCGTTGGTGCATGCATTGAGGGGTTTTTGTGTGGGTGGGTGTGTGTTTGGGTGCGTGTTTGCGCCTGTGTTTGCACGTGTCCATGTGTCTGTGCAAGTGCGTGGGTGTGTTTTTGTGCATCCACGTGCCATCATGTGGAACGCGGGTGCAGGTGTGCCTGCACATGTATGTGCGTGTGGTGTGTTATTGTGTTTGTGAGTGTGTGCCTGTGTATTCCTGTGCGTGCATCTGTGCGCTTGTGTGATTCTGTGCGTGTGTGTGTGCGCACATGTCTGTATGTACGTGTGCATGCAAATGTGTGTGTATGTGAGAGTGCATGGATCTATTTCTGCGTGTACGTGTGTTTTGTGTGAGTGAGCACGTGTCCTTACATATGTCAGTGTGTGTGTGCCTCTGTGTTTGCGCATGCTTTTGTCTTGCACAAGTGTGTTTATGTGCTCATTCATATCGGTTTGCACATGTACATTTTTATGTGGATGTGCATACGGTGCAAATGGGCATGTGCATGTGTGTGAGTGCACGGGTATAATCTGAAGTGCCAGCATACACGAGTGTATGAGCTGGGAAATCTTGGCAGGCAGGTGGTCACGTAGCATGGATCTTTGCAGGTATGTCTGCACAGGGTTTTGCATCTCCCCATGTTGAACAGTGTGTATGGGTTTTGTATGTGCATGGAGTGCTTTTGTGGAAAGGTGTGTCCTGGAACTGTTTTCAACAGAGGTGTGGATGTGATGTGAGGCTTTCCATATATGTGTAGGTGCATATGTGAATTTGTATGAACATATATTTATATATATAAAAATTATACGTATATGTATGCAGTAGTACCACAATATCATATAAAATAGTACTGAAGGAATCTGGAAAGATAATGATTCATCATGCACAATGCAAAAGAAGTTTGCATGGCTACGAGTCTGCTCCCATGTGGGTGCAGGGGTGAGCAGTACGTGCTTTCCTTCCACCTTTACTTACAACTGTGCCCTGTTTTAGTGAGGCCAACAGCATTTAGCACAGTGTGGCCCTGCATATGGCTGGCTGAACTTGTCTCTGTAGCTTAAGACTGCATGTAGCTGGCATGAGGAAAGAATATCTTCAGCTGCAAGTGCTGACAGTAACCAGCCCCATCGGATCCATACAGGTTTGTTTACCAGGGAGAAGCAAAGGCATATATTTCACAGCCTCATGTACTGTCTACAGCCCTCTCTTGCAGACTCATAAGTCTTGGAGAGGGAGTGTTGTAATTGAAACTTGGTGGGCTTGTTTGCGACCTCTGCAGCAGCTCGGGAATGTGATCTCACAAGCCATACAAGCCCTGTGCTGATGTTAAGGGCAGTGCCACATTAGGATCAAGTTTTTGACAAAATTTCAGCGGTCCCTGTTTTAGGTAATGTGGGATAGGTGAAAGTCACTCTGTTCAGAACCTGCCTACTATATTTGTTAAAAGAATCCCAATATACCTCTCTTTACTTTATACATGTGTGTACATTTATACATGTATGTATGCAGATAACTGTAACTGGAATCAGCATTTCAAAACTGAAGGGAGACTTGTGCTTTCAGAATGGCCTCACTTCTAGTATTCAGCTTTTTAATGTGCTTGTAATAAAGTTCTGCCCTTATTCCCCCACTTTCCAGCTCTGGAACCCAAATCTCCCTCAAGTAAATACTTTATTATTTATAGAGGACAAGAAATAGATATTGAAGACCTAGACTTATTATTTCTAGTTCATGCATTGCATTGCTCAGTACTTCAATACCTAACTTGTTTGGGAGGCTTATTTTGATGCTGTTAGAAGTCATGTCTGTTTGACATCTGTTTGATTTACACTGTGAGTTATCTGTGTTATTTCTGAAAATGAAATTTTGTCTCATCAGTTAGATGTTAAATGTGAATGAAGAAATACTTACAGTTAAAAATGGGATGCCCAAGGAATTTTTGTGGCCAAATTCCTAGTAATTTTTAAAGACCCTTAGGTTTCCAACTAAATTGGACGCATTTTAAAAATAGTACTTCAGGTGCTAAGGCAAATTTTAGGCACATTTGTTAGTATTAATGCTAGGGATTTATTTGAATTTCTTTACAGAACACGCCCCACCCCAATCCTCAAACATTGTGATGTTGCATTTTTATTGTGTTTGTTTTGTTGTTAAATACTAGCATCCCATAACCTTTCGAATGATTCTGGATTCAAGGTGTAGATTATGCTATATGTTTCCTATTCATATACTGTCCTCCTCCTCTTACTTTTCCTTCCCTCCTTCTCTCCCTTTCTGTCTCCCCTCCTTCTCTCTTTCTCTTCTTCCCTACCCTTCTGTCTTCCCCTCATTCTCTTCCATTCTCTCTTTCTTTATTTTGCTCTCTCACTTTTTTCCTCCTCCATTAATCTTGTTCTTTCTCTTCCTTTCTCTCCCTCATTCTTTCTCTTTCTTGCCCTCGTTTTTTATCTTCTTCCTCTCTCCTTCTTTCTCTCTTTTTCCCCTCTTTTGGCATGGTCAAGCTTATTGATCATTTGGGTACCAGTCAAGGATGAAAGTGACTTGGCAAGGACCATTAAGTCAATCACTATGATTAAATACTCCCAAGAATTTTAAAATGTGTTGAAATCAGAAATGGGCAGGTACTTAAATGACCGACCTGTCAGGCACATGAATGTCAGCAATGCTAGTGGAAAACGTGTATCAGAGACCTGACAGTGATGGTGCTCCTTTGTGCTACTATTGTTGGGTGCTTCATAAGGTAAACTATGCTGTGATGCCTTATAGTATCTGTAAGCGGACACTCCATTCTTGCCTCAGAATCTCAAAGAAATGAATATACCAGAATAGTTCTGTGGAATAATGTACTACTATTGGTATTCGATTTCTCCCCTTCAGTCCCCTGTTCACTTTGCCAAGGCAGATCAAATATACGTTTTGATAATTACATTACAAATTCCTCCTACGTTTTCAACTGCATTTGTTATTCTTCATTTGCTGTCATATACTTTTGTGTAAGGTAGCTGTATTTTGTTAAATAGCTCCTACATTTCACCCCCGGGTAACTTCACTCCAATTGTAGACAGACTGATTGCTTTGCTTTAAAAAATGCAGTGGGGTCTTCTGTGACAAATAACACTGTGAATAATATGATACACAATGCTTGCAACCACAGACAGCGTATGTAGGCATGTGTAAAGCATATAGGCAGTGAGATATAAAAATATGTATTTGACTTAGGATACAAATCTCATTCACTCATATCGCATAATTATTTTTAACATCCTGACCTAATGCAGAATGCAGAATTTTCTGAATTCCCGTAACTTAGTCCAACTGGTTATAAACTCAAATATGATTATGTTAGACTTAACCATGACCCTGAACTGCCTGCTCATCTGTCGGTGAGCCCTAACATTCTTCTCTTACCTTGAGAACAGCAGAGTGTTACAAATATACTCCCAAACTTCCATTTTCTCACTTAAGCTTTTCAACATGTGTTGGGGACCTTCAGAGGAGGTCTCAAAAAGAAAGACACTATTGTGCCCTCTCCAGGTAGGTGGTACTTTACTCCTTACCTCTCTTTACTCAGAGTAGTATAGTTTTACTGGTGTGAAACAGATAATAAGGTTTGGATGGGAAAGAGTGAGGCAGGGATCACTCCACAAATGTTAGGGTGCTACCATGTGCTGATGTTACTGCCATGTAGTCACAGTACAGGATACAGCCGTAGTATGAAGATCAAGTATAATACAACCCAAACAAAGATGCAGTAAAGCAAATACAGTGATGGAAATAGCTGGAGGGGAAAGGTGTCATAACACCTACCTCCTGTTGACTACTTTTTAACTTAAGTTTTCATAAATCAGGTTCTAAGCTGCCTCTAGCACAAAATATCTTTTCAGTAAAACCAGACAGCAGCAACAGTCAAAAGTCCTCACTTACACCCCCAAATAAAGAAAAAAAGGACTACTTCTTTCAGATGCACTGTTCACAGGGAGACAGAGATCATATGTTTCATTATCACAATTAGTTGTGATTTTGTTATCTCCCTATTAAATGTTCCTTTCATTTTGCTAGAGGCCACATCTGAAATCTGTTTGGAGACAAGAAAGAGAATGCAATTCTATTTTATGCAACATTTCCTGATTTAGATATTGTACTATATAACACTTAGTTTTCAAGTGGAATTCAAGGAATTAGTTTTGGTCTACTGCTACCAGATTTTGCATATCTTAGTGACTAAATTTATTTTTAATGTATTAGTCATGATCAGTCAAGATGATCGTGGTGCGTAGTTGTGTTTGTCTGGGATTAAGACAACTGACATTCTCAGCAAAAGCTGCCACCACTGTAAAGTTCTCCTATCTCTGGTCAGCAGACTTTGAGTTTGATTATTTGGAAATCCTATAGGGTGTGTGAAAATCAGAAGTGTCTGACTTCTTTACACAGGCAGAATGACTTTTTACATGGTATCTGCAGTGAGGCCAGGCTTACTAAGATGTGCTAGGCAGTCAGCTTGTGCAGAATTTAGTTCTTGATTCCTCTGTCTTTAATAATTGTGGTGTACATTCAAATAGCTCTTTGAACACTAGCTGTATTACCCCTTAGATATGGCTGTTTAGGACCTTTGATCCATGACCAAAATGTTATAGTTTATTCTGCTAAATGCAGTGCTTTGTTGAGATATGTAAGTAGCTCCCAACAAGCTCATGCATATGATACAGTGCAACATTGTGCAGTGAAAGCTTGCCAAAGGGACGCCTGAATGGCAAAAGTTTAGAAAAGATATTGAATGGGATTGTTGCAACAAATACAATTATTTAGTATATACTTACAGACAGATTATCTCCTGGAGTTCCGTATACCATGGACATAAAAAAGGGAAATTCCGTAACAGGGAATGGCTGCATGCAGTGTCAGTGGAACAAAAGGTAGCGACAGGTAAATATTGGGGGAAAGAAGTGTGTCAGGAAGTTGCTATTGTTTGTCACTGAAGTAATAAATAAAAGAGAAATGTCTAGAATTGCATCAAATACTATTCTTCTGTCATAATAGTACTACTGTAGTATGTAAAGGAAAAGCAATCAGCAAAGGGTGGTGAGGTGCTGAAATCAGAATAAAAAAGTTTTTGTTATTTTAGTAGATTGTGTAGGTAGGAAGGTGGGTGAGCTGGTGGGGGGAGATTAAAACATCGTTCCAAATTCCACTTTCCTGTTTGCATTAGATTGAGACATAGTAAATGTATATTAAACATGTCAGTTATTTAACTGCTATTCAGTGATAATCAGATGCAATGTAGGTACTATAATTCTTCATTGAGAAAATCTAAACCGCATTCTCACTGGTGAGTGCAGATTTTCTCAGTAAACTTCTGTTTGTTAGCCAGGAGGTGAAAAGAACAGTTTATAGAAAAAAGGTTTCTACTGTATCTCAGATTTTGTTTTAATTATTTATGTGACTGTTTTTTGTCTGTATTATCTGTTGCATTGTTTAATGTTTAATGTTTTTAATGTCTTTATGTGGTTCTTAGAATGTTAGGGAAGATAAGCACTGTAGATATAAAATTAATAATTAATTATTCTTGATGATACTTACAGAACTTACATATATAAATCCTCTGGCATCTGCAGGAAAACAAATCTAGAAGGCCTGTGTTTTGCTGTTATTCTGCATGAAGGATTCTCTTTGGCTTGAACGGGAATTCTGTGCACAGAGCTGTAGAAAAACTAAACCTGTAAAATACTGGTAACCTTGACTCTAATTTCAGATTGCAAGTTATATAATGAACATTTATAAGCAATTCATACCTCTAAAGAAGACTGGCATTCTATCTGTCTGATATATATTCTTTAATAAAATCTTGTTAAGTATAGACACTGTTGACATTGCAGACAGAACTGATAACCTGGTTTAGAGACTTATTTCTGGGTATGTAACTAAAGTATCATGATGGCTTTTAGATGCCATATGCTGAGGTTATTAAAGCATGGATAGGTTAGGTAATTTTGGTGTTTGCAGTTTTTAATCTTGAAGAAAAGACCGGCAAAAATGGAACTTCAATGTATCTGATGAACACAGATATCACAGCTGAGACATTTAATTTTGATTCATGGCTGCATTATTAATTTGTCTTAAAGTGTTCAAGGTAGCCTAGTAAAATATTTCAGACTTTTCTTTGTGTTATTTAATGTTAGACATTAATCAGAAGCTGGAGGGGGTTAAAGAAAACGGGTGGAAAAGATTATTGGACTAGTTTCAGACTGTTTTGTTTCAGCTAGATACTTGATATGCATGAAGATAGCTAGACCCTTTTCCTATCTATGTTGCTCTGTATTCCACTCGCAAATGATACACAATGTTTGAATCCCTTCTTCTGTTTAGCGAAGTGCAGTATTACAGCAAGAGTATATCGCTGCTGATTTTGAATAGCATTTCACAACCATCTCTGTCCTTTGCTTCTTTTTCTGTAGGGGCATCATATATCACGTAGAGAATGATGAACTAAAAGTAATTAGTGGTAATGCTATAATTTTTTTTGTGCAGCTTGAAATGTAGATCTGAGCTGACCTGCATGAAGGTATGCGATAAAAAGCTCACCCACATACACAGCCCTTTCACAGACACACCAACACTGGGGCTCTGCGCCTGCCTAGCCTCCCAAAAATATAAACATTCTCTCCCTCATCCGATTCTCATTTTCGAGTGTAGAGACATGAGCCCCTGCCCCGACCTCCCCAGGGCTGTCCCAGGAGAGCATCCAGTGAGGAGAGCATCCAGTGAGACCCAGCACTGTGAGTGCCTGGGGGCAGTTCTCCAGCACACTACACAGACTGGGGGCTCCCTGCCCTGGAGGATGGCGTTCAGTGTGGGATGCAGGGGCAGAGCATTCTGGGATTCTGCAAGGCTTATTATGGGATGTTAGGGGAGCAACCAAAGGTGGGGAAATGGAGGGATCAAGGTGGTTTGGGAAGGAACAAATGTGCAAAAATGGAGAGATATGAAGATAACTGGGACCTGTCACCTGTTGACAGTTTGCTGGTCAGTACCCTTGTCTTCATTTCAGATGGCGGGGTGGATTTTTCAGCATTCTACATCTATAATTTACTTAGTTTGATGCTCTCACATGTTCTCCTTCTTGCTATTTATTGTTTTGATGGGTAGAAAAATTTGTTGGCATGGTATGTACACAACTTTTGATTCTAGAACTGTTCTGTGATTATTGTTTTTTACATGAAAATACAGAATGTATAACATTACCCATTCTCATTAATGGACGAGAACTATTGTTTTACATCCTGCAATTTAAGTTATGAAGAATAAAGTACTTCAAAAAATAGAAAGTATAGTATTAATATCCAGACACACTAATTTTTTATTTTCCATACTGTGCCTATTTATCATTTATAAACAATTTCTATCATCAAGTTGCTCTTATTTTTTCTTCTGATGTATTTTTACTGCTTTAGGATTTCCACTTTCCTATGAAGATGTTAGCTACATTTCTGAAACAGTAATCAGCTACATTTTTTATTTCAGGCATAGTGTCTATCCATATATGTGTTTGTCATTATTATAGAAACAAAGAAAAATGGACTGTAGTGTATCTTACTGAATGCATGACTGTATGCATCTCAGTCTATTTGTCTTTTTAAGAAAATTGTTTCATTTATAAGCCAGCAGTTTCTTGTCTGCAATCCTAATAGCCTCTGGCAAAAGTATTTTAGAGATACAATAAGTGGCATAAAAATATTTCATACTAAAGGAGAAATAAGATTTGCACTAGAAACATTGAATGGCTACAAGTAAAGAAAATAATGAGATCCCTGAATATTGAATATGTTGAAAAAATTGCAATGAACTCAGGTGACTAAAAGAATCTTTAGTAGCTCTACAATCATTAAATGGAGCAAGTTCAATATAATTCTAGATATTTCAGAATTATTTCAAGAAAATATGTTGGAAATAATGTTAATATTTGAAAAGAACCTGAAAATAATTCATTCGGTTTCATCAAAGTAAAATGTTGGAATATGTCTAGAATAAGATGGAAAATAAATAGCAAATACAATATTTACTACGTGAAGTCTGTATAGTTTTTCAATATAATTAATGCATAGTATAATAAAGCAAGAAGGTGGGGTAGAAGACCGACTTGGCTGAATAGGGAACTCCTCATTGAGCTCAGGAGGAGAAAGAAATTGTATGACCTCTGGAAGCAAGGTCAGGCTTGGCAGGAAGATTAGAGAGCTGTGGTTCACATATGAGGGGGAAAACATGAAAGGCGAAAGCTCAGTTACAGTTGAAACTGGCCAGTGTGGTGTCAGATAACAAGAAGGGCTTTTTAAAGTGTGTTAGTAGCAAGAGGACGTTTAAAGAAAACATTGGACTGATACTTGTTGAAGGGGGTCATCTGACTAATAAGGATGAAGAAAAAGCAGAAGCATTCAGTGTGGTTTTTGCCTCAGTCTTTAATAATACTGATAGACCTTGGGCTGCCCGGTACTCTGAGTTGGAGGACCACGACTGCAGGAACAGGGACTTTCCATCAGTGGACACTGAAATTGTAAGGGACCGGCTGTATCAGTTGAATGTCTGGGAGTCCATGGGGCCTGATGGGTTTCATGTCAGAGCACTGAAGGAGCTAGTGGATTTTAGAGCAGGACCTCTCTCAACCATCTACCAAAGGCCTTGTGACTCTGGGAAGGTCCCTGCTGACTGGAAGGCAGCCAATGTGATTCCAGTATACAAAAAGGGCATGACGGAAGACTCATGGAACTACAGACCAGTTAGTCTAACCTCAGTTCCTGGACAAACTATGGAGAAGATTATGACCGGTGCTACTGAAAGGCATTTAAAGAACAATGGAATCATCAGGCAGAGTCAACCTGGATTCACAAAGGGAAAGTCCTGTCTAACTAATTTGATAGCCTTCTATGATAAAGTCATGGACCTACTGGATGAAGGGAAGGTGGTGGATGTGGTTTTTCTGGGTTTTAGTAAGGCTTTTGACACTGCCCCTCACAGCATCCTTCTAGACAAGCTGTCCAGATGTGGGATGAGTGGGTTCACAGAGTGAGCGCTGGGTGAAGAACTGGCTGAATGACAGGGCTCAAGGGGTTGTCATGAATGGGGCTACATCTGGCTGGTGACCAGTCACCAACAGTGTTCCTTACGGTTCAGTTCTAGGGCCAGTTCTGTTCAATATATTTATGAGTGGTGTGGATGCAGGAGTTGATGACACCGTTAACAACTTTGCTGATGACAGCAAACTGGGAGGTGCCATTGACTCTCTTGAGGGACAAGAGGCCTTGCAGAGGGATCTAGATAAATTGGAGCACTGGACCTTAGTTAATGGGATGAAATTTAACAAGTTGAAATGCCGGATCCTGCATGTGGGATGGAGTAGTGCTGGGCAGAAGTATAAATTGGTAGAGGAGTGGCTGGAGAGCAGCCCTGCAGAAAGGGATCCGGGGGTGATGGTCGACAGCAGGCTCAATATGAGGCAGCAGTGTGCCCCGGCAGCCAGGAGGGCAAACCTCATCCTGGGGTCAATCAAATACAGCATAACCAACAGGTCAAAAGAGGTGATTATCCTGCTGTATTCAGCGTTGGTGTAGCTGTGTGCAGTTCTGGGCCCCACAATTTAAGAAGGATGTCAGTGGCTAAGGCCTATGGGTTTCTCTAGTTTGGAGAGAAGGAGGCTGAGGAGTGGCCTCATTGCTCTCTACAGCTTCCTGAGGAGGGGAAGCAGAGAGGGACGGTGCTGACCTCTTCTCCCTGGTATCTGGTGATAGGACACATGGAAATGGTTCAAGGCTGCAACAGGGCAGGTTCATGATTGACATTAGGAAACATTTACAAACACTGGAAGAAGCTTCCTTGAGAGGTAGCCAATGCCCAAACCTGTCAGTGTTTAAGAGTCATTTGGCCAATGCCCTTACTAACAATGTGCTTTATCTTTTGGTAACCCCTGTACTGGTCAGGCAGTTGTACTAGATCATTGTAGGTCCCTTCCAACTGAAATAGTCTGTTCCTATTCTATTCTATTCTATTCTATTCTATTCTATTCTATTCTATTCTATTCTATTCTATTCTATTCTATTCTATTCTATTCTATTCTATTCTACATATTTATTTAACATGAAAATATCAAAATTTATTACATATAGAGGAAAATATACCTTTTTAAAAGTTTTCCTCAGCTACTGTATGTAGATGTTTCTTAACTGACATAAATAAAATTATGCCATTTCACATTAACTGTTTATAATGGCCCTCATGTCCATCTCTACTCACATTATTATACATAGAATTTAATGGAAACAGGGTAAATACAGAGTGGAAAAAATATTAGAGAAAAGAAAATTTTTCTGGATACAGCAAAGAAGTTGGAACTTACTAAATTTTACTTTCTGTAATGGCTGTTTAACAAGGGTTTTAAGTCATACTTACTAGGACTAGACACATGTTTCTATTCTCCTAAGATAATGCATTAATCATTGAATCCTTATTCATAAGCCTTTCTCAAGGGGATGAAGCATGTTTTTCTCCTTTGATCATTGTCCATACTTTCCAGGTAGTATGCCTCCTCTACTGAGCATCCAGTCTGACTTCCAAATCCTGGCAAGCTGTCTGCTCCTGAGATTTTTACTAAGCACAATTCCTTCCAGGCAGCCTTTGGAATAAATGACTCAGCTGTGTTTCTTAAATAAATGATTTAAGAACCAAGGTCCAGGAGAGAATTCTAGGTTGATAATCCTTGTATAATAAAATAATTTCCCTTTATCTGACAATCAGGTGTGTAAGCTCCTGACACATTTCTTCGTCATTCTGTATTTACTAATTCAGGAAACGCTGCGCTCAGAGGGCTGGCTGTTGTCCATCTGATTAGTGAATTCCTAAATGTCTTTAGGGATTTTGCCTGGAACTAAGACTTCAAACTCAAGGCTTAAATAACTCCTCTTGGTGCCATATACCTTGTAGCCAAAGCAGAGGCATATGCCAACTAGAAACTGCACATGCGCTAATGAGTATTAACTTGCTTTAAACCCAAATATAAGGGTACTAAATTAAGGTAACCAGCGTGAATGCGTATTTATTTTGTAATGCTGTGATGGGAGGACTAGACGCAATGCGTGAGCACTTCACAAAGTATGTGCGTAACATGGTCATCAAAGGCTCAAAGATGTATGTAGTTACAGGCTGCTGTTTCAAGTCGGCGAGGAGCTCAGCGATGGCAAGGGCGAGTCCCGTGGCTCAGCGCTAGATCGGGGCAGGCAAAGCGGTTCTTCATACCTGCGAAGCCCGGGGGTGAGCAGAGTGACCCATCAGGAGCCGGCAGCTCTCGCGAGCGAGGCTGACGCGCAGCTGATGCGGCGTGGGCCGTTGCCAAAAGCAACGGCGGGAGATTTAAACGTCCCCCAGGGAGCGCGAGTGACCAGGAGCACGCGAAGAGGACGGACAAACAGGGCGTGGCGCAGCGTGGCAGTTTGTGCTGCAGCTCGCGCAGGCAGGGCAAGCAGGAGGGACACCACAGCTCAGGCAAGTGCTCTTGTCCCTGCGAAATGGTGGGCACTCGCCTCAGAACTAAACCTGCTGTTCGTTCAGCGAAAGCCCCCGAGATGTCGGACGCATCCACCCAGACGGGTCTGGTAAGAAAGGACACATCAGTACAGGCAGTGGGTTGTGGCAAATGCCCAAACACCTCTCCTGATGAAAAGGTAAGCACCTGCACGAGGTGTGCACAGGTTGACGACCTGTTATGTCAGGTGGCTGAACTGCAGGAAACGGTTAAGGGGCTGCACAGTATTAGAGGAGCTGAGGCAGAGATAGGCAGGTGGCTTCAGAATCATGTTCCTGTGGCAGACACCGCCGAGAATGAGGCACCGTGGACCCTGGTGACTCACAAGAGCAGGATTCCACATCAGCCTGCACCCTCCACCATCACAATCAGAAACAGATATGAAGCCTTATTGACTGAGGACACCCATGAGCAAGGTCTGCAAAGTCCCCTGCAAGGGGAAACTGTACCAGCAACACACAGTGGACATCATAAAAAGTAACGAGTGCTCGTGGTGGGTGACTCTCTGCTGAAGGGTAGAGAGGCACCCATCTGCCGACCTGACAGGGAGACACGAGAGGTGTGCTGCCTCCCAGGAGCCAAGGTCCAAGGCGTTGCTGAGAGGGTGCCACAACTCATCAGGAAAACAGACTACTATACACTCTTACTATTTCATGTAGGTATAAACGACACCGAGAGCCACAACCTGGGTAAAATCAAGGAAGACTTTCGAGCCCTGGGGAAGCAAGTGAAAAACATTGGTGCCCAAGTGATCTTCTCTTCCATTTTGCCAGTTCGAAGGAGGGGAGCAGCCAGAAACAGGCGCATAATGTACATCAACTCCTGGCTACATGGTTAGGGCCACCGTGAGGGGTTTGGCTTTTATGACAATGGGGTGTTCTTCAATGCCGACAACATGCTAGGAAGGGATGGAATCCATCTGTCTAAAAGGGGTAAGGGAATCTTCAGCAGTAGGCTGGCTAATTTGGCGAGGCGGGCTTTAAATTGAAGGACTTGGGGGTGGGATCTGTTGTGAAAACACTCACACCAGCACGTCCAACGAGTAAGTCAGGCCAAGAAGTGTGGTGATAAAGGTTCTTTAGCTGTCTCCCAAGAGGTGAAACAAAAGAGTAAACACCTCAAGTGTATGTATACAAATGCATGCAGTCTAGGTAACAAACAGGAGGAACTGGAGCTCCGTGCCCACTCAGAAGGGTATGACATCATAGGAGTAACTGAAACATGGTGGGACAAATCAAATGACTGGGAGATCGCAATGGATGGTTACAAGCTCTTTCGTGAAGGCAGGCAAGGTAGAAGAGGTGGAGGAGTTGCACTCTACATTAAGGAAAACCTTGAATGTATCGAAGTCAACAATGGTGATTGCAGCTGCTCTATCGAATGCCCCTGGTTTAAAGTCAAAGAGGAAATCTCCAAGCAGGACCTCACAGTGGGCATCTGCTATTGACCTCCTAACCATGGTGATGAAGCCGACGAAGCAATATTTTGGGCACTAAAGCAAGCTTCTGGCCAACAGAACCTGGTCCTGATGGGTGACTTCAACTACCCAGACATCTGCTGGAAGAACAATATGGCAGCTCACATGTCATCCATGAAGTTCCTGGAATGTATAGAGGACTGTTTCCTGATACAAATGATAGACGTGCCAACCAGGAAGGAGGCGCTGCTGGACTTGCTATTCACAAACTGAGAAAGCCTGCTTTGTAATATCTCAGTTAGCGATAGCCTTGGCTGCAGTGACCACAATATTGTTCGGGATCCTGCTGAGTGTGCTGAAGGTCAGCTCTAAGACAAGGGTTCTTGGTTTTAGAAGAGCAAACTCCAGTTCACTCAGGGCTCACTTGGGAGGGATTTGATGGGAAGCTTCCATGGAAGACAAAGGAGCTAGTGAGTGGTGGGAATTCTTCAAGAACTCTCTATTGGAAGCACAAAGCCAATTTATCCCCTACAAAGGAAAAGGAAGTAAGCGGAGCAAGGGGCCCCCATGGCTCAACCATGACCTCCTGGGTCTACTCAAATCCAAAAGTGAAGCACACCAGAAATGTAGAAGTGGAGGATTATCTGTCGAGAGCTACAAGGGCACAGCCAGAGAGTGCAGAGATGCAGTTAGAAAAGCAAAAGCCCAGCTTGAATTGAAACTGGCTGTAGATGTCAAAAATAACAAGAAAGTTTTCTTCAGACATGTCAACCATAAGCAGAAAAAGAAGGAAAACATAGGCCTGATGTTAAATGGAAAAGGAGTCAATCACCAACGAAGGTGAAAAGGAAGAGGTCCTCAGCACTTTCTTCACCTCTATCTTTACCAGCGCTGCCGGGTCCCAGGCTTTGGGAACGAAATTCCCAGTTGATCGAAACACCGACCCACCATCAGCGAAGGAAGAGTTAGTCCATGAATTACTGCAGGACCCTAACCCTTACAAATTTGTGGGCCCTGACGCCATCCACCCAAGGGTGTTGAGAGAGCTGGCTGACATCATTGCAAGGCCACTGTCCATAATCTCTGAGAAGTTGTGGGGAACAGGGGATGTCCCAGAGGACTGGAGGAAGGCAAATGTTACCCCTATCTACAAGAAGGGCTCGAAGGAGGATCCCGGTAACTCTAGGCCCATCAGCCTTACTTCAATCCCTGGGAAAGTTATGGAATGAATCCTCCTGAGGGCCATCGCAAGTCAAATGAAGCACGTGATTGGGAGAAGCCAACATGGCTTCACTAAAGGCAGATTGTACTTGACAAACCTGGTGGCCTTCTATGACCAAGTGACTTGCCTGATTGACATGGGGCGGGCAGTGGGCATTGTCTACCTGGACTTCTCCAAGGCTTTTGATATGGTCCCCCACAGCCTCCTCCTGGAGAAATTGATGTGTTATGGCCTAGACAAGTGGTCTGTGCAGTGGGTGGGGAACTGGCTGACAGGCCACACCCAAAGGGTGGTGGTAAATAGCTCCTTTTCCAAGTGGCAACCTGTCACTAGTGGAGTCCCCCAGGGATCAATATTGGGCCCAATGTTATTCAATATCTCTATAGGTGATCTGGATAACACCATCAAGTGTAGCCTGATGAAGTTTGCTGATGACACCAAATTGAGTGGCGAAGTGGACACTCCAGAAGGGAGAGCTGCTCTGCAGGGAGATCTGGATAGGCTGGCAGAGTGGGCCAGCAAGAACCTTATGAAGTTCAACAATGAGAAGTGTAAGATCATGCACCCGGGAAAACATAATCTGGGAGTGCAGCACAGACTGGGATCCACCTGGCTGGAGAGCAGTTCTGTGGAAAGGGACCTGGGGGTCCTGGTGGACAGGAAGCTCAACATGAGCTAACAGTGTGCTGCTGCGGCCAAGAAGGCCAACAGGATGCTGGGTTGCATCAAGAAGAGCATCACCAGCAGAGAGAAAGAAGTCATTATCCCACTCTACTCAGCGCTTGTCAGGCCACACCTGGAGCACTGCATACAGTTCTGGTCCCCGCTATACGAAAAAGGATGTGGACAGGCTGGAAAGGGTCCAGAGAAGGGCCACCAAGGTGATCAAAGGATTGGGAAGCCTGCCATATGAGAATAGGCTGGGAGAACTGGGTTTGTTCAGCCTTGAGGAAAGGAGGCTCAGAGGGGATCTCATCACCATGTACCAGTACTTCAGGGGTAGCTACAAAGAAGACGGAGACTCCCTTTTCACAAGGAGTCCCGTGGAGAGGACAAGGGGGAATGGACACAAGTTGCTCCTGGGGAGATTCCGATTGGACACGAGAGGAAAATTTTTCACAGTGAGGACAGTCAACCATTGGAATAATCTCCCCAGGGAAGTGGTTGACTCGGCCACGTTGGACACCTTCAAGAGTTTTCTGGACAGGGTGCTGGGCCATCTTGTCTAGACTGTGCTCTTCCTAGAAAGGCTGGACTAGATGATCCCTGAGGTCCCTTCCAACCTGTGATTTTGTGATTCTGTGAAAAGATGTGCATCAAATATGCACTGGATTTCCAGGATCTGAATAGTTCTAATGAAGATGTGTACGCTATAAACATATTGTCAAATTGGGGCCATAATAACGAAGAACTTCACTTAATACACCCAGCTGCAATATGTGTAATTTCTCTGTTCCAGTCTTGAGTCATGGTTCACAAGTCTTTTGATCAGTGTCAACGTCTGTAATATTTCCTTCTATGTATTTCCTTTATAAATGTCATTTAATGTTATTTCTAAGAACTAAAATATTATAATGATGGTTGTGTAAAAATTTAAAAAAAAACCCTGAAATTATGTTAAAGCTCCATTTATAATTGAGCTTGATAACAAACTTTTTAAATTTGCTTTTTATTTGTCCCTCTACTTCTTTGATAGTTCTAAAAAACTAGCAGTAGCGAGACTGACTATTGCTGCAAATGTCTTGACAGGGAATGTTCTTATAAAAGGAAGGGAAAACAAAGGGTGTGTTTCAGTGGTTCAGCAATGCTGCTGAGGTAATCTAGCACGATTATAAAGTAACAACATCATGCAGAATAACTGGCTTGTTTCTGAAGTGTTAGGATTTTAATTTTTTTTTGAGAACCTGCACTGCCTCCAAATGAATATTGCTAAAAATAAGACCTATCGTCAGTGTGGTTTTAGTGGTGGTTATCACAAAGCACCACACTGGGTGAATGAACTGTTGATGTGCACAAATATTAAGACCATATAGCAGTCTTTACGTAAGCAAAGGGAAGCTGAAACTTAACTTGTTACAAACCTATATGTAATGGGAGAGTTAGCATGGCTTAGAGTTACTGTGGAAGGCAAAAGGACTGTACAAATACTGCATAAATAACTACCTGCCCTTTTTTCAGCTGATGTGTACTTTTTCTTTAGGCCTACCCTTTTTCTCTCTACAGATTTGTTCAGGAAGGTTTTCAAGGTTTTCACATGTTGCTTTCTTCTTTGTAGGTGATTTCATATCACTGTTTGTGTGCAGTATGTTGACATTGTGCTGTGCAGTGGCTTTAACATGCTTATCAAGAGCATTGTGTCTGGAATAATGGAATTCCATGTCATGTGCATATTTTGCCAAAAACCTCTATGCGGCAAGCATAGTGATTTCAGGAAACGCAATGTATTTATTCTTGGTGTTTGAAGAGAGAGGAATATTACTTTCAGGACACACTGCAGAGGCAGAGGTAGGCTGTTCTGTGCTTTGGGGAAGGGTTGTCATATCAACCTATGTTGTCAGTGTTTTATTACCTGTTTTATTATGTATAGAGCAACTGTAAGGAAAGGATAATTTGTGATTAATTTGAGCTTTCTGGGAAGGAGAACTATAAATTTTAGGAACCTACCCCAAAATTGGTCCTAAATTTCCTATGCTTGTCCAGGTTTTCTGGATTTTTTTGAATTTGAAAACAAAAATACTTTTTCAAACCATTGCTGCATATCTGACAGCACTGTTTAAGCAGTTTTGGACAGTTTCTGTGCCTCACCCATCCTTTTTGTTATGTTGATGCAAAACACACTTTCACATTATGGCAGAACTGAACTAATAACTTGTCACAATTGAATGGTGAGGTCTATTTCCCCTCTGTCCTTTAGTGCTTTTCCATTTCTTGCTTCAGTCTTTTTTTCTTGTGCATTTTTTCATGTTTATCTGATCATAAGGCAAGTTGATTCAACTTGCTGATGTGGATAAAACTCATGTAGTTCAACAAAAAGTGTAAAGTCCTGCACCTGGGGAAGAACAACCCCATACACCAATATATGCTGAGGGCAGACCATCTGGAAAGCAGTGTTGCAGAAAAGGCCCTGGGCGTCATGGTGGACACCAAGTTGAACAGAAGCCAGCAATGTACCCTTGTGGCAAAGAAGGTGAATGGCATCTTGGACTACATTAGGAGTGTTACCAGCAGGCTGAGGAGTGATCCTTCCCCTGTATTCAGTGCTGGTGAGGCCACACCTGGAGTACCATGTCCAGTTCTGGGTTCCCCAGTACAGGAGAGACATGAGCGTACCAGAGAGAGTCCAATGAAGAGCCACAAGGATGATTAAGGGACTGGAGCATCTTCCCTGTGAAGAAAGGCTGAGAGAGCTGGGACTATTCAGCCTGGAGAAGAGAAGGCTCAGGGGAGATCATATTAATGTGTATAAATACCTGAAAGGAGGGTGCAAAAAGAATGGAGCCAGGCTCTTTCCAGTGGTGTCCAGTGACAAGACCAGAGCCAACGGGCACAAACAGAAACACAGGAGGTTCCCTCTGAACATCAGGAAACACTTCCACTCTGAGGGTGCCTGAGCTCAGGCACAGGTTGCCCGAGCACTGGCATAGGTTGCCCAGGGAGGTTGTGAAGTCTCCACCCCTGGAGATATTAAAAAAACATCTAGACACGGTCCTGGGTAGCTTGTAGTAGGTGGCCCTGATTGACCAAGGGGGTTGGAGTAGATGGCCTCCAGAGGTACCTTCCAACCTCAGCCATTCTGTGATTCTGTTGCATGCAGGGCAATTTGGGGAATATACAGAAGCATGACTTGCAGGACAAAAAAAAGAAAGGCAATATAAGCAATATAAGCAGTACTGGGAGCAGATGAGATCCCTGGTTCCCCTTGGGAGGACCAAATAGCATAAAAAGAGCAAACATGGTGGAAATATGGAGAAGAAAGAAAACAAACCCCCTTCAGTTCTAAATTCTCTCATCAAAATCTCTCAGACTTGATCACTTTAACCTCTGCAACTGAGAATGACCAAGGATCGTAGACAATGGTGTCACCATGAGCTCCAGGGTGTTGTATACTCATAACTAATGTAGCATATTAGTGTTACTGACTGACAGTTTTGTATATCTAGTGATGATGATCAGTAACATGCAAGAACTAATTATTAGCACAAAATATGTTGTTAATGAATAAATTTAGTAAAGTTTGGTTTTAAAGCTTAAAACTGACCTGATTTGTCAGTCTTCTAAACACTTTATCACAGCAATCTCTTAATTAACTGATACATACATATACATATTATATATGTGCACATATACATATATACACATATTCCATTGGAATAACCTAAAAGCTGGATATTAAACACTGAGCATGAGCAGAGCACTATGTTTTGCCCCATCAGACACCTAATCTTCTGCAGATATTACTTCCATGTCTGGATCCTTTCAGGTCTGAGAGTGTCTCCGCCTCTTGCTTTCTTATCCAGACTAGTGGACTCCTCATTGCTGCTATCACCTCTTCCCCATGCTGTCAGGAAAGATGTGGAAACTCTCTTTCTTGCTGGTAACATTCATTGAAGCAGCAGCTGTTCAACTTGTGGATGCTTCTTACTCAGAAGGGCACCTTTCTTGTCCCACGCTTAATGCTGAGTTCTCTTTTTTCACCAGTCCTCAGAAAATCCTAGATCCATAATTAAATAATCTATAAAATAAGGATTTTTTTAACAGAACCATTCAACATGACAGCTTTCATAGCATCTCACTGAAGCACCTAGCACTGCACAAAGTGTTTGAAAATTAGATTAAATGGATCTCTGATCTTGTACATCAGATGCTGGGCTCCTGTGAAAAAGATATGTCAGCTGAAAATAATGTTGTTTTGTGTTTTTAATGGATATGTGTAAAAGCTGTTGAAAGCAAATCAAATCAAAACTAACATATCTAATTCAGGGGTAGTAAAAGTGAACATGTTGAGGAAGTTACGAGTTGCTGAAGCCTGTGGATTCCAGGACTGGGGTTTCTTTGTGGTTGCTGAAGCCCAGTCAGGTGCAGCCTGGGGACCCACGTGTCTCTCCACCCCATTCCCATGGATGCCTTTGTGTCTCTTTGCAGGTTTGGCAGGTAGGGAGGCTGAACCCGTGTCCTAGAGAGACATGCATGTGCACACACACACAGGTAGAGGAGTCTAACATGGCTGGCCACGCAGACTGCCACAGACAGGGCACTGCCTTTAGCAGCAGCCCCGTGAACACCAACAACAGTCACACAAAGCAGTGCAGTCCTGCTCCTCCTCTCTGGATGATCAGGACTGAATTGAAAACTCACACACACCCTCACTTTGTAGATTCACAAACATACGCAAAATCACAGATCCCTTGAATGTCAGTGTGGACTCTTAGTCCATCTAATACCTATGACTAGACCCTGGGCCCCTTACCCAGTATGCAGGTCTCCTCCTATTAGCCAACTAGTCCAGCTTGATGCATGCACTTGAACACTTGTCTCACACTGATCTTGTACCCACAGAGTCACAGATCCCTCATATATTAGCACAAGACCTAAGTCTACCTAATATCTGTTCCTGGACTGTAGGGTGCTCACCCATCCCCTGGCTCAGACCTTGTGCCACTCCATGCTAGTCTCCTGCTTGCCAGTTAGTACAGCTTGAGGTTTGCTAATGAATGACACATACACACGCACATCCAGGATTAAATTCACTGGGGAAAGATAAACACAACCTGGTATCTTCAGTGGTTGGGACATATGCTTATGGGCCTTCTGGCCCGCAGCTTCTTCTCCAGTTGCTGCCACTCATGTGCTGTGCAGCACTCACACATGGGATAGGGAATGAGAGAACACAGACAAAATAAGTAATAAAAGTATTTAATAAATTAGTGTGATGAAAATAGGAGTTCTGAATCACAGAAAAGTTGAGATAATTTGTTACAGTCCTCACTGAAGGGCACATATGCTTCTGGATACCTGTACTATTTTCCAGGAGAAGCTGAAGGTGACATTTAATTCCAGATGAGGGGTTTGGTTTGTTAATTATTTCTTCATTTGATTTAATCCTTGTTTGCCTTTGAGCAAGGAATTAATTAACTTTTTTCCTGATCATGGGGACAGGATTGAAGAGGTTATGTTACGGATGAAGTTTAGGGTATATCTATGCTCTGTTTCAACTTTAGGGCAGCAGATAGTAATCATGGACTGGCTTTGTATCACTTTGTAGAATGAAGAATGATTATTTCACCCCACTGTATCCCTCCATAATGTTTTCTTGCCCTCCAATTTGGACCTGGAACACCTCTTTGCCCCTTAATGAATCCGTACAAAGCCTTTTGTGTCTGACTGTGATGCTTAGTGAAAAGTAGAAAGACCACAGCAAGGAAAAATGCAGAATTTGCTCTTTTGAGTTAGGACGGGAAAGAAGAACCAAAGACATAAAATTTTCAAGTTTTGTGTTGGTTGCAAATATTATCAGTATTTCTGAAGGTTCTACTGATATGAACCTAGCAAGTTGGTTAAGCAGAAAATTGAAAGGAAATGTCAAATTCAAAGGGACCATAAATTCCTCAGTGGATTTGAAGTAGATATCATTAGATGCATAAATGGTGGGACCTGTGGAGTCTAATTAACAAGGGATCTTTCTACTTCCATACTTGGGAAAAAAGCAAGAAGAAAGGGGAAACTTTAAATGAGCATCACTGAAGTCATTAAACACTGACATATGAAATGAGATAATTGGGTAAATTCTTTGCTTTAAAATTTACATGATTTTTAGTGTCTTTATATACTTGCTGTAAGCAGAGACAAAACTCACTTTCCATGACTATCACAATTCATCTTTTCATCAGTGGTAAATTCATTTCAAACGGTTTAAAGGAAAAGGGGAAAAAAGGAAAAGGGCTTCTACAAGGGACCCAAGGAAAAGTCTGCTTTAAATGCCTGAAGCCATCATTGTAAAGCTTAGTATGTGTCTTTTTTAGCTAAGTGTGAGACTGATGGTCATTTAGGGAGAGCTTTCTAAAATAGCAAAATACTAAAAACATTTCTATGTAATAAAATTCAAATTATCCATTACTTGCAGTTCCTAAGTGTAGATTTTAATGAGATGTATATTACTGAATAACTTACCAGAGCATATGTCTAAGAAATAAAAGCCACATAAACAATTATTTCCATGACAGTAGTGGTCACTCAAATCTATTACAGACACAGACTCAGAATTCAGCTAGCATTTCTGGATCAAGTTATGATCTTCAAGGGTCTTAAAACGCAGGTGAAATTTCATACATTTTTGTGTACAGTAATTCAGTTACAGCTAAAAAGGAAAGGAAAATGACCTTTTTTGTGAAAAATTATCAGAATGAAGGAGTATTACACATCATAAAAAAAATTCAACAGGGCAAAATGTCTACAGAAAATTAAAAATGCTTCCTAAGGTCTATTAAGTTATGCTCAAACCTTCTTTCATATCATAGAATTTCTATGATATGTATTGCATAGATGAGTATTTTTGTATCAGGAATTAACTTATTCTATATAAGAATGATTTCACTGTTCTGTTCTTCATTACAAAGTTATTCTTCAATAACTAATAGAAAGTGCTAGTGCCCTGGGTTTTTTTATTCTCTTTGCTAATTGACAGACTTTGCAATCTGAAATGACATTCATAAGATTTCTTTTACCATAGGTACATATGTTTGTCCTGTAGCATCCTCATATTGAGTGTATAAAAATCTGGATTCTCAGTATTCAACTGTTGTTTACTACTTACTGCAAGGCTTCAAAACATACAAAGAAATGTACATCCTTAAATTAAGATGGTATCATACTAATTTAGTTAAGATACTTAACTTTACTAGATAAATAATATAAATCAATATGACCCCAGCAGAGTCAAAGCTAGACCTATATTATATATAATCAAGTTTAAAAAAAAAAGTTGAAAAAGTGTTTTCTCTAGTACGTATTTTAAAAGACTTTCAAAAACAATTCATACTTTGTCATTCTAACCAATGATAGTATAAATGTAATAAAGTATAAATAAATAAATTGAAAATATATAGTATGTGCTAAATGAATTAATCCTGAAGTACAAGCACAAAATTAATTTCCCCTGTTATAAATATACACATTCTTGCATACAGCAACAGTCAAGATTGTGCTACTGTATTTTAACATTAATTTATAGATGCTAGTTAGAGCCCTAAATACTGCATTTGAGCAGAAGGTATATTGTTATGGCTAAATGTACTTCTAATTAAAAATGTAGAAGGACTCTGCCAACCTTACTGCTATAATCTCAGCCTTAAAAGGGTTTATAAACTCATTGAACCTTTTAATGCATTATTCTTGTTACCAAAGAAAACATCAATCAAACTCATTTTGCCACAGAGGGTACAATGATTTGAAGTTCTCAAAGATGTCATATCCAACACATCAGAAAGATGAAACTATTCATTGAAACTCTTCTGTCTGTCATGTTACGCTGACGTAACTTGATCATGACAATCCATTTTTCTTAGTTGGTTTCTGCAATGATTATGTAGACACGTATACTGAAGAAATAGTTGTGCATCCATATTATATAACGGACTTACTTATCTGTAATAAAAGGTCATTCAATTCTCATTTTAAATTGAAGAAGAATGAATGAGACATATTTTCAACGGAAAATGATGGTAAACAGTAACTAAAGTTGTATGTATAGTATTCAGCTTTTCACAGAAATTTATTTGGGAAAGAATTCATAGAAAGTTCTAATGAAAATCAGAGGAAAAAAAAATCCAGTGGCGAATAATTACGTTTTGTTAACTTTCTCAGAAAAGATCTGAGCTTTGGATCTTTGCTCTTTTTCATGCTGGGCTGGCTTTTGAACCTGTGTGTATCCCACCAGTTTCTTAATCTCTGAACTGGATGCCACAGAGTTCATTTCATACTGCAGTTTCTCATTGCCATGGTCATTTTTGAATGATGAGAGTTTGTTTCACTGTAGAGTGTGAATTTTTAAAAACTCTCCTGTCTTACACCTCTATTCAGCATGTGCAGAAAAAAGAGCAACTGTTGCTGACTCATTAAGTTTTCTATATATTGAGCTCTAGAGGGGACAGTGAATGTACATTTTTCCTTCTACAACACAAAGACAGAACTAGAACTCAAATAAAATGGTCAAAAGTGTGTTTTCACCTGCTGTTTCTCCGGGTTGATGAGAGGTCTGTTTCTCACTAGTTTTGTCCTCAGAGACTGCCACAGACAACAGAATTTCAGCATGATCTATATTGGCTTGACAAAAGAAAAAATTGATGAAGGAAGATACAAGTAGAAATACAATTTGTCTCTCAGATAAAGTTCTTACAAAAAATACTGTTCACACTAGCAGAAACTGAATTAATTAAAGTATTCTGTAGACTTTCAGTACAATATAAAATAATATTAAGAAGTTATATTTTCAAGGGGATATTAATAACAAGCAACCATTTCATTCCTCATTGTGCTGGTTTTGGTTGGGATACAGTTAATTTTCTTCAGAGTAGGTTGTATGGGGCTAAATTTTGGATTTGTGCTAAAAACAGTGTTGATAATACAGGGATGTTTCAGCCTCTGCGTGAGCTATGTTGCAGGTGTTCTCATCTCTGACCTATCTCCTTGATGGGCCTGTGACCTGCACTGCAGATAGCTGCTGTCCTGGATGGAACCCTCAGACCTAGGTCATAGCTTGTCATGCATAACTATAGACATAACATAGCAAAACTACTCTATTCTATTCTAGTCTAGTCCCTGCTCACCATGAGCCAAATAATGATGAGAGTTGTTTGCCTGCAATGCCAGGAGTGTTTCAGCTCCAAAAACACTTTCAAAGACATGTATCACAAAGGTTACAAGTGGAAAGTTTTGTTTTATTTTATTTTATTTTATTTTATTTTATTTTATTTTATTTTATTTTATTTTATTTTATTTTATTTTATTTTATTTTATTTTATTTTATTTTATTTTATTTTATTTTATTTTATTTATTTTTCTGAATCTGATTCAGAGCCAATATTCACAAGCATTAACACAATGCACGTGTGTAGCCAGGAGCAGGCTGATGCATTCTTCTGTTTAGCTTGAAAAAATATCCCTTGCTGTCTGGCAAAGGCAAGTCACAGAGCTAGAGAAAGCAGCAGCAGAATACAGGCCAAGAGTCCCTGTTTCCTGAAGAGTGAGATCTTGAAGAATAAGGATCAGGACTGACCACACACAAAAGAAGAGGTGTGTAGTATTTTTGAAAGTATGACACATATCAACGACAATCATATTTTTTGCCTTCAAAAACCTGCTTTATTGTGCTTCTTGGCCAGTGATGCCTGAGAAGTGCTCTCGTGCCTGCCCTGAGCTTGTATTGCATGCGGAGAGAGAGCTGAAAAGTGGCAGCTCCTGATGGTGCAGCAAGCCTGGAGTCCGTCCAAGCACGGGATGTTTTGCACAAGCAAGAACAGAAATGGAGCCGAGGGAAGACCAGTGCTTGCTCCTGCTACAAACTTGCAATGGGAAAGAGAGCCAGAGAGAGCCAGAGCAGAAGTGGTGCAAGAACAGCAGGCAAGAACCCAGCCAAAATGGACCAGAGGACCCCTGAGAAGGTGCTGTGCTCAGTGCTACTGAGGAAGAGAAAAAAAAACATGGGACTGTTGCCAGACTCCCCTGGGGGCAAAGAAAGTTTCCTCCCCCCAGATACAGATGTGGGGCATGAGGGACACCTTTGTGGAGCATGAGCAGCAAGCACCCAACCAAAATGGCCCAGAGAGGCCCTGGCAAAGGGCTGTGCTCAGTGAGGAAGAGGAAGGCAAAAAAGCCCTGGAGACTGCTGCTGGCCCACCATGGGGGGAAGGAAAAGCCTTCCTTACCCTAGCTACAGGGCACGAGAGGCTACTTCATTACGCATGAGCAGTAGGCAGTAACCTAGCTAAAATGGACCAGAGGAGTCCTAACAAGCATATGTATTCAGTGCTGCAGAGGAAGGCGAAAACACCCCCAGGGACCAGTGCCAATCTGACCCAGGTGAAAATTCCTTCCTGACCCCAGAGCTGTCAATCAGCTATTCCCTGAGCATCTAAACAAGACCTGCCTCCTTGTTCCACAGGCTGGTCACACCTCCCAGAAGATGCCCAACCCCTCCTTTCCTTCAACCTGAAGCTGTGTAAGGAGATTCCAAGAGCAGCAAAATGCCCCCAGCCAGATTGACTTTGGGGACAAGAATCCTTCTTGAGCCTGGCAGCACATCAGTTGGTGCTCCAAAGCTCTGGGACTCCTTGCAACATCTCTGCACCCCATTTCTTATGGCTGCTCCTCCTGGCTCTGCAGGGGATGATGGTAAGCACTGTAGTGCCCCTCAAATGCTCCTCAGGAGGGCATTCCTGTAGTCTTGCCACTGTTATCTAGCTGAAAAGGCCTGATAGCCTCGGGCACCTCCAGGTGTTAGTGGTTCTTATCCTCTCTTGAGAAGCTGGCATCTGTTCCCCAAAGGCTGAGAGGATTTCAGTCCATCAGAGGAGCTTTGAATGTTGCCCCTTTGGGAGATGGCTTTGCAGCAGAGAACCTCCAGCGGCCTTGTTCTGCCTCCAGTCTTCCTCCCTCAGCCCCCTCCAAGTAATTCCACTGGCTCCTCAGGAAGTTACTCTTGGATGTCTTCAGGCTGCCCCTGGGCCAGCCCTGTCCTGATGGCAAAGATGGGCTGGCTGCAGGCTGACAGTGGGACACAGGAGGATGCTCCCTTTATCCTGCCCTGGGGCACTGTGACTGCTGCTTTGCAGGTGGTGGCACTGTGACATGGAGGTGATGGGTCCTCTGCAGCCCTGCCCACTGAAGCCCTGCCTGCTGCTTCTGCCCAGCATCCTTTGGAGGAAGGCCTTTGGGATGCTGGCCTTGCGCCAGTCCCTGTGCCCAGGAGGTCCAGCAAGCTGTCCCTGCCCATGGTGGCCATGCACTGGGCACAACTCCTGGGTGTCCCTGACACATCCTCTGCCACTTAGCTTCAAGGACAAACCTAGTGCTGTTACTCTTCTCTCAAACCATGGCAGAAACCCACCCTGCATCCCAGAGACCACCTCTATATTAACAGAACCATTAGGTCCCCTCTCTGTGCCAGAGCTAATGTCTGTGAGGCCATGCAGTGAGGAGGATCAGGGGCTTGATCTGGCTGGACACAAATTCTTTTCCAAGGTGTGAATGGGAATGATTTTGGCAGCCGCAGCCTGGAGGAAAGCCAAAGTGGAACCAAAGCCATAGGTTGGGATGGATGGTGCCAATAGACCACCATGGAGGTAACACAAGCTTTGAAAAACAAGTGAGCAGTGGTTACACTGGTGTGGTGGAAAGGTTGGTCATTTTCAAACTTAGAACATTTGGATCTGTGCCAAAAGCCCAATGAGGCAAACAATGACACTTCCAAATTGTAAAAATAGCTCATTTCTGCTATTACCATCACATCCCCTTTTCCTACTGAAACCAAGCTGTGCAGCTCCTCTATTAAACACAGCAATTGGCTGTTTTCATACAGGATACAAAACAACATCAGCCACAGGGTAAAACTTTCACAGCTCATTTGTGACTTTAACTTTGAGGAGAGAGGAGAGGAGAGGAGAGGAGAGGAGAGGAGAGGAGAGGAGAGGAGAGGAGAGGAGAGGAGAGGAGAGGAGAGGAGAGGAGAGGAGAGGAGAGGAGAGGAGAGGGGAGGAGAGGAGAGGAGAGGAGAGGGGAGGGGAGGGGAGGGGAGGGGAGGGGAGGGGAGGGGAGGGGAGGGGAGGGGAGGGGAGGGGAGGGGAGGGGAGGGGAGGGGAGGGAGAGGGGAGGGGAGGGGAGGGGAGGGGAGGGGAGGGGAGGGGAGGGGAGGGGAGGGGAGGGGAGGGGAGGGGAGGGGAGGGGAGGGGAGGGGAGGGGAGGGGAGGGGAGGGGAGGGGAGGGGAGGGGAGGGGAGGGGAGGGGAGGGGAGAGGAGAGGAGAGGAGAGGAGAGGAGAGGAGAGGAGAGGAGAGGAGAGGAGAGGAGAGGAGAGGAGAGGAGAGGAGAGGAGAGGAGAGGAGAGGAGAGGAGAGGAGAGGAGAGGAGAGGAGAGGAGAGGAGAGGAGAGGAGAGGAGAGGAGAGGAGAGGAGAGGAGAGGAGAGGAGAGGAGAGGAGAGGAGAGGAGAGGAGAGGAGAGGAGAGGAGAGGAGAGGAGAGGAGAGGAGAGGAGAGGAGAGGAGAGGAGAGGAGAGGAGAGGAGAGGAGAGGAGAGGAGAGGAGAGGAGAGGAGAGGAGAGGAGAGGAGAGGAGAGGAGAGGAGAGGAGAGGAGAGGAGAGGAGAGGAGAGGAGAGGAGAGGAGAGGAGAGGAGAGGAGAGGAGAGGAGAGGAGAGGAGAGGAGAGGAGAGGAGAGGAGAGGAGAGGAGAGGAGAGGAGAGGAGAGGAGAGGAGAGGAGAGGAGAGGAGAGGAGAGGAGAGGAGAGGAGAGGAGAGGAGAGGAGAGGAGAGGAGAGGAGAGGAGAGGAGAGGAGAGGAGAGGAGAGGAGAGGAGAGGAGAGGAGAGGAGAGGAGAGGAGAGGAGAGGAGAGGAGAGGAGAGGAGAGGAGAGAAGAGAAGAGAAGAGAAGAGAAGAGGGATTTCGGTTGGAGGGGACCTACAATGATCATCTAGTCCACTTCAGGGCTGAACAAGGATATTAAGGTACTTTAATGTGTCCAGGGGAAGGCAACAAAGCTGGTGAAAAGGATCGAAGGCATTTGTATGAGGAGAGGCTGAGGACTCTGTGATTATCTAATTTAGAAATAAGAAGGCTGAAGGGCAACCTCATTGTTCTCTACAGCTTCCTGAGGAGGTGAAGTGGAGAGGGAGGTGCTGATCTCTTCTCTCTGATACACAGTGCCAGGACTCATGGGAATAACTCAAAGCTACTTGAAGTTTGCACAAAAGAGTGTTGATAACACAGGGATGTTTAACCCATTGCTGAGCAGGGCTTACATAGTGTCAAGGCTTTTTCTGCTTCTCACACAACCCCACCAGTCGTTAGGCTGGGGCTGCACATGAAGCTGGGAGGGGTCACAGCCAGGACAGCTGACCCCAACTGACCAATGGGATATTCCATACCGTATGATGTCACACTCAACAATAAAAAGCTGGGGAAAGAACAAGGGGGGGATATGTTTGGAGTGATGGGGTTTGTGTTCCCAAGTAACGGTTATGTGTGATGGAGCCCTGCTGTCCTGGGGACGGCTGAGCACCTGCCTGCCCGTGGGAAGTAGTGAATGAATTCCTTGGTTTGCTCTGCTTGTGTGTGAGGCTTTTGCTTTACCTATTAAACTGTCTTTGTCTCAGTCCATTAGTTTTCTCACTTTTACCCTTTCTGATTCTCTCCCCCATCCCACTGGCAGGGACTGAGAGAGCAGATGTGTGGTGCTTAGCTCTCAGCTGGGGTTAAACCACAACACCCATAAAGGTTTTTAGTAAGGCATATTTTAAATTCTTAAATTACTCCCAAATTTTCAGAAAACAACATTAGCTGTTTCTGCTTTTCTCCATGAATGCTGGGTTTTTACTACAATCTATTTTTCCATTGTTTTTAATAATTTATCTGCTATAACACAACCTGATTGAATTTACTGAAATGCTAAATTCAGTAGTTCAGGATTCAGATGATATCTTATGTAGGAATGGTAGCTGTGGGAAACGTTGCTAATTTAGCACGAGCAAATGTGTTTTAGAAGGATTTACATTTGTGTTAGATAGGAAAGTGAGTTCAACAGAGTTTTCTTTAAATGTAGATTTCATGATAGCCCTTTGCTCTGTTTCTTGAATAGAAATTTTTTTATATGTCCCTTTTACAGAAGTAGTGACTGAGAATTCAGACAAATCTACTAGTTTCTAGACTGCATAGCGGTTTGTGCTTCCATTGATTTGTCATTAAAAATTAACATAATATTATATCAGGTAATGAATGTCAGCTGAGTGTAAGCTTTTGCAGCACTTGAGAAACAATATCTAAATACAGAAGCTACTCATACCCACTGATCAGAGGAATTGTGAAATTATCTTTATGAGATTAAACTAGGGAACAATGTAACACTAACAGAATAAAGACATATTAGTTGCTGAGACCTAACTGTGAAGCAATTAAGAAATATTACAGGGGCTAAAGGTAAAACATTACTGAGCTAAAGGTAAAATATCTGTCCTTCACAATAGCTGAGATTTTCAATAGGATTGCAGTTATAGCAATGGTCTAATGAAATGCATGAATTTCTATGCAGAAATGGAGCATATAGTTGAAAAGCTCTCTCAGAGCATCCCGGAGAACCACATAAGTAAATTAATACTTTTTGTTCTTTTTATCTATGTGGGATGGATTCTACCTGCTGATGCTAAAGTAACACTAACAACTAGGCATCTTAGAGCTCATTTCATCAATAATACCCTGAGGAAAGAACCATCCTCACTCCTTTCCTAAAAATATCACTCACTAAAGAGACCAGTGTTATTGCTAGAATGGAACCAGAATTCCATTCTGATGTCTTCAGAATACCACTGTGGGTTTTTTAATGAGATTTAAAAGCTAATTACCTAAATTCATTGAAATATGCCTACAGAACTTTAGAGTCTGGAATAGCAAAAAGGCTGCTACCCCAAACAGATGTGTAGGTATATGTAAACCTATGAAGGTCTCTATGTATGTACATATATACCTAGTTGTAGATATATATATCCCTGAGAGAAGACATTTATTCAAGGTCCATTCAATAATTAATAATAAATTACTATTTAAGTCCAAGGGTTCTATTTATTTATTTGTACCTAATTCATTTTAGCCCACTGCAACAAGAATGCAAGATATTTAAAAAAGCCCGAACAACATGGTACACCATGCCATATCATGCCATCTAAAATGCAGAGCAATAGGTGCTTTCTCATTACCTGCTATGACTGAAGTAGTTTACTTTGCCTTCATCTTACTCATGTAAGTAAAAGAATTATCTTTGTCCTGTAGGATATATTGTAAATTTTGCTTGGCACAGTATATGAAGCTCATAAACTGAAAGCAGAGGAAATTACACAAAGGGGATTTAGGTTCATATTCTTAATATTATTGTGAATTCTGTTATTTATCTTAGGTTCGTAACTGAAGACCTCATCAAGATCATGCAAATGTTCTTTATCATAGAACAGTGGGGAAAAAATCCTGTTTCTCTTTAAAAATTTACTGTGCAATTGGAGAAGAGAAACCAAAGAAATAGATGCGGGAAACTAAAAGAAGTAATCAAGGTGTAGGCTGATAAATGGTTTAAATTTTTGAAGTTCAATAGGGAGGTAGAGATGTCATAGAACTCTTTAGGGTTAGTTAATAGGATCAAAAGAAAATAAAGCCAAAAGAAAGTGAAATTGAAGAATGAAAACTTCGAAAAGGCCATGAAGAAAGGCAGAAAATGGAAAGATAAGAAGCATTGCTTAGTAGGGAAAAATCTTCACATTCCCTTACCTTTTTAAGATAGATTTACCCCATGTTATGCACATGAAGTGGATTAATTTCAGGTCCTTATGCTGGTAAGTACATTGGCAGTTCTGAGCTAATAAGCAATATTATTATAATATTATAATACGATTACAGTTTTTCAAGTTTTATTTGAAGACTGAAGAATTGTATTTCTTCTGTAAAATGTCTGTATCTTCAGTAACACCTTGTGGCTTGCCAAATGCAGGAGATTTAGAAGATTTTCGTTGGGCAGCTGATATATTTTCTTTTATTTGATAAATTTCTCATGAAAACTTTTTCACATAAGTAGGTGCTACTAAGCCCATATTTTCACCTCTGGAAAGTGTTTAAAAAGGAGTAACATCTAAGTTCCCAAGTTCTTTAACTGCAAAATATTTCTTCAATGAGAAATTTCAGCTAGGAGCTCAAAGACTTCCTGTTGCAAAGATGATGGATGTTTGTTGTTCAGCTTAAAAATATGAATCACTCATCAAAAATCTGGAATATAAAATGGTCCTTTTAAATAGTTTGAAGATGCCTTTTGAATATTTCTGACATCCACTTGATTTCTTTTTCTGACTCAGATCAAATGCTAACTGACCTTTTTTCTTTATCTGGGGAGTACAAACACAGATTCACGAGGTTACAGGAAAGAAAATATTAATTAGCACACTTAATATGGCCAACTCAGTCAACTGTGTGTTTTCCAGGAGTACATCTTTGATCGATCGATATGTTTTATATGGAACTAATTCTACATGGGTACCTAGTAAAGTTATACTTCAGGCTCATAATATTGTTAGCTGAAGCATAACAGAATAATTGTAAGGAAAGCATAGATTACATTCTCTAATGCTACCAGACATAAATCATAGAACTACTAATATGGTAACTTTTTATCAAAGGGATATTTCTTTTTATAAAGGTTTGTATAACTGAAGAAGTTTACCTTATAGTACCTTGTTATGTTTTTTTTTCAAAACTTAGTGAATATGATACAAATTTCACTGAAAAAAAGTATTTTCACTCTTTAGATGAAACTGAGATACATCTGATTTCTTTGCACACACACATGTGAAACTAATCAACTGATTGCTTATTTTTCTTCCTGCATCTGTAATTCATATAGGTCAAGTGTTGTTTGATATCAGATATACTACATTGTACACAAGTATATACATATATGAGTTCTAGTAAAAAGAGACATCCACTTAATAAAAAGTCAAGAGGGAGATTAAGTTTTCTTCCTTGAAAACCAAGAAACTCCTTGAACGGTGATCTCTGTCCAACCACTACATTATCTACTTCTTTTACTGCTGGAACATGTTTAATTCAACAGCTTTCTTAAAGGCTCTGTGGAAATATACCTCCTTAGTCCTTTCTTGATGGCCTGCTTAGCCAGGTCTTTGGGAGTAGTTTATGAAATCAATAGACTAACCTGCATGAAAAGGAATATAATAAATTATTATTTGTTTAAATGACTTTCAAACTAGCCAATAAGTTTTAAATTAAAAGGAGTCCTTCTACTGCATGAGGAAATGATCCATACAGCTAATAAGTCTGATGCAAGACAGTATAATTGTAGGGACAGCCTTTAAATAAATAACTGGTTTTTTTTCAGAAATCCAGGCAGAAGTACTGTAATTAAAGGTCACAGCTGGTAACCTCCAGTAGCTCTAAGGACATTAAAAATATAAGCATGAAACCAGTTACCTTTGGAGTGTCTGTTTGCTAGCAGCATGTTCTGTGAATTGAATCAATATACAGTCTCTGTATAAAGACCTTTCAGTTTGTCTACGATTTTCTCTTTTTTAAGGTTAATAGTTCCTATAAGAAAAAGTTTGTTAAGTAAAACAGGAGGAATTGTTATCTGCAGAGAAAAAAATCTGTAATCTGTGTTTGTGGATTGTTTGCTTAAATAGCCTGATGTCACTGAATATCTTTTCTTTCTTTGCTGAACATTTCAGATGAACAAATTGATACTTCATACACCATTGATTAATTTTTCCCTGTTATTGCTTCATCTGTGGGTAGTTTGGCTAATGAATTTGCTGTGTGTATAAGGACTGTGTGAATGGCTGACTGAAACTTTTAAGAAAGGTTATCAATTCATACAAATAATATAGTCTACAGTTTTCATGCAAAAGAACCAATTACCATGTTCTTATGGTCATTAGTATTAGGAAATTTTCTTTGCTAGGAACCACTCAACTGATAAAATTTCAAAATACTAAAAAATTACCTCTAAATACACAGAAATTTATAAAATATTTGAGTTTGAGGTGCTTTTTTAATTAGAAATATTATCTTTGATGTTTATATTTTTATTTTCTGAGTAATTTCTTTCAAACAAAAAACCTGATATTGTTGCAAGGCTTATTGTACTATTGATTCTACTTATCTTACACCTAATCATCTTTTTTCTAAGGCATGTGTGTTTTGCAGAATCCTAAAGGAAGATCTCTTATGTAACTTCCATAACCTATTCCTCAGAGTATCTTGAAATTGTTTTCAGTTAATGACTGCCAATGCTCCAATATTATAGTTCTCCTCTGTATTACAAAAAGATGAATTATGTGATGTGGTAAGTGTCATTTGTGTTATACTGAGTAGTCTTGTTCAACTCAATAGGACACTTAAGTATGTGCTTAGCTTTCAGCTGAAACCAGTGCATATCATGAATGTCATTTGATTTGAATGGTATTAGGGATAGACTGTTCACTACTTTCCAAGCTCAATTTCAGAAATAATTTCAACCCACAACTCTCAACTTCTGTAAAAAAAAGAAATCCCTGTAATATCATATAGCTCATGCCTACTTGCAGGTCATCAGTCTCCCTATAGAATCTTTAGAGGTCTGTTATATTAGTATTTAATACAAAGATATGTGATGGCATTAATATTTAGGTATCCAGGTGTTTTATATAATCACACAATTTTGTATATTCTCACAGTTCCTGAAAATATCACAGGAACTTGTAAGGGGAAGAACTAACATTGATTTTTCTTTTGGTTGATTTATTCAGTGTGATGCCTAAAAACATTAAATTTTTTTAAAAAATAATGGTGGTACCAGACTCTTTCTCTAGTAACACTTATCTTTACATAAGTCTCTTGACACTGTAAGGCAAGGCTGTTACAAAAAACGTTTTCAAAACTCTAGATACTCTGCTAAATAATTTACTTTGTTTATAATAAAGCAATTCACAGATACATCGAGTATCTAAAGTATAAAATAGTCTAAATTTTAAATATTCAATAATGCTCTGAAAGCTCACAAGTCAGTAAAATGACACCCTGATGCTACAGTTTTCTTTATTGGTTACTGTCCAGTGTATAGGGCAATGAAAAAACATAAGTAATAATTAGTGAAGCAGTGAACTTATCTTGAAGCAACTGATATTAGACTTCACTGTATCTCAGCAAAGCATGGAAGTTATCTACCTGTTGTACACTTGTTCTTTTGCTGTAGGAAGAGTTCTCATGTCTTATAACATGCTTTTTCTTAAGTATGTGCCAACATACAATTTTATTAAGTATATAAACATTTATTGAGCTGAATGTAAATATATGCTGTACAGTGGAAGAAAAGTAACATGGTGTTTATACATAGTCAGTCCATTGCTATCATCCTGGGAGGAGGCACAGTCGCAATAAACAGAGATTAAGCAAGCATTAACAAGACACTTAACTGCCTGGAAGAGCTGGCTGTAGGAGAGAACAGCAGTTGTTCTTTGGTTACAGTCCTCAGACAGGCAGTTCTCTGAACTCACACATAATTTGTTTATAATAAAAACCATATTTGTATGTGCTATGTGCATTTTTACCATCTTCAATTTACTGTGGAAACTTGTGTTTTAGGCAATGGAATATCACAAAGAAATGAAGCTGTTTTTATTCAACTTGGAAAGAATTTCATGGAATTCAGGAACAATGCAATATTGCTTACAAGTCCATATTGATACTTTTGTTTGTATTAGTAATTTGGGAATAAAATTCTGCTTATTCTGATTAATTGTAAAATCCTGGCCTGAAAATAGGGGTAGGCTAGTATATTATAATATTTTAAGAGAAATCTGACAAGGTGAAAAATCTCAAGTTAATTAGTGTGCCTAGAATAATTAATATCTGCTGTTATTTGTATTATTATGGAATCTGAAAGCTCATATTAGGTGTGCCAGGTGTAACAGGTAAAAGCAACAGAAGATATAGTTCCATATCATTTCACTAGTAGCTGTATTCATAATCTGCTTTGAAACAGCATATGACAAGATCCTGTTAATTCCAAAAGTAGGAAAACAGAAAAAATGAGGACAGGAAGAAAAGGAAACTGTGTAGTCATGTTCCTTGTTTGTGGAAAAGCTTGCAAGTTATAAATATATTGGAAAAGCAGTGCATAGATGTCTGTCTTCACTGTTGTACTGTGACGCTGTGTTTAGAATGATGCTGTAGCAGGTTGATGTTTGTAGCCAGTATTTAGTAACATATCAAAAATAGTTAACGATGATGAAGAGAGCTGAAGATTGTATAACACAAATGCAGATCTGAAAGATGAATTCAAGATATTTCTGATAGTGATTTCCTTCACTGAGGCTGATATTATTGTAGAAATTACACGTATCACAAGGCAGTATTCAAAGAAACTAAAAATGATGTATAAGTATCTTAATGTACAGAAAATTTCAGTGATTTATTGGGCTTTTTTAGCTGACAGATAAAGGTATAAGAAGAATTAATAAGTTTGAAATTTTAAAATCTAGTGAAATTAGAAATAAAATGCACATTTTTGATAAAAGGAGAATGCAATTAAATCAATGAAATTAGTGAAAAACAGTAAAGCTTCTTTCTGACTCTCTGAATAAGGGCTGGGTGTTTTTGAAAGATAGAAAGATTTTGAAAGATTTATCGTATTCAATCACTGAGATCAATAAAAATTACCTTTTACAGAAGGCAAACCTGATAGTTTAAAAGCTTTATCTGGATCAATCCAGACTGAGTTATAGTCTTCCAACAAGATAGCAGACAGCTGCTGTATCACTGCAATGGACTACATGTCATCTTAACTGTGCCAAAAGGTAAGGTAAAATTTATACCCTGATGAAATTGGTTTAAACTAATGCATTTTACCCCACAAGTTAGGGTGAGCTAAGTGTGCACGTATGGTCTGTTGTAACTCACCTGATGAACAGTGACTTGCAAAGCTGCCATAAATTGATTGCCTTTGCTTGTGTGCCCGTACGGTTTTATGAACAGGAAATATTCCATACTTTAAAGATTTTATGCTTGGCCCTCCTTGGGTAGTCACACTTTTATGAAATGTGGTGGATCTGTAATTCTGATGGAAATACTACTTTTTAAAATCAGAGTACAAATGAACAAGTACAAATGAGTGTAGGTCCTGATTTAATTAGTTACAGGATCTGTTTTTGTGAAAATCGTGATATGATTCATGGATTATAATAATGCTAGGCATTTGATGCAGTATGATATACTTTGAGACCTTTGCTAACGTAATTAATTTACTCCTTGGGAACTTCTGGAAACACCTTTGTCTTACAAGATGCCCTCAAAGGTAAACAAAATTAAACAAAACTTTTTATCAAAAAAGGGTCAAAATTCCAGAATCCAGGTGCTACAATGAAAATATATTTTAACAGTGAAAAATGTATAAGTTAGTTCAAAACTACAATCTACAGCAACATTTTATATTACCACAGACAGATGATTACAAATTCAGGCTGAACAGATGAGCTGTTAAAAAATAAAGATCCCATTTACATTTAAGGTGGCTGATAAATGTGTGAAGGAAGATGAAAAGTTTTTTTAAAAGAAGAGATTAAATAAAATGGTTCTATTGTTTATAAACAAAGCAGTCTCTAAAGAGTTTTAAGATACATCTGTACTGCAGCAAATTAGAATTTCTAGATAAAAGTGTTTTGATATATCTCTCCCAATAAATTATATAAGCTTTTCTTTTCTCAAGCTATAGAGTGATTCATCAAATGTTTTTCAGAAGAAGCTATGTCATTCTCCTACAATAACTGGCCTCTGTGTCAACCCTTCCTGGTGAACAAAGAATATCAGCAACCTTCTCACTCTCTCTCAGATGTGCTTCTTCCAAAACAAGGCCGAAACACCTACTGGTATGTCTGTGTGCGAGAAGCTAAAAGTAATGACACCTGCTCTGGAGATAAACATCGGTCTTCAGAGTTCTCAGTGCCGTATCTACTGATGCTGTGCAGTTTTATATAACCCATTTGCTTATTTTCCATATGGCCAAGAACCTTGAATGAAGACAGGATCTTACCAGCTCATCATCTCTACTTGAATTAATAATCTTCTGTTTCTGATATCACAAATTATTGCTGGGAAAATGATTATGATTTCACAGAACGCTGTCATAAAAATTAAGCTGCAAATGCTTCTAATCAAGGATACTCTTTTGATGCAAATGAAAATCTAATTAGAAGAGGAAACAATCTGTTTTTACAGACCACCATGCTGAGCTCAGCATTAAATATAGTTTGATAAAGACATTAGCCTGAAAAAAGCTACTGGAGTAAGTAAAAGTTATTGAATATTTAATCTAGCTTTTAGGACATAATCCTAAAATATTCAATCCATGGAACTTGTGCTGAAATCAGAATAACTTTTGCTGCTGGTGTTTTTGTATAAGTAAATCTTTCAATTTCTTTGAAAGTGTTGAAAGCTGCTTCATTGGAATGAGGAATTAATGTTAGATAGATTATCAGCTTTTAGTCTGTTTGCACACAGAATTCTATCGTATAGTCTAATAAAATTGCCTTGAAGTGCTGAAGACTATTATGCCATGGTTCCAAGAATAACAGTCACATGGTTATTCTAAAAGAACATTTTAGATTCAGTTTTAATATGTGTCTTTTTTCCATTAAAAGTCTCTTCTGTTGTCTGAACAATCAATATTTTAGTGTAGAGACTCTTTATTGATGTTTTAAGCCCTAAAAGGTGGTTATTTCTTTCAGCTCTGTTCCTTCCGGACCCTGATCCCTGATCAAAAACTTCATCCTGATAAAGAAGATGGCATTTCAAGCAGAAGATTGCAGTCACGCATTTAGAATTAGAGTTAGTAGACATAGGTGTCATAAGTAGATATTATTATAATAAAGAAATATATTCTCTTAGAAAATACAAGCTTGTCAAGACAAAAGCTCTTCAGAGAAGCAGACTGATTTTGAGTAAAATAAAATTAAGAGAAATTTTTAATTTCAGAAGGAAAAAAATCAGGCTCATGAAAAAATGAAGCTGAAGAAAACCTTGGAATAACTGAAAACATTTAGATCAAGTCTTATTATCTTGCCTTCTCACATTAACAAAATCTTGAAGATTAATTCATTAAATACCTTTTGATTGCTTCGACCCTTTGGATACTGATTTGTCCTGCTATCTGTCTTTTTTCCTGTTCAGTAGAATGTAATCACTAAATGAAGAAGAGAAACCCATGGCTAGGTTATGGGATTTAGGTATATACTATTGAACTGAATAGGGCCAAGTATTTGAAAAATATGCCTGCTGTTTCCTACATTGATTTGAGATGCTGAGGTTCAAGGTTCCTCATTCTAACCAGGCAATGCAGGGATGTGAATGACTCCGTAGTTACAGACTGATTGTGTCTTCTTAGGATAGTGCTGATTCAGAATTACAACCAGCTCTAATAGGAACAGAACTAGATCACCTTGAGGTCACCAAGAAGTCACCTCTAAAATGCAAAACCCGACTCAAAATCCCCCACCCAAACTGTGCTTTGAGTTTGGGATGTTCAATGTAATTTCAGTAGCTGGAAGACAAGAAAATTAAATTCATGTCTTTAAACACAAAAGAATTCCAAGAAATAAAAAAACAATTTAATGGATTGTGCACATTCCAGTTATGTGAAAAGGCAAATATAGATTGAGTAGTTTAAATTGTTCATTGAGTGCATGATATAGAATTTGTTCAAAATGTTATATTAAGAGTATTGGAATATAAGCATGTCACCCTTTGAAAAATAGCGCTATACTACAGCCTCTTTAATTGATAATTATAATGAAAAAAGATAATTCCTTTTCCATATTGTTGCCTAATCTTTAATCTAACATTTCTTTATACAAAGTAAGTGACATTTTATAAATATACTCACATATGCCAAAATAAGTCCTTAAATTTATAGGGAACATTGTAAAAAAACCCACTCAAACCCAACAACAAATTATAATCCAAATAAAACGTACAATATTTTTATTTTATTCTTATCATTTTTATTTGTAATTAGGTACATGATTATCATGGTCAATCAAAAAAAGGGTTAAACAATATGCTCAATATAAAAAAAATAGGGTTAAGCAATGAAATTTGTGAATTTGGGACAAATGCAATGAGCAGTGTCAGCTGGAATAAATCCTGGAATGGGCAACATTAATTTGCTCTTGATTGTGCTGTTCTATTTGTTATATTATTATATCTAGGATTTAATATTTCCATGCAAATTCTTATTTAACTGATTAAGACCAGGAAACTTGATTTTTGCCTTCGAAAAATGGATGCCTTATTGAGCTGCAATGTCACTTAACTACATGGGTGAGGAGGTGGGAGGGACTGTGAGTCTGAACATTTAAAGGCAATTGGATAAAATGTATGATTGCTATTTGGAATGGTGACCAGAAAAGAAGGATCTTAAATCTCAGCAGATACCTTGTCATAAAGCAATTGGGCTTCTTTTTGCTTATTCTCTGTATGACTTCTGTAATGCTGCATTTGGTTACTAAAAAGTGTCGCCTTTTCATCAGGAAAGCTAGGAGCTCAGCCCCCAGCTGCTCTAAAGTTTGGAAGTTCACAAAGTGAAAACTGAGAGACATTCATGAATGAGTCAGAATAAGACACTTTCTCAGAATGCAGAGCTATGGGTTTAAGACTTTTCAGGATGGGCAAGACTTGATGTCTCAATTCTGCTAAGTACTTAAGGTACTATTTCTACTAGGTTGCTGTGTGAAAGAATTTTAAATTTGCACTACTGGTCCTGTCTGCTCAGAAAAGTACTTGGCATCTATTCCTGATAAAGTATTTTGGTGGAACTCATGTTTTCTGTTGCCTGGTTTTGTTAGTTGATACATCATTTGGAAATGCAGGTGGAGATATGTGCCAGTGGAGAAAAGTAACTTCTCCAAAAGATCTTGTTGATCAGATGTGGAAGGAGCGTGGCTGCCTCACTTAGGAGATCCTGCTGGAGCTAGGAGACTACTTTTACGTGTTGTTCCATCTCAGATAATATTGGTAGGCTGAATCTGGCCCCATGATGCTTTACAGTTCATAGTTAGACCCTCAGCTGATAAAAAGCTGATGTAAGTCTCAACGATGTCAGGCCTGGGCCTTTAATATTCATTGGTAACATCTGGAATCCTTTTAGTGGTATCTTGCCTTCATTAACTTTCTCTTCTGGTGACACATCAATTTCAGTATTTGGACCTACAGTTGGCTCTTTATATTGTTTTTTTAAATTAAGTTGGGACAGGTTGTGAAGTTCTTCCGAGTAGATATGAAATGATTTATCACTTCAAAGAACTATATGTTTCTTCACTGGAATGGAAAAGGAGTGCTCAGCTCCCAGTGTTAGCTAGGAGTTGTTTTGTATATTGAGCTACACTTAAAAAGTGCAGGAAAGCCAGCATTCATTTAGGTAGATTTTACTATGATGCAAATATCCTTTTAACATACAGATTTGAAAAAAACCTAGACATTTCTACAGCCTTTGGAGAATCAGTGTTCTTCATATGGCTAAGAATTAATTGGTCACCTTGACATTTATTATTTCAGTTTGCTTACCTTGAATTGCTTCTCTTTGGAGGGATGCAAGGAATCCACCTGAATCAAAACCTCAGTCCAGGACATGTTACACACTGTGGGGAAAAAAAGAATTAAACTCTCACTCTCACTTTAGTTGTGACTAGCTCATATTCCAGCAAATAGATCTTTTATATAAAACAGTGATAAGTAGGCTAGTAAATGATAAGTTTTCCTAAAATGGCAAAGGTGACAGTTATGAAGACAGCAACTTGGATACACTCACTTGAAGACTGCAAGTTCAGAATGAAAAATGGTGTCATCTTCTTCACTGACTTCTTTAACTGTATTTTGAAGTAATCGTGGTGTTTAGTGCACTAAAACCAGTCTCCTGTCATAGCTACTTCCAGGCCTCTTCACTGTTTCTTCTCACCCTCACAGTACACCTATTCCTAACACCCTTCACCCCTGCTCTCCCATTTCTCTACTAATCCGTCTCTCCTTCTGCGTTTTTTTCACTTTACCCAATCATTTTCTGTAGCCCAGTAAATATGGTTATTGCTATTACAAGTAGAGAGTCCCAGGTTTTGTAGACTCAGGACTTGTTTGTGCTTGTCTTGACCTGAATTATTTTATCTTGTCTTAGATATGTTAGCAGTTGTCTAGTGTTCAGGTAACTTTTAAAAATTTTGCTTTAGTTTATAGTGATAACAAGTAGTTATTCTGTGCAGATTAAATGGTCTATGAATAAAAAGAGGCATGGATGACTGGACACAGAATGATACAGGAGGATATTCCCTAGTACTGAAATATTATTATGGGCAGCCAATTTATATATGCAGCCAAAAAATTATCGTTCATACAGCTGAAATCTTAACAGTCTAATCAAAGGATTTTTATTAGCCCAGATTTAGTTATTACAGAAAAAGAAAATTAAGTGTACTACTATTATAGAAAAAAAAAATCTCTGTTATAACACAGTTTAAACTGTTATACATACATCCAAGTACCTAGCTTTTTTTCTGGAGTTATGCCTATCTTTCTACTGCTCCTCTGTATCCTGAGGTAAATGGCTTTAATCTGGAGTGGGGTATGGCAAATCATCAGCATCCTAAGTCCTTCATCTAGAGGAGTATGGTGTTAATTATGATGGTTTCTTCCTCTTCCTCTCTCCAGGATTTGCCTAGGGCTATTTTTTGGTCTTTGTTAAATCCACTTTGCAGTTTGATCTTTCTTCAGTGGTCTGCAACCATATTACACATATTTTATGTGTATTGTTTACTTTTGCTTTGTTCTCTTTATGGACAAAACCTAAAAACAGCTCTCATGTCTGCATTTCTCTGAGTTGTTTATAGCACTGAGGTCTGGAGCGTGTGTTCTTTGTCTCACCATCCCATGCTTGTACTCATATCTATATAAAAACTACAGCTACACTATACAAATGTAAGTAAAATGAATTTGGCATAGTCCCAGTCATCAGAAAAGTTGCTGTTACAGGTAAATAAAATAAAAACAAAGCTCCAGGCAGGTTGAAGCAAATTCGGACAAAGTAAACTTTGCAAGCCTCAGTCCTGAGGCCCCACAAAGTCAGTACACAGCTTGTTAATAACAATGTTAATTATGTATTTACTGGGCTATAAAGCTAAAAAGTCCTAGTCTGCAAATAGAAACCACAAACCACAGATCACACCTGGTGGTGTTCAAGGTAAAATAATTTTTAAAGTTAACAAAGGGGATAGAAAATCTGAATAAATGGGAATCATTGAACAACAGGGCACATAGACCAACCTGGAGGACCTCCACTGACAAATTGCCAGCAGACAGCTTAGGACTTTGATGACTTGCTGTGATTCTCTGTTGTGGTTTTATAATTGTCATGATTTGATTAGACTGTTAGCATTGTTTCAATTGACTAAGAATAAATTATTGGCTTCTCAAATGAAATGTGTTCTTTTGATGCCCATAACAAGATTTTGAATGCAACACATTATTTTTTTTTCAAATGAGAAAAAGAAAATATTGATCAATTATTTGACATGAACTTTTAAGTGATTATTCTGTTTTTTTCAATGCTTAATACATCAAACAGATTTATCAGTGTCTTTCTAAAATCTACAAAAATAAGGAAGATTTAGTCTTAATTTACTACTTTCCAATCATGAAATAAGTATACAACAGTTGTTGGGACTGAGTTTTTGATACTTTGAATTAAAACATCTAAAGAACTGGACTAATCTCTGAATTAAGCTCTAGATTTGTGCTCTGCCTTATTCTAGCCTAAAGCTGAATTGTCTTAATTCTGTTGTACTGTAAGCTGTGAAAGTCAGAAATAACACCAGTCATTTCTGTTAGTTGGTTTTGTCATATTTGCCTTCTTAAGAAGAAATATAATCAGCAGATTACCTGGGAAAAGTCCCAACTAATACTAAAAAGTCCCAATTAATAGTAAAATAGTCCTAAAAGTTCCCTCCCAAAGTTGAGTGGGGGAACAACTGTTCTCCTCAGTTGACAGCTGGTGGATGGCTAATGTGGAGAAAACAATCAACACAGATGGAAAAATTTCATAGCAGAACAAATGACAACGGATTCAGTGAGGGTTGTTTTTTTTTTCTGTGTGCATTTGGTGCCTCTCTTTTAGCCTGTCCCTGATATACGAATTCACTCTGTGAGGTCTTTAAAGCCTGGAGTGTCTACTTGTTGATATTTGTATATCTCCTAGTTTGATTGTCCTAATTGGTAGAGGCAATTATGAGCAATATGATTAATGAAATTTACACTATTTAGTATATCTAAAAGGACTACTGAGTAATTAATTACATGTCCAGTTAAAATATTTGTATAAGGTGCAAGCATCTCAAGAGTCTATGTCTTTTATGAATGAAGAAATAAGTAATTACTCCAGTAAGAAAATCGGAGCACCCTAAAGTCTAGGACTAAAATATGGTGGCTGTCAAAACTCCAAAAAGTCAGGAATACCAAAATCAGAAAAAAAGTTCAACATCAAGCTAAGACAAAGCTATAGAAAATTTATGCAACCCCAGAGCTTTACTAGGAACAGAATAAAAAGTGGTGTTATGACTGCGCAGGATTTTATTTTCTGAATTGTTTATTGAGGGTGGGGGGAAGTTGTTGCTTGCTGTGTGTTCTTTTTTAGTGATTTTTTCCTCTGTTCAGCTTTCATGCTGAATGCCAGATAAATGGCTCTCATATACTATGTTTACTTATCTACAAAATGGTTACAGAATGTACAATGGTCTGAATGCTGATTAGGATAGGTCTGTCTATATATCTGAGTTTAGCAAAGCTCTGTCTATAATGGTCTAGCATTCAGAACTTGGATTTTAAGTAATTATAATCTTTATGGGAAAAAGGAGAAAGGGAATTGAGATTCAAAACTTGAATTGGAGTAAGTCTTGTTGATATAAAACCGTAGTATTATTAAGGTTGGAAAATACCTCTAGAATCATCAAGTCCAACTGTCAACCCAGCACTACTATGCTTACTAAACCATGCCCTGAAGTGCCACGTCTACATCTTTTAAATACCTCCAGGGATGGAGACTCCACTACCTCTCTGGGCAGCCTGTTCCAATGCCTGACCACTCTTTCAGTAAAGAAATTTTTCCTAATATCCAATCTAAACCTCCCGTGACGCAGTTTGAGGCCATCTCCTCTTATCTTATTGCTTGCTACTAGGGAGAAGAGTCAGACCCCCACCTCGCTATAACCTCCTTTCAGGTAGTTGTAGAGAGCAATAACATCCCCCCTCAGCCTCCTCTTCTCCGGACTAAACAGTCCCAGTTCTCTCAGCCACTCCTCATAGGACCTGCTCTCCAGACCCTTCACCATCTTCATTGCCCTTCTCTAGACACGCTCCAGCACCTCAATATCCTTCTTGTAGTGAGGGGCCCAAAACTGAACACAGTACTCGAGGTGCGGCCTCACCAGTGCCGAGTACAGGGGCACGATCACCTCCCTGCTCCTGCTGGCCACACTATTCCTGATACAAGCCAGGATGCCATTGGCCTTCTTGGCCACCTGGGCACACTGCTGGCTCATGTTCAGCTGGCTGTCAACCAGCACCCCCAGGTTCTTTTCTGCTGGGCAGCTCTCCAGCCACTCCTCCCCAAGCCTGTAGCGTTGCATGGGGTTGTTGTGACCCAAGTGCAGGACCCGGCACTTGGGCTTGTTAAACCTTATAAAATTGACCTAGGCCCATCAGTTCAAGCCTCTGTAGAGCCTTTCTACCCTCGAGCAGATCAACACTCCCCCCCAACTTGGTGACATCTGCAATATAACTATTTATAGCTATTGCCTATGTGTTTTATAAGGCATGTTGTAGAGTAGCATATACAAACTTTCCCTTTTTCATTTTGGAAATACTCCTTTCTTTCTTTGACTCTTGGTCCTGGAATGGTGTATTGGTTTTGTGTGTTTTGCAGTGTCTTATTGTTATGAAAATATCCAGACTGCTTTATCTTTCATTTCTATCTCTTAACACCCTTATGTTTCTTTTCTTTTTATCTGCAGGGCTGTTATAGTTCTTGATGATGGTACTACAACAGGTTATTTGATTTTTAGCAGGTGGCTTGGCTTTCAGATTGTATTTTCACATCCGCTTTTCAATGGTTATTCAATGCTAAATGAAACCAAATAAAACTCAGCTTGTATCTTATATTGATTTTCATGATGGCAAATTCCACCAAGTGAAATCCTTTTAAAACATCCACATTCTCATCTCTATTTTTGTTGAAGTGTTTTCTTCTTTCTCTTAGGTGATATCTGGGTTGTTTTGTAGCTTAAACTGTTTATATTTTCTTAATTTCACCTTATTCCATGCAGCAGCATTTCTTTTTCTTTTTCCTTTTTTTTTTCCTTAGTGTAGTTTCAATGATTATTTTCCAGTTTCAAGCAAAGAAGTTTTTATATATTTCTTAATGCATGAAAAATTGAGGAATCTTTACAGTCAAATACCTGAAGCAACCTGTGAATATTCTTCAATTGGTCATGGAAAAAATTATTAAAAGTATTATTATTAAAAAGAATGAAAGAGAGAGGTCTTCCTTTAAATTTAAAAATATTAGTTTTGATGCATTTAGTTCATAGGTTAATAAGCAAATTAAGCTTTGGTATAACTTCTAGGCTTCTGAGCATACTATTGAATTGAAGAGACTATAATTTTTGATAACTGGATAAAAGTTTTGCTTTCAGTTTATGAAGTCTTCCCTAATAGAAGTGTAGCATTTTGGACACCAACTTTCAAAGTCTTTTTTGTCATAGACCTTTCTTCTGTCTTGCAGTTAATCATTTATCCTTCTCTGTCTCTTTGTCTGCAAACTGAATATAATGATACTGCCAACTCCATAGTACTGCTGTGATGATACATGGTATACTGTGAAAGTGAAACTCACCTGGTAGTGAGTTGCATCTAAAGGAAATGAAGTATGGAGAATTGTGTATTTGGAGATGAAAATGAATAGATAGGAAGACGATTGGAATTTTCTATATAATGAATTTTCACTTAATTTATCTTAATATGGTCTCTTCTCAGTGGTGGGTCTTGAATAAAGCTATTTTTGCTTTCAAGACTCGAATAACTTTCTAAAACTTAGCACTCACATGTTACATTATCGCTGAATATTTTTAGGATACAAATGCTGGTGGTGCTGTGCTGTGTAATTAATTACTTCTAATATATACAAGTAGCAAAATAAGAACTTTAAGCCACATGCTTTTGTACATTTCTTTTTGCATATGATCAAGATCAAGATTAATACTGGATCAAAATCCATCTTACTCATTTGCTCTGTTGGTCCACTTAGAAATCTAATGAAGTATCCTTTCTAAATATGAATCTGTTAAAGTTTTCACACAGAAACGAGCTTCATTCCTTAAAAAAGAAACTAACAAATATACGCAAACATAAACTCAGAATAGAGGAACTGGTGATAAAATTCTTATCAGAAATATAGTGTTTAGATTTTCAGGTTTAAACAACAGGTTTGTATATTGGCAGCAATAACTGCAAGCAGTTTCAATCAACAAAAGATACTAAGTAAATAACTAAGTAAGTAATCTTAGCACCGCAGGTAAATTGGGTTCACTTTATGAAAGTACAATCAATCATTGCATAGTAGCTCACCAGAAACTTAATATCTCCTATTCCCAACATAGCATGACTTGCTCTTAAGCACTAAGCAAATCTATACTGAAAATGGTACTTTTTTACCAATTCGTATGGTCTTTGCTACAATATTTATAGACATTAATCAAAATAAATGTATCATTAAATTCTAATAAAACTTCCATCTTAATAAGCAAAATAAAAATTATCTGAATCCATGAGTCATTTGGATAAACCAGATCATTTTATCGGTTCCATAAATTCACTGCAGTGTATTCAAACAGAGAATACTTTAAAGATCAGAAAGGGTATCTGTCTCACCATACTTGTCTTTTTCAGTTATACAGTGATCATATTTTCTTATTTTATCACTTGCTGCCCATAAACAAACTAAAATATCTCTTGAAGTTGCTGGAATTCTCTATTTTAATCTCCTTCTAAGGAAATGTATTTATGGTTGTTAGAAACATATTGTTTCAATTTCTGAAGCCTTGTCTTAATTGCCCTGGTGATTGCAGGTAAGAACTGACTTCATTTCAGCTGTCAATTTTTGCCTATGATGCTGTAAAGTGAGAAAGGTCTCCTGTATTGATCTTCATTGTTTTTCTGAATTCATGTCTCTCTTCAATTCTGCTTAGAGTTAATTTCTGAAGAGCTAAAAGTGAGCCAAATCCTAACTTTCTTTCTGAATACAACAAGTTTTACTCTGACAAACATTTTACTAGTTTTAGTAGTGTTCATTCAGAATAAGACTCGTGGTTTCGGCTGCGATAAAGTTAATTTCCTTCCTAGTGGCTGGTGTGGTTCTGTGTTTTGGATTTAGTATGAGAATGATGATGATAACATACTAATGTTTTAGTTGTTGCTAAGGAGTGCTTACGCTGGTCAAGGACTTTTTCAGCTTCCTATGCTCAGCTGGGTGCACAAGAAGCTGGGAGGGGAGGGGGCACAGCCCAAACTGTGCCAAAGGGATATTCCATAGCATATGGCATCATGCTCAGCACATACACCTGTGGGAAGAAGGAAGGGGGGCAACATTTGGAGTGATGGCACTTGCCTCTGAAGTAACCATTATGCGTGATGGAGCCCTGCTTTCCTGGAGATGGTTAAACACCTGTCTGTCCATGGGAAGGAGTGAATGAATTCCTTGTTTTGTTTTGCTTGTGTGTGCAGCTTTTGCTTTACCTGTTAAACTGTCTTTATCCTAGCCCAGTTTTCTCACTTTTACCCTTCTGATTCTCTCCCACACCCCACCGGGGGGGCGAGAGTGAGCAGCTGCGTGGGTCTTAGTTGCTGACTGGGGCTAAACCATGACAAAGACTGAGACCCGTAGGTATAAGGGTCCTGCGATAGATTGGAGTGATTGGTCTCCTCAGCACCATAGCGAGCTCCCTGAGAACCGGAGAAACTGCAGTTGATAAAAGGGAAATAAGTGAATTATAGATTACTATCCTTTGCATCCTGTGATGAAGAACTGATAGAGACCTCATCTTAGTGAAGAATGAAGTAGGAGAGGACTGCTGAGAGGACTTAATGAACGACTACTGGCAATACAGCGCAAGCTACAAGACTAGAGAGCAGCAAACCCCGCTCCCTTCTGCCTGTCCTGGAGGATTCCTGTGCTGGAGTCTCAGGTTGCTCTGCCTCAAATGCAAGGTTTCTCTGAAATCTTAGCACTTCTTTAATTAACTAATGCCTCTGTGATCTAGCCTGGTTTTGTTTTTCTGCCTTCCTCATACCTGTGTTTCATCTCTTGCCTCCCACTGTATTCTGTAACAGTGTGCTTGTCCTCAGGATGAGCGGGATCAGACTCGGGTTAGAGGATCAGACTGGTTGTTATGTCCCAGGACAAATAGAAACTGTGAGAGACTTCTTTAGAAACTCAACTGTTCCTGACATCTGGTGCTTAGGAAAAAAAAACAAAATAAATTGTATTATTTTCATAATAGATTAAATACAGCAGTTGAACCTGTTCTACTGGTGATACTTTTCTGAGAAATATGTAACTTATGTGTATATCAGAAGAACCCAGAGACTTCTTTCTCACCACCGTCAAAAAAAAAAAAAAATCCATTTAATTTTCAAAGAAAAATGTTTTTAAATTGAAATGCAAGAAAAGGGACCTATGGAAATGTGCAACAGGGTTTGCTGACAAATATGTGTAAGAGTTATATCCTTGTCCCCGAACTCATGAACTCAGGCTTTAAATAGCAAGTACATTTGATCTCTTACATGTATGGGCTTTGCAAGTAATTTAAACATCCATGCTATCTACAGACATTACAGGAGTATTATGGATCCTGTGATGGTAGAAAACTAAAGTGACAAAATCTTATTCCAAATGTTCTGGAAAATCTAACATTTTTCAAAATCTTATTAAAAAGCTCATAAAATTCAGTGTAATTTTTCCTCCTATGCTTTTTGAATGGTGTTGTGATTCCCATAATTATTTACAACCTATTCAAAGGCACATATGGCCCTCAATTACAACCTGAACTGTAATTCAGCTTTTTTTCCTGTCATTTAAGTAATGTTAAAGTAGGAAAAGAAATAACATTATTCTCTTTCATCTAATCTAATAATTTTCATTCTTGCACAGATACAGAATGTCTGGTGCAATGAGATTTCCAGCCTAATAAGACACATAAGCTTGTTTCAAGATTGGTTATGGGACCTTGGTCTTTCTGTTCATATTTTGTTCATGTTCTCTTCTCTACTCAGTTCATCAGAGTATCTAACTGGGAAAGATCTCCTGCTCCTTGATTCATCTGCTGTGATAGATAACCTAGTCATATACGTTATTTTGTGAAAACCTGAAGTTTATAATTAATTTTTGCATCCTTTTCATCCATCCTTCCTTCCCATTTATATTCTTCCACCACATCATTGTCACTGAGACACTGCTAATATATTTTCAGTAGTCTTTAATTTCTAGGCTAAATAATAAGCTTAATAATAGATTTATTAAAATATTATTGTATTTGATACTCAATTTCTAAGACTATTTTTCATATACAAACATTACCTTTTCACTCCTAGAGTTTATTTCCCACATCATTACAGCCCTTCATCTTCTTTGTCTTTGCCCTTTCTTGCTTGCATCTTTCTTGCCATTCTCCTTCTCCTCTTCTAGTGGCTCTGATGCATACCAGATCTGTTTTCCAGGACTACATGAATCTGATTAATAACTGATCAGAACTTCAGGAAAGACGATTCAGGTTAAACCATCAGGAATTTACCTCTAAGAATGGTTCATTCACCATAAATTGTCAACAATATCCAGCAAAAGTCTCAAATGGACAGCTCTAAGGATGTGGTCAGTATTATTGTGGTTCCGCCCCCCCCCCCCCCCCCCCCCCCCGTAAGTGGAACAGAGGATTCTTGAAAAAATAATGTTCTTGTTATCTTTATGTGATAAGATAGAGTGAAAAAGTGAATCAAGTCTATGAGGCAGCTGAGTAAGGCTAAGCTATTGGCTATGGAAAGTGCCTTGAAATCTTCCATCAATCCCTATTTAATGACCGGTAACTGCAATAGGTAAGCATTCAGCACTTCTTCCCAGTTTTAAGTCAATAAAAGTTAGTCATCTGCTTAAATTAATCTATCTTCTGGTCATGGAAGTGAAATAATCTAAAGCACTAGGAAAGTTTAAAATGTTTCATTATTGTATGATAAAAAACATTTGAACTCATTAAGATTCTACTGTTCATATCTTAAGAAGTCTCATTCTTAAAATGTCTCATTCAGAGTAAACCTTACACTGTCTTCTTGTGTGATTCCGGAGGAGCCCTTCTTGAGTATTCCCTTTCCTTTGAGGGGACCACTGTAAAGATAATGTGTTCTTTAAAATAAGTAGATAGATGTCTTATACTACTTGATGACTCCTAGTGCAATTTCCATTTAATACTAATGTTTATTATTTCTAGTACTGCTGACGGGGTAAGGTGAATGACTCACTGGCTCGTTCACATTTTCTTTTAATTTTGTTTGTCTTAGATCTATCTACATGAATGTGTTTAGTAATTGAAAACAAAGCAAAACCCTGAGATCCAGAGGCATTTATATGCCAGAAATGTCAACTGACTGAGCAGCTTATGAACAAATGGAAGAGTCCAGTGCCATAATCCTTAACACACTCATGTGTCATTTACTGACGTAAAGATTCCCACTGACTTCAATGGCACTTCAGTATGAAAGCTTGGGTTAATAACTACTACTTAGCCCAAGTAAAGGTTATAGTATACAGTCCTCTGTTAGAAGACTGAAATATCAAGAGAAGTAAGCAATCAATTGGCCTCCACAAAGGCCTGAACCTTTTACGATGAGGGTATGGTTTGACACAGATTTCTTTAACCAGCACAATTTCTGCCACCTACAGCTGCCAGGGTACTTCTCGCCCCAGTTATTTCCACTGATACAGCTCTCTGTGGGGATCAGATTAGGGAAACAGCTAAATTTAAAAACACTTTTTGTTTCCCTTTTTCCTTCCTCCCCAAATAATTTTCATGAAACCAGTTCCTTCACCTGGCAAATCTAGAGCCCTCAAAAAATCCTACCAGCACATTTGGTGGTACAGAGGGAAGGCTGTGTGAATGGTTCGGAGGTTGCTTACTACTTGAACTGTGGCCAAAAGAAATCCATGTCAGGTCACAGCCTTATCTATAACCAAGGTAGGAAAAGCAGCTGTCATAAACAAATAAACAAACAAACAAATAAACAAACAAACAGACGAACAAACAAACAAACAAACTTCTCAGTTACCTAAATTAACCCACTGGCTTTGTAATTTGAAACACCTTGCACATAAGATGTACAGGGAACAAAAATCCATGTGTACTCATTTTACACATTGTTGCTTTGCACATCTTAACCAAATTAAAACGAAAGTCTTAAAATCCATATAAAGGCATGTTTTTAACACCTATTTAGGTGATAAGAGTTCCTGAAAATAAAACTTTTAGAAGATCTTATTAATTTGACTTAAACATAAAATTAGGAACCTGACTTTAATAAGCCATCTTTTAAAATTATGACTCATGTCTTAAAAATTAGGGTTATAGTTTGTTGCTTTAGTCCTCTTTTCTAACTTTTTAATGTGTTTGTTCCTTTACAGTCTAAGTCCATGATAGATAAGGTATGGTACCTTGTAGGGAAGTCTGGACATACAAGCTCTAATTGTAATAAGAAAAAAAGAAAAGGAAATCTGAGGATGATTATATCTCACATTTTGAAAGATAGCAAGTCACGACATATATCAATAACATTTGATGCAATTGCTTTTTGAAAACTGGAATCCCAGAATTCTGTTTATTGTGTACCTTTGTGAAGCAAGTTTGTTCTACAAAATAAAAGCTGTTAAACTGTGTTTCAACCCAAAAGAAAAAGTAGCCAGCTTAATGACATATCCGCTCTGTGATCCAGCATTAATGTTGTAGCATTTTAATGTGGATGTCCCTTTGCCACTCTTATTTTCAATATTGCCTAGGACTTCCCAGTAACTAACTCAAACTGAAAAAAAAATACTGCAAAGGAGAGGCTCTTCTTCGGCTTCTTTAGCAATAAAAAGACCAGCTATCCTATTCCGCAGCCAGCTGGCTCTTGTTAGTCATATAGCTGAACTGGTACAAAACATTCTTTTGTATTAAAGATAAGGAAAGATTTGAAAGAAAACTTAGTTTGACCCATGAATAAATGAAGGAGATGATATTTTTTCCCTCTCTCTTTTTTTTTTTTCTTTTTGCTTTTGCTAGATCATTTACTTCTACTTTCAGGCAAGAAGTAGGTGTATAGAAAGTAGGAAGAATAGGGCAAATCTTTAGTGGAAGTAGAGTAGAATAAAGGACACCTTTCCTTTGTTCACTTTGATATACATAAAACTAGTTTTATGTAGCTCTCAAGACTGTATCCCATTATTGACAAAGAGTTTGATAATTTTTTATATGTTTCGTTCTTGGAGTCTCAGGTATTATCTGTGGTGGTGCAGCCCCCCCCCCCCCCCGGCCACTCTGAGATCCCAGGATACGCCCTATCTTGCTGTTATCTTGGTTACAATGACTTGGGTGCCAGGCAATCTCTGTCCACTCCTGGCCCATCTGCTCCCTGATAGAATTGTGGCCAGAATGTAAAATATTGACCAAAACCAATCATCTAGTAACAAGCAATAGGACAAGAGGAAATGGCCTCAAGCTGTGCCAGGGGAAATTTAAGTTGGATATTAGGAAAAACTTCTTCACCAAAAGGGTTGTCAGGCATTGGAACAGGCTGCCCAGGGAGGTGGTGGAGTCTCCATCCCTGGAGGTATTTAAAAGAAGGGTAGATGTGGTGCTTGAGGATATGGTTTAGTGGTGGACTTGGCAGTGATAGGTTAGTGGTTGGACTCAATGATCTTAAGGGTCTTTTCCAACCTTAACGATTCTATGATTCTATGATTCTATTATCTCAATCCTATAAATAGCGAACCAAGAGGGAGGCCTTCTGAGCTCTCCAGGACCACAGCAGGCTGTGTGACCCTGTATCTCCCCCTGGGCTGGGACACCTCTCAGTGTAGATTTTGTGAAGATTGAAGCATTGTCTGCTGATGGTTTCATGAGGAATCAAAGGCCTGACTTTGTGAGGTTCACCAGCCATGTGCTGATGAATGATAGTGCATAAAAGTGAGTAATTCGTGAAACTCATGGAAAGGGAAATTTTAATCACAGGTTAATTTCAGTGTGTGTGTGTGTGTGTGTGTGCAATTTGACTATACATACATATATATTATCCCTATTCACATAAACCATTGACCACATCTGAAACCAAGATTGGACCTAGCTGCACCTAGACTTCTCTCTGAAAGCAGTTTAGAAAGCAAGGGGGTCTATTCTGAACCTCATGACTCAGTAGGAGGGTCCTCCTTATCTCCTGCATCCACAATCCCTCGGTGAATCATTCTAACTTAAGCATAACTGAATTTTCCTTTGTGTACTTCTTCTATGTAAGCAATAGAGTGAACCTTGCCATTCTCGAATCTTTAACTAAATCACTACGTTGACTGAAACAGATTCCATCAAATTGCTGTTTTAAACTGGCTGATGCTGTCAAAAAGTATACAACCTATTACTGTGATCTATCTCAAATATTAATTATTAGTAAATCTTAAATTGCTAACCAAAGCCATGTAACAAATCATATTCCTGACAATTTGGTGTAGTTGGCAGGATCCACAAATATGTATTTGAGACAATTTGGTGTAGTCAGCAGGATATACAATGTTGTATATGAGACAATTTGGTGGTGTAGTTGGTCATATTCACAAATCTGCATTTGTGACATTATCCTACACGCTTTCAAGTCCTATGCTGTCATCTTACACTTGTACTTTTCTATATTGCATTTTTATTCTAGGGTCCTAAAAAAACATCTTGCTATTAAGATCTATTACTTACAGAAATTTATCGAAATTATTGCAACAAGAGGCATAATAATTGCAGAAAATACAGCTAGAGCAACAAGAGGCATAATAATTGCAGAAAATACAGCTAGAGCTAGGCTGAATTAGGCAGTTTTCCACTGATGGTTAGACAGTTGTTACAATAAAACAAGCTAAACCAAAGCTCTAGGCAGACCAATATCAGCCCAGAAAATTTTTATTCCTGAGACCCTGAACAGTTAACTTAGTCACTGTGGCTAGCAATACTATATTTACAGGGCAACAACAGTTCTATGTCAAATGTTTTACAATCCATTTACCTGTGCAAGTAATTGGTATTTTGTGGAAGAGAATCTAAGGCAGTCTGGAAAAAATCAAGATTTCCTGATCATTACTTAGGATTACTCTATGTGTTTGTAGCCCAATAAAAGTACATTACAGAATACTAGTGGCACTAGAAGAGCCACTATATGGAGACACCTCAGTGGGCTGGCAGATTGGGCTAGCCAGAGTTGTATAAGGTTTTAAAAAAGATAAGTGGAAGGTACTGCATAGGGGATGAAATAATCTCCAGTGGCAATACAGACCGAGGCATAGTCCTGCTGAAACCTCTGGGGTTCTGGTGGACAGGAAGATGAACATCAGTTAGCAGTGCAGTAGGTCGGTAAGGACCGTAAATCAAGTCTTGGGCTGCATCTGTAAGAGCAAATCCAGCAGATAAAGGTGCGTAATTAGTCCACTTTACTTAGTACTTCTTGGGCTACACCTGGAATAACATGCCCAGCTGTGGTTACTCTAGTTTAAGTGAGGGAAAGACTGAAAAATTGGAAAGGGCCCAGTCTCTGATCTCTCTGATGCATGGTAACTTGGTGCATGGAAATACTGAAGAAATTAAGTTCAACCAGCATGGAGAGGGGGCAAGTGTGTCTAACTGCAGTCTTCCAGCACCTCAAAGGCCATTACTGCAGAAACAGAGATACTTCCTTGTCAAGAATGCATGATGGAAGGACAACACACAAAGTTTCTTTGTGGGAAATTCCATCTGGATGTAAGAAACATAATCTTTCCTCTGGGAATAATTAATATTGCAAAAAAAAAAAAAAATTGCCCACTCAATGTATTCAAAACTGTTTGACACAGCCATGGATGACCTATTTTAATGTATCCTTTCAGCAGAAAGGTGAACATGTGATCCCAGAATTCCTTTCTAACCTGGACTTTTCTACAATTCTGTTGTTCTTCTGTGAAAGTTTGTTGTTTATATATTTCAAGTATATGCAGGGAATTTGAAATATATGGTCTGAAGAAACATCGATATTACAGCTGTTTGACTGGAAGGAGCTTTAAAGATACAAGGAAAGAAGTCTGACAGAAGAGCTAAAAAAGACATTCCTTCAAATAAGCCATCTAGCATCACTGCATCCAAAGTCTGCAGAGGTTAATAAGAGTCTTTCTGTGCTTTCTGTGACTACAATGGACTTTGGATGTACTTTTAAGTGTCCTAGCTTATTCTAGTATTTTTTTCCTTCCCCCCCTTTTTTTTTCCCCTACTGGACTGGGATTTTTTCATTTCATACATCATTTGCAACTTGCTACTGTGATTCCAGAAAAAAAAGCATTACACTTTATGGCTTTGAAAAAACTAAAGGGGGGAAAAAAGACACATATTGCTACAGAACTGAGGTACATTAGCTATGTGTTTTAATAACAGAAAGACTTTTATCCTAATTTTAATGAATAAATGTAGACATTTTATCATAATTTTAAAATTATATCTGAAAAAGCAGAGGACATGACAATACAGCTATTCATGATACTATATGAGCAAGTGCGAATAGTTCTAATTTAATAGGCACTAATGAAAATGCCGCAAGCCAAAGGATTTGAATTTGTAAGGAGCTCTGTGTTAAAAGAAATTGAAAGAGGGAAGGGAAATAATTTCAAAATATTCTGCTTTAAAAACAGAAGACCAACAGTAGACTCTTCCTGTTCAGTGGATCTGTCTGTGAATGTAAGGATAGCTTGAGTCTCTGTCTAGCATGTTAATCAAAAGGCCATCCTTAGAAATATTAAGGTACTTTTTTAGCATGTACACTAGATTACACATTCAATAGTTCAGTGCTAGCATAGGAAATCCAAAATTTGGGATGCATGTTTAGGGGATCTTGATATGTAGTCTCTAAATTTTTATGCTGAAGACCTTAAAATGGACAGATTGGGATTAATTTAATACAATTTTATTGTCACAAATCTAGCAATATATACCTATCTAGGCTTCATCAGTACTAAGGGGCAAAAGGCAAGCACCTCCAATCATTCTGCAATATATATCCTAGACAGATGTCTTAAATGAATCTAGAAGCATCCTAAACACCTAACATTTTTAAAGACTACTGTTTGCTGAAATCAATCACGTTCTGCAGTTACACTGGATATGTAAAATGGGAGAAAAAATGAAATGGCGGAAATAAATGGTTTTGAGCTGGATCCTAAGTCACTAAAGAAAATGAGAGTCCTTTTACTGACTTCAAATTATTTCAATATATCTATTAAAGATACCCACTTACAGAAAGGTGATGCTTCAGTGCTATTAGAGTGCAGAATATTTTATTTTAAAATGCACCTCTGATAACTGAAGACAGTAGGATATTAGATTCTTATTGCCTTCACATTCTGCAGATTTTTGTAGGAAAAAATTCCACTTTTTAGTATGAAAATTATTGTATTTTTTATTTCCTCAAACTATAAAATAAAAAAATTATAATGTTGATATTGGACAGTTTTCCATAAGACTGATTTCCTTAATAAAACTCTGTAGTTTTTGTAGTTAACAAAGAATGAGACTTTAGTGAAGTTATACATGTATCTGAATAAAGAAAAAAAAAATCAGTGTTTATCATACGCAAGGAAAATAAAGTAAAAAAAAAGTGCTGGTTTGTGTATTTGGTGGTTTTCTTTAAGACATCACAAAAATAATGGAATTATCAAATATTACATTTAAATACAACTATCTTTATTACATTTGAATGATGGCTATTAAAGAACTTAAAAATCCCTATGTTCATTATATTTTGTTTTCATAAGACAGATTTCAAAAGACATCGGAGATCAACTCAATTTTATGTTTAAGAATAATAATTTGCAATGAGGTAACACTGAGGGATCTCTTTCTATTCTAGAGGATACTACACAGAACAAGAATAATTCTTTATTCTTCTACTGTTTCCCTCTGCAATACACAGAGAAGAGGTCAAGAATGGCAGTAGAATTAGAAGAACTGGGTAACAGTCTAGCCTGTTTCCTATTAAATTTATGCCTGATGCCTATTATGTGACCACATGACTCCTACGAAATAGATGGAATAGTTATAAAATAGTATTTTTTTAATTTGCAGGATACACCAGTGTAAAAAGAAACAAAAAATATTTGATGATTAATATTACACTGACAGCTGGGTCCCTCCATAGTTCCGCAGTCTGCTATGGTAAGTCCAGAAGACTGCATTTCATTACTTGATTATACTGTTGACAGTGTATTAATGTGTGGAAACTCACTGGACCAACTCCCAGCACAGGTTATTTCAATTATCAATAGATTGCAATACATGAATGAACAACTGTGTTGAATTTAAAATATTTTTCTATAGAATATTTACCGTATATTCAATTGCAGCCATGTTATGTTGGAAATGACATTTGCCATTTTTTACTTCAGCTGGATGGGATAATTTTTCTTCTCAACAGTCTTTATTTATACATACTTATTTGTACTTTTCCAAGTTGATTGTGATAGTATTTTGGTTTTACCAAAAAGTCTTTAAACTTTCTTTACCCTCTATTTATATTTTCTCTCACTGAATTGCAAGACTTTACGACTGTACGTTAGAAACTTCCTGCTAAAATGATTTGTTATTGCAAAGATTTGATTACCTTTCAGTCAGTTTTAGTTCTTCTTAAAGTATTTGTATCGAAACCCCAGTGCATAACATGTATCTTCATATCTATAACAATTACTGTTTTCCAGCTTTTATTGTCTTTGGCAAAAAAAATGTTTTGTAATCCCAAAAGGAGACTGTATCCCCCAGCTGAGCTATAGCTCAGATATTTGCAGCATTATTCCTTTTCTCATTTTTATTTGCAATGGGGGAACCTTTCTGGGGAACTATTTGGCCTCTGAATTTGTCAGAGTTCCAGGCATAAGGTGCTATTAGTGTTCACAGGGACTGAAAACAGATGGGACATCTATGTAGCAATAAATGTTGTAAAAAATATGTGAGTGTAATGACAAATCTATAAGCATCTTTATGAATTTGATAGCTGAAGATGTTGCACAGTCTTCTTGAGATGGGCTTGCATCAGTGCGTGCGAGTCTTTGACTTTAAAAAATAATAGTAAATGAAAATATAAAGCATGTAGCAATACCTCCTAACAAAATAAACTCATCATTAAACCTCTAGAGGTTCCAGCTGTGTATGATTTCCATCTCAGATTTTCTGAATTCAGAAAATATTTCTGTAGTCATGCCTTAAAGAGCTGCACCAGTAGCTTTCTTGGATTAGCATAGATTGCATTGCAGATCACATCCTAAAGAAAATAGTGATATTTGCTGGCTTGAGGAATGCGTAATTAAACAACATGCAAAAGAGAATCCTTATGCTTTCTACCATTCAGTCTTCCAGATTTTATTCTGAAGGGACTTTTTAATATAAAAGATTTCTCTGTGAGCAACTCTCACAGATACTGTGTTTTTATATTCTGTGTTCTGAGGATGAATTTTTCTGTTTTTTAAAGCAATGATATGCCTAAGCCACAAAGACTGTTCCTGCATTTAGAGTGTGTTCAGATTTATGTTTGCAGTTTAGTTGTGAAAACTGAATCAGGATCCTGCTCCAACTTCAAGCAGAGTAATTTAAGACCAAGTGAACAGATTTAGATCCAGTGAAAATCTACATCCCCAATTTAATCTGAATGCTACTCTTTTGTACATGCATACACACCCCCTTCATGTAGAATACAGCCTAAAAGTATCCACATGAGACCCTGTCAAAACGAAATGTCTTCACCCTGGCCAGAATTTAGTAATTTTTTAATTTTTGTTGAGAAATTAATCCTTTTTCCTATGTTCAGTACTAGTGAGTGCAGTGTGAAGTTCTCAAGCCTGTCTGAAAAAAGGTTGATTTTATCTTCATAGAATTATTGCAAACTGGGCTTTATGAATATGTAACATTTCAGACTCAGGTTCTGTGGACTGTGTATGACTAATTATCGAGGTCTCATGGCACTATAGCTTTATCTTGATTTTACTATTTCTGCTATGGATATTTGAGTGTACAGGTTTGTCAATTAACCGTATCTATGTTCTCAAGTTTTAAAGAACAAGGAAGATTATTCCCATCCGTAAGTCCACTGGAACAATGGCCCAGACAGTTTTGTTTGCCTAATTAATTTAGCAAAGAACACAGATGGACAGAGCTTCAGAGAGAAAGAAACCCCTGTCCTCTGTTTATGTGAGAGGAACATAAAATAGAGCTATGAACTGAACTTCATTTGCACATGTTTTTGACCAGGAATTCCTCTAATTTTCCAAAGCACTATTACTTTTTGCAAACTCAGATTTTCCAGTGTAGGTGGCCTGAGGTGAAACAAAAAAAAAAAAAAAAAAGGAGTGGAAAGGGCTGTTAGAGATAACCTTGGTAACAATGATACAGCTAATGTATCAGAGAAATTTGGGATCTGGGTGCTTGGATAGGTCAGTGAAATTAAGCAAACTCTCATTATACCTTTATATTTCAAGCATTACATGAAATTGAAATTATAACACGTTGAAGACAGAGAATGATGATGGCACTAGGTAACATTTCCCAAGAGACCTGAGACTGTTAGGATGAATACTTTCCCCATTTGAGAACTGAATACCAAACTGTGATATGAGAACAATGTTCTGAATGGGAGAGAGGTAAATGGTCTGGTACTGGACTGTTTATCTACCGGATATTCATGCCAGCTCCTAGGGAACCAGGGTCACAGTTTCCTCATCTTCTCCCTTTCCAAGACACAAAAGTTTTATGTATTATGGATCTATATGCAATAATGATGTGTTTCATTCTTTAATGAAGTTTTCCTTGTTTCATATACAGAATCAGAATTCACCCCACCTGGCTTTATAACAAAGTTAAGAATCTAAGAAGATATTCCCAAAGGGTAAGTGTAGCCTCAGATTCCTCTGTAATTGGTGGAGACAATTAGGCATTTATCCCAAGGGAGAGAGGTGGGGAGGGTTAAATACTAAGGATATTAGGAGAATGTAGTTAGTGATTTGAAAGCTTGTGGCTGGAGATTTAAGTAAATAATGTTAGTTCTTAGAGGAAAATCTACCTATTTGAACTTAGATCTTGATTTCACTGACCATCTGGCAAAACCGTGGAGTAATATTGTAGGATAATTAATTTAGAAACAATACAAATCAATAAGTTTATTAATTTAAAATTGATAAAAGTGTTTTGTTTTGTCTTCCACAGTATCAACAGTTTAGAATTTATTTTTTTTTAGAATAAGAAGAATTAATAAATAGCCAGTCCTCACAGGAAACAGATCATAAATGGAACTGGTGAACTTCATCTAAGGTGTGTTTATTTTATTGGTCTCTCATTTTGTCATGGTTTTTGTAGTCATTTTTGCATTATTTTTATTGGATTATTTTCTTTTGTTTCCTGCTTCTTCGCTTCCTCTGAACTAAGGGAAATGGAATATAGGAAAACATGTCTTTGGAACATGTTTTTGGGGGCCAGTTTGAAATCATGTGCATTTAGTTAATACTTTTACTTTCATTATTTCCCAGCAACTTATCATATTTCATTTTAAGTTTTGCTTCCAGAATTAATCACAGGGCTTTTACTTATAACAACAAAAATATATTGCCAAATGACTAGTGGAAACACCATGGAGTATGCTTTTTGCAAAAGAACTACAAAATAAAAATGACCTATGTGTTCATCATAATATCAATATTTGTCACAATAAAAGACATAATGGGTGAGATTTTATGAGAATATAAAAGAGGCAATGTTGGATTATTGTCTTTATTAAACCTACTCTGGCATTCTGCTTCCATAAGCAGCTACCTGTACTTGATGCTTCAAATAACACCAAAAACCACCATAAAGCACCTGTCCATTGTTTAATGCCATAATGAGAGAAGAAAAGTCCTTTCCTGACTCCCATGGATTATCAATTTATGTCCTGAAGCATACGATTTTATTGTAATTATGTAAGCTTGCATAGTTGTAACTGTTATTAACGATCATAAAGTTGTAGCATTGCCATGTAAATGTACTGGAGAAAGAAATAGGACAATGTAAAACGTAACTAACCTTGGCTTCAGTAAGAGCTGTGGGAGCCCAGCAACCAGGTCATTTACTGAAGTGTTGAAAATGCAGTTTTGTACTAAGAAGTAGATATCTAATGCGAGGAGGTGGAGAAAGGAGTCTACATTCTTAAGAGTCACCATAACTTTATAGATTGTGAGTAGTTCATTTAAAGATTTGCACAGAAAATGTGCAACGGCTGACATACTTTCAAATTACCAGAATGTTTAGGTGTTGGCAAATTAAATAAAGAGGGCTGAATTGACTGGATATTTTAGCTGAATAGAACCCCTCTTCAAGTTGGGGGTTTTTATTTGTTTGTTGGTTTGGTTTGGGTTTTTTTTCTTCTTTCTAGCATTATGCTTATGTTGTTTGTAGTTTTGGATCATGAGGAGACAAAGAGTACTCTGTTGCCTCTAAAGACCATTCTGGAATAAAAATAGGTAGTGGTATGCAGAAAAAATTAGACCTTAAAAGCTGAAAATTATATTGGAGCCTATGCAGAAATGGACCCTTGAAACAGCTGGAAAAGGGCTAAATGGAAATCCCTGTCCAAAATTGCCAACAAAACACAGAGGGTGAATGGAGGCTTAGCATTGTAACGGAAATTTTTGGACACTAATCTAGACATGTCTAAATGTCTACTGAAACCCATGCAGTTAACTAGCTTGTCACGAGCAAAAGATTTTATCCATAAGCTACATCCTGAAAGGACTAACAGAATAAAGGAGTTTAAACTTTTTTTTTCCTTATTCTTTGTATTCAGATTTCCCAGCAAGGTTCATTATTCTTATTTTCCATCCATTTCAATATGCAAATGTGCCATGTTGCAAAGACTAAGCATATTATACAATTTAGGAACTAAAGATTTTGCATTTAATGTTGTGGAAAAAGCCTCAACAATAGTTGATTGTTGATAGGTGGAAATGTGTGATGCTCTATGTCTTTCCATTCTAAGTTATGTTATCAGCAGTTACAATTTTCCTGCAGTATAATTGTGACTAAGTGAATAAAATGTCATTTGGGATAATGAAATAAGTGTAGCAAGATGGTGCCTAAAATTAATTGCAGAACTAGTGGCTGCATTAGCATATTTATGTTTGCTTTAGTCTTTGACTTTAATCAGTTTGAAAAATATGGAAGAAAAGCACTCTGTACTTTTTGTTCCTGGGTAGACACTTCAGGAGGCGTCTACCAGTCCCTAAGTAGAGTAAGCATTTATGATTGATGTAGAAAGTTCCTGAATATATATGTCATTTCAAGAAGGTTAGACATTTTCCTTGGGAAGCTATCCTCTAGTCTTGCAAGAACAAGAAGAATGTTTTTGTACCAAGGAAATAGAACTATCTTGTTTTTTTTTCCTCTGAGGATGCTTACCTCACTGTTCAAGACTACCAGTAAATAAATAATGCAAAATTATTTTCCACTGTGCCTCTAGTAACAATGTATGACACTGTAGCCATGTACAATGCATTTTTTTTTGAAACCGGTGTCTGGTACTACCACTAAGTTTTAGTGGAATAAGGATTTGTTTTGGCAATGTACATGCAACACTTACATCTGGAAAAGGACTAAGTTGCAACTCATGTAAATACATGGTTATAAATTAAATGCATGTCAATATTACAGTTATAAAATTGCTATACACATATTGTACTATCGTACTATATTATGGTCCTATACCATATATGTTAAACATACATATATATATATACACACACAGATGTTTCTGAGCTCTATTGTGCAGAGACAATTATCGATAGATTTGGAATAAGAATGTATGTGACTAAATTATCACAAGACTGTAGCAGTCACATCTGACGTTGCTTGGACTTCTCCCACCCTAAAAGTATTAGCAGAGATGTTGAAAGTTCAGGAGGCTCTAAGGCTGTTCTTGGAAATGACTTGTTATATAGAGAGTTGTGTCACACCCTAATGAAAGAACCTATACATGACAGTATAGGCAGAGCTGTCTGTAAATTCTATAGAAGACTACAAGAGACTCCAACAGAAAATAGATGAGTGATTAGCAACATACCTGAGAAACTCATTTGCAGATTGATCACTCATAGCATCATAGAATCAGTCAGGTTGGAAGAGACCTTTAAGATCATTGAGACCAACGGTAAACCTAGCACTGCCAAGTCCACCACTAAACCATATCCCTAAGCACCGCTTCTACATGTCTTTTAAATACCTCCAGGGATGGAGACTCCACCACTTCCCTGGGAAGCCTGTTCCAATGCTTGATAATCCCTTGGGTGAAGAAATTTTTCATAATATCCAATCTAAACCTACCCTGGCACAACTTGAGGTCATTTCCTCTCATGTCTCATACTGAACTGTTGTCTGTGTAAGCATTGCCATTAAAGGGAACTGTACTTAGCATTTGATCTACAGGTTTTTTGATTGTGTTTATATAGCCAGCTTACTTGCCTTTAAGGACTGGCTGTTAAATATGAATGCAAAGGTTCACCACAACTTTATAACAGGTTTACTTCTGCCCTTTCCTTTGCAGGAGAAGATGGCAAAGATAAGACAAATGAGGGAGGAGAGGAAGCGTTATTTATATCATCTTCCACGGCTATCACTCTGCCCATATTATTATACTCAGGACTCTTGTTTGGTTGCTCTCCAAGAAAAGAAAAGTTATTTCTTTCATTTGGTTCAGTTTTTACTGCTCTTCCACTGGAAATGTAATACCATCACACATACCACATTTTCCTAAGGAAGATGAGAAAATGAGAGGGTCTTTTTGGTAATCTCTCCCCATCATTATTTTCAGTTACCAGGGTGAATTAGAAATTTTCAGCATTAGAAAATGTGAATGTCTAGGTAATTTTGCAGCATATAATAAATCTTTTTATACTCTCTGCTTTCTGTATATAGAGACCTGTTCCACACACCAGAGAAGAATAGATTTATCAAACGAATTTCACAAGCAGTGACATATGCAGCACATCAAGATGCTTAGCTACTTTGGCTCACACGACACATTTCTACTGAAGAGATGTTGAAATAATACAAAAATGTTATCAAATGTTGTGAAAAATCTTGGCTCCCATCAGAAAAAATAATCTGCTGCAAAAGTTGAAACATTCTTGTGTAAGGTCTTTGTACAAATGTTCTTGTATAAGTTTCTTGTATAAATACAAAAAACGTGTGCGTAATGATCATTTTAGGTTGAAATGTGAGTAACTTTTCAGCAGTGATCTCTGGAGCCCTATTAGGTTTATATTACTAGCAGATGTCCCAAACAGTTTGCTAAAACATATTTGGAAGTGAGTCATGAACATTTATCTCCCTACAGAAATCCAACACAGTATATCAAACACAATGCACAAAAGAGAGAAATGTATGTATTCATGTATCTGACACTGATTGAACCAGGTATACAATCAAGATTTTCCTTGGGAGTTGTTAGCAATAGAACGTTTCAAAAGGAAAAGCTATGCCTGCAAGTGCTTTTTTAATTTTAAAGAGGATTCAGGATAAAGCAACAACAAAATTAATAGGACTTTTCTTTTATTTCACAGAATTTTGAACTCTATGTCCAATTACTTTCCAGGCATGTCATCACAGCTATTTTGTTTAACTTTAGACTATTATTTCACTTATTTAACTCCGGTATGATTGTGAGGGGAAGAAACCTTTGTGCAAATAAAGCACACACTTGTGCCAGTGCAAACTTTATTTGTGCTAGTTATAATTCATAGGTATTAGGTGTAGAACATATAAAATTATCTGTGTAATTTGAATAAAAAGAAATGTCGTACTTAATGTACCATGGATAATAAATTCATTATAACCAAAACTTCAGTCATGTGCCCTTTGCTACTTGAATGCATATGAAAGCAAGTATATGGGCTACTGGGAGAAATTTAGAGCTCTTACTTTCTTGGGACTACAGACTAATTTGTACCAAGACTTTTCTCAGGGACTCCATTTGTATTTGTTTTTCAGTGGAACAAAGGAATTTATTGTTTGCATCCATTATCCAAATTAGGTATTATAGAAGCTTTTCACCAAAGTCACAAGTGACAGAAACAGATATGAATATATTTTTTAAAAACCTGTTTTTCCAAGCAGCTTGAGGAATAAAATGACTAAGATTTTGTGAAGACACTGAAAAATAATTAGAAATATTGGTTTTGTAAGAAGTTAAAAAATAAGGTGGTTTTCTTTTTCCTGGCTCCATTTTCAATAGAGCCTGAGGATGAATCTGCATAAAAATATTCCTCATTTCTATGACAACTAGCCACTGACAACCATTTTATGACACTAACCATTCAGTAACCATTCACTAGTCATGAATGAGAAGTATCAGAGGGCAAATGGTAGGGCACAATAAGATGAGTAAGGGATACTTGTTTAGAAAATATTTATAGTGTCAGTGGAGAGTTTAAGGTAAAAAAATCACCAGTATGCTGTAGAACATTTGCTTACTGCTGACTTACTGCTTACTTATTGATAGGAATATCAATATACAGTTGAGTTAATGTTGTTATTGGGGTTGGGGTTGGTTTTTTTTATTAATTTTGTATTCATTTTTTCCCTCCTTCCATTTTCTCTTTTTCCATAGGTTGTTCTTAGTTTTAAAACACACTCTGGCTTGTATCTGGAGCTGGTGATCATTATTAGCTAACTTTAAGAGGAACCTGATACTTAAACCATACTTTTAATTCTGCAAGTGACCCTGACAAAATTTTTACAAGGCAATATATTACAGGAAGCTGAGGGTGTTAATTTCTGGTTGCAAGTGCAATCTTTATTTCAAAAATATTATTCAGATAGAAACAGTAGGGGTTATTGTGCAGTGCTTATACACTGGAATAATCAAACTGAAATGAAAGAGGGTCCTCACACCAGAGATCACTCACCAATGAAGCCAAGGGAGCCTTAGGTTCAGTTGTGATTGGTGTTTGTAGAAACAATTAATCTATGAATACCCAGATTACTTCTCCAAAACCACATTCTCTTTGAGAAAATGTTTTTAACTTTTGCTTGTATTTGATTTATTCAGATAAAATATTCTATTTAATCTGTCTATTCTAAATTTAACAGTAGCATGCTGTGTGGAATTAATTTCATAAGTTGCTTTTAAATTGTTTGGGGTTTTGTTTGTTTTGTTGTTGTGGGGGGGATTGATTTTTCTTTTCTTAAAAAATATCAATAAGTTTGTCATGCTTCCTAGGCATTATTTATTTTTTATTTCATACATATTTTCTGGGAATACAAATAGAGACAACAGATTGGAGTCAAACCTGAATATTTCAGAACTGGAACAGTCATGGCATTCACTTAGTGATCATGCAATGAAGCTCTTTCTGTTTGACTCTTCTTATGAGTGTTTAGATTTCATCATCTCCATCTTTTCCTGTGCAATCGTGAAGTATACTTTACTATTAATTTAAATGCATATTGAGATTCTATAATAATTTTCCCCCCAGCTGAATTTTAAAGAAAAAAACCACAAACAAATGCAAGACGTCATAAGGCTCATGCTTAAGAAAGATTTGGCAATCTGTAGATCAGAGGTGTCAAACCATATTAGGATCAGGAATAACACAACCAATATTCTATGGTGTCAGTACTGGAACCAAACAGAAATAAGTCAAACCTGCAAAGTGGGGAGGTAATTGCATTCAAGTCCATCTCTGTCCCAGTCTTCTTGATTTTTCCTTCCAGTAAGGAAAAAGAATTTATATGGTCTTCTGCGATTGGAAGGTGGAAGACCATCTTTTTTCTTACATAAATTACGTGGGGAAATAATATAAAGGGCAGCCTAGACAAAGAAAGTAAAAGCCATTAGAGGATTGTGATGGTTTACATATAATCAGCTGACACCACACAATTTAGAGACATTTGGAATGACAAAGAAGTCAAAATAATGCTTGGAGTAGGACATTTACAAATCTTCTATTACATTTTTGCATATCAATTTGCATAGAAAAAAGCCAAATAAATTAAACTTTCTGAGTGGTTTGTAGGAAAACTCAAATGAGATGAAACTGATACATTGAACAATAAATTACAACTGCTATAATTAAGAATATTAAAATGTCTTTGGAGAACTATGGTTTCCAGATTCTTACCATCATAACATCATACAAACATGATGGCTTTGAAGCAATGTCATTCATTGATGTGTTGTTCAATGATTTTCCATCTGAGACACTTTTTGTCGGCCACTGAGCTATTGCTGAAAAACCACCAGTATGGGATTGTCCTTGTTTAGCCCCATATGCCATCTAAGCACCACGCAGCTGCTCACTCAGTCCTCCCCTGGTGGGTGGGTGAAAGTATCAAAAGGGTAAAAGTGAGAAAACTCATGGACTGAGACAAAGACAGTTTAATAGTGTCGTGGTTTAGCGGCAGCTCAGCCCCACACAGCCGCTCGCTCACTCCCCCACCGGTAGATGGGGGAGAGAATCAGAAGGGTAACGCTCGTGGGTTGGGATAAGAACAGTTTAATAATTAAAATTAAAAGAAACAACAACAGAAATGCAATGGAAAGGAGAACGAGAGGCGCAAAGCCCCGGGGGAGGGGGGAAGGGAAGGGAGGGGAGGGGGGATGAACCGCCAAAACAAACCGCCTGCGACGCAGCTGCTCACCGCCCACCGCCCCGCCGCCGCCCCCGAGCTGCAACTGCCCCCCCTTCATATACTGGTCATGGTGTCACGTGGTATGGAATGAACCTGCCATGGGCCAGTTGGGGTCAGCCGCCCCAGCCATGGCCCTGCCCCTCCCAGCTTCTTGTGCACCCAGCTAAGCATGGGGAGCTGAAAAAGTCCTTGACCCTGTGTAAGCAACTATTTAGCAACAGTTAAAATTATTTTATGAACTGCAGTCTCTCCAGCTCTCAGGGAGCTTCCTGAGGAGACTATTCACTTCACATTTAGTGCAGGTCCCTTATACCTACAGGTCTCATTCTTTGTCATGGTTTAACCCCAACCAGCAACCAAGCCCAACATAGCTGCTCGCTCACCCCCCACTGGTGGGGTGGGGGAGAGAATCAGAAGGGTAAAGTGAGTAAACTCACAGGCTGTGTCCCCTCCTAGCATCTTGTGTATCTCCAGCCTTCTCTGTTGGTAAAGGACGAGAAGCTGAAAAGACCTTAACTCTGTGTAAGTGCTACTTAGCAACACCTAAAACAGTGTGTTATCAACATTATTCTTATACAACATCCAACACATAGCCTCATACTAGTTTCTATGAAGAAAATTAGCTCCATTCCAGCCAAAACAAGCATGGGGGGGGTTTATCCCTTCAAAATTTCGTACAAAAGTGTGTTCAGGCAGCTGGATGTCTTGTCCCTGGACATGGCAGTGTGGCCATATTTTGTAGTCCTGTGCAGGATTGGTACAATCCGATGCAACTTAGAGTAAGTATAGTTGATTAATATGCATTTCATTATTAAACTGGAATGTCTCAGACTGTTTAAAATAATTCACCTGACCAGAATACAAATATAATGGGGGATAGTTTGCTAGAAAAGCAAGGCAACTGAAGAGGGACTAGCTCGGCCTTCTAATATAAAGAACGAATTCTGACACTGAGACTGTAAATGGAGCTTTCTGAAAGGTTCTGGGTAATGATTCAAGGGCAAAAGGATAAGGGTCATTAACATTATAGGAGTCCACATAGACCAGTAAACCTGGAAGATCATATGAATCAGGCTTTTTGTGAGCAACCTCATTAGCTATAGAGACCATTGCCTGTGATCTGGTAATTCTAAGTGCTCTCCTTAGAAGTAGAAGGAAACTGGTACTGTCTGCTGAGGTTTAGGATGTGCTGAACTGCATTCTAGGATTATTTATTTTATTACATTTACTGTACAGCATAGTCATAATAGACACTTACATGTGTTCAAATGCATTAATGCCTCCCAAAATACAGTAACAGATCACTGGGCTGACTTTTAACTGACTGCAAAAAAAAGAAGGCATACAGAGAGTGAAAAAGTTGGTTTACTAATAATGGCTCCACTATTATCAGAGTAGAAAAACACTGGCAGATGATACTAAAAAGGTCAGCATCCATAGTAATCTTTTTCTATAATTCTTGACTAAAATACCAGCTGCAATGTAGAAGTAAATGTAGTTAAAACCAACAGCAAAAGAATATTTCAGCCTTGAACAAATCAAGAACAGGCTAGAGGCTACTTATTTAAGTTAGGTGTTTTCATATTGTAAGATGGATGTTTTTCATTCTGTGTAGTTAAAGAATTGACTGGAGAAATCAGAGCACAAATAGTAGTTATTTTGAGAATTTATCAATCTCCGACGGACTTGCCCAAGCAGTTCCACATCCTTCTTAAACTGGGGGGCCCAAAACTGGACACAATACTCCACATGTGGTCTCACAAGGGCAGAGTAGAGGGGGTGGATAACCTCCTTCGACCTGCTGGCCACACTCCTTTTAATGCATCCCAGGATATTGTGGGCCTTCTTGGCCACAAGGGCACATTGCTGACTCAGGTCCAGCTTGCTGTCCACCAGCACTCCCAGGTCCTTCTCAGGGGAGCTGCTTTCCAGTAGTTCAGCCCCCAGCCTGTACTGGTGCATGGGGTTGTTCCTCCCCAGGTGCAGGACCTTGCACTTGCTCTTGTTGAATTTCATGAGGTTCCCCTCAGCCCAGCTCTCCAGCCTGTCCGAGTCTTGTTGGATGGCAGCACAGCCTGCTGGTGTATCAGCCACTCCTCCCAGCTTGGTGTCATCAGCGAACTTGCTGAGGAAGGGACAGGCAAGGAAGGAGAGGTGGAGGGGTAGCCTTGTATGTTAGAGAGTGATTTGACTGTCTAGAACTCAACGATGGTAATGATAAGGCTGAGTGCTTATGGGTAAGGATCAGGGGGCAGGCCAGTAAGGCAGGCATCCTGGTGGGAGTCTGTTATAGACCACCCAACCAGGATGAGGAGACAGATGAAGTACTCTACAAGCAGTTGGCTGAAGTCGCTCAATCTCTAGCCCTTGTTCTCATGGGAGACTTCAACTTACCAGATATCTGCTGGAAATACAACACAACAGAGAGAAAGCAGTCTCAGAGGTTCCTGGAGTGTGTGGGAGATAACTTCCTGATGCAGCTGGTAAGTGAGCCGACCGGGAAGGTTCCCCCCTGGACCTGCTGTTTACGAACAGAGAAGGCTTGGTGGGTGATGTGGTGGCTGGAGGCTGTCTTGGGCTCAGTGACCACGACATGATAGAGTTTTTGATTCTTGGAGAAATAAGGAAGAGGGTCAGCAAAACCACTACCCTGAACTTCAGAAGGGCAGACTCTGGATTGTTAAGAAGTCTGGTTAACAGATTCCCTCAGGAAGCAGTCCTGAAGGGGAAAGGAGTCCAGGAAGTCTGGATGTTATTAAAGAAGGAAGTCTCAAAGGTGCAGGAGCAGGCTGTCCCCATGTGCAGGTGGGGGAGAAGAACAGCTTGCCTGAATAGGGAGATTTGTCTGGAACTCAAGAAAAAAAGAGCTTACTGCCTTTGGAAGAAGGAGCAGGTGACTCAGGAGGACTACAAGGATGTTGTGAGGTTATGCAGGGGAAAGATGAGGAAGGTGAAGGCCCAGCTGGAACTTAAACTGGCCGCCACCATTGAAGATAACAAAAAATGTATTTATAAATACATCAGTGACAAAAGGAGGGCCAGGGAGAATCTCCCTCCTTTGTTGGATGTGGAAGGTAACCTTGCCACGAAAGATAAGCAGAAGGCTGAAGTACTTAATGCTTTCTTTGCCTCAGTCTTTAATAGTCAGACTGGTCATCCTCAGGGCTGTCAGGCCCCTGTGCTGGGAGATGGAGATAGTATGCAGAATGAAGTCCCAGTTGTTGAAGAGGTGGCAGTCACCGACCTGCTCCTTCACCTGGATGTTCACAAGTCCATGGGGCCAGATGGGATCCACCTGAGGATACTGAGGGAGCTGGCAGAGGAGCTCGCCAAGCCACTGTCCATCATTTACCAGCAGTCCTGGTCAACCAGGGAGAACCCAGATGACTGGAAAAGAGTGAATGTGATGTCCCTCTACAAGAAGGGTCGGAAGGAGGATCTGGGGAACTACAGGCCTGTCAGCCTGACCTCGGTGCTGGGAAAGGTCATGGAGCAGATCATCTTGAATGCCATTACACAGCACTTGTGGGACACCCAGAGGATCGGGCTCAGCCAGCATGGATTTATGAAAGGGAGGTCCTGCCTCACTAACCTGGTTGTCTTCTATCATAAGGTGACCCGCTTAGTGGAGGAAGGGAAGAGGATGTTGTCCACCTGGACTTTAGTAAGGCCTTTGACACTGTCTCCCACAGCATTCTCCTGGAGAAGCTGGCTGCTCACGGCTTGGACAAGTGCATTCTGTGCTGGGTTAAAAACCAGCTGGACGGCCGAGCCCAGAGGTTGGTGGTGAATGGAGTCAAATCCAATTGGTGGCCAGTCACGAGAGGTGTTCCCCAGGGCTCAGTGTTAGGGTCAGTCCTGTTCAATATCTTCCTTGATGATCTGGATGAGGGGATTGAGTGCACCCTCAGTAAGTTTGCAGATGACACCAAGCTGGGTGGAAGTGTTGATCTGCTCGAGGGTAGAAAGGCTCTACAGAGGGACCTGGACAGGCTGGGCCTGGACCTGGACCTGGACCTGTTGGGCCAGAGCCAACAGTATGAGATTCAACAAGGCCAAGTACTGGGTCCTGCACTTGGGTCACAAGAACCCCATGCAACACTACAAGCTTGGGGACGAGTGGCTGGAGAGATGCCTGGCGGAGAAGGACCTGGAGGTGTTGGTTGACAGATGCCTGAACATGAGCCAGCAGTGTGCTCAGGTGGCCAAGAAGGCCAACAGCATCCTGGCTTGTATCAGGAGCAGTGTGGCCAGCAGGAGCAGGGAGGTGATCGTGCCCCTGTACTCAGCACTGGTGAGGCCGCCCCTCGAGTACTGTGTGCAGTTTTGGGCCCCTCACTACAAGAAGGAGATCAAGGTGCTGGAGCGTGCCCAAAGAAAGGCAACGAAATTGGTGAAGGGTCTAGAGAACAAGTCTTATGAGGATCTGCTGAGGGAGCTGGGGTTGTTTAATCTGGAGAAGAGGAGGCTGAGGGGAGACCCTATTGCTCTCTACCACTACCTGAAAGGAGGTTATAGTGAGGCGGGGGTCTGACTCTTCTCCGTAGTAACAAGCGATAGGATGAGAGGAGATGGCCTCAAGCTGTGCCTGGGGAAGTTTAGATTGGATATTAGGAAAAGCTTCTTCACCGAAAGGGTTGTCAGGCACTGGAACAGGCTGCCCAGGGAGGTGGTGGAGTCTCCATCTCTGGAGGTATTTAAAAGAAGGGTAGACGTGGTGCTTGAGGATATGGTTTAGTGGTGGACTTGACAGTGATAGGTTAGTGGCTGGACTCAATGATCGTAAGGGTCTTTTCCAACCTTAATGATTCTATGATTCTATGATTATATCCCATCATCCAGGTCATTGATTAATATGTTGAACAGGACTGGACCCAGCAGAGACCCCTGGAGAACAGCACTAGTGACAGGCCTCCATCCAGACTGTGCTCCATTGATCACCTCAGAACAACCTCATTTTCTTCTGCAGTAGGATAATAAGTCTTGTAGAGAGAAGTAGTAGACCCATTTAACTTGACTTTTAAAACCTTTTGACATTGTGCATCATGATAGTACTAAGAAAGCCGAGAAAAATATTTTAATGGAAAAGCCTAAAGATGCAATCCTAGCAAATCTGGCATGGAAATTGTGCCTATGTTGAAGTGCTTAATTCACTGCCAAAATGATGGGGTTTTGCAGGGATCTGTAAGCACAAAGAACTAAAATCCTACTTAGACATGAGTTGGATACTTCTCACTGGATCTCTGAGAGCGGATTAAAAAGTGTGTCAAAAGTTCTAAATCTATATAGTCTATGTATGACATAATAGATTGTCCTGCCGGAGGCAGTAGAAAAGATTGGATAATCTCCTCAGATTCCCATCAGGCCTGTGATTCTTTGTTCCTTTGTGCATGCAAATTTATGTGAGGATATGTGGTCATTTTTTGACTTCCAGGGTTATACGGACAGTTAATTACTCAGACATAAATAAAGAAGCAACAGTCTACTGCTTCCATGAACAACGTTATTTATAGAGATCAGAAATAGATGGACTTTTTTACAGATAATTTAAAGCTTTAATGCTGGATTGCATTGTGAGGAGCTTTTAGGATTACACGTATGTTACATAGTATTTACTAAATTCAAAAGTTAGGTTTTAATTTTAACACTACAAAGAGTTTGAAGTCTAATTCTAGGGAAGGTTCAAATGATGCTTTGTGCCTCTAACTACACCATATGGTCTAAATGCTGAGTATTTTATAAACATGCCTGAGACAGCTCTAAATTAGGTCATGGCTAAAACAGCCAAATCATAGTCAAATTTAGGTCAAAAGGACCTACTTGTCCTTTCTGTGTTACACAGAAATAATTCAATGCATAAATCATGTAGATCTGCATAGATGTCTAATTTGTGAATCGTGTTTTTGTCATTAAAATTTCATATGTTGAGTAAAGCCACAGTGTTCCATCAGGATCAAGTTATGCTTTATACAGAGAAAAAAATGTCCTACTTAGAAAAATGTATTATGTAGGCATAAGTATTAAATCCATAGTTAATAGGTCCTTAAGGTTTTTGAGATGTTTCAGCTGAAGCTGGATTAAAATTCCCATGTTCTGCAGTTCAGTGACTAAATTCATTCTCCGCATCTGTTGTTACTACTTCTCACTGGGTAGCTGAGTTTTCTGCAATATTGTATATTAATCCAGAATAGTCATATACTACATTATACATATGCAATAGCTGTTAGCATTGTAAAACATGTTAATTTATTTCCTCAGAGCCTCTTAATCTTTTGATCAATATCACCAGTATGATACAATATTGATGGATCTCTGCAGACCGAGAAACATGGGACAAACAACTGCAGAGGACTCCTAACATCTCAATAATGTATCTGCATAAAGCCCATTTTCTTAAGAAAGCTTATCTTAAAATGTTTTGGAGTCAGTTAGCTTAAAAGTAATATTCAGCTCACCTAAAACTTAGATTATCTAAAAGTTATATATCTAATGAAACCATATGCCTATGACTGATGGAGAGAGACCCACTGGGGAGATAACTGTTTTTTCCTTGAATGGATATCTAAAGCTGAGTTGACACAGACCATGGCACTATCCAACGTGCCTGGCTGTGTTGGTTCCCTAACACCCCCCTTAGGGGATGTACTGATTCCTTTACTGTGCACATAACACAGATATACATTTTTACATTTTCATGGGAAGGGCAACCCAGACTGACCCTGGCATGACCAGGGTGCTAATGATGAGGTGCTAATGGAACACTATTTAATAAAAGCGAGGCACAGCTGGATAGCTATAATAAGCTGCCCTCTCTATGTTCCCAGCTCTTTCCCGTGCCTATAGATCTAGGCTTAAACTAGTCAGCTAATCATATAATAGATACTTCTGTTTATTGAATACTTTGTATATTTTTCCATATATTAAATACATTTCCTGATCTGTTCATGTCCTAAAAATCCACTGGGCTAAAACATTGAGGAAAATAAATGTATCAGGATATCAAGCACTCAGTTCTGTTTGAGTTTTAATATCACTGAAAGTACTTTATAAAGATGGGAAAACATTGTATTTGTCATTCACCTCAATTTTTATTTGCAACAAATTAAGCCTTTGACAGCTTGGAAAACTGGTCTGGAAGATTTCCATGTTTTTACAGTACATTATTATTAAGTTGCTTTTGTTAGTTCTCAGAAAGTTGTTTTGTAAAGCTATGACTCATGAATCTTGAGTGAACTCAGAGATTTCAGTAAGAAGTCAATACGGTATTTATTTCACATCAAAATACAGTACCATTCAAACTGGTTAGAGGAGACATGTTTATAGGCTAATTTGTAAGCAACTCTTTTCTTCAGAAATGTAGTTTTAATATATAACATTTTTTCCGCTATGAGTAAATTAAAATCAGAATGATAACTGAAAAAAGATTCAAATATAATCTAACATGATGTGATATATGTTGATGAATAAAGATAATTAAAATTCAGATATGATGAGGAATAATGTAAATCAAATACATAATACAAATAATTTTTTCAAGATATATTTTTACACAAATATGTTAATACTGCAAATATTTTCTGTTTCTTACACTTTTTTACTATTGCTTTTCAAGACATTCTTAGTCAAAGTTTTAGGAATATTATCTGAAATTTTCTTATTAAATTTTTAAATTAAATTATCTTTAACAAATGACAATTCAGCAAAAATTTTGAGAAATTGATTAAGGGTTGTGGAGAACAATGCAAAAAAACTATCTTTCAAAAATAAAATGTGGTCTTCAAATAATCTCAATATTCTTGCTACTTTTAATAAGTTTTTGCCAAAATATGTAATCAAACTTGTAGACATTGGATCAAAATCCAGTATTCTTTCCTGCCCCAGTATTATGCCTTATAGCTCATGTAGTGGGGTATGCAATACATGCATTATGGTCTATAACTGATGTTTCTGAAGTTTTAAACATAAATTTCTGTGAATAAAGAAAGCAAAATGCATAAGTGTTGACTAGAGCTGATTCATATCATCAGCAGATCTGTCCTAGAGTAGAGGCTAACCATTGGATTATGCGGGCAGATTTTATTATTTTTAAAGATGAAGACAATAAGGTTTTGGTAGCTTATGTGAAAAATTAATATACCTGGTGTGTGCAGGATAATTGTACTAAGACTGAATCTTTGTTTTGACAAAGCATAGCAGAATATTTTTTTTTTCCTAAAGACTATATTTAACAAGCCTTCATTAAGAATCACAGTATAATTTTGATTTGTGATGATCCCAAATTTATCTTCATATAAATAAAAAAATCAGTCTTTATAAATATAGATATACAATTTTAATATACTAAATTATTTTAGCAGAAATCAAAGTTTTATCAATTAATTCAACATCATAGAATCATAGAACAGCCCAGGCTGGAAGGGATGTCAAAAGATCACCTGGTCCAACCTTTTGTGGGAAAGGGAGCCTAGATGAGATTATCTGGCATCCTGACAAAAGTGTCTTGAAAACCTCCAGCGATGGGGACTCTACCATGTCCATGGGAAGGTGGTTTCAGTCATTGATTGTTCTCACTGTGAGAAGTTTCTTCCGTATATCAAGATTAAACCTCTCCTGGTACAACTTGTACCCATTGCCCCCAGTCTTCTCTATGTGGCTTCTTGTGAAGAGAGAGACTCCTCTTTGTAACCATTCTTTACATACAAGATCAGTGTTATGAAGACCCCCCTAAGCCTTCTCCTCTCCAAGGAGAAAAGACCTAATACCTTCTGTTGTTCCTCATAGGGTGGATTCCCCAGTCTGTCTGCATCTTTTTTGAATTGTGGGGACCAGAAATGGACACAGTACTTCAGGTGCAGCCTGACAATTTCTGACTAAAGTGGCATGTTCACATCTTCATCTCTGCTAGTATGTCTGTTTCAGCAAGACTGCTACCCAGCCATGCGGAGCTTAGCCAGTACTGGGGTCTTTGGTTATTCCTTCTCATGTGCAGGACCTTGCACTTGTCTTAAACTTCATACAGTTCTAGCTAGCCCATTCTTCCAGCCTGTCCAGGTCTCTGTAAGACAGCTCTCCTTTCTGACATGCCCCCTTCAACACCCACTTTAGTGTCATCAACAAACTCGGTGAGGGTGCTTTCAATCCCATCATCCAGATCATTTATGAAGAAGTTGAACAGTGTGGGGCCCTGTATTGATCCCTGGGGAACCCCACTTGTGACAGGCTGCCAGCCTGACTAAAAACCATTGATCACGACCCTCTGAGCGTGGCCTGCTAGCCAATTCCCTACACATCTCACAGACCACCCATCCAAGCTGTATCTTGCAGTTTGCCCAGAAGGCGGCTGTGGAAAATGGTGTTGAATGCTCTACTGAAGTCCAGGTAAACAGCATCCACTGCACTCCTCGTGTTGAGAGAAATTTTTTTTTGTTGTAGATGACAATCAGGCTGGCATGGTTTGCCATTGGTAAATCTGTGCTGCCTTTTCCAAATCACCTGCTTCACTAAGCCTGTACAAGTTTCTAGGAGGACTTGTTCCATTACTTCTGCAGGGATTGAAATAAGACTAATGGGCCTGTAGATTCCTGGGTCCTTTTTTGGGCCTTTCTTGTAGATGAGTATGACATTTGCCCTCTTCCAGTCATCAGGGATATCCCCTGATCACCATGACTTTTCAAATATTGTAAACAGTGGCCTTGCAACAACGTCAGCTACTTCTCTTAACACCCTGGGATGGATTCTTTCCAGGCCTACAGATTTATATGTGGGTTGAGTCCTTGCAAGAGGCAGTAGACCAGCCCTTCTTCCACTACTGGTGGATTTAAAAAAGCATTGTTGGAGCTACTGGAGTCTGTGATCTGGGGTCCAGCTACACCGGTAAAGACAGACAAAGAAGGTAATGAGAATTTCTGCCTTGTCAGCAGTATTACTATTTTCCCTGCCCTGTTTAGCAATGGTCCTATGCCTTCTCTGTGCTTCAGCTTACTGCTCATATATCTGAAGATCCATTCCTTGTTTTCTTGACAGCTTTACTCACTTTCAGTTCTAGCTGAGCATTTACCTTCCTGACTGCAACTTTGCATGCCCTAGCCAGTAAGGTTCTTGTAGGCCTCATTAGGTATTTGGCTGCCTTCCCACAGCCAGAATGCTTACTTTTTCCTTTTAAGTACGCCAAAAAGTTCATTACTAAGCTGGGGTGATCTCCTGTTCTGCCTTCTTCCTTTTTCTTTGTAGGGGATGGACTGTTTTTGTGCTTCCAGGAGGCTGTTCTTGAATAACTCCCACTACTCACATGCTCCTTTGCCTTCCTTGGATGTTTGCCATGGAATCCCTCACTGTTGAGTTCTGAGTATTTTGAAGTTGGTTCTTCTAAAATGCAGGGTCTTTCTCCTGCTACTGTTCTTTAGTGCTCAGCAGGGTCTTAAACTCCATAATGTTTTGAGCACTGTATCCAAGGGTACCATTGGTAGTTATGTTGTCAAGTAAGCCTTCTCAGTTTGTGAAAAGCAAATCTAATAATGCACTTTTCCTAGTCAGCATGTCTAGCATCTGTAGCAGGACACAGTCCTCAATGCATTCCAGGAACCTGATGGACAACATGCATCACTGTGTTGTTTTCTCAACAGATGTCTGGGTTATTGAAGTTACCCATGAGGACCAGGTTCTGTTGTCCCAAGACTTCCTTGAGCAGCCAATGTACGGTTTTGTCAGCTTTGTTATCCTGATTGGGAGGTCAGTAACAGGTAGGTGACAAGCCCTCTAATCTTGATCTAAAGGCATTTGATAGAACTTTTGTGGTCTCCATAGCTTACCTCCATACACTCATATTTCTCTTTTACATAAAGTGCAACTCCACCTCCTCTTCTTCCCATTCCTATCTTTCCGAAAGAGTTTGTAGCCATCCATTGTGGTCTTCCGGTCATGTAAGTTTTCCCACCAAGTTTCTGTGATTCTTATGACATAACTTTTAGACTGGGCACGGAGCTCCAGTTCCTCCTGTTTGTTGCCCAGACTACATGCATTGGTATACATGCACTTGAGGTTGTATGTTAGGGAGCATTTCTTACTACTCTGGAAGGTTTTCAAGCAGAGATAGAAACTCTCAAATGTTAGTTCAAAGGAGACATTGCTTGGAAACAAAACATGAATGTTTATAAAAGGCCCCAGTTTGACCTGACTATCAGACAAAGATTCAAGTGATGCATATGAAATGGAGCAGAGACCAATTGTCTGACCAAGACCAAAAGGCTGTGATAGGGATCCATAGTGCAGGTACTCATATATCCTACTGGCAGACTTTCCTGAACCCTGTTCCTGTGGAGACCAGGAGTCTGTGCTTCTCATGTTAATGAGAATGCTGGTAAAACACTGTTTACTCTGTGTTATCTGTGCAGCCAGTTGCGTGCATGCAAGGTGTGTGTATGTGTGGCAGGCTGTGTGTGCGTACCAGGGTGTGTGTGTGTTCCTGTTGGGGGGCACATGCTCACCCTTGTTACTGGCTGGATTCTGGGAATAAGAAGCCACAGCAGCCTCTCTATCAGACTACCCAGTCCAACAACTTCTAACATGGGATATGTGAATCTTCAGGTTGATTCTGTGCATAATACTGGTAAGAAAAAAGGTATCCTTCTACTGCAGGTGAACCTCATATGAAGCAGAGGTGAATGTGCATCTTGTTCTTGAGGAATGACTTAAATGTTGAGCTTTCTCTTTTTCTTCCTGTTTACTTTTTTGCCTACTTGTTAATTTTGTTCACTTGGAGACAAAATAATTTATTTATAGCTGATGGGACTGGCTTATCTTACTATGGAGATAAAACTATTTAAAATAATGTGGGGATCAAAACTTGCTTACTTTATACAGACAGTACTTCAGCAGAATAAATATTTGAATGTAAGAAGTTTTAGTTTTCACTGTGGTCTCGTAACAGGAGTATAGATTTTCAGCAATCAGTCTTTTTCCTTGTTAAACCCTATAACACTTAGAATCATTAAACAGTAAATATTACTGTTTGAATAAGTACAACACATCTTTACATTTGTCAAAGATGGCAATTCTGGGTGGCCAGATAACAATAATTTTGCTTCAATATGGCTACATATTATACGTAGCAATTACCAAAACCAACCAACCAAACAAAAAAACCTGTTTCCTTTTGAGAGAGGCAAATGGATTGAGAATGCTGTTGTTGCTATGTCAGTAGGAAAAGAGGTTATTTTGGGGTTGGCCTAAAGTGATAAGGAGGTAGAGAACCTCCTTCTAAGAGTCAGGGGTTTACTGAAAAACCCAAAGCAAATGGAGAAAAACAATTTAGAAAGGAGCTTCTGAGAGGAATTCATACCTGTCATCTCCCACTCTATGGAATAAAAGAGTACTTGGCTGGAACATGGAGAATAAAAACTCATATCCTTTATTTGTCTGAAGAAACATGGGCTCATGTTACACATAAACCTTCTCTAATGCCCATACTATATGGTATTTTGGGATTTCTCAGGCTTTATAGCATGGAACTGGCTATAAATTGCACAAACCAAAAAGCAGGAAAAATTCTATGGAGACTAATTGTATTTTGCTGTGCTATTTGTCAAGTCAACTCACTGTCCCAGTTCATTTTTGTGAAGCTGTTCACATACTCATGTGGGTGTAACACAAAGGTACCACAGAGGAGATATGTAGATAAGAAATGGCTAATGACTAGATGAAGTGGGGGTGCTTAAGTCATATTGAAGTGCTGAGGAATGAGATGCATAACTACTTTCTTATATATATAAACATTGAAGCTGTAGCTACTGGTGCCTGTGGCTTCTTATTTAGCATACTGTTTCTTGTAAATTTTATTCTTAGGTTTTTCACTAGTCCTCAACATAAAATAACAAGGATGGTGGGAATTAAAATAAGTTTTATGGTGACTAAACGTTAGTAGCTGCAATGGTCATTACAAGGCCACGTGAATTCAAGATCATATTGTTAGTTTAGTCTAATAATCAAACAATCCAGGTTGCTTTCAGAATTAAATCAGATTTTTTGTGTACAAGACTAGACAGTCAGTGAACTATATTGTTCAAATAAACATTTCAGAAGTCTTCAGAACAGACTCTATTTAGAAATGAATGAACACTTGCAAGAGAGTCGATGGGCAATTCTTCTTACACTGAATTTAAGATTTATCTGAACATAGAAAGATCATAGTGTGTCCCTGTTGTAATAGAACTGGGACTTGCCTGTTCTGTACATTGTCAGATTTTCAAAGTGTGTTTGAGAATATTTAAATAAAACTAAATTTGCAATATGTCAGTTATGCAAATAATGACATGCACATTATATTATCCATGTAAACAGAGTGGTTAAATCTGTATATAATAATCCACACAATATTATTGTTTGGAAAACAAGGTTTTACTGTATTTTAATCCCCTTTCTAATTTTGACTTATATGTCTTTGGTTAGTGTGTCCGATTTCATTATATTGTGACTCAGTTTTCAATTTCTCTAACTCTGTTTCCCATCTTTAAATTTGTAATGATAAAATATTGACTTATATACTATTTCTTATGTGAGCTTTATGTACAAATTATGACAACAGTAGTATTATTTTAGTCAAAACAGAATTTCAGTTACCATGAGCATTTCCCTGACAGATCAAGGAAGGAAAATACTGTTATTATTTTTCCAATAGCTTTCAGGAAAGAAAGAGAATAATGGTTTGTGGAGGATACTTAGTCACTGAGTGCAATTTTACTTGAGGACTTAGTGAAAATTAGTCAGGAGTTCTGTTTGCCTCCAACATATTAATAGTTGAGAAGATCTTATCTGGAGTTATCAAGAGACAGAGAAAAATTACATAAATTAATTTAAAGAATAATTAATACTGAGCTGCTCAATTTCAAAAGAGAAGCTAGTTTTTATTAGTTTTGCAAGGTAGTCTTTTTCCCTTTTATGCAACATATTGTTGTCTAGCTCTTATAATAAGCTTTTTTTTACAAGTTTTGTTCCCTTTTCTCATACCAGTTGTGTTTTTTTTGTATGATTCAATAAGACAATTATTATGTAAGTAGGAAAGAATATCTTTTTCCATAAATTTTAATTCTTCTGGAGTCAGCAAATTTATGATTTATATTTCTCCTACTGTACTACAAAATAGATAAAGCTATGCCTTAAAATACGGCTTAGTTCTGTTGATATTATAGTGAACTATATTAATAAAGAGTATTTTTGCAGGAAATATCTTCCTAATCCAAATTTATTTAAAAGGTAAACTGAATAGAATATGCTATAAATGTCAACAGTATGGAAAGGAAAAGAAAAAAGAGCTGCAATTGTAGCCTCAAATTCTGTCTTATAATAGACAGCGTCAGATTCCCTTCCAGGGAATCTTCATCCAGGAGACCAGTCTTTCAGGATCTGCCAGAGTCCCATGGTTTCTTCTCAGGCCTCATGCCCAAGTTCTCTTCCCTTGTCTATATACTGTAGAGAATTGCAGGAACATAAGCAAAATAGTAAAATCTACTGTTAGATTGTAATAATTCCTTGGATTATTAACTTTACTTTTATAGTAACTTCCATATTATTTCCTGTTGGATTCTAATTTTTCCATTCCTTTTTCTTATATCTCAGTATTTTACCATCTTTTGTATTCTTTACTTCTTCTCAGAAAACCAAATACTGCTGTATTACAAAAGGAATACTACAATCCTGTCCTTTTTCCTGTGACTGTTTCCAAGTTGTATGGGTCTGACTCATGACTTCTATTGCTTTTTTTTTCTTAGAATATTATAATTTCACTTAACTTTTCCTTTTTGTCTGCCCATATTTCTCTCTCTTTGTTGTCTTGCCTATTCCACATATAATTTCTTGCTGAATACTTCTGTTTGTACTCCTATCCAATTCTGAGGACATAACTCCAAAACTATGATAAAGTTCTGTCAGAATCCTTACAGAGTAAATCAGGAAATATTTCAGACACCTCATGTTGTCCAATCACACAATCTGGTCTTATTATCATAGTCTATATTCTTGGTTATAAAACAGATGAGTGGAACTATTTCTAGTAATAGGGAAATAAATTATTTATACTATTGTGATTACTTTTTTTTTTTTTAAGAAGTAATCAACTTCATTATAATAATTTGCATTTGAGGGAATGAGAACGTTTTTAAGAATCTGTTGTTGTTTCTATGATTTACTGGGAGTACAGTGCCATAGGAAAGAGGCATCATGATAATCAGTGTACAAATGGAGAGTAAAAAAATATCCCTGTCCAAAGTAGCCTGGAGTCTGACTAAATACCCAGGAAAAATTGTTACACAGTACACAAGTAAACAGTCTTTCACAGTCAGAGATAATAGTATTTGTTCCCTTATTTCTTTCTATATTGAACCCCAGCCTATTTCCAAGCCTGTCCATATATGCAACCACTTGCTAACAGAATTCCACCATACAACATTAAATATTTATATTTATACATAAGCATTCATATATTTCCATACATAAGTTTATGAAAGTCATTTATACCTGTGGTCCTAGAGGAGGGTTCATGATAGCATATTTAATAATTGAAGATAAAATGTCATAGCTCAGTTAGAAAGTATCACTAATCAAGCGATTCCTAGCCATTGGCAAGGTAGGAAGTATTGTAGCTTGATGCTGGAAGGGCAGCCCCTGAAAATTAAACCGTTTCTCAATGCTTGGTATGAGAAGTGTTATATAAATGAGTAAAATGAAAAGTAATATTATTAGGGCAAAGCTGAGGTCAAGCATCCTTTAAACTGAGATTAGGCATATTATTCATGACAGTGTAGACATCATTAGACATGTATAATGTCTATGAAGAGCAATCTGTGTGAGAGGATATCAGTAATTGAGCTTGACATCACCAGCCAGCCAATTCAGACTTCTCTCGTGATGCATAAACTATATAAATCTTCAGAAACATTATTTTGTGCTAGAACTTGAAACATAAACCTGTGCAATAGCAAGCCAGAGACACAAATGTTTATACTAACACAAGAATAGATTTGTTATTATTTTGCAATTGATAAATGGCACACATATCATGAACAGAAAGGTGGGAGGTAAAAGTTGGAAGGTAAAAAAATAAAGGTGAGAAAGAAAAGGGTGGGAGGAAAGAAAAGGATTAAAGCCTTTCCCAGATACCATAAAACCCAAGTCAACTATTTCAGGATGAAAGATGAGAGAAGGAAGCATAATGAGGATAAAGGTGAGAAAATATAGTGAAAATCAGTACAGTTAACGGATATAAATTATGCAGTCAGGTTCTGTTGTAGTGTTATCACCAGATGTTATGAAAGCTTAATATTTCATATAAAATGGTAAATATACCTTTGAGAATAAATGATGTCTGGGATTTTTGTCCAAAAGAAACTACACCCAACCTTTTTTGACTATGATAGTGTCAACTTGCTCATAGGTAAGTTTTGTTATAGAAGTCTTCTTAATTTGTTGGCAGGGTGCTTCCAAAGGAGCATATAGATGTTGATAAATATATTAAAAATATAATAATGGAGGGCATTGGAACCACACAGGAGTTAGATTTAAAATCACAGAAATAATACTAAAGCCTTTCTTTAATTTTCAGCATACATTTAATCTTTTTTTTCCCCTCTGTTCCATTTCTCTGTCTGTTCATTTTTAAGTAGTTTTGGAAATATAAAGGTAAGTTTGCTTGAAACATCATCAACACAATCTGGTAGAATTGAGTAAATACAATCTAGTGTGATCTAACTCATGGATATTGAATATTTTTGTAACCCTTTACTTATGTATCCATGCCCTAAGTGTATTGCATCAGCTGAATACAATATGATAGAGTACAGAACAAAATATATCAGAGGATGGAGGCACTACAAAAATCTATGTGACTCAGTTTACAATAGCAGGCAGGTCAAGCATGAGATACAGGGTTACGCTTGCAGAACCGTGGGTAAGCTGTGTAGCAAACCACTATACTCAGTGAAAAACTGGAAATACACATATAGCTCTATCACACAATACACAGGAAAAATGGCAGAACAGTGGGAATAACACCTAACAAAAAATGAATTCTCTACATGTTATCTAATTATCCAACTGAATAGCACTCTTTCCAGCCAAGACGTCTCTATGACATACTTTGCAGACCCATTTTGGTGATTGATCCTGACATATGAAGTGGACTTTTACTCCACTGAGTAGAAAAGAGTAGGTGAAGGATGTTTACATGACTGTCTTCTAGCCAAGATGACCAATAGCTGCAGAAGGACTCACCATTTGTTATCATAAAATGATAGGCCTGACTAATCTGGTGGCCTTCTACCATGGAGTGACTGCATTGGTGGGTAAGGGAAAAGTAACTGATGTCATCTGTCTTGACTTTTGTAAGGCCTTAGACACAGTCCCACACAATATCCTTGTTGCTAAACTGGAGGCATAGGGATTTGATGGGTGTACTATTCAGTGGATAAGGAATTGGCTGGATAGCTGCATCCAAAGAGTTAAAGTCAACAGCAAAATGTTCAAATAAATACGAGTAACAGGTGGTGTCCCTCAGGGGTTCATACTGGGATGAATACTGTTCAATATCTATATTAATGACATAATAGGATTGAGTACACCTTCAGGAATTTTGCAGATGACACCGAGTAGTGTGGTTGATTCAACTGAGGGACAGGATGCCATCCAGAGGGACCTGGACAAGCTTGAGAAGCGGTTTCATGTGAACCTCATGAAGCTTAACAAGGTCAAGTGCAAGGTCCTACACCTGGGACAGGACAATCTCCAGTATCAATACAGACTTGGGGATGAATGGATTGAGAACAGCCCTGTGGAGGTATTGCTGGATGAAGAATTAGACATGAGCCAGCAATGTGCACTCACAACCCAGAAAGCCAATCATATCATAGGCTGTGTCAAAAGAAGCATGGCCAGCAGGTTGGGGGAATTGATTCTGCTCCTGCTTTCTGCTCAGGTGAGACACGACCTGGGCTGCTGCATCCAGCTGTGGGGTCTCCAGTGCAAGGAAGACATGAGCCTAGTAGAGCAGGTCCAGAGGAGGCCATGAGAATGATCAGAGGCACGGAACACATCTCCTATGAGAAAAGGCTGAGGGAGCTGGGGTTGTCCAGCCTGGAGAAGAGGAAGCTGCAGGGAGAACTTATTGTGCACTTTCAATATTTAAAGGTGGGGGCAGACTTCTTATAGGGCCTGTAGTGACAGGACAAGGGGTAATGGTTTTGAAATAAAAGAGGGTAGATTGAGACTAGATATAAGGAAAAAATTCTTTACAACAAGGGTGGTGAAACACTGGAACAGGTTTCTCAGAGAGGTGGTAGATGCCCCATCCCTGGAAACAGTCACGGTCAGGTTGGACAGGGCTCTGAGCAACCTGATCTAGTTGAAGATGTTCCTGCTCACTGCAGGGGGGTTGGAGTAGATAAACTTTAAAGGTCCCTTCCCACCCAAACTGTTATTTGATTCTATGATCATCAGTTGCAATGAGCTTGTTTTTATTCCATATTTTCTAGCATTTTTGAAGTAACCCTGCTTTCAGAAGCTAAGAATTTAATGTACCCAGCATGTGGGAAGCATTCCTGATGCTTTTGTTTGTTTTGGGTGACTTTTTTTTCCCTACAGATTACTATTCCTTTGTTGGACTGATAACAACTGCAAAATATATAAATGTATTAAAAAAATTATATACAGTATAGTGCTCCATTTATTAGTCAGAATACATACAAATATTTGATAACATTTACAGATGTATGAGGACATGTATATGTATTTACAAAATGTTTTAAGTGAAATATTTTTCATTTTCACTGAGATAAGTTCTAATAAGCAAACTATTTTTTATAATTTGAATATCCCTACTTATTATTTACATCTGTCACCCTAGATGCTGAATTTGATATTAATCAATGGATTTTTAAATGATGAGATAGCACAATGTCTATTCCAAAACCAAAAGGAAAACCACCATAAATAAACTATCCCTAGAACTATGAGAGTAAATCCTCTAAAAATGACATTTAAATTAATTAATGTAACCTAGCTTGTGAGTATAAAAGTAATGAACCATAGATGAAAACATTTTATGGGTAAACAAAAGGAAGAAAAGTACCAGCTGCCTCGTTGCATGACTGGAGCAAGTCAGTTTAAATTGTGAGTCTTTACTACCAAATATCAATTCACTGTCCTTCTACATGCAAATTACTTTTTTCTTATCACTGTACAGTCATACTTGCATTACACAGTAGCATAGAACACTTTAAGAAAATCCATGTTAATTTAGAAGAATATGGTGATACGGACACATCTTCTGAGCTGAGTCAATAAGTACACAAACACACGTATTTACACACACATTCATTTTATATATATGTATCTCAGATATATACATTATTATTTGTAAACTCACACTCACTTCTGTTTAGGAGTAAACTGTCCTCTGTTTATGTGTTTTCTAACAGACAGATCAATATGAAGTAAAGGACATCTTTAAGGCTTACTCTAGCTTTCCTCATAGTATCTTGTTTATAGGTTTGTATCATTATTTAGATGCTTGTGTTAAGAAGCAGATGCATTAATCATTGCACTAAAAAGACTGAAGTAACAGTGGGGTTTAGCCAGTCTAAAAAGATTAATTAGGTCAATTCTGTAGACTGCAGTTTTGGTATCTGGCTATTGAACACAATGCTTCCCCTGCATCTCTGAAATGCTTATTGCTACTACTTAACACTTGTCAGTCTACTCAATCTTTACAAAAATTTTAAGTACAATAATATCTAGCTCAGACATTTAAATTGTAATCAGTCAAAAATGGAGGGATGTGGGCAGTGAAGATATTAATAGCTTTATAACATAACTGGAGAAATAACGGAGATATTATTTCTAATTAATTTATTCCAGCCATAGCATTAGTGCTTTCATAGTTACAATTCTTCCTGAATTTCCTTTATAGGCTATTTCTTTGGGGTTTGATATCTTGGCTACTGATAATTTCTTCTGCCTAAAATTTAATATGCAAATAACTTTGTATTCAAGATGCAGATGTAACTTTGCAGAGCTTCTTATAAATCTGTATTTATAATTTTGTTTTATAAGGACTTATCAGTTAATTTAGAATACTTTTCATATGGTTTTCAGTGCTCCTCTGTCATTTCTTTGTTAAGAAAAAGGCAGTAGGCGGACCATACATTCAAAAATGCAAGAAATTGTTTCACTTCTTCTTGTATTAAAAAAAATAGGTTTTTTTGAAAAATATGATATAAATATAGTAAAGAGGAATTGTAACTAACAATTCTAGGGCATGATTCTTCTGCAGACTCTAGCTGTTTTCTGGCAATTTTGACATAAGCAAAGTCCCTTTCAAGTTATTCTGCAAGAATAAATATGACTCGTATATATTATAGCTAACTTGTGTTGGTAACCTATTCTCTTTAAATATTTCAAAAAAACTGTGGGAATCTACTTCTCAAAGAGCCTGAACATCAGGAGTTAATTAAACTCAGTAGAGTGTTCAACTGATTATGAGAAACTAATGTCACAAAGGTAACATAGAAGACAAAAATGCTATTCAAGTATTTCAAGGCACAGATATTCTTGCCTCTGCCAGTTGGAAATGTTTAGTCATAAGTCAAATGAAAAGCAGTAGCTACATACCAAAGAATATGAACTACTTAGTTTCAATATTGTACTAATAAAGTACACAAATTTGAAAACAGAATGAATGTTAAATCAGCAGTGTTCAAAATAATAATTCATATAATGTTTAGAATGAGAAATATTGAAGATAATTCTTTTTTTTGATTGATTTTTTTCCTCTGATGTTCAATATTTTTTCAGTAGTTAGCACCTACAAATCGACTTCATTTGTGTCTCCTAAAACAGGGTGTAAATTGTTAGTACTTTTTTTTTTAAAAAAAATTTATCTTGGATAAATTAAACAGTCTGGATTCTTTATTTTGTATTTTAAATCCAATTATTCAGTGTGAAAGCTTATTCTAAGACTTGTTTCTTCAAAATTTATACACATAAATCTGGTTCAGCATGAACAGAAACTGATAAATGCACTAAAGTGAGAACAACTAAGCACAGATAAAAAAAAAACCAAAAACCACAAAACACCAACCCCCCCCCCCCCCAAACCTAAAATATTACTTAATGTTTCAAGGCCCAAATACAGGCACTTTCAAGAACTCTGTCATTAGTTCTAGTGTATGTAACACTGCTTATTCCAACTCCATAAAATTTTAAAAAAATTCCAAGTGAGAAGTCTATCAAAAGTAATGTACATCTACATTTTTGTAATTTTCTGACAAGACGTGAAGATTAATCAGCCACATCCATATCAACTGAAGAGCACTACCACTACTTCTGTTGTTCAGTTGAACAATCAAAACCAGCACAAGGTTATTTTTGCTGCCTTGGCTGAGTAAAGAATTAGTGAGTGTAAGAAGGGGTCCTGACAATACTTCGCAGGGAGCCCATCCTGAACTTCTCTTGCACCTACCACCAACAAAGTTACGACGAGGGTCCACATTTCAGCCGTACTATATAGAGTAGCAGCAACTACTGTGTGCTGCACGTTGTCCCTAATACAGTAGATTATGGTGCAGCAGAGACACAGTCTGAGGCATGGGCTGCCCCTTGCAGATTGGAGACCTGTTCACCTCTGTGCTGTCTGTGTCCCTGGTGCCACTCGTGTCCTCAGTAGCATGACAGTTATGCCTATTGGCCTAAGTACATTCAGGATCACAGCAGCCACACTGTACATAGTATGCAAAGTATATACAGTAAATGCCAAATTCAGGTGCAACTTAATCAGAATTAATGAAACCTCCAAAAGACTGAAAGAGAGCTGAAAACCAGTATGATTTAGGGAAAGAACAGAAAAATTTGCTAATTTATCTTCTGGTAAACTGGTATAATGCCAGAGTAAATCTTTTAATAAATTCAAATAGTTTCTGCTTTTATATTTTTTGCATAATCTGGCAAGTAATCTTCAATATGTTCAGGATTACTAAAAAATAATACTAGGCTTACTGATTAGGTACCCATCCGGATTAAAGATAGCTGAACTAGACGTTAATCTCTTCTTTTTCCAATGTTAAAAGTCTTTCATTAAATAATTAAGTTTTTAATATACACTTTTTTCAGAATGTTGTATTTCTATTACAAACATTGTTATTGACAGATATGAAACACTTCTTTTGGAGGTCAGCACCTTAGAAATCCTAAACTGAATACCTTCAATTTAGAGAGTTTATAAGGGATGTAACTTTATTTTTCTGATTTGCTAGACTTCATCAATTTTTTTGAGACTATTTCAATTTTAGCAAAGAATAAATTTGAAGAATAGTTTCCTAGAAACAATTCTAAACTACAAAATCTGATATTAACATATTTTATATATATGTATAATCTGATATTAATATACAAATAAGTAAATAAGTAAATAAATAAATAGATGCATAGTTCTTTTATTAATGCATCCAACTTGGTATGTTTATTAATAAGTTGTCTTCTAGTGTTATTCTTCTAGTAATTACTGTTCTATACCATTTAGCATTACTTTTCTAATAATACACAAAGTTTATCTTAGTCTTTGCTAGTTAATATGAGGTAAAAATTATATTCTAAATTGATAGATTCTTGGATATTATGACTAAGATTGCCCTATTAGAGTAGAACAAATAGGGTCAATAGACTTCTTGAGATTCACATTATAGAGTACTTCTACAAACCTTTTCCTTGGGAAAACAGTTAATCAGCCATAAATTCCATCAGCTTAAAACAAAATGTGAGTATGAAGACATTCTGTGCTCTTTGTGTAAAACAGATAGTTGATGTGACTTGCAGTCTAAGGATATTTTTCTGTTACATTATGGGGTTTTTTTGTTCTTTCTCTTCTTTTCTTCTGGGGGAAAAAAAAGAAAAAAGTAAATTTCAGTTCTTTTTTTTTTTTTCTTTTTAATTGAATTCTTCAGACACCCACATTCTGTCCATTGTGGAGAACTCTGAACCAAACATTCTTGAAATAAAACTTAAAGACTGACTTTCTTGTTTTTATCTGATTCACATTTTCTCTTTAACAGCAGTGATTTACCTATTAATTTCTGAGGTGTAAACCTTCTGTGCTTTGTGTGGAAGTGGTGGACATTGGAGGATAGTAGAATCATAAACATAAGCCTGGAATCATATCTCTGCAAAACTATGCTGTGGATTTATTATCGACTGTGAACTGCACTAGTTGTTAGACTAATCAGCAAAACCTGTTTTGCATTTATGTTTATGTTGCAGCTCTCTAAATAAAGGGGAGTTCAATATAAAAAGGGAGGTATGAGAAAGATGGAGAGGGACCTTTTACCAGGGCCTCCAGTGACAGGATAAGGAGCAATGAGTTTAAACTGAAAGAGTGTAGGTTTGAATTGGACGAAAGGAAGAAATTTTTTATGGTGAGGGTGGTGAGACACTGGAAAAAATTGCCCAGAGAAATTGTGGATGCCCCATTATTGGAAATGTGCGAAGTCAGGTTGGATGGGGCTTTGAGCAACCTGATTGAATGAAAGATGTCCCTACCCACAGGAGGGAGGGTTGGACTAGATAATCTTTAAAGGTCCCTTCCAACAGGAACCATTTTATGATTCTATTAAAACATGCAAATTACAGGCATGTTTTACCACCATTTTCCTGGCTTACAATGGCACTGTTCTTGCCTTTAATATGATAGCTGCATCATTCTATTGAGCTTTGTAGATTCCATTTTGAAAAATTCATGGGACTTCCCTAAGTAAGACGCCTTTCTCATTGAATCTATAAAATGCTGGTAAAATCTGCCATCATAAAAAACAAAAACTACAACAGAGTGACTTCATATGGCACATAGATACATAGCACTCACATAAATTCAAGTTTTCCTCACACAAAAGAATATAAGATTTTTATCTCTATACTAGTACTAAAACTGATCAAAAGCCATGAAGATAAAGGGTGTTTATTTCACTTTAATCAAAGCATAATCAAAGGCTATACCACATATAGATATGGCATAAACCAAATTGCCTTTACTGAGGATTTTCAAATGTCACTGTCATGTTTTACTGCCCACAAATAGCCTTTTTTAATAAGTGGTACATGTATCTATGGCCATATGCAACAAATGCTGCTGCTTTTATTGTTGAAGTCCATGTAAAGATGGACTGGGAAAAAAGACAATAAATGATTGTCATGTGCTTTTAGTTTTGGTTATGGATCAGTTTCTGTCATAATTCAGTGCAGATGTGTTGAATGTCAGAAATGTCAAGACCCTTAAAACCAAAGCCAAAACCAAGATGTAAATTGTGATATCAGGGTTCAAAGCATTGGTCTCTGAGGGGTCTGTTTGATCTCCCAGAACATAAACCTTGGCTTCAGTTTTCATTGAAGTAGGTAGTGTTTTTATGGCTTTTACACTCAAAAAAAAAAAAAAAAAAAAAAAAAGAGAGAGAAGGTTTTTATTTAAGAAGGGAAGGAAAGGGAATTCCACAGTAAAAACTGTAATTGAGAGTAGAATGACAGCATGAGGATCCAGCTCAGGAATTTATTTTCCATCTTAAAATACGGAGACAGACAGGAGACATCTGTATCCTAATCTCACTTTCCCCATGGATAAACATCTTTATATATGAAGCCTCATCCTCAAAAAACTGTATGCTATGATACAACTTATCAGAACTACGCTGGCTGACCACTCATTACTTCTCTTAAATGAAGTAACTAATTTCTTGTCAGGTCCACTTAGTGTTGAGGGTAATAAAGGATGATATTCCTCTTTTATAAGTGACATTGCATTTTACATTTGAAATAAAAATCTTTGTACTCCGTTTAATGGAAAAATCCACAATGTTAGTGTGATATTCCTTTACAAAGGTTTGGTAAAATGTAGGGTATTTAATTATTTATTTTCTCCTTTGCAATACATGAAATTTTACTGCATTTAGTCAGTATTTTGTATTTCACCTGTCTGAATCTTTAAATAAATTTGCCTATTTGTTTACACTAACTTTGGTTCATCTTGGTTTTTTTTATAATTACAGTCAAATTATGACCCTAATAAAATAAAAGAAAAAAAGATTAAGCCATATTAGTAGATCAAATTAGTTCTCACTTATCATTACACTGTTTACAGAGAATGTGTAACATCCACAATATCAGCAATAAATCAAGAATTGTTACATTATTTCTCCAGAAATAATGAAAGGAATGTATTGGAGAATGGATTTCTGACATATATTTTGGTGATTAGATTTCCCCAACTTTAAATATTTTCTTTCTCCATGGAAATAACTAGCAAAGTGAAACCATATCAAAAATTCAAAATTTGTAAAATTTTATTTCTGTAATTATTATTATTATCTTAAAGACATACACTGTAGATGCATGAGGAGTAAAACCAGGCAAAAATGTGTGATGATTTGATCAGCAGGGTAGTACTAATGGTCACTGACAAATATACCCTTTGTTTTTTCACCTGATCTGCAGCAGGTAGTCATATAACCAGTGTTCTAATTTTCGATACTGCTTTTGTAAAAGCCATGAAGGTCTATGGGTAAAAGTGAGACAGAGTGTGTAGAAGAAGGTAATAGCTTTTACATAAATAATGTAAATCGGTGGAAGGGGGGAGAAAAAAAAGATTGAGCAAACAAACCTTTCATATTCTCTAAAGTCCAGAAGAAGAAACTTCAAGACAAAAATCACATAATAATTATATTAATGAATTAGATAATATAAAGGAAAAGGGGACTGGCACTTAGAATGTAAAGGGGGATGTTAGGAAGGGAAGAAAGGGATAAATTTTCTGTATCTTTATCAGGTTATGGAGAATTTTTCAGAGTAACAAATAATACCAAGGAGGGCATGCTTGGCAACTTCTAGGCAACTAAGCCAGATGATTTCAGGGGAAGTATGCCAAATAACATCACATGTAATTTTTTGTCTTTTAACAAACAAATGCTGACAGCTCATAGTTTTTGTCCAATTCTTATTAAAATTAATGAGACTTTCTATTGACTTTACAGAGTTGTGGATCTGACCAATGTTTCTGGTTAAAATGAATAGAGTAATTTCTATTCCTGCCATTAGTAGTTACAAACAGAGAAGAGCTCTGCCCTTACTGGACATATTTAGACAAGTTTTTAGAAATTATTTAATAAAATTATTTCCACAAATTCTTTCAAATTAAACTGATAACACCATATAAATTATCAGAAAGGTCAAGGCTCACAAAGACCCCCAACACCACAGTGGTGAACATTACATTTGTTAGCATACCTTTACATCATCTTGCTGCTATCAGTTCACTGTTCCCTTTCTCCTGCCTTTTTTCAGTAATGATGATGATGATGGTAACAATTATATATAACAGAATTCTTAGTTACAGTTAATCACAGTGAAGCCCACTGATATTATTTCTTTCCATTTTTTATTTTTATGTGAAACTATTACTTCTCATCAGCTTTTTTCTTTATCCTATTACCACTTCTGTGCTCTTTGAGCTGCAGACAGAACTCCTTCACAGCTGTTCCTAATGTGTCCCTCCTCTCCTCTTAAATTTGTCACCTAAGCTGATGATTTACAGTATGACAAATTGGTCCATCTCACTCTCCACCCCCGCTGCAAAGTGCTACTTCTGCCAGGTGTAGTATCATGCCTGCTAGGCACTGCCAAGTCCTTCAGTGCCTTGGTCTGTAGTGACTCCCCACAGTTCCTCGTGTGTTCAGTGGGAGAGAATCTTTTCTACAGAAAAGATTTATAATTTACATAATTTGATTAAATAAAAGAACCACATAAGGGCTAAGGTTCTCACATGAGTGAGGAGCATGCTTGTATTGATGCACTTCAGAGAAAACATTCAGTATGAATGCACAGGACAACCTTTGCACCTGCATTGGTCAACTATGAGAGATTCCTTTTCTCTGAACTGAGCATATATGCTTTATTCTGGATTATAACAGAGTACTACCAGTGCTACTTGTAAGGCAATCTTAATGATCTTAAATAAGATTAGAATTTCAGTTAATAAAGGTGTCATCTAAATACTCTAGGATTTCAGAAACCTAGCAAAAAGATGGAAAGGAAAATTTTCAATAGAATAAGTTAAAGCATTTTGCAAAATTTTTTTTTAAATGCTCTTAATGTCAGCACAAATCTGAGACATTTACAATCATAGGTTTAATGTTTTATGCCTCATGTGAAATATGATGTTTTTAGCAAGTGTGCCCTCTAGCATCATACTTTGGTTGCTAGCTTAGTACAGATTCTAAAATATTAGTAACAGTCAATGCATCACCAGCACCCTGTGTCTGTAGTTGCAGGAGAAACAACAGTGTTTTTCATTCTTACAATGTCATTGGAAAAGGTTTTCAGAGTTTTTTTCTGGCAAAGTCCTCCAACAATCGTGCTCACACATCTATAGCCATAAGCAAAATTCAAACCTTAGCAAGAACCTTAACATTTTGTGTCAGGTGGTACCAAAAAAACTGTAGCAATGAGTGGTTTTTCAATTAAAATAAACCCATAAGAGACAAAATAAAATCTACTTCTATTTATCGACTTCTGCTTTATTACTTAAAGGAAACAGTAAAAACAAACACTGCAGCAGGTTGCCCAGAGTGGTTGTGGAGTCTCCATCCTTGGAGTTATTCAAAACCCAGCAACACAGCCCTAGGCAACCCACCTTAGCTGATCCTACCTGCTCTGAGCATGGGAACGGACTAGACAATCTCCAAAGCTCTCTTCCCACCTTGACAATTTTGTTAAGAGTGTATGACTGGTAATTCATTTGTTAAGCAAGCTGGTGAAGTGGTCTGAAATGTGCTTTTGCCAGATTATCAATGCAATGTTTGAGATAATATAACCTTTGTGCACCCTTCCCCTGTCTTCTTGTTTGCTATTGGTATTTCTATATGAAATAACCATATGCTTGCATCCTAACACATTTTCCTTGATCACCTTTATATTCCTTTTCTTCTTTCTCTATTTTAGGTTACGGACCTTTAAGACTGTGTCTATTATTTTTATGAGCATCATACTGCATAAATATGTGTTATATTTTATAGGTAGAGAAGAGAAACAGAGAATTAATTTCTCTCTTTTTTGGTTCAGACTGTTAACACCAGGTAAAGGACAGAAGTCCCTGATCAGAGGAGGCCTCACCTATGAGAGCAATGCTGTGTTTGTGAAATTTGCTGGGTATCCATGAGATGGTCCTATGAAAAGCAGAGAGGGGAACCGTACTGTATGTACTGCTCATGGTGCTTAGGGATACTGTTCGTCAAGAGTGCAATGGCCATAACCTATGTTTCTGAAAGATGCCTATGTCTATTTAACCTACATTTAGGGCTTGCTTACACTCTAAGCAATCTGGAATTGTAAACATAAACAAAAAAAAAGAGGTTAATTTATAAGTAGAAAAATACAAATACAAAAAATCTATTACTTTACAGTATGTTTATATAAAATGATGTCAGGGTAATAAATAGGCTTCAGGAAACTGCTAGAAAAGTAATTAAAGTTCCAGGAACCCTGCTAATATTTTATCCAAAAGAAGTTTAAACAGTGACTGGATCATGATCTGTAGCTGCTTATAATAGAAAAGAAGATAGTTTAGCTGACTACAGCATAGCGAAAGCTGGTATCAAAAATCTGAAGCTAGAGGAATTCAGACTACATATAAGGTAAACATTTTTAGTAGTGGAATGCCAGGGAGCAGTGAGGATCCAAAGGAATGGCGATCCAGGAGCCAAGGCTGTCCCTGTGCAGGCTGTGCCCTTGCTAATAGGGAACAGTCTTGCAAGGACTAAACATCGGGGCAAGAGCTGAAGACAGGTAAGAGGGTCCATCAACAATAGAAGCGAAGAACTAGGTCCAGAGTCCCTCTAAGACCTCACCTGGGAGCATAAGGAGAAAGGATTAGGGACAGATGGAGGAGGCCAAATCATAGGGCTGAGTGGTATATCCAGGGGACAGGGATGGGCCTGCAAACTGGCATTTCTACTGTATTTTTGGGGCAGGGACTGATGGTCCTGGAGCTGAGATGAAATGAGGACCTAGGTCTATGTGCAGAGGTAGGTGAGGGACCCAGGTGAGGCTGTTAAGGCCCTTAGGGCTGTGCCCTTAGGGCTGCGATGAGATGTTGCGAATTCCCCACCACTTCAAGATCTTTCAAGTGGTATTGGTATTGTTGTAACTGAGCCAGGATGTGTCATGTACTATTTTTTCAAACACATTGCGCACAAGTCCCTTGCTCACACAGCGTTCTAGGTGCTTACAATTCTGCTTCAGTGGCAGTAATATATAGAACGTTAACATACAAAACATACATTTAGAGCATATCTATAACATTTATAGCATCAAATATACTGTAAATGGATAACTGCACCACTTTCAGATGAGAATTAGACTAATTTTTAATGCAATAGCATGCAGTAGTTTCAGTTTAGAAACAGCAGTCTTTTGTTTCCTCTCATATTGATTACACAGTAGATAAATTCAAAGGTTTTCACTGAGGTGCAAAGATGAAACCTTTGCACTGGAAAAAAAAATTTCTCAGCTAAGTGAAGTTCCTTGGTAATTCAGATGAGACAATACAGATGTTTAATATGTTTTCTTTGACTTTGAAAAAAATAAAATTAAAGCCAATGCAGAGCACCATTCTGACAACATCAGAAGTCATAGGGCCATTGCAGTCATGCTTGGTTTTACCCTAAGGTTTCTTTTTCATAAACCTTCATTGTGACATTGTAACTTTATAATAATTATTTGCAATTAGTTGTAGCATAAGAAACTCTATTAGTGTCTACAATTTATAGTGATCCTTCATGTTCATCTTCTTTATTTTCTTTTTTTTTTAAGGAACTGAAGATAATTAGAATGAATGAGGATGGGTGAGATATTCTTAGTCAATGCTTTTACTGACACCTTCTAATGTAAGCTCCAAATAGCTGTATTTTATTTTAAGTAAAATTTATTCAAAATACAGATCATACTCCATTGACATTGCATGTGGAATCAAATGCCTATAATTCTCTATGACTGAATTTAAAATATTACTTCAACCTTTTTTTATTTTAGGTATCCAAATGCATATTTTAGTTAGTCAATGCTAATTTATAACCAACACTTATGGTAGATTTATGCCTAAGTACAGTTAAGAAGTTATATTTAGGAATCTGTGCTTGAAAACTGAGCCTGGTAATTCTTTCATACTGCATGTATGACATTAATTCCATTTGACGTTACATTAACACTTCACAGGGATTAACAAGCACATAATATTGTGTGTGCGCGTGTGTGTGTGTACATCTTTCCACCTACTTCTTTGTGTGTTTCCTTCACACTATCATATCTCTATATTATTTCTCTGTAATCTCCTCCCACTCTATATGTTTTTTTCTTGTTCTATTCATTCTATCAGGAACAGTTCAGGAACTTCTTCCAAATGCTAAGTAGTCAGAATTCATATCTAAGCAAGGTCTTTTAGAGGTCCCTGTCACAGCTTTATCTGACATGTTTCTGTCTAGCCTTCAAATACCAATTCTGATTTTCATACTGTCTTGATCTTTGATACTATCTGGCTTATAGCTGTTATGTTCAGCTATATTCATACAATCTTATTTATATATTTGGTTGTGACTATGCTTCTGAAATGAATCTATTACTGTCAATCCTATTGCTACATAAGGATCACCAATTTAGGAAGTCCTAAAATGCAAATATTTACCCATGACTGAGTGATTTAGAGTGTCTATGCTAGCTGTTTAGATTATAAAAGCAGTCAAAGGATAGAGAGAGGTATCCTGGAAAGGTGATTCAGTGTTCTAGCAGTCTGATCAGTGAACTTGCACTAGTTACTCATCAGAAATGTTAGTTGCAAGCTTGATTTCTCACTCTACCTGAAACTCTTGCCAAAACAAATGCCTTTTCCACCAGGCTGTGGCAAAGGAAAGAATAATAAGAACAAAAAACTCTGCTGGGATTTGCCTAGGATAGTTGATACCAATGAGGCAATGAGCCTAACAGAATAGCAAAGAAGTAGCAACCCAGGGATATATAATAATATTTATGGCTCTCTTCTAGCAGTTATATTTACATTCTGGTCCTGAACCCAGAACTGAGCATACATTTGAGTCAGTAAAGGATCAGAACCAAAACCAATTACATACTAAGCCACACCAAAAGGAACTGCAGGATAGTCATTGAGCTAAAGAGCTAGTCTTTTGCTTATTTCTTCATTGTTCCTTGCCCAGAAGGAATAGGAAGGAGTATATAGTTAGGAGACTGATGTAAGAAGTGAAAACTATGGGCTTGTGTTATGGTTTTAGCTGGGATAGTGTTATTTTTCTTCACTGCAGCTGGGATAGTGCTGTGCTTTGGACTTGGTATGAAAACAATGTTGATAACACACCGATGTTTTGGTTGTTGCTGGGCAGTGCTTGTACTGGTCAAGGACTTTTCCAGCTTCCCATGCTCTGCTGGGTGCACAAGAAGCCGGGAGGGGAGGGGAGGGGGCACAGCTAAGAAAGTGGATTCAAACTGGCCAAAGGGATATTCCATATCATGTAACGACATGCCCAGTATGTTAACTGGGAGGGGCTGGCCGGGGGAGGGAGGCAGCAATCGTGACTTGGGGACCAGCAGCGTTGGTTTGTGGGTAGTGAGCGGTTGTATCATTTGTGTTTTTGGTTTTTTACCTTTTTCCCTTTTCCTTTTTATCATATTATCATTATTTTTACTATTATCATAATCATTATTATTAGCATTATTATTTTGTTTTAATCATTAAACTGTTCTTATCTCAACCCAAAATTTTGTTTTTTTGCTTTTGCTCTTCCGATTCTCTTCCCCATCCCACAAGGGTGGAGGGGGGAAGCGAGCGGCTGTGTGGTGTTTAGTTGCTGACTGGGGCTGAACCACGATAGCTTGAGACACCTAAAGAAAGGGGTGAAAGCTAAAGTCCAGTCTCCCACTTTATGTGGTGCTTTATGTTCACATAGACAGTAGTGTTTTTCTAGCCTGTAATGTTAATGAAAGAAACCATACTTAATGTGCTTTTTTTTTTCAATTCAATATATTTTAAGTGTGTTCAGTTCATATCATAACTCTCTTGGGACTTTGAAATCTTCTTTAATCTTTGTCTGAAGGTAACAGCAGAACTGAAACACCTAAATGTTTAATGCCTCTCTTCATTTAAAAAAAAATACCTGTAAAAAACCCCAACCTTAGGTGCCTACAACCCTTGCTGCCCTGAAATGCTAATGCTGACTGAATTATAGACCTCTCCCTGGCTAACACATTAATGTAAAGTTGGAATTCTCTTTTCCAGGGATCTAACTGCATATATTCCATGGACCTGTTTCAGAGGCCTTAACCAGACGCTCAGAACCTCAACTGTCAAACAAGAAACACAAACTGATGTCTTATTTGATATCAAATAAGTGTTATGACTTGAAATCTGTGCTTATTGCCTGACTTGTGTGCCAGGCTGCAAGAATTTTCAGCTTGTCAGAACTTGTACTGCATAAGATGCTGAACTGCATGACATTTTCTATTAATTTCCAGCACAGTACATCCTGCTTGTACGCAGTCCCTTATTATACAAATTTAAGGGTTCTTTTTCAATTATTTATAGGACATCTGGGCAAACTAGGAATATGCTTAAAAGAAACAGTACTGCCTTCCAGTTTAAGAGAGATGCTGCTTTACTGTCTAAAGAGTTCATCTTGCTAAGGGCATAGGTTGCCTTCAGTTGCCTCCCTGAACTCCTGAATTCCTATAGAGTCAGAAGCATGTCATTTAAACTGTCTGTGCTTTGTCAAAAAGAAAAAACAAAGAGAGAAAGAGACATTCACTGTTATACATGCCAGACATTTTAAAGCTTGCATGGAACTTCGTAACAGTTCTGTGCTTTCTTTGTGATTAGACGCTACCTAGTAATCTAATGAAGAATGTGACTAAAAAATTAGTACCTCTACTATCTATTTGCCTTCTAGACATTTGCTAAGTGTTTTTGTCAACTAGACCAACTTTATAGATCTAACTTACTATTTATTTAACTCATCAAAAAAGACTAGAAGGATATAATATTGAGAGATGTATATAAAAGGGAACTGGAAATGAGGATAACTGGACAAGAGGCTGATATGACTAGGCCTCTCCTACTTCTGGTGGGGATATTTGTGAATGCACTTTACACTTGTTCTCCATGTGATCGGTAGATCTGATGTTTCTGGGAAGAGTCATATTTAACTCTTTACACAAAATTCTGGACAATGCATCTATAGAATTTCCATTGAGCATTTCTGGGAAAAAATGGACTTACTGTGATGCCAGACAATAACTGCTTGTTTGTAAGAACTTTGGTTTTCACAGCACAATATATGCAAAAAATATCAACAGGATTTCCAAGTTTTACTGAAGTCATCACCAGAATTTCTGATATATAAAGCTTTACTGGGGACAGCTGATCTCTTCTGGTCATGCGACTAAGAAAATCTAATTGCAAGGCAGCTCTATATAGCAGAGTGATGAATGTAAAAAGGGACATTTCAAGAACTTAAATTTAGGAAAAGCATTTATCTAGTTAGGCAAGAGCTTACTGCATTTTTCAGCTTGCTCTTCTGTGATATCATTCTTTTCCCTACATTCTTCAGGAGAGGACCTATGCATTTTTTTGACTCAAAAATTGCCAGTCAAAAATGTTTTGGGTGCAAAATATTTAATATTTGTGACATGAGAAATATTAGTAATGATGGATTACAATAAAATGTGAGAGTGGTCATTAGACTGTCATGTCAGGGGAAAACTAAAAAGGTGATTGACTTAATACTCTAAGGTAGGACTAAGAACTTCTTGCATGACAAGTCCACAATCATAACAATGACACTCATTTATCTGGCATCTCTTTGGAACAAAATGTGCTGTATTCTGCATATAGTTTTAAGTCAAATGTATTGTTTGCTATAAAGTAACATTGATTTGATTTCTTTTGGGAATAAAACAGCGTAAAACAGCCTTAAACTCAAGTGTAAGAAAGAATATGTTGAGAACAACTGAACTCACAGGAAAAAACATTTGTTTGGGATTTTTTTCTCTCCTTTTTTAATCTGTGGAACTACATTTATTACAGTATCCAATCATTCCTTTAAAACTTGTGTAAGTCTTGAAATTAAATGCTGTTCTAATAGAACTAGCAGAATAGTACATGAATTACACAGTTGTCAGAGGTGTGCATTTAAAAGTTGACTTAATCAGCTAATTAGTATTTGAAACCTTGAGGGTTGTTTCCATCCAGTAAATATGCAGTATCAACAGTTTGGGAGAAGACTGTTTCACTGTTTAAGCTATAAATGGTTGGTGCTGTGCAACATCAGCCTTTTATGTAACAGAATCACAGAGTCATAGGATGGTAGAAGTTGGAAGGGACCTCTGGAGATCATCCTGTCCAACGCCCCTGCTTGAGCAGGGACACCCAGAGCAGGGGGCACAGGAACGCATCCAGGTGGGTTTTGAATGTCTCCAGGGAAGGAGACTCCACAACCTCCCTGGGCAGCCTGTTCCACTGCTCTGGCACCCGCACAGGAAAGGAGTTTTTCCTCCTGTTTAACTGGAACTTCCTGTGTTCCAACTTGTGCCCATTGCCCCTTGGCCTTGTCGTTGGGCACTATTGAAAAGAGCCTAGTCCCATCACCCTGACACCCACCCTTTAGATATTTATAAGTAACATAATGCCCAGTTTCAGCTAACTGCTATGAAGGCTCATAGACTACATCTCCTCCAGTAAATAAAGGGGCTAGGCCCTGTTTGTTAGTAAGAAAGCAAGCGATCCAGCCTAATTCACCTCCAAATGGTAATATTCTCTTCCATGGTAAAACAAAGTATCTTCATTCATGCTGCCTATCCTTTGGCCCATTATTATCCTGAGCCATGCTCAGGCATTGTCCAGGAGATTGGCATTTGGCATGGGCTAAATCATGTGAGTGAGAGCCCTAACAATTAAACCATAAGAGTGGCAGTTCACCAGTTTTTGAGCTAGTACAGCACTTGGTTCTGTTTATTTCATTAGTATAAATGTCTGCTTGAAACACTCTTTGAATCAAGGAAGAAATTAATGATGAAATATGTTTGACACAGTCCTTGTTATACACATAAAAACTACAAAATTCAGTTCTTCAGACCATGTAGCATAATGGAAACCAAAATAATCTTCCTGGATTGAGAACCAGATCTATCTTTTAATTTCCCCCAGAACACTGTGGACTTTCTCATCTTATTTTTCTTCTCTACTTGCCTCTGTACTTCTCTTGATGTTTTTTCATTGCCCCCACATCCAGACATATCCAACTCCATTATTTTTAATACAACATTCTACTTGAACTTTTTTCTTCCATATACTTTTTGACTGGATTTGCACTGTGTTCACTTTTTATGTGGTTGCAGCCATTGTTTCATCTATCCTTTTTTACAAAGAAGCCTAATCACTTCTTAAATATATCTCCAGCAAAAGACAGATTGCATATTCTCCAGTTTCAAAGAACCTTGTGATTGCTTATAGCTCAGAGATACTCCTGCTGCTTGAAACCAAATTCTTTGTCATAATACATAGTTGAATGTAGGCATCTCCTATGCTTTATGTCTTTGGAAATTGCATTTCCTGCTGAGAGAAGTCACTCTTTTTACTACAGATTTCTTTTATGTGATGAAGTTTGCTTAAAAGCATCCAAGCACTTCCCAGAAGAAAGCATTTAAAGACAGAATTTCAGCTGGCAACTTACACTACTGAAAAAAAAGTATCTAAGCTGTAGGGCCACACATCCTAGCATATTAAAAAGACTTAATCAAGGCAAACAAGCTGTAGATCAAGAGGATAATTCTGCAGGAACAGATAGGGTGACAGTAAAAAACAAACAAAAGCAATAAACAGATCATCAACAAAATAATGCCTTTTGTTTAAAAACTTGGCTCAGAGTAGCTATGTATAAAACTAGATTATACAAGAGTATTCACTAAAGTACTTTCTCTAAATCTTTAAGAGTTTTGTCTTTAATAAAAAGAAGAAAACTAAATTGTTGTACTTGTTTGTAGGATAGTAGAAAATTTTATTAACAGACTAATCTACTTTAGGTAATTCCTACTGCAACAGTTGTATAGAGAACAAAGGATCATCACTAAGAAGAATTTCCTAACACCTTAGAAAATGCAAACAATGCTGTTTGGAGGAACTATTAAGGAACACAGTCACTGTGATGCAGCCCAGTGATCAAGCGCCCAGGAGGGAAGGCCATTGTGATCTGAGAAACCTTGATCCATAGAATTCCAGAGAGCAACACTGGACAAGTGTTTGCAGGGTATTTGGCTGAATATCTGGATGAATTAAGGCATATCAAACACTTGGGTCAAAATTAGCCCAAAATTAGGAATTTTCAACTAAAATTCAGGAAAAGAACATGAGTCTAGTGTTCTGAAAGACAGTTTAAAACTATTTCCAAGGCCAAAATTTAGAACGTCATGAGTCAAGCCTCTAAATTTATGAAAAAAACCTTAAAAATAATGATGAAAGAATGAATGAATGAATGATAACAGTTCTTTTTTATGATTTCTAGTTTTGGACCTTAGAGCTTATGTGTGATTAATCATTTAAGACCTTTTCTGAAGCTAAGAGAATGGCATATCTATCTCAAAAAATAGAATAGAATAGAATAGAATAGAATAGAATAGAATAGAATAGAATAGAATAGAATAGAATAGAATCGTTCCAGTTAGAAGGGACATACAAAGATCATCTGGTCCAACTGCCTGACCAATTCAGGGCTGACCAAAGGTTAAGCATGTTGTTAAGGACATTGGCCAAATGCCTCTTAAACACTGGCAAGCATGAGGCATCAACCACCTCTCTAGAAAGCTTGTTCCAGTGTTTGACCACCCTCTTGGTAAAGAAATGTTTCCTCATGTCAAGCCTGAACCTTCCCTGGCACAGCTTTGAACCATTCCCATGCATCCTATCACTGGATACCAGAGAGAAGAGAACAACACCCTTCCTGCTCAGGAAACTGTAAAGAGCAATGAAGTCACCCCTCAGCCTCCTCTCCAAACTACATAAGCCAAAAGTCCTTGGCTGCTCCTCATAGGACATTCCTTCCAGCACAGTCACTAGCTTGGTTGCCCTCCTAAGGATGCGTTAAAGTAGCTTAACATCCTTTTTGAATACCATTCAAACCACAGAAATGTAAATTATTAAAAGAAAGACAACATTTTTGACTAAAGACTTGTTGGCCCAAATGAAACTGCAAAACAGCACCCCCGTACAGTACATCCAATATGAAAACTTATGCATATCCAGTCCTATTAATAAATTCACTGTATAATCTGCAGGAGCTGGTAGAATCCTTTGGAGTCTAAAAGTAGTTTTTAGAAAAAAATATGAAATTAAACTATTTTTTCATAGGACCTCTCCCTTCATTAATTCTCTGATTTGTCTAGAGTACCAGTATGCTTATAATTCTACCAACAGTTGTGGAATATTGAGTCTTAGACTCAACAAGCAAAAGAGATGAAGTAAGAAATTAGTAGATTTCTGCTACATTGTTTCCCCATAGAAAGTAATTTCATTCCTCTGAAACCTTTCTGTTAAAAATGGGTTGCTAGTGTTGTCTCGCTTGTTCCTGTGTGCAGTGTGAGATCAATAAACTTGAGAAGTTGGATATTTATCCATAGAATCAGAATTGCATTTTGCTTTATGGGGTTGACTGCAATTTATCACCCACAATAGTTCTCAGCCATATTTTGACTGGAACTTACTTTTAAGAGACTATGTAGCTGTTCTTGTATGACAACGCTTTCTCAACTATATTGTAAAGCAAATGGATGTTTTCACTGATGTATGGTCTTGGCATACGTAGATGACAGATTTATTTATTTTATTATTTGCATTAAAAATATAGAAGTTATAGAAATAGGACATATTGGTTGGGAACAGAGATTTACTGCAAAATATTGTTAGGCAGGGTATTCTTTACTCTCTCAGCCTTTTCCAGATGTGGTTGGCAACACCTCTTCCCTAGGACAGCAGCACTCCAGCAATGCTGCAGCAGCAGCTGGTGGAACTTGGACACATTTGCTGTCATTTGACATTCCTCTCTGAGCATCATCCAGGTGCCTTTTTTCCAAGCGTTTGCTCTCTTGTTCTTAACTTGCATAGTCATTCTGGCACAAGTATTAAAAAGACATGAGTTTAAAAAAAAAAAAAGGTTTTTAAGCTTCACAGATTAAAAATAAGTGACACTTCACACATGGAAAACCTTACCCTTTTTGTTTTAATGAAGATGTTTATTCCAACTTACTCTATGTAGATATTGTTATTTAACATTATCATACTTTGAAATAAATAGATAGATTGTAATTGATATTTCACACAGCAGTTACTGGTTACCTTTCTTCATTTGAACAAAATAATTTAAAATTATGATATTTTAACTCACATAGATTTAGAAAAAGTATGATAGTTTTCAGAAAGTAGGACTGGAAAGGTAGAGAGACATGTTAACAATTCATTTTAAATGGAAAGTCATTATTTGTTGTACCAATAATGAAATATAATTTAAATTGATGTTTAAAGTTAACCAACATCTAAGGCATTAATGAAGGCGTATAAAACTTACATTTTTGTAGGGCTATCTAGTCATACTCCATGTTTATAAGACAGTGATAAAAGTAAATTGTCACTTTGAAAATATATTAAAAACTTGGTTTTCTAACCTAATAAAGTTTAACTGAAGTATTACAACTCAGATTCTGTCAATGTATTTGAACATCAACATATATCATCTTTAGTTAATGACAGTCTTATTCAGCATGTTTTCAAGTGTATAACTAGAGACAGTATTTGGATCAGAAATGCAATTAGCTGTAAATTAGAACTCATGAATCAGCTCTTAATGTTGCTACTTAGATAAAAGATGACATCTCATTATATTCTTGGCCCAACAAGGGAATTTCATAAGATAATCAGTTTTGCTGAAATTTATCTTGTTCTCACTGAAAATATGTCCCACACTTGAAAGGATCAGACTTCCATTCAGGGAAAGTGATTTATTTCTCACTGAGGGTGAACAGTGTTGTTTTCAGAGATATAACCACCCCTTAGACGCAAGCAGAAATGGCATTCAGTAAAACAGTGATTGAAATGTGTGCCTCATTTTCCTGTAAGACACAACTTCAGTTCCATATGTTTTGGTACTGTTGTTATTTTCCTTCATAAATGTTCCATCAGTCTGGGAGGTAACAGTATTTATTACTTTCCAGTTAATGAATATTTGGCTTTTTGTTATATATATAATTATTGAATAAATGAATTAAACTGCCTCTAATCTGTCCTTCTCACTTTTTTCTTCAGATATGAAACTAATGTGAGAGCAGTGAGAGAGGTAACTGGGATAGGGCCAGGACATGGCATGGGATGATGGGCAGGTGATAACCTGCCCAAGGGTAGACTGGCACAAGGAATATATCCAGATTGAGAATGAACATCTTAAAATTAAGTCAGAAATACCAGAACTAGCTAACACATTTATAGTAGGCTTGCTAAAGCAGTGTGGAGCCCAGGGTAGAGTATTTTGCTTCCATGATCCAAACTGGCTTGCTTAAAGCTAACTCAATCATCTGCATAATATGACAATTGGTAAATTTATTTCTAGGTATTTTTGCCTTTGTTTTACCATGGTCAATTTATTTTTAGGAATTTTTTGCTTTTACTTTACTGTTTCTTTTTGAAACATTTATAGAGTTAATAAACAAATTTATGGACCTTTCTCTTATCATTTTGAAAACTATTTTGCCTGCCACCTAGTCTCCATGACTAGAAGAGCAAGGATTATGTAAAGCTGACCCAGACAACAAACAGTCAAAATAAAACTAGAAAACACTCAAGGTTTAACTCCCTAGCATGGATTTTTAAAATAGGAGTCTAACAAGTATTCTTGCACAAATTTATTAAGCTTATTTGGTGTCTCATCTAAAATTTGTGCATAATCATAACTGGTATAGGGGTTTTGTATATATTAGAAAACCTTTAAAAATGGTAATGAAACTTTTCTTACAATTACATTGTATGTTAACCCACATAAACTTTAGAACTGTCATTCATATTTTTTAACCACTTCCAATCATCCTCTGCTGAATGTCCATGCCTAAACTGCATATTTAAAATTAAGCTGTATTCTTTTAAACACACACACTTACTGCTTTTTTTTTTGGTATTTTCAGTAATATTAATTACATTTCAGAAATAAATGTATCCTCTTTTTTTTTAAATCTATACCCTGTTTTTTGTATAACTATATAATAGTTCCAATATATCACTATATTGTTAGTTCTAATTGTATTTTTCTTGTTTGGTTTCATTACTGTCACTGTTTTTAACACAGCACATGTGAACAGTAGATTTTTACAATTTAAAAGGATATTCCACCTGATCTTTTTCTCATGATTACTTATTGTTTAACTTTCTCTTTAAAAAACAGTCTTAACTCCTTGACACAAACTTTTTAAAGGACTACTTTTCTTGTCTTTTTCATTTTTCTGTTACAACATTTCCATGGTCTGTACATTCCTGCATTTTTGTATTTGAATCCTGTCAGTAACTTAGTATCTTTTAAACAAGGATGAAGCTCCTCACTGTTAGTCTTTTCAGCTTCAGGAATATGGAAGAAATTATGCAAATGATGGTTTCCCGTTTTGAGTGGCTTAATTTTTATAATAGAAATCTCATTTTTGAGACTTTCTGAGGAAAGAAATAATTTCTTTTAAATCTTGCATCTGAATATATTCCTTTATAAAGAAAATGTGGAACTCAGGTGATGTATATTTGTAAATCACATTAACGTTTTCAAAGAAACTACAGCATATAGGTTCTAATGTATGAGCTTTGAGCTTTGTAGCTCATTGAGAAGTACAATATGGTTTTATACAGTTTTGCAAATAAGGTTCTTAGAATAGTATGTGCAAGTAAAACTTTTTCATCTGAGGTTGTACGGAACTTTAAATATGATCCATCTTACATATTTTTTTCCAAAGACATGAAGTACCTCAGAGTAGGAAAGTGATTGAGTGTGTTTTTAGCATCAGTGAGACTCAGCTCTTCTAGCTTGAAAAATAATGTTTATAACCCTCTGCTCCTCTGACTTTCTCAGCTGAGTAAAAGGTCCCTTAACGTTCATGAAATAACCTAAGTATGCTCACAGAAAAAGAGAGCTTGACATGTCAAAATATTTTCAGAAAAAAAAGGTATGCCATGAAAAAGCATGTTGAAATAATATCACCTATCAAACTAATCTTGAAAAACATCGTAGAAAGGACTGCACTTTAATTATTTTGTCCATCCAGTGAGACAGCTGACAAATCTGTAGTAAAGAGAATTTAAGGTCAGAAGTCTAATTTAGGTGACAGACAGACAGACTTAAAAAATCCTTAACTAATAAATAAATAAAACCTAATAAATGGTGAGGACAACATGCTTTGAAAGGACTATATTGTACATTTAATTACAAATAACACTAAGTTAATCAAGGTGAAATATTAAGCAAAGGTGTCTTTCTGGAATTCCCCACTCATGGATCTTAACCACCTATTTCTCTGCTTGGGATCTAGATCCTGGAATACTCATCTAAAGGTAGGGACTTAATTTAGTCTCATTCATCAAGAACCGTGGCACTGCCACCTACCTCTAGACAATTATCTGTTGATTACAGTGGGATACTGGAGTAATAATCTGCATGTCTTTAAAGCCAATTCCATGACATTCCTGCCCTTCTCCTGTTCAAAAGTAATGAAAATTAAATAGGGAAAGGGATGCAAAATGTGTAAGCTGGAACAAAGGAAATCTCAGCTTTCTCAGGCTTCCTAGAATATGGAGACAACAGAACAGGACAGTGTCCATCTCTACATTATTCTCTTTTCACAGCTGAATGTATTGAAAATATTTTAAAGATAAAATCTTAGTAAGTTTTTAACTGACTTGTTGTTGTTGTTGCTTTCTGCCATCCTTCCATCATGGACTGATGTGTTTGCCTGCTGCAGTTTTGGACATACGGACAAACAAGGATTTTTAGGAAAGTAGTTCTGTGGTATCTGTGAAGGCAAATACTGATTGAAGAGAGTGACAGGAAATGTTTTACTCTTGTCTGGTTAATCTGTAGGCAAATTATCAAGTTTCTTAATTTTGCAGAACAAGTTGTGACAGTCTACTAAAGGTTATTCTCTTCTAGTCATAGGCCTCAGATACATGTGCTATATTCTTGAAAACTTTTTTTTTAAGTCTTATCATTATCTCATAGAACTACCAGGCTCAGATTTCTTACTAGTTTCAAAAATAGCTTTTGAAATTTCTTCAAAAAGGATTCATGTTACTTTGTTATATCAACCAGTGTACTCAAAAAACCCTAGGAAAAATAGTCACTAAATCAGACAGATTTAGATTCACCTTCCTTCCACCTTAGGGGACAGAAAGGAAGACACAAAAAATGAGTACATTTGAGTTATGAAGACTGCCTGAATATTGGAAATAGTAATTTCTCCTAAACTCTCATTATGATTCTCTCTCATGAGAATTATCTCAGCTCTAAGGGACACAGCACAGAGGAAATCTGGAGGCTTTAGATTGCTAGAAAAGGTCCCGCATCTAACTCTGAGCAGAAGCAAAATCTCAAGGCTCTTAGAAATATGCACTCACTGTTGACAGAGCTGAAGAGATTTATCATACTGTCTGAGGAATAATTTTGGCTTTGATATGGGCAGGAAGATATGGTGCTCAGAACAGGAATGACTTTTTAACAGTGCTGACAGTTGAGTCCTCTGTAATGGTCACTTTTGGCCTTAGACACCTACCAATAATGTGTCTCCTTTATGGTCCTTTCATAATTTTTCCTTCTGTTCTTGACAAAGTGAAGTTCATCACAGAAGCCATGCTGCCTTTCTTTTCCCTCGCTTTTGTGTATGGGAGTGGGGTGGGAGGGAAGGATTTCACTGCACCAAATCTCACAATGCATGACAGACTCTCCAGGGTGTGAATGTCAACATTTTTCTAGAAGTCACAAAAATGGAAATTTTAGAGGGAAAAGGGTGTTTGAAATAATGTAGAATTGCAGAATAGAGTGAAAATGAACTAAAAAAACCCAAAAACATGATCAAAGCATGTGACACAAAACAGTAGCCAAAGCAGTAATGAAAAGATAGCTACATCTCAAAACAGCAGAACAATGAAGAACGATCAAATGTGTGCTGGTAATTTCAATCTATATGAGCTGTGGGGAGGTAAAAAACCCAACCAATATTGATATTGAATACCACTGAATGTCAACACACCTAATTTTATGGAGGAGGAAATTTATACACAGTAGGTATAACTAATTTTCTGTAAAGGTAAGGACCTGTTATGTCAAGGATGAAAGTGTCTCAATGGCAGGGAACAGTAGAAACAACTATTAAAGGAAAACACTTTTATTGAAATAGTTCGTTATAATTCAGATGAAAACCTGAAAGGGCTTTCTGAACTGATTCTGCTACTGTCCTTTATATTCTCTTACTGAGGTTCAGCAAGATCTTTATGACAGGATGATAAAAAGTGGGTTTAGTTTGTTTTTTTCTTTTGCTTAATATAAAGAGGTAAAAGTGTCTTCACTGTTTTCAAACATATACCTAAAATCAACATACAGTCTTCTCTTTGTTATACCTATAACTCACACAATGCACTGAGTAACAAAGGCACTTTTATTATCAGCTTTTGAGTAAATGAAAAAACAGTGATTTTCACAACGTAAAAGGATATCAGATGTAATAAAACTTGTTCTTTTCTAGATCAAAAGAAGAAATAGAATGAGAAACAAGATGGACTTTGAATAACACCTCAATGGTAATGCTAAGTAATTGCTTTCCATCCCTTCCATCAGCAGTAAAGCTTCAAAACATTGATCAAGGATGATGACTAACACATAATGCTCAGGCTGCAGCACATGGTTACGATTCCTCACTCTAATATTAACTGTAGCATGAGCCAGCATAATGATGAATATTTTTTCTTAAATGTTTTTTTCATTCCAGACAGGTAGGATTAAGAGTCTGACAGGAATGAGCTGTATTAGAACACCAGTGTCAATTGATATATCATGGGTAGTTGCCTAAAATGGATACAAATACTCTGAACATTTTACATTACTACACAACGTAAAGGCATTACTCACTGTCAAACCCCTGTTCCACAGAGAAACCACGTAAAGCCTCAATTGACGCATCATAAACTGAAGCTATTTGAAATTAAATGTATTAGCTGATGACATAATGTGCTTATTACCTTACCTACTGTGATTTAATATGAGTTGTCATTAAATTTGAATGGTGCTACTGAGTAAAGGTTGGTTAAGAATTTCCAAAAGTTTTGTAAAGATGCTGATTCATCATAGCCAAAGCTACCATGGGAATGTGTGATATAATTAATGAATTATGGAAACAAAATAAAAGAAATATCATTAAAGATTAAAGATTATGAGTTTTCACATAGGTTGATATTTTACATTTGTAAATATGAGTTTACATTTTAACTAAAAACATTGCAGTCAAAAAAATCAAGATAAAAAACAGCTAAAATTTTTGGACAATGGGAAGTAATTGTTTGAAGGGTGATAGCTATGAAATTTTTTAAACAAACTATTCACATAATTTATGGAAAACAATTTCTGGTTATGGCTATTTAAACTTCTCAATGATTTCTAATTAATTTACAGATCAGTTTAGTTTCATTTAAACCTGTGAAATGAATTTTTCCTTTTTTTTTTTTTTCTTCAGGTTCAGTTATAAACAGCTAATTATAATGCAGTATGCTATTAAGAGCTTCTCATTATAGTTCTGGGGAGTGTTAATAATTCAATTTATAAATATAATGTAGATATATGACTTGCAAGAAATTCAAACTCTGAGTCAATATATCACAGAAAACACCACAGAAATTAATTTTTAAAGCATCTAGAGTACAAAGAAGTATAAGGACTCTTGAAGTTTTTTGGTAAAGCAGTGCATTGTGGGGGGAAAAATGTTTAATGAACCTTAAGGACTGTCTTTTAGCATAAACATGTTAGTTGTTTTCCAGAATTCAGAAAAATATTGGGAGGTTTTTAAGAAAGTAAATTTCAAGCAGCTTAACTAGAACCTAACAATTTTAATGAAGAAAATAAGGCTCACACCAAATCCTAGGAAAAGAATTGGTCAGAAAACACCACCTCCTGCCTACTACTTCCAGATATTGTGACACATATCTTCTTGGTTGTATTTGCATATACAAATATTCATGATGAGGGAAAATTTGCTGGATATTCTTTTTCTAAAGAGTTCACAGGAGGTTTTTTACATAAGTTTTTTACTTGGGTTTAAATATAAACTTTGGATTTATTTGCAGTGTGATTTTCCTGCAATATTTTTTTTTGCAAAAAGAACTGAGAGAATTCCAGTACTACCTTTCCTAAATTAAAGAATGAGCAATATCCTCACATTTTCTTCAATTAATATTTCTTCTGAAAGGTGGAATTTATTTTGACCACTTTGTATATCGTTTGAATGATTAATGTAGTATTTTTTTCTCAGTGTTAAAGCAATAAAATGGTGATGTGTTTGATTCTCAAGGCTGGATCAAAGAAGAAAATTAATTTTGGAACAGAGCCCTACAAATATGTTCTGGAGTCTTTTACCTTCAGTTCACATCTGCATCAGGTCAGATAACAAACAACCCGTTATGAAATGAGTTAGCAAAATTCATAGTGCATAGTTATTTCTGCCATAAAAAACAAGTTCACAGCATTGTTCATATTGTCAGGTAAAAGGGCAAGGAATCATTGACTGTGGCTTCTGGACTCATACTTAGAGATGGTCCTGTGCATAAGGCCGATTTATATTGCCAAAGTGTTACAGAGATCCTTCTTTGCTATAATTCCTCTGCATCAGGTCCAGTGAATCAAAAAGCTAGGGACTCGAAAGTGTGATATTTTTTGTAAATAATTACCCTATGTTAGACTCATGGTTATACAGTGTGACAGTGCTTTACTGTATCTTTTTGTTAATTTACATTACCTGAACTCAGTCTTGCTCAGGAAACAATGATTAATATAAAATGGACCTCTTAGTCCCACTCTATTTAAGGTGCTTCTAAATTGTTTGACCAGTATCTACAATTCCCGATCTTTGACTAGGGCTTCAGGATGAAAAATGTATTGTAAACTTCCTAAATTTTAAATAAATTATGATTTTTATGTTATGTTGTTGGAAAACTACTTTTTCTTGCTTCAGCATTCAGTAACAAAAAAAAATATTAAAACAATTCAGGATGTGAAGGTCATTTCTCTTTTTTCAGTTCTGTTTCTGTGGGTTTTTTTTGCAGGATGATGGAATGACTAAGCATCCATTTATTGCCCTTTCTACCCCAAAAGTTGTGTTTGGTCTGTTCCTGAGGAATTTACACTTCTGTACAAGATTTTGGGCAAAGTAATATGTCAATCTTCTGTGACCCATCTGCTCCATACCTGAAAATGGAGACACTGAAGATATTCTGATCAAATCTAGCTCTTCCAGCTATAAAGCATCCTGTTTATGTTGAATATACATGGCTGCTTTGTTCTCTAACCACATTCAGTATGTCTAACTCTGGAAGACCTAAGAAATCTCTTAAGAGCCTGGTCTCAGACAAGGGTCCTGACATTTATGTTCTCTTTTTCCTCCTCTTTCAGTCACACGATAGCAAAAAATACAGTGAAGAATACAAGATAAATAAATTGGAAGTTTATTCTTAGGTGAATTTTTTGGGAGTAAACACTTTTTTACACCATAGCAGTGAAAAAGTTCAGAGTTTTATCTGAAAATCATGTGCAATCCAAGGCAACTCCACCCATACGCAGGATATAATTAGTCTATGATACAGTAGAAAAAGTGATTCAATGTGCCAAAAACTGTAGTTATACTCATGACACACATTTTAGCTTCCCTTCATTTGTCTGTGTTCCTAAACAAATAGAGCTAACATTTCACTTCAGCCTCCAGGCTGGATCACTGTGACAAAGAGCAGAAGGCTGCTGCCCTTATTCTGGCCATCCATAAATATCTGTCTCAAAATATTAACACCATTCACAGTATTTAGTTAGGGGCATTTGTCAAGTACAATTGTTCTTCAAGGTACAGCAAAGATGGATGGCATGTTGTGCTGCTTGTAAAGGAAGCTTACTCGAATTGCTGTCTGGAATGGTGTATCATGGCAAATTTTTTGCTCTAATCAGTAGCCCATAGGGTCTTAAGAAAATTGCTTGAGTTTACAACAAATGTAGCTTACCTGACCAAAGGAGAATGAAAAAGTATGCAAAACTCTTTTTAAGGTTTTATATAGATATTGTATTTGCTACCTGCAGATGGACTTCTTGTTTTGAAATGATTAATGGAGTTAGAAGTTCATATCAGCTATGCCACTATACTAACTGAGCTGGGCATAAACTACCTGCAAGATTTCTTTAGTCCTAGTCACACTTCCTAGCAGAAGTGAAATTCACCTACTGGAATAACTATAAACCCCCATAAAATTTGAAAATTTACAATCAATAGCACAACTGTATTGAGTAATATTAGACATATATATCTATCTGAATTGACATCTTTCTGCAGAATGGATGGATTGGATTTGATATGTTGATTACAAAGTAATTTAGTGGTAAGGTGGTTTCTCAAAAAAATGGATAATGAAAAATAATAAATAAACACTGAAAATGCTAGTTATAGCTGGATGGAGCTGTTTGTAATTTGACAATAATGGTCAATTAAACCTAAAATTTTAGTGGGAATGTATCAGTTTTGGTGAAACGTGCTATTGGGAGATGTGTCATGGACTGGGGGGACAGTCCTTGGTCAGAGCAGAAAACATCTGCATAAATTGTATGAAAAGCACACTCACTTTGTTTCCCCCAAAGTAACATGCATTCATTTTTTTTCTAACAAGAAAATTATTTATATGAGGTAGAGCAGATCCAGCAGAAAGAAATCCAACCTGGAAACTTGCAATAGCATAGTCATGAAGATATTTTATTTGGAGAATGGCAAAACAGTGAACGATTCCTACATTTTTCATATCTGAGTACCAGAAAAAATAAACTGTGACTGTCAGTGACTGCATGATAGTCTTTTGCGCCCCCGTCTTTCATTAAAGGAATGAAAAATATTTTAGAAGGTCTTGTTTTTTCCTGATGTGGCATAGGAAACATCTTTACTTTATGCCAAAAAATAGTCTTGCACCTATTCCAGTTATTACAGGTCACAGACCATTCAGTCAGTTGTTTTGACAGAAATATGAGGAAGTGGAAGAAAAATGTGTGTGTGGAGAAAATGGCAAGAACAACATCAAGATTTAAACTTGGTTAAGGAGAACAGCTGTAGGAGAAAATCTTCAGCTTCTAAATTTTATAGCTAAAATAAATTAAGCAGAACTACACCAAACTGGGGATAGTCAGCTGCTACTCTTGTTGCCCTGAAATAAATTAGAACTGTGCGGAGCTGTTATAAAGTCAAATAAACCCTATTTATCATGTCAGTTCCCACATATCTAAGCGACAAGCCAAGTCAGATTTTGTGAGCACACTGTACTTTCCGTAACTAAAATTTTTGCTTCAGAATACCAAAGAAGAACTGCAGAATTATAGACACCTTTTTTGACTAAATTCCATCTACAGACCAATACACAAAGAGAAATATCAGTGAGTTACTACTAAGTGCCAAAGCAACATGGTTCCCACAGTAATATCCCTAATATTTTCAGCATGAATGGTAGTCTGAAACTTGGGGAATCACCCCTGCTACTTGATAAAGATTTTGTTAGTTACTGAAGTATTTTCATGTCCCTTTAGTTACAGTCTCATGCTTAATTACCCTCTCTGCAGAATAAATTGTTGTGGCACTCAGGATCTAGCTAAGAGAACAATAGAATAGAAGCTTACTTTAAAACTCATTTATACTTGGAAAAGCACCTCTATAAATGGTACCTACTCAGCTCCATTATTATTATCACCTATTGCCTTTCAGATTAAAGGTAATCAATCATCCTGTGAAAATCAAAGATGATTTTTTTGCAAGTACCAGCCTTGAAAAATCCAAGCATATAAATAACATAATAGGAAGAGTAATCTAGCTGACATTTTTGATTACATGGAATGAAAAGCGATTCAGTGAAAGAAACAGCAACATCCCAAACACACTAATGTCTATTTTTTCTTGTATTGGACATCATAACATTCTTTAAACTGAAGTGAGTAATGGGTTGATCACCAAAAAATGAACATAAAAGAAAATAAAAGGAGACTAAGTAAAGCTGATACTGAGGTAGATACTCCCCTTTCTTTGGAAAATGGAATTAAAATGTCCCTTAAAATTAGCTCAATTCAATTTGAAATGCTTACTTTTCTTTTTAAATTTTATTTTAAAAACTTTTAAGTATGGTTTCATTTCTTTCAATTTAGGGAATTGCAATTCATTAGCTAAATTTAGTTCAGGTAAATTTGGCAATGAAGGCTTTAATTTCAAATGAAGACATGTCATGTTGTGCTTCAAAACACTAAAAAGGAATCTTTCCAGAAGGCCATATACCTTCCATTACATCACTGCTTTAATAATTTGTTGTGTGGATGTACAAATAGTTTATTACCTACCGAACAGGTGTCTTTGTGCAAATTAACTAATATATTACTATATTACTACTATGGCTGTATATACTTGAACACAACTGGTACAAAACACTATCCTTCTGAAACAATCAAATTTTACACTAACTTTACACAATTAAGGTGGCTAAACAGCTACCTGCCAACAAGGAGTCGGGCTAAATGTTCCAAAGACAAAATATCATTTTAATTTCTTGATAGGTAAGTAGTGTTCAAACCATGCTGGCCTTCTTAGCTGCAAGGGTATTTTCAGAGTCATATCCAATCTGCCATTCCCTTTCAGTACCTCTGTAACTGGGTTCCAAGCCAGTCAAGGATTTTAGTCAGAGCTTCCTTCACCTTTTCTTTAACATTGGTCCCCAAAACAACAAAAGAATTCTAAATGTTTAAAAGCTATCTGTTATCTGAATGTAAAGTACAACTTTTTTTTTTCTCTTATCACTATAGAGATTCCCAGTGGGTTGGTGAGAATAAACTATTTTGTAAATAGGTCTCCCCTTCCTTCTTCACAAGATATGTGCCTCACATCTTGATGTCAGAGCAGCATTTTTTAGTGAATCCCTAGACTGAAACATCAGTCCCTCCAGTTCCCAAGGACAGGGATATCTGTCTATGACTGTCTATGGGGTGAAAAGGAGTTACCAGAACCAATGTCCTGTCAGACGTGTGTGTTAGTCAGTAGAACTGAGAGCACAGCTAGTGGCAATGCTCCTCCCGGTCACCAGAGTAAATTAAGGCACCTTTGAAGTAAAAAAAATTCTCAGAGTTGTCTGTTCAGAGGGTAGAGTTGTTGCTTTTGTTTCAGTTGTATTTTTTTCCAGTCAGGTATATCTGTTTGCTTTCTCCAAACTGAATTTCATTTATTCGCCCACGTTTTCAATGTGACTATTGCAGATTTCATCAGTAAGTCAATATGTGCCAGCATGCATTATACAGAGAGATTTCATCATATGTAAAGTGTAAAATGGATAATACTGTGATGATACCATCTCAGTGATAACTATTGACAGTATGATTGAACATCGATATTGGATGCTACTACATGCCCATCTTTATTCTATCTTTTTCATAATCTGGGATTAAAATTTAGTATATTTCATGAAATTAATATATACTTCGTTTACTCTCCCTCACAGAAAATTAATAAAAATACAATCAGAATCGCTGTTGCCAGCTTTATTACCAGTAGTTTGATACCACTCTCAAACAGCTCTCAGTCTCCATGTCTCTTTGTACACAATGTTGAATCTTCTGAGAAGCAGCATTACACACTCAAAATAAAATTGACATGCACTTTTTTTTTATTTTAGCCATGACAATTTTAGTATTTTAAATGAAATTTCCATGGGTTTTCTGCAGTACTTTTTACATAACCTCTTTATTTACTGTAAGTGTGGTTTGGTATAGTACTCTTCACTAAGAACATCTCTCAGATTGTAATTAATTGTATTCCATCTGGAGGAAAGTTACCTACATCAAACAGGCAGCAGCCTTTTTTGTCTTGTGATCAGCCCCACTATGGCATCAGGTGGGTTTACTGGTTATAGAGTGTGCTAATAGGTACACCTCATTTTTTTATTTTTTTATATTTCCTATTCTTTTCACCCAAATGTCAGTTAAAGTTTCAACCATCTGTGTTCAGCCAAGTTTCTCATCTTTATTTTTTAACTGAAAATACATTTTCATGGTTCACATACAATCATTCAGTATATGGGTTGCAAAGCCACACATAAAAAGGGTCACGTAGACAGTGCCACAGTTGACAATAATAAATCTTCTTAGAATAATACTTCTGTCATGTAACTGGGATGAGAAGTTCGGTTTTGTTGGGTATTTTTTACTTTCCAGAAATGTGTTGGTGATAGCAAAGATAATTCTGCTTTTCAAGGAGCTTTAGTAGTAACCAAAAAGAATTGTGTTTTCTTAACACTTCTGAGAATCGTTCTATTAATTTATCTGTAGATGTGTCTGGGCAAAGGTTTATTAGAATGCAGTGCAGACACTTTCTGTGTTGTGAACCTAGGAGCATTGTCTTCTTTGAATTATAGCTAGCAAAAAGTTGCAAATTATTTCCTTGGTGATGAAACGATATTTTTCTAAATGAACACTCTAAATGCTATGCACATCTATGATGCTATATTAGTGCTATGAACAGTGATGACTCATCTGAGAACTGGTGACTCAATTTTTTAAGATAGACAATGATTTCACTGATCTAGATTTTTATGTTTGGTTTGTCTCATCAGATATGACTAAACCAAGCAATGCTTCCTTTCCCTTTCTATTGCACTGACCATTCTCCTCACTTGGTCTGTCTGTCATATTTAAGTTAAAAATTTAAAATAAAGCAATGATATATAATTCACCTGAAAAGCATGTGCAAACATAACTATTGAAACAGCACAGTCATATTTATTTGCTCCTTTCCATAAAGATTTATTGGTAAATTGTATATTCTGGATCGAGTAAAGGAAGAACTCGTGTGAATGATGTCATTCAGTATTAAAACACTATACACTTTTTCTTTCCCAAATTTGCCCAATTTCCCTCTCCTTAATTATAACAAGTGTTTATTAAATGCCTAAAAATGCTATTCCCAGCTCTTAGTATCAAGACTTGATAATGTTAAACACCAACACTTCTATTTCGGTAAGTAAGTGCAACAGAAATTACCATGTCACAGTTTAATACATTTGATAAGAGAATTTGTTATCTAATACCTTTCTTAGGACAGTTCTTTTCTCACTACTATATTGTACTCTGACAGATTCTCTCCCACACCTTCAAACTACAGAACAAATAGGCAGAATTTTTGTAACATAATGCCTCAATATAGTGTCAAAACACTTCATATTGGCTTCTTCATTTTGACTATCATATATTATATTCTAAATAATACTACTGAACTGAAACTTTTTCATCTTACCATACAAAATATTTTGACCTTATCAAACAAAAATGTTTTGACAAGACAAAATGTAATTCTTTACTAGTATTTTGTTTCAAAAAAATATTGACATTTCATAATTTGATTCCAATTTATAATGCAAAAAAATGTGCAATTTCACCCAGCTCCACTAAGATCTAGGCTTAATTTTTATTTTTATTAATATGCCTTCTCGAGTAATATTTTAATAATCTCTTTGACATCTTTGATCCATGCTGGTGATTTGTTTAACAGAAAACTCATAAATCACTTTCTCAACTTACTAACATTCTTCCTTACCTACTTTTCTAATTTCAGTGGTTATGGAGAAAAGTTGCTATTTATGCTTTACAGAAACTCTCAACTATAGATGTTTCATTGGGAAAAAATTACACACTAGCATTACTGTCACTGCACTGTCTAAGTGACAGTTCCAGCTTTTCTTATAGTTGCAATTCCTCACTTATTTTTTCTTCAGAAAGTGTTTATGATATTTCACATAAGCAGCCTCCTCAGAAGATGAAACCCATGTTCTTCTCCCTGGAGTTTCAGCTACTTCTCAGCTTTTTTTTCTGCCCTACTATTCCAATATTACTTCTATGCTAATTTCCAGTGACTTTTCTAAACTCGTGAAAGCTGATTTTTCAGTTCACTTCTTTTTTACACATATCTGGCTCTGCTTTTCACTACAAAGTTCTGCTGTCTCTCAGGAGTAAATCAGAGCACTTAGCCTCTGTCCTATCTGGCTAATTGTTACATCATCTTTGCAAATTTATGTGAAGAAAACAAAAAGGAGACTTAAAAATGGTGGAATATAAAACAAATAGGGAAAAAAGGAAACTCAACAAGTATTTTTTCACCTTCCAACCTCATTCAAACACTCAACATATCTAATATTTCTTGCTGTGAATGACAGATGACCTTTTTCTCATTGCTAAAGGTGAACACTGTTTTCAGGAGAAGTCTAAGGGAACACTGTTACATATGGTTATTAGTGAACAGTGGAATTCTGATTTGAAGTTTTAATTAGTAACTGCTACCAATACAAATAAAGAGAATAGATTTTTAACCTGCACAATATAAAACTTTCAGGTCTTTTTCTTTAATGTATTATACTCTGAATTGCTGTTTTACACCTATATGACAGTATTTCAAAGTGATAGCAGGGATTTCGTGTTTAGTAGGATATCTAGTTAAAATAAAAATCACTGTGTAAGGAGCTAGACATGGAAGACTCTGGGAACATGCTAGAACTGTGGGAGATGCTGTCTGAGGATTCCTGACAGCCTCGTGCAAAGCATATCTAGGTGATTGTCCTATTTTGTATTAAAAGCAGCCACAAAAGCAGTCACACAAACTGTAGGAGACCTAGGTTAAATTCCTTTGCAGTGGGATTTGATTGTTATCTGCCCATTCCTGGAGAGTTCTTCAACCATCAGGTTACAGTGTTTCAGGAGGCCTAAGGAGGATTCATTAAATGTTTCTTAACTGAAATAAAAACAAAAAAACCCAAAGAACAGAACAAAAGAACCCAACCCAAAACAAAACAAAACAAAACCCCACACCTGGGTTAGAAGGACAAAGACAGAAACTGTATGACCTTCAGCCTGTTATTTCAGCTAGGAAAAGAGAGAGGTAGGTTCCCACTGCTAATAATTGTGTCCCTGTTTTGCATAAAGTAGAAATCTTCAGCCAGTGAAACAGAAAAAGCTGCGATCAGTAATACTCCCTGGTCTATAGGCTGCAATACTTTGATGGGAGGTAAATGATACAGTTCACATTCTGTGATATATGAAACAGTTGGTTTGAGTGAAATTAAAGTCAGGTTTTCTGTATTGTCTGTTATTTCACTCCCCTGATAGCAGGGAGGAGCTGCTATCAGCACTATGACACAAAAACTGTGAATTTAGTAGTAGTGAGCAGTAGAAATAAGTCTGTCTCCATATTTACTAGATCAACATATTGTGTAAGTGAATCTCATTTGCAGACACCATAACCAATTATGCAGAGTCTAACAGCTAGTTTCCAGACCTGGAGATGAGAACCGTATTGGAGTCTTTAGAAATTGTGCTGGTTTTGGCTGAGAAGAGGTTAATTGTCTTCACTGTAGCGCCTGTGGTGGTCAGGGACCTTTCCAGCTTCCCACGCTCTGCCACGTGGGCAGGAGGCTGGGAGGGGTGGGGCCACAGCCAGGTCAGCTGACCCCGACTGGCCAATGGGATGTTCATTCCGTACCATGTGACGCCACAGCCAGCACATTAACAGGGGCAGTTGGTGTGTGGATGGCAGTTGTGACTTGGGGACTGGTGGTGTTGGGGTTGGTGAGTGGCTGTGTCACGTTTGGGTTGTTCTGGTGGTTCACTCCCCCTACCCACCCCCCCCTGGATTTTGCCTCTTTCATTGTTTTCCTTTCCATTGCATTTTTGTTGTTGTTATTTTAATTATTAAACTGTTCTTATCTCAGCCGTTGGGCTTTACCCTTCTGATTCTCTCTCCTGTCCCCCTGGTGGGGGAGTGAGCAAGTGGTTGTGTGGGGCTGAGCTGCTGGCTAAACCACAACAAAAATAAAGCACAATAATATCCTGGAAAAATCAGTAGTAGACTTTCATGAGATATTAGATATTTATTCATAAAATTTAGATATTGGACATAATAATAATGGGTTCCATATTTTTCTTTTTTCTTAATATTTATTTTAATTTTTCACTAATGAAGCCTAGAACTTGACTAGGATCATATGTCAAGATGGTTTGCAGATGTCCTACCAAAAATTTCTGAAATTACTTCATTTTTATATTAGTGAATGAAGAACTTAGTTTAATGCCTTTCACCAGAAATATAATAATTGCCTATGAAACATGGAAATTAAAGTATTTGTAGTATTCATACTTCTTTGCTTAATTTTAATAGCATTTTTAATAGTGCCCTGTAAAGACTCCATGCAAATATTGTAGACTTATGTTGAAAGCCTTTTATTATTTCCTGTCTAAAGTTAGGAACAACTAACTTTTAAAGGTGGAATATTTTTCTATTCCCCCTTTTTATGCTGATAAACATATCCCTAATGTATATGGGACTTTACAGGTAAATATTAAAAGACAGGAAATCACTATTTAAGGTGGTCATCACTAAGGAGTGAATGAAATATATGATGTAGTAAACAAAAGATGTTGAGCACATTCATATACTTCCTTTGATACTGGCCATGGCTAAAGTAGAAAAATGGTATGTGAAATAGACCGTGATAATCAAGGGAGCTTGATCTGTCATTCTCAGTTGTGCTAAACTGATGTGAAAACTGAATCACATGTACTCTGTGGAAGAAGTGAGACGTTACTTCTGAAGCACAAGACAAGCTTACAAAAGAAGAGTTTGCAAACAGTGAAGCAGAGGCGGACAACCCTACTGACCAATCTGGAAACCTGAAAGGGCAAAAGGGGCAGTGGAAGAGTTAATTACTTCTATTTTGTCCTACCAAGCTGCAGTGTATTTTCTTAATTTAGAAAAAAAATTTGCAAAATTTGAGCTTGAAAACCTCTTTGGTCTTCCTTAAGGTATGGGTGCAGATAGCTAGCCCTGTCCCATGGCCAGACTAACAGAGTATCAAGATCAGAAATTTCTGGATCCTGCAGAAAATGTAAGGAGAAAAGTAGCTGGCCCCACCTGACCTGGCCCTAAGCTACTAAGACAAGAAAGGCAGAAACTACAGAATTTGTGGGAGGGAAGCATCAGGAACCAAATCTAAACAAAAGATGCCAAAAAAGAGTGAAATGGGTGCCGCTGGTTCATCAAGCGGTTAACGTCTAAGGCCAAAATTAAAAAGCAAGGATGTAAAAATCAGTAAAACTGGAGTAAATAGAGAAAAAGTTCAATGGATGAGAATTATTTATTCAGGAGGAGGAAACAGAAAAAAACTGACTATAAGGTAAAGCATAGCATATGATTGAGGCTGTTTGGAGGTCCCTAGCGAGCAGCCCTGGCCTGACAAGCACAGTCTGGAGCAGAACAGCAAACCTGTTCAGATCATAACACAGGTGTCTGACTTGATTTTGCAGTCAGGGCACCTGGAGTTTTCACCATAATATTGATGAGGGGACACCACACTTCACACTCTTCTAATGAACTGGAGAAATATTTACACCACCAGCTGAAACACTCAAGTGTTGATAGCTATTTATTGAAAAAGGCCATCCTCCAGTCCCCTTTGTCTTGAGATAAAGTGAGCTGCTTTGCATTATTCTCTGAGCTTCATGGGCACATCACCCTTGCCCATCTTCACTGAGTCTTCTTCCACTGAAGGGGCTTATTCAGTGAGTCATGTTCCGCCCCTAGGAGTTTAGTCAGCCAAACACGGGGCTGTTGTTCCCTCAGATAAAAAATCTGTCCCCATTTATTTTTTCACCTTCAGTCCCCCCATTGTTACATCCATACCCAGTTTGGTATTTTTGCTATCACTGTGTAGGTGACAGTGATGCACAACATTACTGGCACAGTTACCCTGGAAGTGCTGGCCTTTGGCAAACACACTCCCAAGGGGACCCAGTGCTCCCCCCTGCAGCATCTGTGAAGCTCAGCCCATTCCTGTCACTCCCCCTACACCCCCCGGAGATCCAGCTGCCCTTTGTGGCACTGTCTGTAACCCTGCCAGCTTCTCAGACTGTTATTTGTCATGCCAAGCCTTTTCTCATGTCGTGTCCTGTAGTTTCTCCCATCCATTCAGTTAACTGAACCTCAGCCCAAGGCAAGGTCAGCAGTCCACACACCTGCCTGCAACTCTGACAAACTTTTAAAAAGTTGTAGTGGGTTGACCCAGGGCAGCAACTAAGCACCCACGCAGCCACTCGCTTGCTCCCCCGCAACTACTGGACTGGGGAGTGAATAGGAAGACTAAAAGCAAGAAAATTCCTCTGCTGAGATAAAGACAGTTTAATAAATGAAGGAAAGAAGTGGTGCAAAGGCAATAACTGACTACGTTCCACAAGCAGACCTGTGGCCTGGAATTAGGATTTTGCTCTTTTGTGACTGAAATACTCTGACTCATACCAGAGAACTTAAAAACCATTATTATTATTTGTAATTCCTTTTTTAAACACAATTCTGTTTTGAAGGTGATGGGTTCACCTAGACGGTTGATAGTGTAGGAACGTCAAGTGGACCAAAATAAAAATTCCAAATATTCTTTAATTGTTGATATTACATCATTTTGGAGCACCTGAAAAGTTTTTGAGCTGACAACTCTTTGACATTAAAGCTGCAATGAAAAAGGAAACTGGATTCCTCTGAAATTTGCTGCCACAGCTGCTTGTCTGTGGAAGTTCTGTGCAATATACTGTGATGCATAGACCTATGTTTAGTATGGCTCAAAGGAACATCTTTCACAACCAGCATTTAGTCCTCCTGTTTGTATAAAAGACTTCTAAGAGCTCCTTTCCTCTGTAACTCACAGTCATTATTCAGTAGCAGCTTGGACCTCTTAATATATTACAGTAACAATAGTTCTCTGAATGCATACAACTGAATCGGGCATCTTAAAGTGCACCCTTCACTGCATTAATCATAAAGAATAATATGTTTCCATGCAGTGCTGTTTTAGAAGGATACTTTGTCAAGGTTTAATCACTTGCCACTGAAGCCTGGACTATAAATTGACAGTGCTATTCCACTGAAACATTTCTAAGGTCTAAAGCACAGCCCTGTTTTATACACTATCCTTAGATCAGTGTAATGATTTTGTACGCTTCTTGTAAAAGAGGAATATTGCACTTAAAAGGTGTCATGCTTTCTGAAACACTTAGTGTGGTAACTATTTGGATCTGTTCCTACATAATATGTTTAAGAGGAAAGCAGATTAACTAGCTGATTGAAAAAAACAACAATGGCAATGCCTTCCCTATGGTCTGATCCTCTTGTGTATTTAGCTTCATAACTCCCAGCTTAGTGATCAATATCAAATCACCATCCTTCTTGCTGTGTCAGTACTGTGGCATCAATATAGGTATAGAAAAGAGAATTTTATTCTATTCTGGTCATATAATCATCAGGACTGTTGACTAAATTCTTATTGGAGTGTTTATTGTCAGGAGATGCATTGAACAAAATTCAGCTTGACTTTGAGACTCCAGTTTACACTCATCAGAAGATGTTAAAAGGCATTAGAGAGATCTGCTGCTTTGCACAGGCAAAGTATGAGACTTTGCATGTGATCTGTGCTTCACCCTTTTTTGGTCACCTGTGTCACTTTCGGAGGCTAGGTGTCTGGAGTTCTTTGGATGTTCTGGGAGGGATTTATTGGATTTTTTACTAAATAGGTTCAAGACTACAGGATCACTAAAATGTCTTAATGCCATTTTCCTTCCTTCCTTCCTTCCTTCCTTCCTTCCTTCCTTCCTTCCTTCCTTCCTTCCTTCCTTCCTTCCTTCCTTCCTTCCTTCCTTCCTTCCTTCCTTCCTTCCTTCCTTCCTTCCTTCCTTCCTTCCTTCCTTCCTTCCTTCCTTCCTTCCTTCCTTCCTTCCTTCCTTCCTTCCTTCCTTCCTTCCTTCCTTCCTTCCTTCCTTCCTTCCTTCCTTCCTTCCTTCCTTCCTTCCTTCCTTCCTTCCTTCCTTCCTTCCTCCCTTCCTCCCTCCCTCCCTCCCTCCCTCCCTCCCTCCCTCCCTCCCTCCCTCCCTCCCTCCCTCCCTTCCTCCCTTCCTTCCTTCCTTCCTTCCTTCCTCCCTTCCTCCCTTCCTCCCTCCCTTCCTCCCTCCCTCCCTCCCTCCCTCCCTCCCTCCCTCCTTCCTTCCTTCCTTCCTTCCCTCCCTCCATCCTGAAGGACTTGGGGGTGGGATCCATTGCAAAAATGCTCACACCAGCATGTCCAACAGGGGAGTAAGTCAGGCCAAGCAGTGTGGTGATAAAGGTTCCTTAGCTGTCTCCCAAGAGGTGAAACAGAAGAGTAATCACCTCGAGTCTATGTATACAACAAACAGGAGGAACTGGAGCTCTGTTCCCACTCAGAAGGGTGTGACATCATAGGAGTAACTGAAACATGGTGGGACAAATCAAATGACTGGGGGATCGCAATGGATGGTTACAAGCTCTTTCGTGAAGGCAGGCAAGGTAGAAGAGGTGGAGGAGTTGCACTCTACATTAAGGAAAACCTTGAATGTATCAAAGTCAACTATAGTGATTGCGACTGCTCTATCGAATGCCTCTGGGTTAAAGTCAAAGAGGTCATATCCAAGCAGGACCTCACAGTGGGCATCTGCTATCGACCTCCTAACCACAGTGACGAAGACGACGAGGCATTATTTGGGGCACTAAAGCAAGCTTCTGGCCAACAGAACCTGGTCCTGATGGGTGACTTCAACTACCCAGACATCTGCTGGAAGAACAATATGGCAGCTCGCATGTCATCCACCAAGTTCCTGGAATGCATAGAGGACTGTTTCCTGATACAAATGATAGACGTGCCAACCAGGAAGGAGGCACTGCTGGACTTGCTATTCACAAACCGAGAAAGCCTGCTTTGTAATATCTCGGTTAGCGATAGCCTTGGCTGCAGCGACCACAATATTGTTCGGGATCCTGCTGAGTGTGCTGAAGGTCAGCTCTAAGACAAGGGTTCTTGGTTTTAGAAGAGCAAACTCCAGTTCACTCAGGGCTCACTTGGGAGGCATTTGATGGGAAGCTTCCATGGAAGACAAAGTTGCTAGTGAGTGCTGGGAATTCTTCAAGAACTCTCTATTGGAAGCACAAAGCCAATTTATCCCCTACAAAGGAAAAGGAAGTAAGCGGAGCAAGGGGCCCCCATGGCTCAACCATGACCTCCTGGGTCTACTCAAATCCAAAAGTGAAGCACACCAGAAATGTAGAAGTGGAGGATTATCTGTCGAGAGCTACAAGGGCACAGCCAGAGAGTGCAGAGATGCAGTTAGAAAAGCAAAAGCCCAGCTTGAATTGAAACTGGCTGTAGATGTCAAAAATAACAAGAAAGTTTTCTTCAGACATGTCAACCATAAGCAGAAAAAGAAGGAAAACATAGGCCTGATGTTAAATGGAAAAGGAGTCAATCACCAACGAAGGTGAAAAGGAAGAGGTCCTCAGCACTTTCTTCACCTCTGTCTTTACCAGCACTGCCGGGTCCCAGGCTTTGGAAACAAAATTCCCAGTTGATCGAAACACTGACCCACCACCAGTGAAGGAAGAGTTAGTCCATGAATTACTACAGGAGCTTGACCCTTACAAATTTGTGGGCCCTGACGCCATCCACCCAAGGGTGTTGAGAGAGCTGGCTGACATCATTGCAAGGCCACTCTCCATAATCTCTGAGTAGTTGTGGGGAATGGGGGATGTCCCAGAGGACTGGAGGAAGGCAAATGTTACCCCTATCTACAAGAAGGGCTCGAGGGAGGATCCCGGTAACTCTAGGCCCATCAGCCTTACTTCAATCCCTGGGAAAGTTATGGAACGAATCCTCCTGGGGGCCATCACAAGTCAAATGAAGCACGTGATTGGGAGAAGCCAACATGGCTTCACTAAAGGCAGATCGTGCTTGACAAACCTGGTGGCCTTCTATGACCAAGTGACTTGCCTGGTTGACATGGGGCGGGCAGTGGGCATTGTCTACCTGGACTTCTCCAAGGCTTTTGATATGGTCCCCCACAGCCTCCTCCTGGAGAAATTGATGTGTTATGGCCTAGACAAGTGGTCTGTGCAGCGGGTGGGGAACTGGCTGACAGGCCGCACCCAAAGGGTGGTGGTAAACAGCTCCTTTTCCAAGTGGCAACCTGTCACTAGTGGAGTCCCCCAGGGATCAATATTGGGCCTAATGTTATTCAACATCTTTATAAGTGATCTGGATAATGGCATCAAGTGTAGCCTGATGAAGTTTGCCAATGACACAAAATTGAGCGGGGAAGTAGACACTCCAGAAGGGAGAGCTGCTCTGCAGGGAGATCTGGATAGGCTGGCAGAGTGGGCCAGCAAGAACCTTATGAAGTTCAACAATGAGAAGTGTAAGGTCATGCAACTGGGAAAACATAACCCGGGAGTGCAGCACAGACTGGGATCCACCTGGCTGGAAAGCAGTTCTGTGGAAAGGGACCTGGGGGTCCTGGTGGACAGAAAGCTCAACATGAGCGAACAGTGTGCCGCTGCGGCCAAGAAGGCCAACAGGATGCTGGGTTGCATCAAAAAGGGCATCACCAGCAGAGAGAAAGAAGTCATTATCCCACTCTACTCAGCGCTTGTCAGGCCACACCTGGAGTCCTGTGTACAGTTCTGGTCCCCTCTATACAAAAAGGATGTGACAGGCTGGAAGGGGTCCAGAGAAGGGCCACCAAGATGATCCAAGGACTGGGAAGCTGCCATACGAGGATAGGCTGGGAGAACTGGGTTTATTTAGCCTTGAGGAAAGGAGGCTCAGAGGGGATCTCATCACCATGTACCAGTACTTCAGGGGTAGCTACAAAGAAGACGGAGACTCCTTTTTTACACAGAGTCACATAGAGAGGACAAGTTGCTCTTGGGGAGATTCTGATTGGACACCAGAGGAAAATTTTTCACTATGAGGACAATCAACCATTGGAATGATCTCCCCAGGGAAGTGGTTGACTCGGCCACATTGGACACCTTCAAGAGTTGTCTGGACAGGGTGCTGGGCCATCTTGTCTAGACCGTGCTTTTCCTAGAAAGGTTGGACTAGATGATCCCTGAGGTCCCTTCCCACCTGTGATTCTGTGATTCTGTGATCCGCTTATTTATTTCAATGTTCACTAAACTGAGCTCAGCCAAAGCTCAGAACCTAGGCCTATATTGTAATCTGAACAGATTGGTTCTGGGAATCATTGTGAGGCAATAAATGTTGGAGTCGACAATGTAATTTTTGTAGTCACTTTCAGACGATGTCTACACTTTAAGTTTAGAAACTCTTAGATATAAGGAGTAAACTAATCCCTGAATCAGTTCCACTTATTTTGAAGGATTGTGCCAGGTACGAATTTCTTAAGCATCTTTCAAGAAAAAGAAATATTTGAAACTGTTATGTTATGCAATATAGAATAACATAACAGAATGGGTACTGACTAATGGAGAGCCTTATTAACATCTACTAGAATCTCAGTAATGAAAACACCGTCTTATGAATTAAAATAAATATTTATATATAAAAAATAGAAATCAGTGTCCTGTAATGCATTTTGATAACATGTCATTGAGCCAATACTTAACGATTCAGCTCATTTAATAATTTTTTTTTCTAAAGGATTTCAATAGAATATTATCTCATAACAACTTTTCTGTATTTAAGGTTACTTTATATTTTTACTTGAAATTCTTGATCTCTCTTTCTGGTCTCTCACTATAAAAATAAATAACCATAAAATTTAATCATAAATTAGATTAGAATATATACCTCACCTAACAGTTATTTGAAACGTTACCTCAAAATATTAGCAAGTCACACATCTACTATAGGAGAAAATAAAAAGAAAAGGAAAGAAGCAGTCATAGTCCCCAAACAAGAATAACTGAATACAAGTAGAAATTTTTCTGAATTAGAGGGTTTCAAATTAAGATAGAAGTAATATGAATTAAGGTACAAGGGTTCTGTGGGACAGGCTTTATGTCCCATGTATACAAAATTGTTAATTCAGTGTATTGATATTAATAACAATTCTGGGTCTTGGTCTGTTACCCTTATTTATGGTAAGACATAACATTTCAAACTATCTTCCAGACTCTGCTGCAACAACTACTCTGGACAGAGCAAGGGCAGAGTTAGAATTTACTTAATCACTGTGTTCAGGAGGAAACTGGACAAAATTAAAACTGTGATTTTCCCCCTCTCCTTCCCTCCCCATATAGTGTTTAGTGTTGCTGAGGCAGCATTTGACATTGTTCAGAGCTAGTAGCAAATTGCTAACCTCTGGGATTAATGAGAGAACAGGGAGGAAATCATGCTTTTGTGACAGAATAATACCTTTTCTTGGTGCTTCCTGAGGCAATACAGCTATATGCTTCTTTTTAAATAGGACTACAGAGAAAGAGACACGTTATCTCAGAAGAAACAAAATGCTGGTTTTGTTCAGGCTTTTCCATTATTCCTTCCTGGTAGCAGATAAATTTGTTAAGGCCTTCCTTAGTATTTGAACAGATTTACATAATGCACTGATGAATGTGTCGTAAACTTCTGAATCAATTAGACTGATATTGATGGTAATTACATTGTCACTAACACTACTATATCACTAAACCTTAACATGATGGCAACCTGGAAGAATAATGTTGATTATAGAGCAGATAAATCACATTTTGCTTATGATTTGCATATGACTTGCATGAAATCTGGATATACCTCTCAGTTCATAGTTATGTCCTGCTGGCATCAGAAGGGACACGCTTGCTTAAGCGTTGTTGGGTAATGAAGTACTCAGAAACAAAGTGGTCAGCAAGCACTGCTTGCTAATGTCTTCAGCTTTAAATTGTTGCAGGACATACCATGTTCCAACCTGTTCCTTCCCATAAGAGAAACAATTTCAGTTATTTACATCCTTGAACTACTCTCCTTACTTAAGGCTATCAAAGATTTCTCCTGTGGCCTTGTTTAAGCAGCACTGATTACTACAGCATGTGACTGATTTGACTTGTCTGCCTCAGGCACATCTTATGACACGATAGCAAGCTCAGTAGACATGCTCACATTCAACAAATCCCTTGTGCTACCTTTCACACTCACAGGGTGGAAGTGCCACCCGTTGCTGCTGCTAGTATCTCTTAGGAGGGTCAGTTAACAGGCAACTGCCTTATTGCATATGGGATGAAGAAAGGAGCCCCACAATGTCTCAAGCCATTTTGGAATCTCTTTCTCAATGTCAGTGTTTCAAGGAAAAAATTAGCATAATTTTATTCTATTTTATTCTTTTATTCCTCTTCCTTGTCATCTTGCATATTACCTTGTGTCATGGCTGTTGTTTCATCTAGTCTGTTCAGTATTCTAAATACTGTTGGTGTATGGGGTAAGCAGCTGTCTGTGGGACCAAGATATCCTCTACATCTTGAGTGGCTTGTGGTAGGTTCAGCAGATTAAGATGGACACATCTTTTAATAACTTACATCTCTCATCTTCATGTCCAAGGTGGGAACTATCCTAACACCTGACAATCACCAGAAAACCAGCCTCTGACATAAGCAAATTCACTGCCAGCTTTATTGTATTCAAGATATCTGAGGCCATCCTCCAAATCTTTCCTTCTTTGCTATCTCAAAGCTCATCAGCAGAAGATGGGGAAGAGGAGGGAAATGAGAGGAGCAGAATTTGCCTTGCACAAGTCTTGAAACTGTGAATCATCTATTTATGGTATACATAATCCTATACACTATTTGCTGCAGAAATCTTATGGCTACACTATTTAGAAAGAGTATAATTCTCTCTCTGTAGAAGCCTGTCATTCAGAGACACAGTAGTAGTTGTAATAATGCTTGTTGAATCACAAATTTTCCTTCGTTCCCTCTCTTGCAGGAGCTAATATGGAGCAGATGGTGAATGAAATGTCCTGCCCAAAATCCTGGGAATGTTGAGGAAAAGCACTTCCTCAAAATGTTACTCCTGGAATTGTTTCTGATGACAGGGAGAGGAGTGTGCCCCAGGTATCATCCTGCTGGGACACAGGATACCATTTTCAAGCTTGATTCCTTCAAAAGTATGTGAAGAGGGCCAGACCTAACCCTCTGCAAATATGTGATGAACAGTAGTCATAACGCCACACTATACAACCGCAGAACATACAACTGGCTGAGCTAACTTCAGCCAAAGACTATGAAGCACTGCAAATTCCAAGACATTGCCTTGGAGTCTGCAGTGCTGTATGATGCTTTTTGCTGTAATAGGCAGTCATGACAGAGGCTGACATATATTAACTCTGAGATACTGCTTTTGTATTGGACAAAAGCCCCCTCCATACTTTCTCCTCTGTGAGAACTGAGCAGGGAAGAGAAGAGTGGTGCAGTGCTTCTGGCAGATACCCCTGCCTTTAAGTGGAGGGAGAATTAGGTCCTAGTCACCTCCTATCAATGTAGATTTCCTGGTGTTGGCCACGATATACCTTTAAACATAGACTGTGTGATTTCTCTTTTCCGTTGACCCCATCCCCAGACTAGCCACCTACATAAGTGTCTTGGTTTTGGCTGGGCTAGAGCTAATTTTCCTCACTGTAGTTGGCATAGTGCTGTGTTTTGATTTAGTATGAGAATAATGTTGATAACACACTGACGTTTTAGCTGTTGCTAAGTAGTGCTTACACCGGTCAAGGACTTTTCCAGCTTCCCATACTCAGCTGGGTGCACAAGAAGCTGGGATTGCGTACAGCTGGGACAGCTTACCCAGACTGGCCAAAGGGATATTACTTACCATATGATGAGTATATAAACTGGGGGGGGATTGGCCGGGGGACAGCAATCGAGGCTTGGGGACTGGCTGGGCATCTGTCGGCAGGTAGTCAGCAGTTGCACCACCTGTTTTTCCTGGGGTTTGTTTCTCTCTCTCATTGTTTTCTTTTTATTATTATTATGATTTTTATTTTTTAGTTTATTTTTATTTTTATTTTTTTATATTAATATAACTGTTCTTACCTCAACCTATGAGTTTTCTTACTTTTGCTCTTCAGATTCTCTCCCCCATCCCACTGGAGGGTGAGTGAGTGGCTATGTGGTGCTTGGTTGCTGACTGGGGATAAACCATGACAGCCCATTTTGGCTAAGCCACAACAATAAGATATAGAATTAGTTTCATTGTATATGTCTGAAGTCAGCTCAGGTGTTTGTCCTGAACACCATCTGACATCATATGTTCTCAGTGAATTGACCTGGATGCACTCAGCAGAGTAGGAAGACTATAATTTTTCCTGTTTTCCCTAGCTAGAATAAGAAGAAATCTGTAGCCAAACGTATTTGAATGTTACTAAGTATGGTTCAAAAAGCGCAAGTGATGGCAAAAGGTTTGAAGCAGCTTTTAATTTAACCAGAGCAGTTCACTCATCTCTAACAGAAATCTTTTCAAGTATGGATTCATACAAAAGCCTAGGATGATGTAATTTTAAGAAGCAAAGTACCATAGATTAATGTAGGCAAAGATTTTTTTTTTCCTTCTTTTAGTGTGCTTATGACTTCAATTAATTCTAAGAACTCAAACCAAATACCTTACATTTGGACTTTTCCTACATTATAATAGCTCTTGAACTTTTCTTTCTAATGTATGACAGAGCACTGCTTTTAGTATGCAGTTACAGTAAATGGAGACATGCATTAAGCATTTTAAGCCTCTAGCAGGTCTTTCTTTTCACACAGCAGCTCACCAACTGAATATTAATATCATGCTTGGTAATTCAGAAACACATGGTGAATTTCCTTTGTCTGTAAATGTCTGTTTAAGAAGTATTTAATATTCAGGCAAAAAGCTTGGTTTCTATACCTACAGTTACCCCTAGAGTCTGAATTACTTATTAGCAAGGTGCAGTGGCATTCGATACCTTTACATCCACTTTTTAAGAATGTTGCAATCTACGCTATGAGATTTTCCATTATTTATAATCAGTGTCATATTTCAAAAGAGTAAAACAGCCTGTAGCTCATACATTTATAAGATTCTCCTACTTAAACCTAAAACACATTAAAGGAAAAGAAAATAATTTCATTTCTTGTTTTGCAGTGGAATTTCCAATTATTTTTCAGTATTTCTGGATGCAGTTTTAGCAACTGCACAAATTCACATTTACCTTTCCTTAAATCAGAATTCCTATGTTGTAATTATATTAAATTCAGTGATTGACTGTATAAACCATTAAATGGTTCTTAAAAGCTGAGACAGACTCATGATTTTCTGTTTTATATTCTTCTCTCCACTCCATTCTTATCCTTCCTTTTTCTCTTCCTTAAAATTCCAAATGAAATTAGGGGGTGATATTTCCACTGGTCCAAAGTAGAACAGTCACAGAGCTTATTAAAAATTTATTCTCCTCTATTTAAATAATGATTTCCAATAGTTTTGACTAGATTTGCCTTGTAGTCAAAAGCAATGGCTTTACAGCTTTGAGAACATGATGGATATAGTCCCGGAGCACCATCCTTAATACAGTATCTTCACTTCAGCCTGATCCTTCTGAACTTGCACAACTTCCTTCTTCTTCTTCGTTTTCTTCATCTTGGACTTTCTTACACTATCTTTCTTTCTTACTTCATGCGTCTGTTATGTTACTGAATCATATACTCATCTTCATTAAATAATAATACCTTGCTGGTAATTCTTTCTGTTGTATAAATCATCCTCTGCTTTACATTTCTGGTCCATCAGGGTGAAAAATAGTTAAATATTTTCTATGCTGTGTTTGTATGACCTGTCATATGGTTACTTTTCATTGTCAGATGCTTATAGGTAGTTTGGTGATGAGGTTTAGGAGGGGAGTACCACATCAAATTTGCTGTGCTGCATTTGTTTTCATTAGAGCTACTTACCACAAACTATCATTAAATAGCTAGTCAATCGGTCAATGATACCTTTAGGTATCCATAAGGAAGAGTAAGGGTGAATCTAAGAACTTGCGCTATATTTTAACACTGAACATAGCTTGCCTGTGCAACTTGCAGTTAACATTAAAATGAGTGTGTAGTGTTGGCAGAACTATTGGAACGGTATGGTAAGAGTTAATTATATCAATGTTTTGTCATATTTACTGCTATTTAAAATAATTGGTATTTTTTTCTTCTGTAAACTGACTTTGATTTTTGACAATATTTGTTTTTGTTCTTTGGTGCAAAACATTACAATGAAATAAAAAGATTTATTTTAAGAAAAGGGAAAATTTGCACCACATTATCTATGATGATTGAATAAGTTTTTAAAAGGAGAGCGTGCATACATTTGCTTTTGCAAAGACCTTCGTTGCATATGCCTGAAAGAGATTGGAAATCCTGCCTTCCATCTTTAAACTTCCTGATGAATGCTTCTGCTTGAGGGATGCATTCCATCTCTTTTCCAAAATGCATATAACGTTTTGATAAACTTTTCAATAAGTTTTTTTCTGAAACTTCCACTTATATGATTGGCATTTAGAGTATAGAATAAGAAAAAAGGAAAAAGAAATAAGATAGAACTGAATGTAAGCTTACACAACTGTAGCTACAATTTATGACAACAGAAATGCATTGAATATGATTTTAGCATCCTAAAAAACACTCTCAAGACAAAAATTGAACTGAAATTTTCTTTTTTGTTAACCTATTTCAGTTCAAAGCTAAATTCCAAGGGATAATTTGTTCTTTCCATCAGGCAACTGTGCAAAGACAACCCTATTTTTCTTTCAGAAATAACCATGTCATAAGCAACCTTATAATAATTCAAAAAGTAGTAGACAGAAGCTACCTGGTTCCCTGTAAGTGAACTGGATAATTTATCGTTTCTGCTATTGATGTCCAATTCAGTAAAATAGACAGTCTAAGAAAACTTTCCACATTTTCTTCTTTAAGTAGCTAAAAAGTATTATAGGGAAAACAACACTTGTGTGAGAATACACTGGAACAGTTTGGTTCTGATGCCCATATTTGGCAAGATTTTTAATACTGTTGTACATACAGAAAACTGCAACATCAAGTGTTTAGGATGTGGAAACATTGTTTCTAATACAAATATAAGAAATCAAGCAATTTATTTTGTTGAACAGAAGTTTATGCAGTAACCTAAGCAGCCAATATGTATGTAGCAAGGTCATAACTTATTGTAAATTGTCAGTTTAATCTAGCAAAACAGACCAAGATTAAAGTTAGAAAAATCAAAACTAGAAATACAAAAATATTTGTAATCCTGAAAATAGTTAACTGTTAACTATTATGACTGAAGGGTGAATGACTCTCTACATGGAATGGCCAACATGTTCCCATACTGTGTGCGTCTTTGACTCCCTGCAGCATATTATGTAAAATGAGTTTTGACACAGCTAACGATCCTAATTCCTTGATTTACAAGTGTCTCATGCTTTTAGATTCTTAGGCCATAGCTGGTTCTCAATGAGCTAACAGTGCTGTTCATATGTTGAAAGGCAAAAATGAGGACTTGAGGGATACCGTGCCCTCTGCATGAAAGCTTCTATAGGGTGTTCTCCTGAAGAGAGGTGTTATTAGATCTTCAGCTGCTCTTGCGCTGTATCAGTTTCAGCTCAGATTACTTTTTGCTTTTTTCCATCTTTCTCTGGCACAAGGAATATAGAATTTTATTTCATATATGAATCTTGATACATCTCACCATGCCTTATTTTCAGCTGAAATTGCACTTCTGCAATCTCTCTAAGACCACTGCGGACCCAAAACTAAGTTAGAACGCACTTGCCCCTTATTAAAATCTCTGAGACAGAATGTAACAGTGGCACCATGTAACGTCTTTTGACACCCTACAGGCTGGTGGGTAGATGTAGAGTGGTTCCATTTCCTAGCATAGATTTATAAGTTTAGAATTAGGCTATTCAAGAGTCTGCCTCAATATAAATTAAAATATAGAGGCACAGTCAAAATACAAGTTCTATAAAAAGTAAGGAAGGGTCCCCAAAGGTATTAATGAATGTTACATATAATTTTGGGGACCCGTCCTTCCTTCTGCAGGTTACAACTGAGAAATTGTTTGGTTTCTGCTCATTAAGCTTATGCATATTTTCAAGATACACCATAAAACTGTTTAGCCTCCAATTTTCCTTATCAGAATCTATCAGCAGAATATAAGCTCCTTGCATTATACTACATCATAAATCAACAGAAGTGTTCATGAATGAATAGTATTTGCCTCTGTAATGCGAAATATTTATGTATTTAATAGGTCCGCTTCAGTTTTTCTTGGAAATGCTAAGAGAAAAACTGAAGCTCCTCACAATTCACTATAAGCTACAAAGTTATTTAAAGAAAGATACGTCTAGTTATTATGCAAAAGCTGTTAGGGCTAGTATAACTGTCAGCAATTTCACTGTAATTAATTGCCTTTCTTAAGACCTCGAATATGGCTGTAAAATTATGTCTGTTTCAAAACTTGGTGCACCTCTTTTTAAAGAAAAACACTTAAGTGCTAACACTATGGAAAGAAACATCTTTAGTTTTGAATATCTACATACTCTTTAGGAGTTCATACCATTTTAAATACTTCACTTGAAATGCGAAAAACATTCTGTCACTAAACTGTACAGAAGGAATCTCACTTTTGGAAGGAAATACTTAGAAGGTAGAGTTTGCACATTAGTCAATAAAACATTCTTTCACAGCTGCCATTGCACAATATTGGCAAAATGACATATTGCCCTACAATGCATATGTACAAATCTAATTGATATACAGGTATGAAACCTGATATTAACTGCTGCTTAAAATAAATAAACTGTGTAAAAGGGCTATTATATCTAGCTTAAGTACTGTGCTACTCAGAAAGTATTACACTGTAGAAAATAATTTATTTGGAAAAATCATTGATCACTCCTAGTTTCATAGAATCATAAAATGGTTTAGGTTGGAAGGCACCTTGAAATATTGCCTAGTTCCAACTCTCCTGCAATAAACAGGGACATCTTCAGCTAGATCAGGTTGCTCTGCCCCATCCAACCTGACCTTGAATATTTCCAGGGATGGGACACCCACAATGACTCTGGGAAAACTAGGCTAGTGTTTCACCACCCTCATCATAAAAAATTTCTTCCTTATATCTAGTCTGAATCTAATTTCTTTTAGTTTAAAACCACTACTCCTTGTCCTATCACAATAGGCCCTACTAAAAAGTCTGTCCCTGTCTTTCTTATAAGCCTCCTTTAAATATTGAAAGGCTGCAATAAAGTGTCCCCAGAGACTTCTCTTCTCCAGGCTTGTTATGGTTTAAGCCAGCAGGCAGCTAAACACCACACAGCCATTCGCTCACTCCCCCAGCCCAGTGAGATGAGGGACACAGCTGGAAAAAAGGTAGAACCCACATACTGAGATAAAAAACACTTTAATAGGACAGAAAATGAAGGGAAAATAATAACAATGATAAAAGAATATACAAAAAAGTAATGCACAATGCATTTTCTCACCACCTGCTGACCAACACACAGCCAGTTTCCCAGGAACAAACTTGCCTCACCACCCCCAGCCAACTTGCCAGAGTTTTTTGTTCAGCATGGCACCATATGGTATGGGATACCCCTTTGGTCAGTTCGGATCAGCTGTCCTGGCTGTGTCCCCTCCCAGCTTCTTGTGCGCCTCCAGACTCCTCACTGGCAGGGCAGTATGAGAAGCTGAAATGTGTAAACAACATCCAGCAACAACTAAAACATCACAGAATCACAGAATCACAGAATCACAGGTTGGAAGGGACCTCAGGGATCATCTAGTCTAACCTTTCTAGGAAAAGCACAGTCTAGACAAGATGGCCCAGCACCCTGTCCAGATGACTCTTGAAGGTGTCCAAAGTGGCCGAGTCAACCACTTCCCTGTCAACATTCAGTGCATTATCAACATTATTCTCATTCTAAATCCAAAACCACAGCACTATACCAGCTACTAGGAAGAAAATTAGCTCTGTCCTAGCCAAAACCAGGACAAAGCTAAACAATCTCAACTCCCTCAGCCTTTCTTCATAGGAGAGGTGTTCCATGCCTCTGATCATTTCTGTGGCCCTCCTCTGGGCATACTCCAACAAGCCCTTGCCTTTCTTGTGCTGAGGACTCCAGGGCTGGATGCAGCACTGCAGGTGGGGTCTCACCAGAGCAGAGTAGAGGGGCAGAATCACCTCCCTCGACCTGCTGGCCACGCTTCTTCTGATGCCGACCAGGATATGGCTGGCTTTCTGGGCTTTGAGCACACATTGCTGGCTCATGTCCAGCTTTTCATCCACCAGTACCCCCAAGTCCTCTGTAGGGTCACTCTCAATCCCTTCATCCCCCAGCCTGTACTGATACGAGGGGGTCGTGTTGACCCAGATGCAGGACTTTGCAGTTGGCCTTCTTGAACCTCATGAGGTTCACATGAGCCCACTTCTTTGAGCTTGTCCAGGTCCCTCTGGATAGCATCCCATCCCTCAGGCATGTCAACTGCACCACTCAGCTTGGTGTCATCTGCAAACCTGCTGAGGGGGCACTTCATCCCATGGTATATATAGTAGTTTATGTGGTAGATTCTTCAGAGGAGGCTTACATTAGCAGTCAGACCTTTTCACAATCCTTTGGGAGGTTTACCTAAGGCTTGAGTTTTATCTTGTCTCAGATGTAAGTCCCTCTGTTGTGTGTTAAAGCTATTAAGTGTTCTGCCGAGAGCAATACAGTTTGGAATTGCCCAGAGAAGTTGTGGATTTAACAGGTCTGATTTATAGGACTGACATATTTCCGAAAGCTAGTGTATTCATTTAAATGTGGGAACAGTATTCTTTCTTCTATATATGCTAATCATGGTAATATTAAGTATTTGGCCAATATTAAGTTATTATATTTTGACAAGGATGCTAAGGGTCCTTAACAGATTAGCTTTTGTCAGGCACCTTCAGTTATATGAGGCACATTCTGGCCGCTGAGATTAGAAAGGAAGTTATTCAGCTAAAAGTCTGTAAGTTTGATTTCTTGTGACCTGGCAGGAACAAACATGCAATTCAGAGACTCTTCCAAAGCAAAGAATTTCTAATTAGATGAGAGAACAAGCAGTTTTAGCTTTGCTGAATCTAAGATAACAGACAGCAGATCAATATTTTTTCCCCTTTAGGTATATTAAAATTGGAGTTTTTTTCCCTAAGGGATCTTGTTTTCAAAAGAGGTATATAATCTATTATCATAGTAGTACTTCATAGATGCAGGAAATATTTATAAGATTGGTTCCCTATGAAAATTCTTGAGTATTAAATGTATATGAAAGGCAGTACACACTATAAAACAGGTCCCACATTACTTCCACTTATGTGCAGTAATCAATACTTCTGTGTTGTCTATCTCCATATATTTACTCTCTGTTTGCTGTAACTTTCAAGCCAGACTGTAAACTTACTGAAGTTATTGTTTATAAAATAAGAACTATCTTCCAAATGAAGACAGCATGCATGAAATTTTTTCCCAAATACTGTGAACTGAACCTTGAACTAAAGGAACTTACTTGGTGTGATTTGACAGTGAAAAAGACAGTAGCATAAAAGGGATCTCACAGGGATAATGCTTGTCCTGAAGCACTATCAAAAGTGTGATATAGGCAACTTAAAATCACTAACAGAACACTTTCAAATCCCTTATCTACAGGCAGACAAGTTACAGATCGATCATGAAAGTTATCAGTGACCTGTGCATCAAAACCACACTGATTATTCTGCGTAGCAAATCTGAGCAAAGCAGGAAAAGTTAAACATTTCTTATGGTTGTCTGGATTTATTGATGGTGCAATGATATATTCAATAATTCATCAATAAATATTATGCAGATATTGACTTTTGATGAAAGGAGCAGAGATATTTAATTTTAATAAAATATCATTAAATCTTCATTAACTTAGTATACAAAACATTACCGCACAAGCAATAATTCTAACAATCGCATCATAGCGGTAACTATGTCTTGAATTTATTTTAAAATATTAAGAATAAAATAATAATAAAGAGAACTAATTGTAGGAAAGAAAATTAAAAATCTTTGAAAGAAAGTGGTGAAAGAATGATACTATGTGTGGTGGGCTGAACTTGGTGGCAGCCAGATTCCCACCCAGCTGCTCGTTCATTCTTTCTCCTCAACAGGACACAGGGAAAAGAAAAGATTAATAACTTGTGGGTCAAGACAAAGACAGGAAGATTACTTGCCACCATGGACAAAACAGACTTGACTTGGGAAACATTAATTTAATTTATTGTCAATTAAATATAGTGTTGTGAGAAAAAAAGACAAAAAATAAAACACCTTCCCCTACCTATCCTCTTTTTACCAGTCTTAACTTCACTTCTTCATTCCCAACTTCTCTACCTCCTCCTCCCTGCCAAATGGTGCAGGAGGATGCAGAATGGTGGGTTAGGGTCAGTACCTAATAGTTCCTCTCCGTCATTCCTTCCTCCTCACAGATTTCCCCTGCTCCAGCATGGGTTTTCCATGGGATGCAGCTTCCTTCAGAACATATTTGAAGGCTGGAAGGGGTCCAGAGAAGGGCCACCAAGATGATCAAAGGACTCGGAAGCCTGCCATGAGGATAGGCTGGGAGAACTGGGTTTGTTCAGCCTTGAGGAAAGGAGGCTCAGAGGGGATCTCATTACCAGGTGCCAGTACTTCAGGGGTAGCTACAAAGAAGATGGAGACTCCCTTTTTACAAGGAGTCCCATGGAGAGGACAAGGGGGAATGGACACAAGTTGCTCTTGGGGAGATTCTGATTGGACACCAGAGGAAAATTCTTCACACTGAGGACAGTCAACCATCGGAATGATCTCCCCAGGGAAGTGGTTGACTTGGCCATGTTGGACACCTTCAAGAGTTGTCTGGACAGGGTGCTGGGCCACCTTGTTTAGACTCTGCTTTTCCTAGAAAGGTTGGACTAGATGATCCCTGAGGTCCCTTCCCACCTGTGATTCTGTGATTCTGTGATATCTGCCTGCTCCTGCATAAGGTCCTCATTGGGCTGCAGAGGAATACCTGTACTTGTAGCACAGATGGGAATGTGGGACTGGAGCACCTCCTCCTCTGCCTGCTATCTAAACTTGGTGCTTGTAGGGGTTTTTCTGACAAATTTTCTGTCTCTCCTCACTGTTCACACAGTGTTTTGCCCTTTCTTAAATACGTTATCCCAGAGGTGCCACCAGTGTCACTGGTAGGCTCAAGTGTGCTCTGCTGTGGGTCCACTGGAGGTTGCTAGGACCAGCCATATCTGGCATGGGGCAGCCCCTGGCCTCTTGTCACAAAGGTCACCCCTGCAGCCCCCTGCTGCCAATACCTGGGCAGGGACCCAACAAACAATGTTTAAAACAGCAAGAGTCAGGTAAATACTCTACATGAAGTATTATAACATTAGAGAAGGACAAGGTGTGACAACCATCTACAAGAAAGACCAGAAAGAGGATCCGAGGAACTACAGGCCTGTCAACCTGACCTCGGTACCCTGGAAGATTATGGCGTGATACATCTTGAGTGAGCTCACCAAGCATGTGCAGGACAACCAGGGTATCAGACCCAGCCAGCATGGCTTCATAAAAGGCAGGTCCTGACTCACCAACCTGATCTCTTCTATGAGCAGGTGACCTGCCTAATGGATGACGGAAATGTTGTGGGTGTTGTCTACCTGACTTTAGTAAAGCTTTTGACTGTGTCTCCCACAGCATCCTCCTAGAGAAGCTGTCTGCTCATGGCTTAGACAGGTTCACTCTTCACTTGGTAAAAAACTGGGTGGATGGTCAAGCCCCAAGAGTTGTGGTGAATGGAGCTAAATTCAGTTACCGACTGGTCACAAGTGGTGTTCCCCATGAGTCAGTGTTGGGGCCAGTTCTGTTTAATATTTTTATCAACAATCTGGACGAGGGGATCAAGTGCACCCTCAGTAAGTTTGCAGATGACATCAAGCTGGGTGGAAGCGTTGATCTCCTGGAGTGTAGGAAGTCTCTACAGAGGGACATGGACAGGCTGGATTGTTGGGCCAGAGCCAACAGTATGAGATTCAACAAGGCCAAGTGCCGTGTCCTCCACTTGGGTCACAAGAACCCCATGCAACACTACAGGCTTGGGGACGAGTGGCTGGAGAGATGCCTGGCGGAGAAGGACCTGGAGGTGTTGGTTGACAGATGCCTGAACATGAGCCAGCAGTGTGCTCAGGTGGCCAAGAAGGCCAACAGCATCCTGGCTGGTATCAGGAATAGTGTGGCCAGCAGGAGCAGGGAGGTGATCGTGCCCCTGCACTCGGCACTGGTGAGGCTACCCCTCAAGTACTGTGTTCAGTTTTGGGCCCCTCACTACAAGAAGGACATTGAGGTGCTGGAGTGTGTCCAGAGAAGGGCAGTGAAGCTGGTGAAGGGTCTGGAGAGCAGGTCTTATGAGGAGTGGTTGAGGGAGCTGGGGTTGTTTAGCCTGGAGAAGAGGAGGCTGAGAGGAGACCTTCCTGCTCTCTACCACTACCTGAAAGGAGGTTGTAGCGAGGTGGGTGTTGGGTCTCTTCTCCCTAGTAACAAGCGATAGAATGAGAGGAAATGTCTTCAATCTGTGTCAGTAAGGGTTTAGATTGGATACTAGGGAAAATTTCTTTAGTGAAAGAGTGGTCAGACATTGGACGAGGCTACCCAGAGTGGTGGTGGAATCACCATCCATGGAGGTATTTAAAAGATGTGTAGACGTGGCACTTTAGGGCATGGTTTGGGAGACATGGTGCTGTTGCATTGATGGTTGGACTTGATGATCCTAGAAGTCTTTTCCAATTTAATGATTCTATGATTCTATTAAGACTGCTTTTACAAACATGTAGTGTGGTCTTAATCCATCAAACCAGCATTACATTTTCATGATTTCAGTAAAAATCAGGTAGCCAAAGGGGTAACCACTGAAATATTTCTTTGTAGGATTTAAAAGACATAATATCTTCTGCTGGAAATCACCAGGGGTCGTGATTTAGACTGTGGGTTGTCAGGCCTGCATATGAGAACTGTGCTGGATTGAAGCCCTCTGGTAAGGGCAAATTATGATCATGAACACAGAAACCATTAAATAAAAAGACGCAATAACATTCCCTCATGCACAGGATAAGAATTTGGTAAAATGTATCATCTTGACCTTGCTAACATAGAGTATAGCCCTCCATGGAGCTCAGTGTCACTGGACTTGGTAAGCACTGCGGCTGCAGTTTGCTGGGCTGCAGGGGAGCAGACAGATGCTGAAGGTTGCTTGGTGCAGCATTGGAGGCAGAGGGAGCTGCTCGGTTCCCACTTGCATCTCTGGGCAGTCTCACAGTAATGTTGTAAAAGGAATGTGGTAGTTAACATACGAGGAACAGAACAATGTGGATTGCAGGAAGTTTCATATGAAGCGTGCATGGATGATCAACTTCAGGTCCCTCCTCCAAGAAGGCGGCTGCAGAAGATATTCCATTGCAACACATTTCCATAACAAAAAAAAGGAGGAATGTGCTAATTTCAACATCCTCAGCAGTCCTGAGTTTGGCAAAGACTACCATCCAGTCTGGGGCCTAAGGCAAATCTGCACTACACAGATGTAGTACGGCAAAAGGTTCCATGATTTGGGTCATGCTCTGGACAGTAATTAGGAATACTGTGATGAGTATTTTATTAAGACACAAATGCCAAAGTTAATAATGGGAAAGACTCAAGAAGGATGTGATTTCTTGTACTGGAAAATGATCTTCCAAAAAAAGATCTGAAAGTCAAACCACAATTAGCTGCAAAAACCAAACTGGAAAAAAAAATCTATAGGAAATGGCAAGAGTGGGAAATGTGCACTGAAAAAGCAATAGACTGGATGACTGAAAAGGCCCTTCCTATCTTTAAAATCTCTACTTTCATGACTCCTTGGTAGCGTTTTTGCTTTATTCTGCACTATTGCTGTAAACAGAAGTTCTGCTCCTCCTTATGCACTATGTACTCCCTATAGAGCACAGGCATAATACTGTCAGTACATAAATATAAGCAAGTCCATAGGTTTTTCCATAGAATTAGAACTTAGGTCTCTACCCTGAAGAATGAACTGAGTGTGATGCTTACACAATGTACAAAAGAAATCAGAGACAATCTGAAGAGGGGTAAAGGTCTCTCTGCATAAAGAAAATAATATGGAAAATTGGAATAGTAACTGGAAATCATGCAACTGGTTTAATGCATGTCATATTCTTATAGGTTGCTTAGTATGGCGTGCCTATAAACCTGCGAATTTACAGGAAGTTGTTGTTACTGCTAATTGGTTACTGGATCAGTTTATTTCAATAAATGTTTCTTGTATATTTCTGCCTTTTAAAATGATTCCCTGCTAATGAAACAAATGTAATTCTGCCAGACTTGAAATAATTCCTGCATCACAGCATTATGATTAGTTTCACTTTCACACCAAGTCTGCCAATTTTTTAAAACCGTCTTTTCATTAATAATAATGCCTAGTATGAGCTGCCAAAAACTATTTAACATGTGATATGAAAAATCTGGCATTATGTAGGTGCTTAGTGAGAGCCACTAGTGTAGGATTTTTATATGTCCTCCAATGGATTTGTCTAAAGTGAACTCTATGTATTCTCACTATATATTCTCTGGTAAAATAAAATTGTTATTTTTCATCATATGATTTGCACATTTATGAAGTCAGAGTGATACCATTAGTATTCTCTTAATATTACTTTTATGGATGCTATTCACATGCAGAGAGTTATTTGCTTGATTTCAGTGCCAACATCTGATAATATATTATCTTTTTATTCCTATTGAGCCTTAGCCAGTTTACCTTTTCATCCAAGGAGATTCACATTGTCATTTTTCCTAGCCTACATATGTGTCCCTGTTTTTTATCCCTCTCCCCTTATATTGCTGGCTTTGGCAGATATTTCTGTCTGACTCTGTGTTCTTGCCTCTGATGACAACTCTGTGCTCCACACCAGCTTACCTCTTTTTGCCACTGGACACCTTTCCTGATGACTCACTCTAACAGTATGACTTATTTGCTTATTCCTGCTCTCTCTTCTCTAAAATTAGATGGTGAGCTCTTCATTTCATGGACCATGTCTTTTTATCTGCCCCATAAAGCTTACATGGCATTTATGGGACAAACATAAATTAATAATAATAAACATTTTATACTCTACTGATATATGTTTCAGTATTTGAACTGTGAAATACTGCCTTCAGTCTAGGGGAGATGTCATTGTATGATTGTGTCAGGGTGCAGAATGGGCCAGGTCCCCTTGGTACTTGGGGGTGGAGAGGGATCCCCTTGGGCAGTAGGGCTGGGTCTGGCAACCAAGGTTGTTCCACTGTCCCAGGCAGAGAGCAGGGCAAAACAGGGTGCAGCCAGGCCAGTCCCAGCCCCAGACATTGGGCACCTCCCTGGGGCAGGGATGGGCCTAGACTGGGCTGGCACATCAGCCCATGGGTGGGCCCAACTTTGAGGGGCCCATGGTGGGCAGGGCAGGGCTGTGGTGAGCTGGAGGCTGGCCCTGTTATAACATCACTGGGATAGGGGCTGATGGTTCTGGGGGGCTGAAATGGGTTCCTGGGTCCAGGTCCAGCTTGGGGAAAGCCTGAGGTTGGCAGGGCAAGGACAGTCAGGGCTGTCAGTGCCCTCAGTGCTCTGCCAGAAGGACTGTCTGGGATAACCATATATTTATTAAAAATATATTTTTTAAATTTTTTGTTTGTACGTCTCATGAAAAATGTACAAGTTAAGCCAGCTCTGGAAAGAAGAAAATAGACTTTACAATTCTGGTTCTCAGAATAAATTAGCATGGGCAGACACACAAAACTACCTGCAGTTGGAACTTGCTTGGCTTAGGCATGTACATACACATCACTGTGCTTAATTTTGTTGCCCGGAATAAAAAATACAAGGCTTTGTAAATCAGCAAATAGAGGGGATCTCATCACCATGTACTAGTACTTAAGGGGTAGCTACAAAGAAGACGGAGACTCCCTTTTTACAGAGTCACATAGAGAGGACAAGTTGCTCTTGGGGAGATTCTGATTGGACACCAGAGGAAAATTCTTCACAGTGAGAACAATCAATCATTGGAGTAATCTCCCCAGGGAAGTGGTTGACTCGGCCACGTTGGACACCTTCAAGAGTCGTCTGGACAGGGTGCTGGGCCATCTTGTCTAGACCGTGCTTTTCCTAGAAAGGTTGGACTAGATGATCCCTGAGGTCCCTTCCAACCTGTGATTCTGTGATTCTGTGATGTTTGGAATTTATTCCCATTCTTGGTCTCGTGTCTTATTCACTATCAAACGATGCTACGCCACCCTCATACATGAAGTGTGATATCACCTTTAATTTTACCTTTCTGTTCATTCCTAGAAATATATTCAGCAAAGTACAGAATCTATATTTAACCCAGAAAATAGGTAGAGTCCAATTAAGGCAATACTGGGTGTTTGATTGCTAAGTGCATTAATGATAATGAAAGGACTTACGGTCAAGTCAAGCAAGTCAAGTAAGCTGCTCATTTTTTCAGGGTCATGAAAGTAACATGAATTCAGAGCACATAAAGATTTGTTTCCTAGTGTTGAATTGCCACTGCAAATAAAAATAAATTCTTTAGATCTGGAAGATATTTTTCATTTAGTCATTGTATAGATGCACACATATCCACAGACACACACTGGGAAAGCAGCAATTGTGGTGATGAGTGGTGCTCCTCCTGATGCACCATGCAGGGCAGTACGTATAACCAGTACATGCATCAGTACATGTAGCACACCTTCACACTCACACAAAAATGACAGCAGTGTGACTGCTCTTTGGGGAACCAGTATGTGCTACATGAATGTGTATCAATGGAGCAGTGAAGACAAAAAAACGGTGTGTTTTTAAACATACATGCAGAAAAAGGAACATAAGTTTTAAACTTGTTTAATATGCTTATGTTTGGTTACATAAATGCACTTACCCATGTACAAAAGATAGGAATTATCTCTAGATGAACCTTATACTAAAGCTAATCCATCTCATATTTAAAACCCAGACCAAATTTGGACGCAAACCAAATTCTAAAGAGCAGATAGAACAAGATAGTAAAATAGCTGAAGTTTGGATTTAAATTTGAAGTTTTTGCTTTGCAGCTAGACTTCTACAGTGAGATAACCACCCTGGATTTATTTACCTTAGTATACTTCAGAATTTATTTTGTCAGCATACACACACTTCTGTAATTCTGCCTTTAACTTAAGGCTTAATTTCATCTTCAACATGAAATAGTCAGCATTTTCTTAGGTAATATATGGACAGAAGAAATCATGTGTCAGAGTCTGGGATAGTTTTTGCTCAGCAGAATACCAGAGCTCTTTCTTAGAGAAACTACATAGCCAGGAAAGAGGAAAGGTTTGGGTTTTCTTTTGTGTGTGTATGTATCAGTAATTTCAAGATTTTATCCTTAGTGATGTGTCAGTATTTGGCTGAGTTATAAGACCTGAAGGATAGTTTTGACTGTTTTTATTACTACATTCAAACCACTTTTGGCAAAACACAAGAAGTAACATCATCTACCACGTAAAGAAAGCACTTCACAACTTGTTGGTATGATGACCATAGAATCATAGAGTCATAGAATTATTAAGATTGGAAAAGATGTCTAGGATCATCAAGTCCAACTGTCAACCCAACACCACCATGCCTCCTAAACCATGACCTGATGTGCCATGTCTACACATTTTTTGAACACCTCCAGGCATGGGGACTCCACCACCTCTCTGGGCATCACACTGTCAAGCCTTCAGTCATCTGGGACCTCCCCTGTTAACCAGGACTGTGGATGATGATGGAGAGTGGCTTGGTGAGCTCCTTCGCCAGCACGCTTAGTACTCTCAGGTGTATCCCATCTGTCCCCATAGACTTCTGAGTGTCCAGGTGGCTTATCACACTGTAAACTGCTTCCTCCTGGATTAAGGGGGATTTATTCCACTCTTGATCCCTGCCTTTCAGCTCAGGAGGCTGAATACCCCAGGGATAACTGGTCTGATGGTTAAATGAGGTAAAAATGGCATTTAGTACTGCAGCCTTCTCCTCATCCTTGGTGGCAATTTTCCTCTCCATGTCCAATAAAGGATGGAGATTCTCTTTGGTTTTCTTTTTGTTGTTAATGTATTTGTAAAATCATTTTTTGTTTTTCCTTACGACTGTGTCCAGATTAAGTTCTAGCTGGGCTTTAGCCTTTCTAATTTTCTCTCTGCAAGACCTAATGAGATCTCTGTACTCTTCTTGAGTTTCCTGCCCCTTCTTCCAAAACTGGTAAACTCTCCTTTTTTTCCTGAATGCCAGCAAAAGTTCCCTGTTCAGCCAGGGCAGTTGTCTTCCCTGCCAGTAAGATACCCATTAAGTTAAACTATTTTAACTTGAGCCTTACTCATCACATTTTACCATTCAGTGCTAATACTACTCAGGAACTGGCGAAACTACTAACAAAGTCTCCCAAGTAATTTATTATTTTTAATTACAGCAGTTTATCTGATGTTACTTAAAAACATGTTATAAACATGCCTCCTTGAAAAGGTATGAGAAATGACTCACACTTGTTCCATTTTAAATCATAGAATCTGAAAATTTAACAAGGATGAGGTTCAATTGCCTGAGCAGAGACATTCAGATGTTTTAACTCCAGGTATGTAAGGCACACTGCCTGGCCCCAAGACCCTCAAGGAGGGTAAGTCTTCTGTGATGCCTTCCAGGCTCACGAAGGTGCTTTCAGTGTCTCACATGTCACCTTTTACCTCCATTTAGGGATATCAATCCAACTCTAACTTTTTAATTCATCACGCAATTTTATATATTTGGAATGTAGATACCAACATATGAGCAAGTCACTCAGCTCCATTTATAGTCAAAGGAAGAATCCTTACGTAAGAATTCAAAGAACTTATCTTATATGGGCATTTTAGGATAACATTAATTTTGCAGTGAGTACTTATTCTTCCTCATTGGCTATAAAGCAGTACTGCAATAATCTACTCAGCTGAGAAAGTAACATGGTCAATGTCCACAGTGGATGAGAGGAGCCCCTTCAAAGTGTTGTTGCGCCTGGCCTCTGTCTTAGCCTCACAGTAATCCAACCTACAAATATTTTTCCCCATTTTTAACAACTGAACACAACCTGTCTTTCATTTTATTGGTATATCAACAGTTTTCTACTCCATAAATCTGTTGTTCAATTGAACCTGTTACGTGGACAAATGATTTTTGCAACAGAATGGATGCTGAAATGATTTAAGGCTTACAATAAAAATCTGGTAATTCATATGGAGACATATTTATGTTAAAGAAACATCCTTTTGATGCCAAATTATAATAAACAATTATGAATCTTTAAGGAAAATATGTATGAAAGTATCTTATGTAAGATTATTGCTTATTATGACAAGAAAGAGTACTAATATCTTTCTCTATGAATAGCTCCTACAGAACTGCAGTTAAAAGCCTTTTGGTTTGAGTCTAAAAATGAAATACATGTTTATGCCAGATTAAAATTTTACCTCATGTAGTAAGTAGATAATAGTTAGAGCTTTGGAAAAAAAGGAAAAAAAATGCAATCTTTGTAATTTTGTAACATATTTGTAGCCTGGATTGTGACAATGGTAAAAATGTCATTCTAATCATGCCTAACTGGTATGAATCCACATCAGTCTAATGACATCAGTTATGGATGACCAATGTGTATAAGGTGATGGCTTTACATAGGTGTAGTTACTTAATTTGAAACCATATTTTTAATTAAAGGGTAAGGCTGTGATGTATTTTGCCACAAGAAAGACATTAATGAAATGTTTATGCAAGCGTGAAATTTTTAATATTCACCATTTGAATATTTAACAAATAGTTAAAATTCACCATCTTACTAAAAGATTTATTGAAAAAATAAAACAATCTGTGTGCCTTATAATTTTGTTCCTGATTACTGGTAATTCTGTCTAAAAGAACCACTTCTAAGGGTTTAAACATTTAAAAGTGTACTTCTATTTCTAGAAATAAAAAGTCTATAAAAGTTGCACCATTTTATATCAGTTGCCTGGCCCTGTGGTGTATTTTGAATCACAATTACAGACTTCAGTCATGTAAAGAAGTTTAATATTTTATTACTTACTCTTAACACAGCTTTGCCAATAAAGTTAAAAAGAAAGTTAATTGGAATCTACTGCATTTTGTGCATCAAGTGCATCAATACACCTACTCACTGAGAGAGATAACATCTCAGAAGTGTTGCCTAAAAACACAGTCTAAATGTAATGGGTACCACAGTTATAGATATTTATGCAGAACATGAGTAGAAATATTAGTGATTATAATAAATAAGTAGAAAAGAAACCAACTTAATTTTTAGAAGGCTAGATGTGTACGTTTTGCTTTAAAAAATAGCACGTTTTCCAATGTTTTAGTGAGGTGTGTTTTTTCTGTATATCACTGTAATAACAGAGGCATTAAATTTCCAACATCATTCATGGGAAACCATTTGATTAGACCAGAATCACATACAATTTTCTTCCTTCAAGCAAAGCTGCCATTTTATTTTATTTTGAAGCCTCCAAATATCATTAGGTGTAAAAATGACCATTATTGTTACCTCAGAGTGGTGTTTATTTTCCTCCCAGCAAGAACTGAGTCAGTAGATGGCACTCATGTTGGAAGAGGCATTCTCAGGAAGGTATGGAGTTGCTATTGAAGAAACTCCTACATAATATGCACATGGGAGCAGCATTTGTGATGGGAACAGACTCCCCAGTCTTTAGGCTCCAAAAGGTAGGTTTCCAGGCTAAATTACTTGTCCAGGTTCCCTCAGCAGTAGTGTTTACAGAGAGACAGGGCTCTGTAAACACAATCATCCCATAAATCCTCCACTCTTATTATAGGCTGGTCTGCTTTTCAGAGATGCCTTGTATATTCCTCATAGGTATAAATTGGACCTGGATTACCACCATAGTTGACTAAAATTAAATTAAATGACTCCTGATTTCACTGACTATCCTATAAATAATGTTTAGCTCCTATATAGACAATAAGGTATTTCAGAATAACTCAATATCAAGTGCTCCTCAGTCCCAGTGATTGGGTGTGAAATCTATCAGGATGAATCAATGCCAGAGCACCTTTAGGACAGAGATGTGTTGCTGTCTGGGTGTATGAAACACATTATGGGATGCAGGGGAAGAGAATTTTGGAAGTGCACAGGACTTATTATGGGAATGTTTAAGGGGGGTACCAAATGTGGGGAGAGGGAGGGATCCAGATGATTTGGGGAGGAAAAAGTGTGGGAAAATAGAAGGATAAGGGGGTAAAAAGGGCCAGTCATATACAAAGAATCTGATGGTCAATACACTTGTCTGCCCATGAGCTGTGCCTGGTCAGTGCAGTCTGTCCTGCCTTCTCATGGAATTCTTTTCTAACTCCTTCCTGAGCGAGGGACTCTCTGTTCTGTGTGTATTGGGGTGTGAATGCAGCAGCTGGAGTCAGATCATAGGTCAGAGGGCCCATGTGTTTGCAGTGCCAGCACCTGGAGAGACTGAAGCGAGTGGATATAAGAGGCAGCAATTGGAGTGGTACCATGGGTCATAGGGGCCCATGTGTCCATGGTGCCAGGAACTGGAGTGAGGAAGGCCTGGGTGCCAGCAGCTGGTCTGGGGCCATGGGTTGGAGGACCCCTGTGCCTGGGTGCCAGCAAATGGAGACCCAACTGAGTGAAACCAAGTGTCATCTCCCAGTGTGGGACTGGGACTTGGAGGGATGTGGGTCCATAGTGCCAGCAAATGGCGTGAGTGCAGATGTGCGAGTGAGTTTGTGAGCACTGCAGTGAAGGTTAAGCAGTGAGTATGTGATGTGACCTGGGGAGACAGATGAGGGGATTTCTCTATAGGTAAGACCACAGGGGAGTTAGCTAACTGGAGGACCAGGGGACTCTTGGCCAGGTGCCAGAGAGACTGTATGGTTTGGGCTCAATTGGAAAACCTGCTTGGTTTTGTGTGTGCGTGTATGTGTGTGAGTGAGACAGTCTGTACCAACTGAAGTGGAGCTGTGTCCTTGAGGACTCATATGTCCAGGTACCATCAGCTGGGGAGACAAATCCAGAAAAAGCTACTGGGAAGACTGAGCGTCTCAACCCAGCTGCTGGAGGGCTCAAACTGTACATACCTCTGTATGTATTCTCATTAGTGGACCTCCACCTGCTCAGCAAGAAAGGGAAGCAAGATGAGGCCGTTGGTGCTGTGTGTTTTCATGTGAATGCTCTGTGTGTCTCTCCATGATATATGTGGCCAGCTCTCTGTATATGTACATATGTGTACATATGTGGTATGTATCTGTGCTCTGTGTGCATCTGTCTTCTGGACATAAGTCTTCAGCTTTACCACTGACTGACCCAGAGCGATGGAGCTGGGGCAGCCGACCCCTCTGTTGGGCTGCTCGATCTGGCCCAATATTTTTTCCCCCTAAGAACTTACTTTTGAAATGTTACTGAATGATAGCAATTAATGGGCAGTTAATGTTATGCTACACTATTAATGGAGCTTTGGACAGCATGTAGGAGGTGGGTATGTGCTTAGGAAAGCCGATGCTTATCCATGATCATGGATCTGCACAAGACAGGGTATAGGTTAGGGAACTTTTTTGTTATATAAACTGCTGAATACTTTGATTGAGAAACAACTTTGGGAGCAAAGTAACAAACACAGGTAGCTTTAAGATGCAGTCAGAAAATTATGATTTATCTCCTTATTCAGAAGAAACAAGCAAGAATAAAACATGAATAAGTTTGTACAGCAGAGTAGTCTGTTCCTAGTGACTTGGGATTAAAAATTAAATTAAAAATTTAATTTAATTTAAAAATGAAAAATTGTGTTTATTTAAAAAAAAGAAAAGCAGGAGGCTACACTCTTCTATTCACTACTATTTTTTGCAGAATCCTAGAGACTTACACAACATTAGCTTTGTTAGCTCTGATCATGATATGACCTTCAATGCTCAAAGAAACAAGAGAAAAAACCATTTGCTGTGTGAGCAATAGTTAGTCCTCTACTTCTGACTGTGACACTAGGTAGAAATGACGGGCAATATATTACCTTGAAAAGATATTTCATTACTCTGTAGTGTGGTAGGAACTTGATCTATGTTTCAAAATTACCTTGAATGCACAAGCTGGATTCCAGGTACAGTGAAAGATTCAAGTATCTGGTGATTTATAACATATGACTCAGGTGTACTTGCATGAAGAAGTGTCTTGTTTCTCAAGACTCTCCCTTTTATGCAGTCCACTTCTACAGTAATGTTTCGTTCTCTATACAAAGGTCTGAGTTCATTGTCGCTGGTAATTTTGTCAAGACAATGAAGATAAACATTGTCTTTCATAGATTTTAAGTGGCCACCAGCAACTATTATTTCTTTTACAAAACTGTATTCTCTAATGAATATTTACCCCCCCCAATACTGATCTGTCACCTATTTCATTGGTCCATAAATTTAAAATTGATATCTTTACTTTCTTATACTCATTATAATTTCAATCCTTCAGCCACTGTTCCTGGAAATTTATGATGTGGATTTCTTTGTCCTGGCTATTTTTTTTCCCATATGCTTTTGCTCAAAACTGGTCAAACTGAAGAGAGTTCCTTACTTAGTTTAAGAAATACACATGTAATTTTTTATATAGCAGTTCCCAGTTTATTTTTTAAAAATGCTTAAAAAATGTTGTAATACAATGTCATTTTGTTCTACTCTATTTTTTTTCTACTCAATTTTGCTTTTATCCTGTTCAGAAACTTCTTATGTATAATAGAATCATAGAATGGTTTGGGTTGGAAGGTACCTTTAAAGGTCATCTAGTTCCAATCCCTCTATCAGGGCCCCATCCCACCTGACCTTGAACACTTCCAATGACGGAACATCCACAGCTTCTCTGGGTAAACTGTGCCACTGTTTCACCACCCCCATCATAAATTTTTTTTTTCCTTATATCTAGTCTAAATCTACCCTCTGTCCATTTAAAATCATTACTCCTTGTCCTATCACAATAGGCCCTACTAAAAAGTTTGTCCCCATCTTTCTTGTAAGCCCCCTTTAAATATTGAAAGTCCTCAATACGATCTCTCTGGAACCTTCACTTCTCCAGGCTGAACAACCCCAACCCCCTCAGCCTTTCTTCATAGGAGAGGTGTTCCGTGCCTCTGATCATTTCTGTGGCCCTCCTCTGGGCATACTCCAACAAGCCCTTGCCTTTCTTGTGCTGAGGACTCCAGGGCTGGATGCAGCACTGCAGGTGGGGTCTCACCAGAGCAGAGCAGAGGGGCAGAATCACCTCCCTCGACCTGCTGGCCACGCTTCTTCTGATGCCGACCAGGATATGGCTGGCTTTCTGGGCTTTGAGCACACATTGCTGGCTCATGTCCAGCTTTTCATCCACCAGTACCCCCAAGTCCTCTGTAGGGTCACTCTCAATCCCTTCATCCCCCAGCCTGTACTGATACGAGGGGGTCGTGTTGACCCAGATGCAGGACTTTGCAGTTGGCCTTCTTGAACCTCATGACATTCACATGAGCCCACTTCTTTGAGCTTGTCCAGGTCCCTCTGGATAGCATCCCATCCCTCAGGCGTGTCAACTGCACCACTCAGCAAACCTGCTGAGGGGGCACTCAATACTGCTGTCTATGTCACTGATGAAGTTATTAAACAGTACTGGTCCCACTATGGACCCCTGAGGGACACCACTTGTAAACGGATCTCCATCTGGACATTGAGCCCTTGACCACTGAATGTTTACACAAAATAAAACATTCACCTTGCTGATGTATAAGAGTTGAGTTTGACGTGCTTTGGTGATTTATGTATATTTTTTCTTATTTCTCCTGGGAATAATTTGAAAATTCTAAAAAATAAGAGGAAAACAAGGATCAACAAAATTCATGCACTGTACTGATACAACTATTATTAACCCATTACCGTGCCCCAAAATTCCTTCATAGAATGTGACATTTTTCATGTATTTCCAAATTCTATTGAATTTTGCCATCTCAAAATATTACATCCACTAAAAGACTGATAATCAGTCAGTCAGTCTACTTTAGGCTGAGTAATAGATTCACAGATGTGCATCAGGCATTTTCTGTCAACATTTTGGCACCCAAGTAATAACAGGAACCTTTGCAATTTTACAGTAGGAGGTGACTCAGATCAAATATCTAATTTTGTTCCAGTTAGTATGGGAAAGTATTTTTTGCATCATCTAGAGGAAAACAGACAACACTCCAACAGTGAATAAGAACGAAAAACTTTTGATATATTGTATGAATATTTGAAAATAATAGAAACAAACATTGTTAATCTCTCCATTGGCTTGTGATTTTGAACACTTCCAAAATCATCCAACTTGGACTATTCAAAGGAGAACTCATTTGCCAGGTGAGCTTGACAAGCCCTCACAACTGCAAACCAGCCTACCATGCTTCTGATGGATTAAAACCCACTTGATGTTAGTGTTCTCATTGGTTTTCCTTTACATTTGGGACTGAATATTCACAAAGTTCACTTTTTAGAAAACTTTCAATCAATGAATGAATGTACAAGTAACTAAGTAGGAGACGGTTTCTTGTTTTGGGGTTGTTGCATTTTTTTTTAATTTTCTTCCATTTATTTAGAAATTGTAAAACATAATCATCAGCCAGTGCAGGTCTAAATAAAGAGGAACTGATCATGGAGTGCAATAGCTCAGTCAGCTTACAGTGGTAACATGTAGTCACAGAATAATCACAATAAACAAGTTAAAAAAAATGTAGGAATATAAAATCCTATATTTCTTACTGCTTTTTGAATTTCACACACACAAAAACCCCAATATTTTTTAAAAATTGTAATGAATTTTTGACATGGTAAAATCACAATATCAAATCAGTTCTATAACATCAGATTGAACTGTTAATATCACACTGTTTTGAGGATTATAGGTTTTGGGGGGATTGAGGAAAGAGATTTGTTAAAAGCAATTTAGAGATCTTGATTATACCAGTTTTCTACCTTTCCAAACTTTTACCTGTAGGATAAAAAAAATTCATGCCAGCAATATAAAAGAGAACTGTGGTCATTAATGTCTTTATTGTGACAAGTTGATGAACATAAGTCATTTATAGTCTTTTACACTGCAAAAAGCTAGTTATTATAACTGTGACATCTATTTTCTACACATTTGTTGTACTACAGCCTGAATTTATTCCACTGCTTATTCTAGTCTATATTAAACAATAAAAAAAAGAGTTTTGAATCAATTTTCTTCTATGCATTAACTGATGTGTGGTCTTTTAATTCTGGACTTCTGCTTATGACCTTTTATTTTAAATTATTAGCTTTTTCAGAAGTATTGGTAACATTAGTCAGTCATTTTCTTTCTAAGACTGTATACAGGTACGTGAAAACATTCTTACTCTTCTTTCTTCCTATGATATTGATAGCAAGTTTCATTAACAACTTATATTCATAAAACTATGGCTAACTATACTTATATGGTAAGTCAGAGTACCAAACTTCTTAAGCATCATCAGATTTTCAAGAGTTACTCTGGGTTTCACTTACAATAGCAAGAACAAATTTTCTGGAATTCTTCTACCCTTGCAATACAGCTGATAGAATAGAATAAAGAACATGGTGCATACATAGCACTGGACACTTTCTACCTAACCTACTAGAAAGATGTCCTTTTCACTAACCTAAAGGTTTGAAGAAAGAAGTCTTCATCTGCCATAAATAAGCTAGGTAGGGCAGGATAAAATATAAAGATATTACCTGTTTTTCTCCCTCACCCAAATAACCAGTTACTTGACAGAGAATATTTTTCTTTCTCTGCATTAGTTAGACTTAGCAAATCAAACAAACCTCCAAGTCAATTAGCTACAGTGTGCATCAAATTACTTTCTAACAAAATATGAATTATCTAACAAACCCATATTCATAATACCTCTTCAGGCTTACTTAATATATCTATAGAGTTATATATGTGCTACAATTTACAAAAATTTACCTGTCATCCACTACCCAGGGCCTAGCAACTTTACTTGGAATACTTATCTAACAAACTAGCTTTTCAGTCTAATGTCAGCTAATTATGGAAAGAAAATCAGAAGGCATGGTCTAGCCTTTGATCTGTTGCACTGGGAAATATTGTTGTGGGTTCTTTTAATATTCAGTGACACACTACAGAGAAGTCAACACATGCATTTCACTGAATGTTCCCTCATCACTGCCTGCTCGCTTAGGCCTTGATGTAAGAATAATACTCCCTTGTCTCTTGTGCTGCTATTAAAAACAAAAAACAGTTAAGGTATTCTAAAACTTTTAATAACCTGATTTTAAAAGCTAGCAGTTGAAAGATATCAGAATATTCCTACAATAAAGGATTTTGGTATGTTTAGTTCTTAGTAAAAGACACTGCAAGCAAGCAATGAAAAAAATGCATTTAGTTCACTAGCGCATTCACTTTTAGAGTTCCAGAAGGTTGCTTACCAATGAAGAGTGAGATCAGCAACTGTAAGCCTCTTCTTGATAACAAGATCTGTTGTTTGAAAGGGATGTTTGACCTTTGTTTATTTAGGCCTTCATGACTAAAATTTGGCATAAAGATCCTTAGAGATACTGTGGCCCATTTGTGGATCAAGCTGTTGAGTAATGATTATCTCAAAGGTCAGTCTTTCTCTGTCCCTTAGCTATTTAATTATATAACAAAGATGGATCATCTTGCCAAGCAGTAGTCTAGGGTAACCTGCACCACTATAGTTAGGTCAGGCTTCTTTGAGATAGTGGATGTGACTTTCATTTCATCAGGGAGTTGCTGGCACCCGAATCCAGGTCTTGGGTGAGTGTTCAGATACTGGATATAAGGGCACAATACAGGAAATAGTGCCAATTTTGCCATCTGTCTATCATAAAACAAGGGCTTCTGCACCTGCTTCCAGGAAGGCATAAACCAAAATGAGAGAAAGGATATTTCTGTAGCATACACTCAGAAAAGCAGCAAAATTTAAGGTATGGCTCTGTCCTCAGAAATTATTCTGTTTATTTCAGGCATCTTCCACTCAGTATGTGCCTTTCTGGGAATTCCATTTTTTTAATGCATTGATGTGTTTCTAGGCTCTATGTGTGGAGCTAGTGTGTATAATCCAGGTAGTAAATTCCATTTGCGAGGCAAATATCTAAATGTTTGGTGCACCAAAATGTAAAGTAAAAGTATTTAAATATCTTTCCAGAATTCAGAAGACCTTGTCATGGTTAGCTCTATCTTTTATCCCTACACTGGAAATGAGAGTGAAGCTAGAGCATAAGAGTTTCCTCACTAGTTTACTATGCTTGCAATTGGAAATGATTGTAATGCTTTCTAAATTAAACAGGATTCATAATTATTTGGTCAGCTTTTGACATCATCCTCCAATTAAATACTTAAATAGTTTGGAGGTTTTTTGGTTTGATTTGTTTTGTTTGTTTTTGTTTTCCAGTAGGATAAATTGATAATTTAATCAAAAAACGGACACTAGATTTGAACTGGGCTTAACTTAGTTTTACTGAGACCATATTTAATGAGGTTGCAAAGCTCACAGGATACTGCAGATTTTGGCCTTGGATGAGAAGATTTCCACTAGAAATATCTTTTTGTCAGGAAAGAAATAAAAATTTGTCAGAAGAACAGAAAATGGGAAGCCATAGGGTAAAGTGATAACAGGACATTTTAATCTACTGTAAAAAAAAAATTCTGATTTTCTATAAAATAGACTGTGTTAATCTTAAGGATCTGTAAAATATAACCCCTTTGCATATGGCCATTTAGCATTCAACTTCACCATTTTATAGAATGATTTTGAATGAATGGTGCTATATAAATCTTATAACTGTATCAATCTACCAAATGATGAGCAATCACCTAGATTCAGGAGTTTTTTACAGTTTTACAGCACACAGGTATAAAATAAGAAAGGACCGCAACTATCTAGAATCACAGAATCATAGAATCATTAAGTTTGGAAAAGACCTCTAGGATCATCAAGTCCAACCATCAACCCAACACTACCATGTCTCCTAAATAGAATAGAAAATAAAACACACAAAGCTAACTCACTGAAAAGGACCAGAAAATAATTCAGAACTGGCTTATATTTTCTCTCAGTGGAATCAACACTGTGGCAGTATCAAGAATTAACAGTCACTTATACCCAGTTGTACAGGGTTTGCAACCAACACATACGGTGTGGAATGTAAGGAAGGAAAAGATGAATGTTTAGTAGATGGTCACTTGCTGTGAATGGGAATCTACACTGAAAAATGTATTTTCATGTAGATTCAGTGTAGATTTCAGCTTCTTTCTCCTGCATGTATCACTTCTGATTATCTTTTGAGCCCAGGAATTAAATATTACAAAAGTTAGTTTAGGTGAAATAGGCTTATATTATTTAACAATTTCTTAATAAGATGTAGAAAGGGAGTTAGGTGTGCATTAGTTTAGGAACCTATTCTAAGAATATAAAGTACCATGGAAAAATGAAAAAAAAACCAACACCCAACCAAACATTTACACACTAAACCAGTGCATTTCTCACCAATCCAACTCTTCTGTGCTGATATTTACCTCCCCAGAATTGCAAGTAATTTTTGTATACATGCATACATATATATATATATATTTTTCAATTAAGAAATTAGAGATCACTGTGATGGGAATATTTAGGGGACTGACAAATCAGGCCACTTTATAACTAAACTTTACTAAATTAATTCTTTAGCAGAACACTTTGTGCTAATGCTTAGTTCGTGCATGCTATTGATCATCATCACCACCTGTACAAAAGTGTTACTCTTTAGCACTCATATGCTATTTTAGCTGTGATTATGCAGCTCCCCACAGCTGATGCCATTCACTGAGTGCTGATGACTGATCATTGGTGGCTCTTAGTCACCAAAATCAAGGTGGTCACATGTGGCAGCTCTTTGTTGAGAGAAATCAGAACTGAAGCAGTGTTATACTTATTCTTCTTAATGGTTGGTGTTTTTATGCCATTTGCCCCTTTCTTAAAGATCTCCTTGCTACTGATTTTTCTTGGGTTTAGTTGTTTTGTTTAGGGTTTGGTTTTTTTTTTTTTTTGGTCTGGACAGTGATTCCTTTTGCACATTAGATAGGACACCTATTTGCAGCACCTTGTACATATGTCTCCTTTTTCTCTGCAACTTTGTTATTTGGCTGCCTCCTTTATGCAATGACACATATCTTTGTCAACCCCTTTAATGGTTGCATTACTTGCATACTTAAGTAATATGCTTGCATATTGTGTATTGTGCTATCACAGTGTTGAAAATACTTATGTGTATGTTGTTATGTATGTTATGTGTGTTATATGTCATTGATAACAATATTTAAGTAAACATATTTGGATTTGAGATAAGTTCTTATTATGTCCTTTCAAATGCTTGCCCTTTCTAGGTGTCACATGTCTCTGCCATGCATACACTAACCTGATGATTTTTATACAAAAATAATTTCAGGTCACAATGTGATAAATTCTCTCTCTAATACCAGGACTTGAATTCAAATTATTTCATTGCACAGTGCAGTATCTTACTGCTTACTTCTCTTACAGAGAACAAACCCAAATGTTCTGTACAAATATCTGACCAAAAACAGGCTGATGAAGTCTCAAAGGCCAGAGCTAAATAGGACAAACCTCATTCAGAGGATCCTGAGTATGATTACTGTCAGGTGAACTCGTGGCTTGCACTTATATTCAAAGGCCAACTCCCTTGGTATATCTCTGGCTATTCTGCCTACAGTCTGGCATTTTCAGTAGGGAAGCCCAGAGATGAAGGGCTAACTCACACTCTGTCTCTGCACCATCAGTAGGAGGCACAAGTGGCTCAAGCCACTGCAGACTCAAACCCAAAAATCTTCCTGAAGACCACCCATTCTAGTCCCAAGTTGGCAACTGATTTCCACTGTGGTTTTTGTTAGGCTGTTTGAATCAAGACCCGCTGTTAAATCCAATTATTTTCATGTCATTCTTGGCAATCAAGTTTGAGACAATTATCACTGCCCCAAGATTTCTGAAATTATTATTTTGGATTTAAGCGTGTTTTGTTTTCTTATCCAAATCTTATGAAAGAGACTTAGGTAAACTATAGTGTCATTTGGAAAGGCCCAGAACTCTAAATCTAAACAAAGAAAAAATACCATTATTTTGTTAAATTCTCCAATTGTTTAATCACAGACATTCTAATCATATTAAATAATATTTTTGGCTAATTTTGGTGAATATCTTTACTAATACTCAGCTCAAAATGTTCTAAAAATCACCCATTCTTGATTTTTACACTGAAAAAGCTGTACAACATTGGAGAAAAAAAAATAAAATCAAAGTGGTGAAAAATAGTCAAGAAAACCCCAGGAAGAGAATTTCAGCTTGTGTAAGAATCTTAAGCTTTGATTCCTGGACACATTGCAAACGCATTTTTCTAATTTTCAGTACACTCTGAGAGAATCCAGACCAGCTAGTAATTATTAAAGAGAAGGCTTTTGTATTTAATTTCCAATTTCTTCAAGGTTATTATGCCATCAGTGTTCCAGTACACAACTTCACCAGATTTTGAAGCCTTTCCAAAAGCTTGTGAACTATGGGCTTGTGAGCATTATCATTCAAGATCACATGACTATGGAACTAATAATTAATTTCCTCCTGTTGGTTTTATCCCAATGTCTACTAAACAGAAAGGATGTCTGCCATAAGATAATAACATAAATAATAACCCCTCTCAAGTATACTCTGCCGTATTTCTTTCCTTTCTTTCTACATTATTTTGGCCAATTGCAAGTTCTTACGTGAAGTTAGCGAAGCTAGTCTTAGTTAATTAGACTGATATGATATATACACATGTATATGATAAAACCAAAAGAGTCTGTCATTAACAATAGAATGTGATATTGCATAAGCAGGCAAGTTGCATTACTTACCTGATGTGAAATATTTAGTGGAAAAAAACCCAAACCAACACAAGTTTACATGTGGAAATATACACAAATGTGTAAGTGTAATAAGTAGAAATAAATATAAGTAGTCTTAGGTAGTTTTTGGACCAAATGAAAAAATGTTCAACTTAATAAGTCACCACAACAGTTGCTTTAGACTTATAAGTGTAGATTATATTTTTGGCAAATAACTAGAATGATTCTTCCAAAAGAAATGTGTAAATACAAATGGCTCATAGAAACTATATACTTTCTATGGGATTGTTTTTGGGCTCAGAAGTACTGATGGATTAAAACATATGAAACAGGTAGAACTAGAATTTTAAGAATTTAAAAGGATCCTTACTACTTCGAAAATTTTACAGTGGATGGCTATGAAAGATAAAGAAAAACTGAATGTACTCGTAGTTCTCAGCATATTCTCTCAGTGAGACATGGCTGATGGTTTTCCTGAGTAGATTTTGTATCTTTCAAGTTGACTATTTTAAAAACATCTATATTTAAAATCAGCTGAGACCCCTGGAAGTGAAAAAGTCTTTGCTGAAGGTCAAAACTGAAATTTACATTCACCCAGAGCTGTCAGTTAAAGAAATTCTAAGACAATAGACTTCAGACCCCATAGCAAGCATAGTAAACTGTAAGGAGCTGTATGTATTTGCAAGATTCTCCTATACAAAGACACATGCAAATATTTGCAGCATAAGAAAACTTTGGTAAAATATCCACTGTTAATGCTGCTTGAATTAACGTATCATGCATGCATATATATAGTCAATATGAGGTGAATGGGCAGTCATTTTTACCTGGGTTTACAAAAATTACAATTGGGAATGCCCATTTAATAGGAAATGATTCAACTTCATAAATCTGATTTCCTTCTAAATGAAATGAAAATACGTGTTTTGAAAATTTCTATTCAACTATTTAAAAAAAATATTTGCACTTAAATAAAGCACATCAGCTGAGTTTTAGTATTATAAGTTAGACTTGTATTTTTAAATTTTATTTTGCAAAATATAACATAAAAAACCATATGCAACATTAAAAAATTATCCTGTAATGAAAATTTCTTAAATTTCATTGTAGTAAGGTTGAAATAGGAAATAAAAATATTTTTATTGTAAATATGATTGTATATATGTACACATGCACATATGTATCTATGTATATTTCATTATGTAAGGTATCGTGGTCTACATAGCATTCCAACTGCCATGACTTGACCTTTTTCCAGTAGAGTAAGGTTCAACTGGAGACTTTTTTGTTAATTCCAGAATAAGCCATTGTTTGAAAAGATATAGTCTTAGATGTAATTTCAGAGGTACTTCTTTTATGTGAATTGGCTAGAAAAGGAAACGGTTTTCCAGATACTGTCTTCGACTCTGGTTTCTCTTTCTACTTTGAAGCCTAATAAGAGAGGAAGACTCTATTTCTTTACACTTATAATGGTGATTTTGACCAAAAACTAGAAATGGAGATCAAAGAACATCTTTAGATTTTTCTGATCGATACAGTTACTACAGAAAATACTTCTTCCAAACATTTTAAATGAACAGTGAAAAAATAAGTTTACTATATAATTTTGATTTTAGAGAAACAGCTGCCTCTATAAACCCCCTACAAGTAAGCTGTCAACAATTAAAAATATTTGTCCACATATTTATTCTGTGATTTTGTGCATTTTTTTAATGGGAAAAAGAAATGATGATGATACACAAATGTGGGAATAAATTTTTTACAAGTAAATGAGAAGCATTAACAATATACTGCCAGTATGCTGAACTCCACTATTGTCAGACTAAGGGTGAATGGAGAGTTTCCGCACCAATTTTATAGAATTGGTGGATATGTTTATGAGTGTTGCATCTCAAGGTCAGATCACCAAAGCTTCTCATATATTGCTAGGAAGATTTTTTAAAATAAGCTTTTTGTATAAGAATTAATGTCAGGAAGCCTGACTTGTCAAATATTTTTTTCTATCTTACTTCCACTTTCCGCTTCCAGAACTGTATTAGATATTTTGATTTGGAAATGCAAGTGCTTCACAGAGAAGTTGTTGACCTGTGTTCACTGTGCTCTTATGCTACAGTCTATTACCCATGACACACCACAGTCTGCTTTTTACCAAAGTCATATACCATAATGAGCTGAATGGCAGTGATACCTATGGAGAAGTACAGGAACAAAAGACATATTGACTTCAGCAACCTTTCTTTAATGAGAAAGACAACTTTTGTATTTGGAGTTAATTACTTTCAGCTATCTATTTGCACATATTTCTAAGACTTTACTGTGATCGCAGATAAATTATTAGAAAATAACAAAGTTGCACACAGAGTAACATTTGGATAGCCCATGGATCAGGAGATATATGAATTCGGAGTACTAGGTTCACCATGTAAAAATATTCCAGCCTTTAAACTAGAGAGGCGGCAGACAGAGCTTTTTTTCATCTGATCTGTGTTAGCATATGACTTATTATAATACAAATAAATCTAAATAATACTATTTGAAGGTCTAGTACAATAACTTACCTAGCCAAAGCAAAACTATGAAAAATATTTTCATAATGAATATTTAGAGTGATTTGATTTTTGCATGTTTTTGAGATATCTCAGGAAAGATTTTTGGTTTTCTTTTTGTAATTGTTACATTACAAATTTAAAGACCATACCCTATTCAAACATTCAATTTTGTCCTTTATGAAAATTTCAGTTGATATTATCGCAAGAGTTATTACAATTATTCATTACAAGGTTCATTTTTTCTTGAATGAACTTCTGAAAGAGTTGATTATCTACAGACTTGCTGATCTTGTTGACTTCTCTGTTGAACTTTTCTACATCTTTTTTTTTTTCCCCAAAAGACCACCCTTTTCCTCTCCCTCGTTTTTTCCTGTTGACAGTCAAACCTAAGTCATATACCTACTTCCTGACAGTGATTTCTTTGTGAAATCCTGTAAAGTTTCAGTTAAACCAATGGAATTTGTACTCCTAAATTAATCAGGCACCAGTTTGGTAGATATCAAATACTTTGGCCATAAGACTAAAATATGCTAGTTTTCTACATTTCTGTAACTTTATTTGGTGGAAAGTAGATCTTGTCTGAAAGACCTGTATGTATTACCTGTGCTTAGACCTACGAAATACACATGCACATACACATGTATATGTATGCATGTGCATCTATGTGTGTATAAACACATATATTAGGAAATGGATAACATAGAAGTTATTTGGCTTCCAGATATCATGAACATTACAGACTATGTATAGCTTTACTATATCCATGCTTCAAGACATTTCTGTTCTCTGTAACATACAGTGAGAAGCCTAGCCAAGATTTTTGACTTAAAACATGATTCTTACTTCACTTTACTTAATGTCCACCTTAATGAATCAAGATCTAATTGTTCCCAACAGGACTCCCTGTGAGCACCCAGCCTTTCTGCAGCATGTGTCAATATCCTGCAGCTGGTTGATAACTTTAAATACCAAAGATTCAAGGTTTTCGCTGGGTATGGTCATGTTAGGGACAGCTGCTTCTATGTGGCATGTAAGATATTTATTTCTTTCTATAATGACTTAAAAAAGGAAGAAAACCATATTTTCTGTCAGTTCACTGGTATTTAGCAAATATGTCTGTTTATATAGTCTAATTTTATCAGTAAATGTGGTAAACTGTAAATGTCACAGGCTGTTTTCTCACATGTAGCCTCTTTTCTATTACCATTTCGGTTTTCTTTTAGTCAGTTAGAAGAACACCTGGTTCAAAGATTTCTATAGAAAAGAAATTAGTTTGATTTCTTTTAGGCACAGGAAATGTTGAATGCAACTGTGTTACAGCCTAAATATGCATTTGGACCTACTAGGTTGAAGAAGGATGGAGGTGTGAGTAAAGATGACAGTAGCTGCTCCTGTGCAGTTTTCGGAGATGGATTTGTGAATGTTTCTCCTTGTGCTGGCAATGTGACACCTTTTTTTTTCTTCTTCTTCAGATAACGAACTATTGATTTCTGAAAGTGATGTGTAAGTGGCTGTTCCATGCATACAGATCAACACATGAGCAGTGGGTCCAAGAAGCAATTGATTTTCATATCAACAGTGAATCTAATGTATCCTACATGTGTTAGACTTGCTGTGCATGAGTTGAAACCTGCTTGTAGTGATGGTCTCTGTGAAAAAAGAACATGAACAGCCACTTCCAGGGAAGAACCTGACATATGACTCTCACACTCAGGCAACTGCCTTCAAGAGCTGCTGATGTAGACACCAAGCTGAAGACAGAATCAGAATTTAAGATCTAACCCTGTCTGCAGAACTTCCTTGTATAGATACTAGGATATGAATATATTGATACAGTCATAAAAGTCCAGGCAGGTTTGGAAAGAGAGTTTATATATTTACTAAATTACTGGAAATGTAGTATAGAGACTGCTATAAATTATGTGTGCACTGTTTTGATGTGGGAGTAAACAATACTTTCATCTCATGGGAAGGACTACTTGGAGGCAGACAGAGGTGAATAAGATTTTGACATAACAAAGTCTGGTTGACCTCTTTGAGGAAAGGAAACACAAAAGCATCATGAAATTGTCTTAAGTAGTGTCTTTCTGTGAAGGGTAGAAGGAATAGGAAGCAAGGTGCCTGTAGGTTGAGGGTTTATATACATATCTTTGAGATTTTAACCAAGGTTAGTAATCAACACTTGTTATGAAAATTATGTTTTCTATGTGAGTATATATATATTTAAAAATATTTACAACAATTTCAAATTTAAAAGCTAAAGTAAAATCTTTGCTAATGGGTGAAGTGGACACTATACCAATATGCATATAGTATATTCTTCTAGAATGATGACTGAATGAGCATTGTGCATAAAATATGTTCATAAATCTCTTATTTAATCTTGTACTGTGCAAGAGTTGCTTCTGATTTTTTTCATAATAACTTTTATTATATAGCACCTATCGACCCTTTGAAGATGAAGACTTCTACTGCAGCCATGTAGTTGGGAATGAACACTGATGCAGTGAAAGCTGCAAAATGTTTCCATTACGATGAACGATTCCACTTCTTCTTTGTATATTTCAGCTGAAATCTGGAACTCTTTAAGGTGTCAGCTCAGCTTTAGTAATCTTTCTGAGCAGCAGGAGGCTACTCCTAAGTAGCCCGCAGATGACACCTAATGGCACTTAAGGCCCCATAGGTTGGTAAGATGATCTTCCATCATTTCAGAGATCTGTTTCAGCACTATGCTAGGACCCTCCTTTGCCTAACCACATTCTGCAGTCTCCAGAGCTTTCTCAGTTCCTGGTAGCTTTCCAAGGCAAGAACATACCTTCCAACACTTTTCATGTACATCTTAAAGGAGTACTAACATGACTGGAAGCATGTATAAATATAGACATCACAGTGATCAAGCAGAAATCCAAACACAATTCTGCATCAATTCAGATTGAATTTACACTTGACTATACTTTCAGTGTTGCTGCTGCGGGACTAGTAGCTAATCTTGGGTGTGTACGTTTATGAAGAGAAGGTCTGGCTACTTACATGTGTTCGTACCACAGACCTATAGATTTTACATTTATCTGATAAACTTTCCTTTATTTTGCTTAATGTTCTTTGATATGCCTTTTCATTTTGGTTGCTTTAACCTAATAGTGACCTTAAAATAAATGTATCATGGAAAAAAAAAAACCCAAACCAGATACAAAATTTGACACCGTGAAAGTTCTGGTTACAAAAATAATAGTGATGTGATATTAATCTGAGAAAGATCAAAACTATGAAATAAGTGGCTATGTCCTGAATCAGAGAAAAAAAAAAGAAATGTTAGTATTCTGGTCATTTCTTATTTACTTGTTTTGTGATATATATAATGATTTCTTTTTTCTCCTCACACTTAAAAGTAATGTTAAATATTGGCAATGGACTATTTCCAAAGGCAGGAAAGAAAAGAGCTGCACCTTATAAATGGAAATTTCAGGTGAGATCCACAGAGGCTAATTCAACATTTTCATCTGAGTAATGCCCCAAGTGAGTCAGGGTTACACCTCTGTGCTCCGCACACAATCAGTGAGAAGCATGCGAGCTTCCAAAGTGCAATCCAAAAAAATGAACACACTGTGAAAGGGCTGACCAAACATTAGTTGATAGGAAAGGCCAAGTGCAGGGCTATCTATATCAATACTGTTGAATCCAATTTGGGGACTTAAAGCTTGGTTTCTTTGAAAGCTTATGGTGTTTTCAGGATTAATATGCTCATCCCCTTAGACCAGACTTCTGAAGTAATTCTCTGCAAGTGCATACACTGAGCAGGATTTAAGTATGGTTTCCAGAAGTTATCACTTCTGTAGTACTCAGCTGTCATTTCATGAAGAATTAGTTATAGGCTTGTCTCAGTTTGAAAGGAACCAAACCATTTTTCTAGAGTGTTCCCTAAATAACAGGTTATCTAGTAACTACTGAGAGTTCATTTATCATGGAAATAGAAGAGAAATATCTAGACAGAGACTGAAACCTGTTTAAAAACCAAAAAATGACAGACCTGAGCTCTTCTCCCAGGTTTCTTTCTGGATTTGTATCTTTTTATTTAGTCAGTGTTTTATTGCAAAACATGAAAATGTCCAAGGAAAGAGAAATGCTGGTATAAATCACGTTGTGTTGAAATGGACAAGAGATCAGATCTCCCTATTTCCTGTGTGGTTACCGTAATCCCCAGATTGTAATACAGAAGTAAGCTCTTTTCCTGGCAATCTTGTTCTTACCAATGCACAATGTGTTTGAACACAGCTGAAGCTCTGCTTTAGGTTAGCCTTGTACTGTTGGTTTATGTTAAAGAGAGCTCAGTACTTCTGCATACAGACAGGGACATGGAATAAGATGAAAACAATATATTTTTAACCACTGGAACATAGATTTTCTTTATTGCCTTGGATTCAGAATCCTAAAGCTTTGCTATCTTCCAGGTTAGGCACATAGTAATGTCTTAGAGATGTCTCCCTTAAATTGTAGAGATCAACTGTGTGTATAGTGACTGATATACCAGGGCGTTGTGCTGCCATTCAGAGGGACCTTGGCAGGCTGGAGAATGGACCAACAGGAACCTCATGAAATTCAACAACTAAAATATTGCACCTGGGAAAGAATAACCCCATGCACCAATAGACACTGGGGGATGACTGCCTGGAAAACAGCTTTGCAGAGAAGAAACCTGGGGTCTTGGCAGACAGCTTGAGCCAGCAATGTCCCTTTGTGGCAAAGGCGGCTGACAGCCTCCTGGGATGTTGCCAGCAGGTTGAGGAGGGTCAGCCTTCCCCTCTGCTCAGCCCTGGTGTGACACATCTGGAGTACTGTGCCACTTCTGGACTCCCCAGTAAAAGAAAGATATGGACTTACTGGAGCGCATCCAGGGAAGGGCTGCAAGAATGATTAAGGTACTGTAGTGGACAGGCTGAGAAAGGTGAGACTCTTCAGCCTGGTTATCCCCCACGTGTATAATAACCTGATGGGGGACTAAAGATGTGGTGGGCAGACTTTTCTCAGTAGTGAACTGGTGTAGAGGCACTTCAGCTTCAGTAGTGCACAGTGACAGGAAAGACAATAAGCACAAATTAAAAAAAAATAGGAAGTTAATCTGAATCCAAGAAAACAGTTTTTACTGTGAAGTGCCCCATCACACACCTGATTCACAGTACAGTGGCACTAACTAAACTCAGCTTCAGAATGACCATTTAGTAAGCACAGGTTTATAAAACCTTAATGTATTGCCTTAATAAAAATCAGAATAAAAAACTTTGAATCTGCTTTGTGCACAGTGCAGTTATCTCTATTTGTTTAAATAAACTTTTTTTCGACATTTCTCCTCAAATCCCAAAGTAACAATTCTTTTTAATTTAAATGGACATTAATTGAATAGGAACTAGTGCACATTATGGAAATGCTTTGTAGAGTTTGTAAAGGAAAAATGATAAATGGGATTCTTAGAAAATTAACTTTATTACTGCATTGGGATTCCAACAGTTAGTACAAAAATATCCATTATGTAATTCTTTAACAAATTCAATGAAAAAAAACTATGATCTATACACAGCTGTTTTTATAATCTCTGATTCATTTCCCATAAGGTTTATTCCTAATTAAAATCTTGAGTAATTTGATATTGTGGATAATACTGTGGACAATATTTCCTGTTCATTTAAATCAGTGGGGTTTCTTTTAAATAAGGGACCTGTGGTCCCTGGTGTTTCATGTCTTGTTTCTTAGTGGTTTGCCATACATGACAAAGAAAAACAAGGTCATATATGTTCTTTGACAAGCCTTAATATTCTTTAAGTTGTTTTTCTGTCTCTGTTGAAACATATTAAGGACCCAGACTGAAAACACTGGGTTAAATAATTGCTGTGGCAGTATTTGCAGTACTGGAAGAAGCTGGACATATTGGCATGGTTCCAGTACAGCAACTAAACACCTGGATAAGTTTAAATGTGTGGATATTCCCACCAGGAAGTGATTTTATTGTCTGTGAAAAAAAAGGTCAGCGTGTTTTGTAGTGATTTCTTTTACAACAAAATGTAAGTTATTTGGTAGAATAGCAAGATATAGTACAGCATCTGTGATAAGAACAAATGTCTGCAGTATGCTGCCTGATTCCACTTTATGTGACAGATTAACATATGAGGTACCCTGCAGCTTGATATTTTCAGGTATTTGCACGTTTGCTGCTTTACTTGTATACATTGCTGTTTGCAGAACTGAGAAAACAGTTTGTGCTTACTGTTGGACGCCTTGTATTTTGACTGGAAAGAATGTTTATTCTTTTATTTCCTCATACAATAGAAAGCAAAATAGTCTTCTTCAATGATACCGTTCCATATGTAAACAATACATCTAAAATTGTATTCTTTATTTTGTTTTTACACAAGTAAACCTGCAAAATCTAGAAGAATGGGAACTCCAGGGGAAAAGCTCTTCATAACTGGCACTTTTCCACATACTGTTGAGATAGTAGACTATAGAAGTTGCTAGTTATACTTCATGTTTGGGGAGGTGACTTTTCCTTCCTTTTTCAAAATTTATTGAAAACTTATTGAAAAATTATTTAGAAATTGGAAGATCCTGCAATCAGAGAGCACAGTGAGCCAAAAAGATGTATCTAGGCTGACTGATGCCATGAAAGGGGCCTTTGAATCTTTGAGCATCACCGGAGTACTAGAATAGAAGTTGCTAGATAATGCTGTTCCAAACTGATAAACACAGCAGTGACTGCCGGTGCTTTTATTTAAACAACAGCTCTAAACTGGCTTAATCTTATAATGGCTTAGGGGATGTTTTGCACAGTGGTGGATATGCGCTATAGCAGAAAACTTCACTGTTAACACTGTGTTTGGAAATCTAGCAATCTGTATCAGTTTCATTAATACATCCGTTGTCAAATAAGATAATGGCTCAATTAATTTACTGGATGCTTTCACGAGTTGAAATTTAGAAACAGATTGACATGAATTATTGCTCTTCTGATGATTGTTCTTTTGTATTTTGGTAACAAGCAAAAAACTCATGCCAGATATACGGAACACTGGAAAAATTTGGACAATTCCCCCAAAAGACTTGCAACCTGTGTTTATATTCTCAAACACAAGAGGACTTAGCAAATAAAATCCGTTGAAAACTGGATTTCCAATAACCAGGATATTCACTCAGACAAATCAGTATTTAAAGCTGAATTTGCAGAAAAATTGTGGAAATGTAATTCTTCAGATTGAGAATTCACCAGACTGCCTAAGTGCCTGATGAGCATGCCTAAATGGCTTTGCATATTTATTTTGGTAGATGCAGTTGTAGTGTTTTTCATCAGAAGAAGATACACCTTGCTTTTTTTAGTTATGCATTTGTATAATTTTCAGATCTTCCTGGAGACATGAGACAAGGAGTACTATTGACAGAGGTGTCTGTTACATTACGTGTCTAATATAAAGGTCTTCAAAGCATCAACTTACTATTTCAACTGTCCAGGGATTCACAGACTCATAGAATCACAGAATGATAGGGGTTGGAAGGGACCTCTGGAGATCGTCTTGTCCAACCCCCCTGCTTGAGCAGGGACACCAGGACCAGGGGGCACAGGGCTGCATCCAGGTGGGTTTTGAAAGTCTCCAGGCGAGGAGACTCCACAACCTCCCTGGGCAGCCTGTTCCACTGCTCTGGCACCCGCACAGGAAAGGAGTTTTTTCTCATATTGAGGTGGAACTTCCTGTGTTCCTGTTTGTGCCCATTATCCCTTGTCCTGTCACTGGGTACCACTGAAAACAGTCCAGTCCCATTCTCTTGACACCCAGCCTTCAGATATTTGTAGGTATCGATGAAATCCCTCCTCAGTCTTCTCTTTTCCAGGCTAAACAACCAAAGCCTCTTAGCCTTTCCTCATAAGGGAGATGTTCCAGTCCCCTGATCACCTTTGTAGCTCTCTGCTGAAGAGCTCCCAGTCACTCCCTGTCTTTCTTGAACTGGGGGACCCAAAACTGGACACAGTACTCCAATGTGGTCTCACTAGGGCAGAGTAGAGGGGGAGGATAACCACGCTTAACCTACTGGCCACACTCCTTTTAGTGCATCCCAGGATACTGTTGACCTTCTTGGCCACAAGGGCACATTGCTGGCTCATGGTCAGATTGTTGCCCACCAGCACTCCCAGGTCCTTCTCAGCAAAGCTGCTTTTGAGTAGTTCAGCCCCCAACATGTACTGGTGCATGGGGTTGGTCCTCCCCAGGTGCAGGACCCTATATTTGCTCCTGTTGAATTTCATCAGGTTCCCCTCGGCCCAGCTCTCCAGCCTGTCCAGGTCTCGCTGGATGGCAGCACAGCCTTCTGGTGTGTCAGCCACTCCTCCCAGCTTGGTATCATCAGGAAACTTGCTGAGGTTACACTCTATCCCATCATCCAGGTCATTGATGGATATGTTGAACAGGGTTGGACCCAGCACAGACCCCTGGAGAACACCACTAGTGACAGGCCTCCAACCAGACTCTGCCCCATTGATCACGACCCTCAGCCAGTTCTGTATCCACCTCACTGTCCACTCATCCAACCCACACTTCCTTAGCTTGCCTGTGAGGAGGCTATGCGAGGCAGTGTCAAATGCCTTACTGAAGACAAGAGAGACAACATCCACTGCTCTCCCTTCATCAACCCAGCCAGTCATGCCTTCATAGAAGTCTATCAGGTTGGTCAAGCATGATCTGCCCTTGGTGAATCCATGGTGACTACTTCTGATAACCTTCTTTCCTCTACTTGCCTGGAGATGACCTCTAGGATGAACTGCTCCATCACCTTTCCAGGGATGGAGGTGAGGCTGACTGGCCCATAGTTCCCCAGGTCCTCCTTCTTGCCCTTTTTGAAAGCTGGAGTGACATTTGCTGTCCTCCAGTCCTCGGGCACCTCTCCTGTCCTCCACGACCTTTCAAAGATGGTGGAGAGTGTCTCAGCAAGAACATCTGTGAGCTCCCTCAGCACTCGCGGGTGCATCCCATCAGGGCCCATGGGTTTGTGAGGATCTATTTTGCCTAAATGATCTCTGACCAAACCTCCTCAACCAATGGTAAGTCCTCCATTCTCCAGATTTTCTTTCTCACCTCTGGGGTGATAATCCAGTGGGATGGGGGAGAGTAGTGGAAGAGCAAAAGTAAGAAAATTCATGGATTGAGATAAGAACAGATTAAAAATTCAAATAAAATATTATTAGTAATAAAATAATAAAAATAAATACTACTACTACTAAAAATAATTGAAAAGGACAACACAAGAGAGAGTTGAAACCCAGGAAAAAAAAAAAGTGATCTAACTGGTGACCAACAATGCCAGTCCCTGAGCTGTGATCTCTGCCCGTATCCCCAGGCCAATTCCCCCCAGTTAATATACTGAACATGACATCATATTGTATATAATATCCCTTTGGCCAGTTTGGATCAGCTTTTTGACTGTGTCCCCTTCCCTGCCAGTATCTTGTGCACCCAGCAGAGCATGGGAAGTTGAAAAGTCCCTGACTAATGTAGCCCTACTTAGCAACAACTAATTCAACATTATTCTCATACCAAATCCAAATCAAATGACTATTCCAGCTACTCAGAAGAATATTAACTCTATCCCAGCCAAAACCATGACACACCCTGTCAACAATGGCTTGGATCTTAGCTCCCAGAAGGTAGAAAACCTCTCATGGTTCCCTATCAGGGTGGCAGATGGCCATCTCATTGCCTGTTGTGGTTTTGCCCCAGCCAGCAACTCAGCCCCACACAGCTGTTCGTTCACTCCCCCACTGGCAGAATGGGGGAGAGAATCAGAAGGGTAAAAGTGGGTTGAGATAAAAACAGTTTAATAATTAAAACAAAACAATAACAACAACAACAACAATGAAATGAAAAGGAAAATAACAAGAGAGAGGTAAACCCTGGGTGGGGGGAAGGGGGAGTAAACAACCAAAATAAACAACACCTGCTGCAGCTACTCAACACTACCACTCCTGAACTACAACCATCCACCCCACACCAACTGCCCCCATTAATATACTGGTCATGATGTCATATGATATGGAATATCCCATTGGACAGTTGGGTTCAGCTGTCTTGGCTGTGGCCCTTCCCCTCCTGGCCTCTTGCCTACGTGGCAGAGCACGGGAGGCTGGAAAGGTCCCTGACTACTACAGGTGCTACCTAGCAACACTGAGTTGCTGCTTAACAGCAACTAATGCATCAGTGAAGAAAATTAACTTTATCCCAGCCAAAACCAGACCAGTGCCTTTTAACAGTCACCCACTACAAGCACGCAGCTCTTCTTTTAACAATATCACTCTGTGCTGCTGGTACAGTTGCATCTTGCAGACCTTGCTTCCGAGTGTCTACAGCTGTTAAAGTTTCATATCTGCTGTTGGTAGTGATGCTGGAGGGTGCTCTTCAGGATTTCTGCAAGGGGAATTGCAACTGGGTGGGAATAGGCACGTGTGAGACACTACGTATGCTGGCCAAGCAACATATCTTGAGTGTAAAGGAAGCCCTGGAGATAGGAGAAACACTGAAATGGATGAAAATCACAGTTTTCCTACTACTCCACTTTTATCTGGGCTATGTTAAAACAGGATGCAGCTGAGTGTTTACAACTACTTTTGAATACTTCACACAATGAAAACAATAGCTTCCAGAGGGACATAGATTTCTGCTGAATTATTTGTGTATCAATGTGACAGAAACAAAGGAAACTGTGATACACAGAACAAATTTTAGTTCTGCCGTAATGCTGAATAAAAGATAGTTTGTTCTTTTAGAACAGGTTCCCCCTCTGGCCTCACTCTCAAAAAGAAAAAAAAAAAAAAGGAACAAAGCTTTTATTCAAAGCATTTGATTAAAAATATCACTTGAAAAAACAGGTCTAGAAATGAGAACGTTGCTATGAATACCACCCAATGAAAGGGCATGGCTAATCTTCTTTACATTATTTTCATTTCACTGCTGAATTATTAAACAGCAATTTTTCTACTGCTTTGAACTCTGAAATAGCATTTTCTGCAATACTTATGCTCTCTGGTACACTGCATCAATCAAATTCAGCTGCCACAGATTTCAAATAGCTCGTTGGAAAAACGTGGTGATTTAACATGCTGCCTGTACTGAACCACTTGACAAAGCTGTAAAGTAGTGAGAACATTTCCATTAAAAATAATTGTCCATAATTGGTTTCCTAATGGAGTTTTTGTTAATTGACAATTATTTACATGTGAAATATTAAGGCAGTTTAAACCAGTCCCTAACCCTCTCCTGTTCTTCATTTACTTTACTGTAAAGGCAAATTAAAACCTGTAAATGCAGCTACTGCTGAATCAAAGATTTTAGCGATGCTTCTGCTCAGTAATAAGAGGGACCTGGAGCCAGCTATAGAAATGATCAGTGCAATTACACTGGCATCAGATCACATACAGAAGAATGCCTCAAGGTACCATCAATCAGCCTCAGATCTGTCAGGTTGCAGAGGGCGTCCCCACCCTTCAGCAAGGGTAATATGTTCCCTTTTGCATCATATGACATAGTTGCAGGCATGTGGTTGATGTCCATGTCTCCATAATTAACCCCCTCCTTCACAGGGATAGAAAAAGATACCCTTATCAGTAGGCTACTTGGTATTTGTTCACTGGGAAGAAGTTTTGCTTCTTAATTCTGTATCATTATGGAGAAGTGATTGCTAACAGTTAAATGTAGTTCCCATTGTCCTACAATATTATGAAAGAATTGTGTCTCCTGCTATAAAATATGAAGCAGTTTGGATTGGACATTAACTGAGAATCCCAGTTAAAATAAAAACAAGCAAAGAAATCAGGCTTAGACATCTAGAAATCAGAAATCAAATACAAAACTCTGTGTTCAGAAGCATTACAACCCAAATGAAATATGGCTGACAATAAATTGCTGTTGACAGCCCACTAGGAACTGAGGTTGTTGTATGGCTCTTTTCAGAGAATAAAGCTTGTGACTGCAGTGAACCTGACAACAGGGCTGAGCATCGTGTGCTATTTCAGCATGTGCACACTTTGGAACAGGTGAACTGGAAGCTGTGGGGGAAACAGGGCTGGTAACGAAAAGAAGAGGTTGACGGCTGCTGCGAGGCTGGCTAACTGGTAGCTAACCTGCTGCCTAAGAATAAGGTTGTGACAGTGGGACCAGGAGCTTGGACAACCTTAAACCCACTCTAAGCCTGTGTGGGGATTGCAGGAGGGGACTGGGGGATAGTGGGAAAGGAGGTCAGATGGCTGCAGGCTGAGCAGGTGCCACCGAGGCCCCTGGCAAGCAATGGCCGCAATCATTGTTTTGCCAGCAGGACATGTGATACCTTGGCTGGGCAGAAGGATGCATGACAGAGCTGGCAGATGAATGAGGCTTGGCAGGCCTGAAGGTGGGGATGGAAATCTGGAGCCTCCGGCCAAAAGCAGGGAATTAGTCAGGTCCAGTCTGGATGCAGAATATTGCAGAGAGAACTCTAGTTCATATAGTTTTCCTACCTAATCCTTTCTTTATACTGTGCATTTTTGGTTTATGTGGTTTATTATTTTTAATTAGATAAAACATAATAACTTTAACTAGCTGTGAAGACAGTTTAAGTTAATGTTAAAAATGTATGGAAGAAAACACAACTGTAAATCTCCAAAATATTCTTGTTTTGCACAGGAAACAAACTTGCAATGTTTTTATAAGGAAAGCATACAGTTTTCCTTTATAAGCATCCACACAAAGGAGTGAAAATGAGAGAGACAACTTTTTAAAAGCAGCATGCATAAAATTAAGTTTCTGATTGTTTACTAATGTTAATGTGAGTTAAACAGCACCTGAAAACAGATATCTAAGCTAGCTTCGGCAGTTAGCTTTGGAAATCTTGGCTTAAGAAGAGCGTAACATATGCATTCACCTGCCATTAGTGATTTTGGCTTACTGAATTGGCTGGACACAGTGACAGATCCCTGCCTTGTCAGCACTTGAACTTGAAGGAGGCATTGCCAGAGATGTGGTTATACATAGCCAGGAAACAAAAATACATTTGAACAGGAATTCATACTCTGTGTGTTCTCTTTCATTCAGAACAAATTTTCAAACTTTTACTTGATTAATGATAATCAGTCTGCTGGACAATTTTATCTGACTGTGCTTTGACAGCTCTCTGAATATTAAGTTTTGCAGAATATTAGAGGGTTTTGGATTTGATTCTCAAAGTTTGAGTTTCATGCCCAGTGATTCATCAGTATTTTCAAGAAGGTAAGATCTATTATATTCACACAATATAGGAAGTTAGCTATAGAGATATGTTTTATGAGCTCTCTTCAGACTTAAATTTTCAAAAATACAAAAAAATATAGTAATTATTGTACTGTAGATTCAACAACAGGGTAGAGCTCTTCATTGAACAGGGTAGGCTGCTTTGAAATGCAGTGAGAGCTGTTGGATGTAACATTTTCCTTTCTTTTTTCTTTTCATGAAAGTGGATTAAATTCTTTATGGAGTGATGCCAAGTCACTATCTTCAGATTCCATTTGGTTTGCATTCATAAACACTTTGCAAAAAAAAAGTCTGAACTTTTCTTTGAAATTTTATATCCACACAATGTCTGTGGTTAATTGTTACTTTATTAAGCAGTGGCTTCTGTAAGACCTAGTGTATGTGGGATATTTGGAAGATCACATCTCATGTCAGCTATAGACTTTCCTGTGCATCAGACAAATCAGTCAATCTACCCCATGCTGCATTTTCCCTTTCTGTGAAATGGATATAATACTTTTCCATCCCAGAGTTATTTTTACAAGAATAATTGTTAACAACAGCAAGGAACTCAATTACTATGATGTTGGGAGCAGTGTAAGTAAATTATTAATGTGTATGAAGGCGCCATGATATTATGTCTTTTTGTAACAGGCTTGTCTGCTGGATAGTGGTTGCCTTGTGAAGTATTTTGAATGCTGACAGTGTGTGCTCCATAGATGTACATGTGAATAACCTAAATGTGAATAGCGTGAACCACATAACTAAGCAAGTAGGAAGAATATTTTCAGTATAGATTCCTCTTATGAAACACTAGGGTAGGGAGGTCAGTTAAGAATGAAATAAATAAAATATTAAAAAAAGGAGAATTATCCATGAAATAGAAAACCCTATAGATTATGAGGACATGGTAGAAAATTCATTGACTGTGATAAGTAAAAATGTTTTTAATAAACAAATACATTAAACAGCCTGAAGTAGAATGCAAGACTAACAGAAATAAGGAGACCAAGTTTTAACCTTATTGAAATATGCAAAGGCTCAAATAAATGATAAAAGAATCCTAATGCATGAAAGATTAAAAAAAAACAAAACCCACAAAGATCTGGAACAGTCTGAGGAATGCTTGTCAAAGAAACAACATCTGGAGCATGGATACATCACATCGTATAGTATTTGATAAATTTTACTTCACATTGCTATTGGTATTTTCACTCTTCTTATTTTGTGGATAAAGAAATATTTTTCTTAGCTTTAACAGCTTCCAGAGTTTGTCTGATACTTTTTTCTTGAACTTGAAAAAGAAGACTAAATCTCTTTTTTTTTTCTTTTTGCCAAAAAGCAATATTGTGAAAGATGCAAAGGAGGTCAGTCAAAATATTTTGAGCTACTTTCTTTTAATTGAAACCTTCCACAAGTTTCAAAATTTCAAAAGTAAAAATAAGTACAATTTAAAAATAAAATGTCAATTAAAAATCAAGGATCAAAAAGGAAAAAAAACCCATTAAAAAAAAAAATGATTTGGGATTCAGGAAACCCAATCATTTTCATGTTAGTAGTTCAATTTCTTTCCAGCTGACAATTTTCTGATGAGATAATATATTGTCAGAGAATCCCTTGCCAGCAGTAATAACTGGGGGTTTTGTGATATTTTAGAAACAGACTGCATATTTTCATAAATGGTCTTTATCTAACTGTGTGTTTTGTACAGGATCCAGCCCAGGAACCTGATTAGTGCCTCTGGATGCTGTTGTAGTGATAAGTTCTGAAAAGAAGTTCTGAAGCAGTACCGGTTCCAGGAGCTTTATTTCTTATTACACATTGCCAACACATAGTCCATCTGTCTGTAAGCAACTTAAACAATAGCATATGTTCATAGAAGAGTGGCAAAGAAATTTGAATTTATATGTAAACATAGAGGTCACAAGCCCAGAAATCCTATGATATATCTATTTATAAGGCCTACTTGGTTTGCTTTTAAAATTTCATTGTCTCATCTTCCTTAATCTTTCATTGAAAAATTATACAGGAAGTTTGCAGGCTTATGTAATCAGGTAATCATGTACAGGTTTTTGAAGCTTCATTTTGCAAAAATGAAGTTTGTCTACTTGGCATATGAAGAGGAGAAAAAGAGAGAGACAGGAGTAATTTATGAAAGGAGTTAAAAGAAGAGAGAATGACAAGTACCACATTATATCTTTTTGTTTCCAACAAGATCAACTTTTGGAGATGACTGGTATATCATTTCCTCTCAAATGAGACACTTACTCAACATGTCATTTTGGCGGTGAAAAAAATAACTTTCTGTATTTGGATATTATAATATATTCTCTTGAATACTCTCCTGAAAACTCTCTCCTTTTTTCTCTTCATTGGAAAGTTTAATCTACCAACTAATCTATTTTCTATATGAGAAAGGAGGAAGGAATCACAGATTTTCTTTGTTTATAGTTTCCTCTCACAGGTGGGTGATAAATGCAGTCAATGAGTTATTAACTGCAGCGAACCTGATAAGTTATTAGTTATTAGTTATTAGTGTGGCCAGCAGGAGTAGAGAAGTGATTGTCCCCCTGTACTTGGCACTGGAGAGGCCAAACCTTGGATACGGTGTTCAGTTTTGGGCCCCTCACTACAAGAAGGACATTGAGGTGCTGGAATGTGTCCAGAGAAGAGCAAAAATCTCATGAGGAGTAGCTGAGGGAACTGGGGTTGTTTAGCCTAGAGAAAAGGAGGCTGAGGGGGGACCTTATCATTGTCTACAACTACCTGAAAGGAGGATGTAGCGGGGTGGGTGTTGGTCTCTTCTCCCAAGGAACAGGTAAAAGGACAAGAGGAAACAGCCTCAGGTTATGCCAGGGGAAGTTTTGACTGGATATTAGGAAAAAAATTCTTCACCAAAAGGGTTATTAAGCATTGTAAGAGGCTGCCCAAGGAGGTGGTTGAGTCTCCATCCCTGGAGGTGTTTCAAAGGTGTGTAGATGTGGCACTTAAGGACCTGGTTTAGTGGTGGACTTGGCAGTGCTAGGTTAACGGTTGGACTCGATGGTCTTAAAGGTCTTTTCCAACCTAAATGATTCTGTGATATTTTTTTTTTCTACAAATACAAGGAACAAACTTTGAAGACCCCTGCAGCACTCATATATATAAGAGTCTTTTCTGGCATTCCAACCTCATGACATTTATCTCTGCCAGTGGCAGGGAGGTTGGAATTAGAAGATATTTAAAGTCCCTTCTAATCCAAATCATTCTATGATTCTATAGTGCAATCTTTTCCAGTAGACATCACATTTGCTGTAAGTTGCAATCCTCATGGTGTTTACCTTGCTGGCAGTTCCTGCAAAAGTACCCCGCTTCTTTTTCCTTGCATTTTTCATTGCAGCTTCTTAAAAAGAACCATGTCAGGAAACAAAAATCATGAAAAGTAGAAGACATAATGTATGCTTTGTTGTTAATTACTAAGCAGACAGATTTTTTGCTTCATTTATGGTAATGCTTTCTTCTTTTTGTACAGTCTTTTCTGTCTCTCTAATAACTTCTAAAACAAAAGAAAGGCTGCATAAGCTATATATGGTGACCATTCATATCCACCTGCTTAAAACAAAGAAGTTCCTGCTGTAGTACTCTGCTGATCAAACAGGCATACTTTCCTCTAGAAACTGTACTTCTGAAATATTCAATTCTCTTTTCTCTGACATCCAGTGGGTTAAGTTTGCTCTTGCTTTGAGATCCAGGCTTAAGATCTCTCAGACTCTGTCTCCAGACTTACTGCTTCTGACTTTTTTCCTTCCTTCCTGAAAAAGCTTTCTGATTTAAAGTTACCACATGTTGTAACTAACTCCTTTGTAGATAAAGCTTAATACATTTGAATATGGCAAACTGTTTAGTTAAAGTGCTAGAGTAACCAGCTGAGCATAAATTAAACACCATGTAACCTTGCTACACTAGTCTTTTAAAATAAACTTGCTAAAATATTATATCAAACATCTGACATCTAAACCCCAGACAATGCTTTGTATCTTGCTGGTACCAATTTACTTTTTCTCTTCTGCAATTATATGTAAAAGCCCTACCCTTTTCTTTTTCATCCATCCTCCTTTCATTGTTTCCTTGCTGCTTTTTTCCCTTCTCACTCTTCCTTTGTTTCTCTCTCCTTTCTTTCCCTTCCCCTCTTCCTCACCATCCTTTCCCCCTTACGTTTTTTCCTGGTGGGCAAATTTACACGGGTTCCACCTTGGTACCTAATTCTTTCAAGAGGCCTTCAGTGGGAATTCTCCCCAGCTTTGTGTGGTGTAGGTCATGGCAAACCCCTGTTCAGACGACTGGTTTACCAGTGAGTTAGTACAAGTCACTTGATTGGGGTGTAGTTGCTGGGATTCCTTCAGAGGCTTTCTAGTAATTCTGCAGTGATTTATTCACCAAGGATACATAAAAGGCAAGAGGAAGCTCAAGAGCCTAACTGTGATTGGAGTTAGATGTGAAATAACAACTGGGTTACTCAGAAGTAGCAAAGACTGTTGGGGAATATGTGTACTCAATGTTTATCTGTAGAACTGCAGAATGTAACAGTACTAGCAATAGGTCAAATCACAGCTGTTTATTCAGCTTTCCACACAAGCTTTGCTGGCAGTGACCTGCTCTGGTTACATCATTCTTGGTAATCAAACACCTAATTTAAAGCCAAGACAGGTATGTTGACAAAAGACAACACACTCAGATAACCTCTTTCTGTCGTAGTTCCTGACATGGAATGGCTGGACTTTTTTTTCATAGATGGTGGTATAGAACACGTGCAAGTGCTATCAGTCCTGACTTTCTCAGCTCTTCTGTTTTGTATTGACAGTATCTATTTCACAGTTTCTATGTGAAATAATAATAAGGAAAGTATAGCCACTAACAGTAGAAACGTGGTTGAGATTCAATTTTTAAATTTTTATTTTTGCAAATTATCTAAAACTTAGAGCTACAAGCTACTTTTTTTTTAATTATCGTTATTAAATACTATTTATAATGCACTAAATAACTTTTATTCTACTTTTTTTCCTCCTTTTTAAATGGGAGGATATCCTAAGGCTCCTGTGTACAGCAATATTTTCCCCGTTCTAACATTCACATCTGTATTCATTGTATTTATCTCCATTCTCACCATCTCTTCTAGTGGGAACATTGCATTGTCTGCTGGGTGGAAATGAAAGATAAGAAAATAACAAAAACTCTCAGTCAGGAAATAAAACTAGTTATTTAGGGCTCAATATTTCAAGAGGATTGTTTGTCGCCCCACAGCTTGTGTTTGACAAGTTTGAATTTTGCATTACAAAACATTTGCTAAGGGAAGAGTGGTTTTCAGCTCTGTACTAGAGGAGGGAGGAATGCAATGAACCTTTCAAACTTTGGCATAGCTCATTCTCACACTTATATGGACACACCACAAATTTAACCTTGCACAATTATCTCCCTAGTGCTTCATCTGCAGGAATCCAGGATTTTCAGCAGTTGTTTTTTTGTGAATCAGTCTAGGAATTTGGCTGACAGTCTCAGATCTGTGTAGTGTAATGACTTAGTTAATATGACAGATTCTAAGAAAAATGCTGAGGTATCAACAATTTTAAGACCAGTGTTAAGACTTAAGAACATGCATATAATTACTGTAGGAAAGACTTCTATGGCTCCTTCTGGAGCAGGCTCTCCCTCCACTCTCCCCATGTGGATCTACTTGTTCAATGTCTTCTATAGGCTGCTTGCTCTGATAAGAATGCACCAACACATCTAAGGCAAATTGAGATAACAGTGTGGTGTTAGGAAGCAAAAGTACACGAGAGTTATGATACAGTTAGTAGAGGTAAAGAGAGGGGAAAGAGAGATGAGGCTTTTTTTTGAAGAAGTGGAATAAGGATGCATGTGTGGGGTCCCAATGTAGAGATGGGTGGCAAAGTCAGTAAATATATAGGACGCAGGCCTACCATTACATAGGAGGAGGCAAAGCAAGTTTTCTACTTCCTTCACGTGCGTAGGAGAGCTACTGCTGGGGATGGCACCTATGGATATCAAGTATTGTACCCCTTTTTATTCCCAAAGACTCAGAGTGGAATAACCATTCCCCTGACTTTCCTCAGGGGGATAACTTAAATATGCTTTGGGACATTCAGTTGTTGCATAAAAGGAAGTGATTTAGCTGGATGACCGAGGGGTCTTTCAGTTAGCACCAGGCTATGCAGTGCTTCCACTTGCTGGGCCAATGATACCATCATTGTATAAGTCTAAATATTGTTAATGTAACTGCATCTGGCCCTGCCTTGTTTATACATGTGACAAGACTCATTAATCAAACCATATCTCTTTCAGTTGGTTTATAGTTATAATTCTGTTCCATGTGTTTATTTTAATTTACATGCTGTCAGCTGGGAAAAACACTCTATAGAATTATTGTTGTAGTTCTTTTCAGTTGTAGCAAATGCTCTAATCTATACTGCCTTCCACTATCTGTGAAGTTGTTTATTTCTTTAAGCTTCTTATTTTCCTTTTTTTTTTTTTGATTCAATTTAAATAAAGGGTGCATCTTTGTATTCTTAGTATGAAGTAAAAATTGCATGATAACTCAAAATGTGAATTGGGGTCCTAACAAGATTAACTGTTGTAACTCAACAGTTACTCTGTAACTCAATCTCTAGATACAGATGACTTTTTAAAAATTCAGCGCTGTATTGAAACAGGTTTATATGCCAGTGACTACATCTTGTTGCCATAAAAAATACGCTGAGGCATAGTCAGTTCAAAAAAGAAAGATGAAAATGTCATAACCAGGTTTTTCGTCAGTGTTTGCACAGTCTTTAAGTGAAGTTGTTTTAGTTACACATTCATTAATTTGATGATATTTGCAAAGCCAAGCTTATTGAGTTTCTTCAAAGCAAATTATGAGGTTACATATGCACAAGTTAATTCATACCACGTATTGACACAACCAAAGGGGTGAGAGGGTTTGAGACCTTTCATAAATACCTTCTGATATAACCTTACATAGTCAAACAAGCATAGAGAACAACTGTGCCATGAACTTCAATCTGAGGCAAAAGGTCTAGGATGTGGGATGTTCTGAGTCAGTGGCAACTTTTTGATCCACAGTTCACAGGAGCTAACAATTTACTTTTGATTATTTACAGTTCTGGAAATGCCTTTTCACAGCCATGCTTCCAGGGTGAACCACTCAGCATACCACCACCAAGTTCTAAAGTACAGGGAGAGGGATCACTATTTGCAGTTGAGGATGATATTGAAATGGAACATTTTATTTAAGTATTTTGCCTTAATGGGACTTCTTAGGTTCTTACCACAATGTCTGGGAGTCTGTAAGTAATGGTTTCCAGATGTTCATCTCATCTTCTCTCTAAGAAACCTCCCCTAAAATATTAAAATCTTTCCTGTAGTTTCCAGTAATTATGATTCAAAAACATGATGCAATGTGCCAAATAACTACGAAACAGAAAAATCACAACTCAGAAAGTAATATATTAAAAATCTGATTACATGTAAGCATTCAATGAGTTCTAGAGACTTGGATTATGATTTTTGAAGCCTTGTATTTGGTGAGACAACAATGGTAAGTCTCCCCAGACCTCCTGCTACTGCATGTCTGGTGCACCCAGAGCTGGCTGGAGAATCAATGCCATTCTGGAGAAAGTTTTTAGGCTTTGAAATGTATTACTTTTCTTCCACAGCAGAACAATGAGAAAACCTTCCTAGTGTTCAGAACTTAGTGACTTAAGTTCTTAAAGCTTAAGAACTTAGTGTTCCTAGAAAAATGAAATTTTGTGACAAATTTTAACTGAAATGTGAGCTGTTGGATTTGGAAACTGTAAATAGCCTAGTGTTTGGGTTCAGGCCCGGGGACACTCTTCCTGGTCCAGTATTATGTACTCCTATTTAAAAATCTGTCCTGACTTATCTAGGGCAGACCTTCTCATCCCAGATCAGTCTGAATAGGGCAAATAAATATCTTTGACACAGTAGTTTGCCCAGTGACTTTCCACCTACCAGGGTATTTAATTTTTGATGCACTCTCTGAAAAACTTCCCAAAGAAAATATTTTGATACTTGTTGCATTTTAAGGCAGTTTTTTGAACTGAAAAAAAAGAAAAAGAAACTTTTAGGCAGGGACAGAAGCTGGACTCAATGATCCTTGTGGGTCCCTTCCAGCTCAGGATATTCTATGATTAAGTAGCTGCATCTACATGGAAATGCAGGTTGTGATTTTTTTCAGGGTATGCTGTCACATTAAACTCTTCTCACTTACCAATATAAGTGGATTTTTCAAACGAACAAAACCATCTGTAACTTAGAACAAATCATGGAACATCAGCAATTTTAACTGTTTTTTGTTAAGGTGAATTTCAGGGTCAGATGCCAGTAAGCTTCAGAACATAGATAACAAAACCAGCAACAAACATCTTGCCAAAATAATGGCATAAATGTAAATAAATGCAATTATGTGGGAATTAAGGATGCTCTGTAACTATTGCAAAAATGGGAAGGAATTGCATTTTATTGTGGGCTTTTTTTCCTGTAACTTATTTCCTCAGCTCTGGTTTCCACTGTTCATTCCAGCTATATATATGAAATACATTCTTGGACTGTTACAGTCAATGAAAAAATTAAATGTTAAGACCAAAAAAAAAAGAAGAAAATCATTGTCAGTTCTGAGCACAGGATTCTTCACTGGATGGTGGGGAAAAAGTTTCCCGTGTTTGAGGAGTATGATAGTATTTGTACTTCTTGTTGCTATTAATTCAAAAGTAGCCAAAGAACATTTCTGAGGTAAAGGAGACAAAACATATCTGTAAACACAACTCTGCTGGTTGCTTATCCTTGTTGTTCATTACTAGTCCAACTCCCAAAATTAGTGTAGAAGGATCAGTACAACCTAACAAAGAAGAAAGAGGGAAACTAAAGTGGGTGGCAATGAAGTCTACCAATACAAGCACAGACCACCCTATGGTAAAAGACACTTTTTTCCAAGTAGAAAAAACTTGAGAGAGTTTGTTTTGTGTTTGAAACTTTTCTGTGTAGCTCCTTTTGAATGTTCCACTACAATGCAGAACTCTGACTGCACTGGAAAAATTAACGGGTTTACATCAGTGGCACGGCAAAATCACTCAAATGCAGGACCCCGTCCTTAATGTGATTTTTATAAGGCTACAAAAGCCATGCAGGAATAAGGAGGCAGAAGAGGCAAAATCACAATGTAATGAAGAAAAGATACTAAAAATAATAATCTTTATTCTCTTGGGAAACAAAGACAACACCATCATATTTAAATTACACTTGAGAGCTTACACCAATCTGCAGATAGGAAATATCACATAGGCTTATTCATTATACTTACTGTTTAAATAAATACTTTCACAGGAAGATGTTTTTCCAATGGACAAAGTTTCTCAGTTCTGTGTGCTCTAGTTACAGTATGAGTTTGTCATTTTAGTAGTATAAACTTTAGTCTGGAATTCAGAAAATCTGAATTTATGCCCTGGTTTGCCATTGGCTTGCTGCACAATACTGTGAAGTTTCTTGCCCATCTCTGTGCCTCAGTTGCTAATAACAAACATTTCTGTAGTAAAGTTTTTCTTAAGAGCAATAGAGGAAAATCATGAAGTTTAGATGATACTGTATTAAACCCTGCATTTCTGCCACAGCCAAAACAGTTTGTGCAAGTTTTATTTGAATACTGCTTGGAAATAAACTCTATTTATGATGACCATATTTACCGCAGTCATAGAAATTACATCTTTGGAAAGTTCTACTGGACTTTACAAGTGTTTCTTTTACTGATCCATGCTCATCAGTAAGTATTTGCTAAATTCAATCATTGAAGTCAAAACAGCTAAGCCAATTTACACCAGTTTCTGTTCTTAATATTTTAGCTATGAGATTTCACTTGCCCCACAGCAGTCTTGATAACTAATACATCATTCCTGGGCTGAACAAATTATTTTTATGGCATATCTTTCTGGGTTATTTTTTTACATTCTACACTTATTAAAACTCCTACTTCAAGTGGTAAATGCTAATACAGTTAAGCATATGTACATATACTTCCACATATGCAGAATAATTTTCATATTAGAGAACTCAGTCATGTATTAAATATTCTAAAAATATTTTTCCAGTGGTTAAGAAATATATTTTGCATTTGTCTTTTTCAGTCTTGTCTCTCTGAAGCCACAAATAAAACATTTCTATTAACATCTCTAGCAGACCCTGAGGGTAAAATTTCTAAACATTAGAGATGCAAGGTTATCTTCTCATGGACTTTATGTGTTTTTCTCCAGTATTATATGTTAAAAATTTGTGCAACAGAATGTATTTGCTAAATAAACTGCATGTAACTGAACATGTGTCTTCAGCTGATACTAATATTTTTGCAACATGATAATACTATTGTAACACAAAAGAAAAAAAAAGGCAGCAGAATTTCTATTGTAGTCTCTTGTTTCTGTTCTAACTCTCTCGTTATCCCACAGCATTTGAAATACCTGTGTAGATGTGTCTTGAATGCAGAAGAAATTGATTCAGCCTAAATTAAATCTGAGCTGAGGTAATGTCATCTTTAGCCCCATACCACATAGGCTTCACCAGCTAGCTTGCTCGCTTGATTGCAGCACACATTTCACATTCATGGACAACCTGTGCAATAGTATCCATGGTCAAGTCCACCCCTCGATCACAAGCCCACCTGTATGTTGCGTCTCTTCCTTGATGGCCTGAGGTGTCATGGGCCCATCGAGCTAGAAATAGTTCACCCTAATGTTGCCAGTCCAGATCCACCTCGGCCACTTCAATCTTGGCAGCCTGATCCACCTGCTGGTTGTTCCGATGGTCTTCAGTGGCCCGACTCTTGGGGACATGAGCATCCACGTGCCGTGCCTTTACAACCAGTTTCTCTACCCGGGCAGCAATATCTTGCCACAATGTGACAGCCCAGATGGGTTTGCCTCTGCGCTGCCAGTTGCTTTGCTTCCACTGCTGCAGCCAGCCCCACAAGGCATTTGCCACCACCCAGGAGTCAGTATAGAGATAGAGCACTGGCCACTTTTCCAATTCAGCAATGTCTAAGGCCAGCTGGATGGCCTTTACCTCTGCAAACTGGCTCGATTCACCTTCTCCTTCAGCAGTTTCTGCTACTTGTCGTGTAGGACTCCATACAGCAGCCTTCCATCTCCGGTGCTTTCCCACAAGGCGACAGGACCCATCAGTGAACAGGGCATACTGCTTTTCATCTTCTGACAGTTTGTTATACAGTGGGGCTTCTTCAGCACGTGTCACCTCCTCCTCTGGTGATATTCCAAAGTCTTTGCCTTCTGGCCAGTCCATAATCACTTCCAAGATTCCTGGGCGACTGGGGTTTCCTACTCGAGCCTGCTGGGTGATCAGTGCAACCCATTTACTCCACGTAGCATCAGTTGCATGGTGTGTAGAGGGGACATTTCCTTTGAACATCCAGCCCAGCACTGGCAGTCGGGGTGCCAGGAGCAGCTGTGCCTCAGTACCAACCACTTCTGAAGCAGCTTGAACCCCTTCACACGCTGCCAATATCTCTTTCTCAGTTGCAGTACAGGGGGGTTCAGACCCTCTGTATCCCCGACTCCAAAACCCTAGGGGTCGACCCCGGCTCTCCCCTGGTGCTTTCTGCCAGAGGCTCCAGGTAGGGCCATTCTCCCCGGCTGTGGTATAGAGCACATTTTTTACATCTTGTCCTGCCTGGACTAGCCCAAGGCCTACTGCATGAACTATCTCCTGTTTAATCTGTTCAAAGGCTTGTCGTTGCTCAGGGCCCCATTTGAAATCATTCTTTTTCCGGGTCACTTGATAGAGAGGGCTTACGATCATACTGTAATCTGGAATATGCATTCTCCAAATGCCTTATCATCTTTCCAGGACATTACTGCTAGTGAGTTTGCATACGAGGATGGTGCAAAGTTCCTCCACATGGCTTTTGTGCACTTGGCTTCATCTGGATCTTTGGATGACTGTTGATCATCCAGGTCACCATAAATCACCTCAAGCACAGCTAATTCCCTTAGATACTGGATACCTTTCTCCATGGTTGTCTGTTTTCCTAGGTGATATGTAACATCTTCTTTGAAGGGATACCTTTCCTTCACTCCAGACAGGAGTTGCCTCCAGAGGCTGAGGGCTTGTGTCCCTTTTCCAATTGTTTTGTCAATGCCCCCTTCCCCAGAAAGGGATTCCAGTTTTTTGGCTTCTTTTCCCTCTAATTCCAGGCTACTGGCCCCATTATCCCAGCATCGGAGCAGCCAGGCCACAATTTGTGCATCTAGACGACAGCCAAAATCCTTTTGCATATCTCACAACTCACTCAAGGAGAGGGATTGGGTGGTCTCCATTTCATTTATAACTTCTTCCTCCTCTTCTCTTCTTGATGGCCCTGCTTCTTCATCATCCCTTTCTAGATGAGTTGACTTCCACTTCCAAGATTTCTTCTTGTGTATGGGGGCAACTGATACTGGCATGGGTTGATTCTCTGGTTCATCTATAGTGCCTGTCATGGGGGTTTGAGTAGCCACAGTGCTTGTCCTGGGGGTTTGAGTGGCCGCAGTGCCTGACACTTTGCCTTTCAATCCAGAGACCTTCTCTTCTCCTTGGGAGGACTGAATACTGTTGAGCAGGGCTCGGTACGCATGGGCCAGGCCCCAGGACGTTGCAGTTATCTGTGTCTCACTGGCGTTCCCAGGGTAACAACATACTTTCTCCAAATATTCTACTAGTTTTTCAGGATTCTGCACTTGTTCAGGGATAAAGCTCCAAAACACTGGGGGTGCCCACTGCCCTAGGTATTTGCCCATGCTATCCCACATGCCCTGCCACTCGTAACTATCAAGCCTTGGGGCAGATCTCAGGATGATATTCTTAAGTTGCTTTCTAACCTTAGTCAAAACCAAAACAACATGCCCAAAAACTAACAATAAGTGCACCTTAACCACCCAAGGATGTTAAAGATAAAAGGTTGTTGCAATGAAGGTGGAGATATCATAAAAGAAAGTAGCAAAGATACCATTCTGTATTTCCTCCATATAAAATCTCTCAGAGGAGGGGGTATAATTGCTAATTGCCTCAACAGAGTGGTATCCAAAGTACAGTAATGGTTTCAGCAAAAACCCCAAACACCAGATAAAGCTGAAAACCAGTGTTTCCATAACAAATCATTTAGGCAAAACATCACTAATCACAGCAGAACACAGCAGACTAAACAAACCAACACCAATATTTAACACAAACTGCAGAAACGAGAGCATGGTGCTGTGACTAGCAGCTGTAATCATCTCAAACCCTCCGAGCCCCATGTTGGTCGCCAAAAGAGACTGTTGTGGTTTAGCCGGCAACTCAGCCCCACACAGCTGCTCGCTCGCTCCCCCACCAGCGGGATGGGGGAGAGAATCAGAAAGGTAAAACTTGTGGGTTGAGATAAGAACAGTTTAATAATTAAAATAAAACAATAACAACAACAATAATAATGCAATGAAAGGGATAACAATGAGAGAGGAGTGAAACCCTGGGCGGGGCGAAGGGGGAATGAACCACCAGAACAATCTGTACATGACGCAGCTGCTCACCACCCACCAACCCGACGCTGCCAGTCTCCGAGCCACAACTGCCCCTGTGTGCCAACTGCCCCCGTTAATGTACTGGTCATGGTGTCACACGGTACAGAATGAACATCCCATTGGCCAGTCGGGGTCAGCTGACCTGGGTGTGGCCTCGCCCCTCCCGGCCTCTTGCTGTGGCACAGCATGGGAAGCTGGTGTCACGATCCATTGTTGGGTTGCACAATGTGGCAGAAGTTGAGCCCCCTTGCTTTCTAACCAACCTCAGATAATTCTGGGTGGCTAGGGGCGGCTGGGCTTTACTTCTGAGTGATGTTCAATTGGATGTGTTATCGTGACCAGGTTTATTGTATTCTCGGGAACAGAATTAAGACTCAAAATGGAGTCAAGTGCCAAGTCACTTTATTTGGCTGCCAACAAGTACGCAAGAGAAAAGGAGAGAAAGAGGAAAAAAAAGGAAAAAAGAGACAGAGAGTTACAATAGCTATCACCATGGATCTGCGGCGTCCCGTCAGTCCGATGTAGCTTCAGTCCAGTGGGGGAACGTTCCAACTGGTCTCTGCTGGTTCCGCCTCTTATAGCATTGTCCCGTTGCATAGTCAATGAGCTGGTTTGCATGGCCACACCTCCCGCTCGGCAGTGGGGCGCATGGGCAGTATCATCACTAGAGGGTGCTCAATGGTTCCAGAGGGTTCCAGAGGGTTCCAGGGGGTCCAAGCCCCCCTCCCATATGTTGTAAGATGACCCTGGGGCCAGGCGCATGTGCAGAGGACTGGGCCTATGTGCTCTGAGACAACAAGATATAGACATATATGTTCCTGCTGGGTAGAACTTCCTCAGTTGCCGTCGTGGTGAAGCTTTGGCAGTCAAGTCATTCTGCCGACAATGTTGAGACAAGTTCCTAGTCCCTTACAGCTGGAAAGGTCCCTGACTACTACAGGCACTACTTAGTGACACTGAGCCGCTACTTAACAGTGACTAAAGCATCAGTGTGACATCAGCACTTTACCAGCTACAGTGAAGAAAACTAACTTTATCCCAGCCAAAACTTGCACACATTTAAAATATATGGTGGATTTTTTTTCCTCAGGAATAGAAGTAATTTTATTATCCCAGAGAAACTGCTCAGTAATCATGTTCACATTGAGTTGGACCATATTGGCTCTGAAGAACAACCATATAGCAGGATTTGAAATATATGAATTATGTTTTGGACAAAACTGAGAATCAGTCTGAAATAAAGAAGATTGTTCATCTTCCAAATTTTACTATCTTAAATTTCTACAGTTGCTGTGGTTATTTAGAGCTGATTTTTAATTCAAAGGTCTACTAAGTTTGTTCCACAGTTGGTAGCTGAAGTCACTGGTCAAGAAAATCTGTAGTGGAGTTTCAGGATTTTCTGATATCTGCTTTGCATGACACATTTGGGTTGCTCTGTAAGAGGATCTGAACATATCTGAGCTAAATCATAAATTATTCAATAGTTAAACACTCTCATATATTTTCATTCCTCTTCTGTTGGCCAGATGAGGAAGCTGAAGTGATGAATTCAGTTGGAGAACACCTGGACACTTATGGTTTGTGTGATAAATTCAGTTTGTCTTCATGTGAACAAAAATCAATATGAGTTCTGTTTAAAGTGTTCTGGAACAAAGAAAAAAAAAGATTGTTAACCAAATTTCTGATAAAAATGTGCATCATTAACTTGCTAAAATTGACAAGAATGGAAATAAACTGGTGTGCTTTGTTTATTACAGAGTTTAAAAAGGTTATGTACATTATTCTTGTTAGTCAATGACACTTGCACGCTTCACGGACAATATGCTGCAGTGTGTAACAGTAAGTCTCATCATGAAAACAAATAAAGTACTTTCCTGAAATCAATATGACTTTGCATTATCTATTATCATGAAAAGAGTTACTGCAGTAAGCTAAATAATAAAATGTAGGCTACTTCTGAATAAAATAATACCTCAGAAAGTTTACTTAAAGCTTTATTTCTTTTTTTGAAAATAAAAAGTTCTTTTGTGCATATTAGAGTGTTGAAGTAAGAAGAGGCATAAAGTACGATTTGGCAAATAAATTACTATATAAAATATGGAAAATTAATTAATAAATTAGATTTCATAGCAATAATCATTGAGTCCTCAAACAATCATATTCTTTTTATTCACTAAATATTTTCAGTGTCCTACAAAAAGACTAATGACAGCAAAGGAAAAATTCAATACCATAATCTTCAGCATGTAGGTGTGCTTCATTCCATCTACCCTCAGGCCTTGACAGTGTCTACAGCTAGGATATTCTTCCTAGAGTCTCTTTAAAATCAGTGGACAGAAATATACACACATTTAGAGTACATTTATCTGGTATATTTTAGACATCTTTTTAAAATGAGAATTGTCTGTGCCTGCCATGGACAATGAAGGCATCTTAGGCTGACTAACATACTGTGATACTGTTATAGAGAGCAAGAAAGATGTAGTTTTGTCTCTGAAATGCTATGGGATAAAAGCATATGTATGACAAGCAGTAAATATAAAGAAATATATTTAACATTAAACACTAACTGCAACCTCAACACTACGCATTACAACACTAGAGATTTTTGAAAAAAAAATAGCATTTACATTAAATTTGAAAACTTGACTCAAAAGATCTGATAATCTAGGTTGATCATATTTTAGCTCATCCCAGAATTATTTTTTAACTAAAAACGAGTGGGACACCAACAACACTCATTCCAAACTTCTTATGCAAAGGCAAGTAGATCTCACAAAGAAACAAAGCAAGTTTCTAGACTATCTCAATTTTTATCATCTTTTGGTAGATCTGTAGATCTGGTGAATTAGAAACAGGGGATGCCTTTCCCAGCAGAGTGGATTCTTGAGCTTTCTGTCTTCTTATTTATCCAGACTGTCTTTCTCCTGTTGATTTCTGCTAATTTTGAGAGAGCGGGTAGGGAAAAGAGAGGGATACTGCTTTTCCTCCATCCCCAAAGCCATCAAGCAGTGATACCATATGTAATCAGCTTATCTACTGAGATACCTTTTGAAGCCATAGGTGCTCTGTATCTGTACTCTAAGCAAACGACACAAAATTGTCCTTTTTACTCCGTGGAGAGTAACTCTTGTGTATGAAAGCTTCAAATCTTTTCTAAATCAACATGGTCTGTACTGAGCAGAGTTGATAGGTTGAATGTTTCCTTTAAAATACTTCCTGTTGCCAGTTTGATGAGCTATCCCCATCTGTTCCCTAACTCCATAATATAAAGTCAGTGATCCAGGACCAGAGAAGAAATTGTGCAGAAAGTCACAGATATTTCTTTACTCTTTGCCACTTTGGCTGTTTACATGATTCATGTGCCAAGATAATTCCTTCATAATTTTCAGTATACTATATTTCAATATATCTTAGTTTGCTTCTCAGATACAGTCTAATTCCATTTAAATGGATTTTCATGACTAATACTCAGAAAGCCTGCAACTTCACGTAACTTGCAGCATGAAGATTTCCTTATGCCTTGTGTCAGACAAAAGAAAATGAAAAGAAGTCCAGGTGTATGAAGGTGGATAGTGACATCCTTTTGTTTGAACTTCAGTCAAAACAAGTTTAGTACCAAAATACTGTTATGATAATTATGACATTTAATCTCATCATATTTAATCACTTTAATTTTCCAAATCCAAGATTTGGGAACCAACCATTTGACCATCCTGGATCGCAGATCCCAGGGAGGGAATAAATAACATTCTGTAAAACAGAAGAAATATTTCAATTTTTCTGAAGTTATTGGTGGGGGGGTTTTTTGTTTGTTTGGAGGGGTTTCTCTTGAGGCTTTTTTAACTTATTGACTCATACTGTTAAGGTGCTTATCTGTATTTCTGAGGAACCTTCAAGCTTGTCTTGATTTTGGTGTGATTTCTACTGAAATATAAAGATAATTACAGCTTTTTATTTTGTTTCATCTGTTCATGAGAGATCAATATCCCAAAGTCACAAATATATGTGAGAGTACTGAGATCTCAATGGGTCGCTTTCTCTATGAACTTTTTAATGCAAAACTGTCTTTAATCAAGTCTAAATAAGGAGAATAACAGAAAAAATATATGCCAGTCCAGACCTCTTTGAAAGGCCAAGAACACAATTGGAATTATCATTTGGAAGGTAATGAGGGCTTTAAAATTCACAGAATCACAGAATCAAAGATTCACAGAATGGTAGGGGTTGGAAGGGATCTCTGGAGATCATCTTGTCCAACCCCCCTGCTGGAGCAGGCACACCCAGAGCAGGGGCCACAGGAACGCATCCAGGTGGGTTTGAATGTCTCCAGGGAAGGAGACTCCACAACCTCCCTGGGCAGCCTGTTCCACTGCTCTGGCACCCTCATAAGAAAGAAGTTTTTCCTCATGTTTAGCTAGAACCTCCTGTGTTCCAACTTGTGCCCGTTGCCCCTTGTCCTGTCACTGGGCACTATTGAAAAGAGCCTAGTCCCATCATGAGCTACCACAGCTGCTCGCCACCCACCAACCTGACGTCACCCGTCCCCAAGCTGCAATTACCCCCCAGTATACCAACTTCCCCAGTTAATGTCCTGGTCATGATGTCACACAATATGGAATGAACATCCCATTGGCCAGCTGGGGTCAGCTGTCTTGGCTGTAGCCACACCCCTCCTGGCCTCTTGCCCACGTGGCAGAGCATGGGAAGCCGGAAAGGTCCCTGACTACTACAGGTGCTACAGTGAAGTGAATTAACTCTGTCACAACCAAAACCAGCACATTCTCCACCTCTTTCTCCATACCATTTACGCCATGCCCAGGTCCCATATTATCCAATACAACCTTACCAACAACCACCCCTCCCCTTCCCATCCATCAACATAATACACAGACATAATTCCCCTAGTTTATGGACCATCCCTGTATAATGTGCATAAAAATGTCCATTGAGTTCACGCAGTCCATGACCCTGGGCTCCAACTGTCATATCAGTCTTTCAGAGTGGGAGAGATGGTGTGTGTGTGGCGTTGGGTTGCTGCATACCGAGTCAGTCATCGTTCCATCACTGCTGCACTTTGCTTGTTTCATCAAAGTTCATCTTCCATGGATTGGGAGGTTTGTACTATGATATAATTGATACAACATAGAGATGACATACAATATTATGTAGCAATTTGCATTGTGCCATTCAGTTCATTGGCTGTTTTCACCCAAAATCAAATCCCTTTGAGGCACACATTGGACTTCTCCATCCTCCTGCATCACCCACCAAGTGCACCCAGGTCCTCGAGCGAAAGGAAGCCCACAAATGGTTTCGCCTTTGCCCAAGGCAGGAAGAACCCAGACAGTTTTCTCCAGCATAATTTCTATGTGCACTACAGGGACCTTATCCCCTTCCATGGTATGTAAGGGTTCTGATTTGGCATGGCCAGCTCAATTGGCAGATCCCCTCGTGCTGTCTAACCACGTGGCTTTTGCTAAATGTGTATCCCAGTGTCTAAATGTTCCATCCCCCCATTGCTCTCAGTGTAGTTTTTAATAGTCTGTTGTACTGTTCAATTTTCCCAGACTCTAATGCGTGATAGGGGATGTGATACACCCACTCAATAACATGCTCTTTGGCCCAGCTGTCTATGAGGCTGTTTCAGAAATGAGTCCCGTTGTCTGACTCAATTCTCTCTGGGGTGCCATGTTGCCACAGGACTTGTTTTTTGAGACCCAGGATAGCGTTCCGGGCAGTGGCATGGGGCACGGTATATGTTTCCAGCCAGCCGGTGTTTGCTTCCACCATTGTAAGCAGATGGCGTTTGCCTTGGCGGGTCTGTGGGAGTGTAATGTAGTGAATTTGCCAGGCCTCCCATATTTATATTTCAGGCATCGTCCCCCATACCACAGAAGCTTAACCCGTTTCACTTGCTTGATTGCAGCGCACATTCCACATTTGTGGATAGCCTGTGCAATAGTGTCCATGGTCAAGTCCACCCCTCAATCACGAGCCCACCTTTATGTTGCATCTCTTTGATGGCCTAGCTAACTTACATGACTTTGCATTGACAATGAAAATAAATCACATTTTAATGTTAAATCACACTATTCATTGCATCTCACTAGACATAGAGGGTATAAAATAAGCAATAATAATTCTCATATACTAGAAGTTCAAGGGTCTCCCACCCGCATTTCCTGACTTACATCTAAAGTGCCTGCCTTTAGCTGAAGCCAAAAATCCAAGAACAAAGCAACAAAAAAAAAGTAAGGGAAAGGAAGGAAAGGGGGCAGGGGGAAGAGAGAGAGAGAAGTAAACTTTATCCCAGCCAAAACCAGCACAGATCCAAAAGAGGTATTTTGTGTTGCATACTCACTTTGTGCCATAGAGAAGTAAACAGGAAACCTTCCAGACTGCTAGCCAGTGGCGTGCTAGGGAAAGGGTTTGTGTTGACTTCTGTGCTCCTGAAAATGAACCACACTCCAGGAAAAGGACCTAAAAAAGATTGAGTTGAAGTACTGAATTTTTTGACAGCTTCTGTGAAAAATCCCAACACACCATTAATATATGGAAAGTATTTGTTCTAGTATGTTATAATTACATCTTTAGTCATCGTTTGTGTCAAGCCTTGTTTATATGAAAATTGAAGTTCATTTAAGATACAGGAAAGCTGTGGTTTTAAATTGTTTTATTAGTTGAATAAAACTATAAGTTTTGGAGTATTCGCAGTTGGTGAAAATTCCGCTTGTTACTTCAGAAATGTATGCTTCAGAGCATCACTGTTACAAATGCTGTCTGATTCATGAGTAGATTGCAAAACTACAACTGAAGTATCTCAGCTAACTGTAAATTGAAACATTAACATTTTAAAAAAATTAAGTATTGACAGTAAAAGTAGGTAAGAATTTTAAATTTAAATGAAAATTTATTTTCCATAAAATTAAGGTAATTTATAAAAATTGAATCTCCTTTTCTTTAAACAGTTAAAAACCAGCAGAAATACTGCTGAGTAAAATGTCTAGTTCTTTTCCTATCTTTGTCCTAGGAATAACAGTGAAAGGCTTAACTTATTTTAAAGTTGAACTTTTTTTAAAAAAAGGAAGTGCACACGTGACTTTTTCTCTGATATGAATTTGATAGGCATTATGATTTTGGTCTAAGCACAGATTGAGACGCACTGATATTTATTTTTAAATGTTTCTTTTTAGACATTTCAATGTAAAAACAAGAAGACATAAATATCTTTTAAAGAGAAGAGAAACCATTTTCTGGACACACCCCATTGTCCCTCACTACTGTTTACCAGAACTGTCTATCTCATAGTGACAATATTTGGTTCCTCACTAACTACTGTTTTTCATTTGGCAGTGGCAACTACAAAATTGTCTTTCCTTCTCTGGACAGTAAGCTCAGACTGATGTATCTAGCCAACACCTCCAGACCATATATCCATTCTTCTTTAGGCGCCACCTCCATTATTAGTGGGAATACCTAGCTTTTCTTTTGGAAGGGGTGAAAAGATAAATGGAAAGAGAAAGGAAGGGATGGAGAATTAGAGTAATCACAGAATGACAGAATCACAGAATGGCAGGGGTTGGAAGGTACCTCTGGAGATCATCCTGTCCAACCCCCCTGCTTGAGCAGGGACACCCAGAGCAGAGGGCACAGGAACGCATCCAGGTGGGTCTTGAATGTCTCCAGGGAACAAGACACCACAACCTCCCTGGGCAGCCTGTTCCACTGCTCTGTCACCCGCACAGGAAAGGAGTTTTTTCTCATGTTTAGCTAGAACTTCCTGTGTTCCAACTTGTGCCCATTGCCCCTTGTCCTGTCACTGGGCACTATTGAAAAGAGCCTAGTCCCATCATCCTGACACCCACCCTTTAGATATTTGTAGGTATTGATGAGATCCCCCCTCAGTCTTCTCTTCTCCAGCCAAAACAAACCCAAGCCCCTCAGCCTTTCCTCATAAGGTAGATGCTCCAGTCCCCTGAGCATCTTGGTAGCTCTCTGCTGGACTTGCTTAAGCAGTTTCCTGTCTGTCTTTAACTGGGGGTACCTAAAACTGTACACACTACTGCAGATGTGGTCTCACTAGGGCAGAGTAGAGGGGGAGGGTAACCTCGCTTAACCTACTGGCCACACTCCTTTTAGTGCATCCCAGGATACTATTGACCTTCTTGGCCACAAGGGCACATTGCTGGCTCAGGGTCAGATTGTTGCCCACCAGCACTCCAAGGTCCTTCTCCATAGAGCCACTTTCCAGTAGGTCAGCCCCCGAGCTGTACTGGTGCATGGAGTTGTTCCTCCCCAGGTGCAGGACCTTGCACTTGCTCTTGTTGAATTCCATGAGGTTCCCCTCGGCCCAGCTCTCCAGCCTGTCCAGGTCTCGCTGGATGGCAGCACAGTCTTCTGGTGTATCAGCCACTCCTCCCAGCTTGGTATCATCAGCGAACTGGCTGAGGTTACACTCTATCCCATCATCCAGGTCATTGATAAATTCATTGAACAGGGCCAGACCCAGCACAGACCCCTGGAGAACACCACTGGTTCTGGGTATACATCCAGACTCTGCCCCATTGATCACGACCATCTGAGTTGTGTTGTTGAGCCAGTTCTTTATCCACCTCACTGTCCACTCACCCAGCCCACACTTCCTTAGCTTGTCTACGTGGATGTTATGGGACACAGTGATGAATGCATTGCTGAAGTTGAGGTAAACAAATCTAGCTGAGGTAAAAATCTAGTTGAGGTAAACAAATCTACCAACAAGCAGGAGATTTGTTGCAGCCTTTTCTGTTGATGTGTTGATTGTTATCAGGCCTGAGAATGGAATGATTCCATATACAGTGGGAAATAAAATATTTTAAAAATTACATATTTCTATTCTAATACTTTGAAAGGAAATATTTGATAATAAAATAAATATGCTATTACAGAAGAAAATACTGCTTCTGACCTACAGGAGTCTTCCCAGTACAGTGGATATCCTCAAACCTTCTCCCAGTTTGTGTTGGAAACATTCATTTTTCCATGGGAGGGCTACCTCTTTTCAGCTGGTTTCTAAGCAATCAATATTTTTCCATTAGGATAAGTTCAAGCTTTGTTCAAGATTAGTTTAAAGAGAAAGAATTATTATGAGTTTTTACCCTTTTATAAAAATAAAAACTACCAAAAAATTCCTTAGTTATGAGCTGAGGAGAATCCACTTACCTGCAATATTTTTATTTAGTGATTATATGATACATTCTGATATGCTTATGCAGAGTCAAGTGAAAAAGTTTTCTTATCATAACCATATGCTATTTCAACAGATGTACAAAGGAGAATGAATGAGGGAAGAATTTCATCTTCTTATATTCTAACTTTGTGACTGTTAGGATAAGAAAATATTATTCTTTATAACCAAATTCTTTATTATTCTTTATGCCTGGTTCTTAGTTAAAAATGTACCACCTTGGATGCTGTAACCAACCAGGGGTTCTCAGCCTTTTATTTCAGATGATGCCATCAAATACAGTCATGAGTACATATATATAATGCAAACAAAACATAAAAGTGATGCAGCAAATAAACTGAATTTTAATGTGTCTTTCAATATATATGACAGCATAATAGGATGAATGAGTAGAAATGGAAGAGAAATAAATTCAGTTGAGAAATACAGTGTATACTTGTAACAAAGAATATAATTAACCTTTGGGAAACATACCTAGAGAGCTAGAGGACTTTTCATTATGTGAAATTTTAAAACTTAAATTGGTTGAAGATTAACTGTGTTCTTAAGTACCATACCATAGCTGTACCAGAAATTAAGGTCATGGTGCAAGAATTAATGAATGTAATTATTTCATCTGTTCTATGCAGTAGAACAGAATACAGAGTACACTTCTGTCTGATTCTGACTAAACTTTAGGTGGCTAATGATTATTTTGTAAGTATCTTCAATTCTAGTTTTCTGAACTGTCTTTGCAAGCTTTTTCACTTGAATTTGAGTCATTCAGGTTCTATAGAAATATGTCAGTACCCTGTAGCATCAAACACCATGGTCTGAGTTTGGCATTTTTTAATAACACTCTTTTAATGAAGTAGATCTACATTTTGATGTAAATTCAGCCTAAGAAATCTAGCAGCCTTTCAGTGCATAGCTTCATTTGTCAAGAAGTTGCATTTTGTTGGTGAGAGGGTCCTTGGTCCCAACCTAAGATTTTCTTCTGATGCTCTTGTTAGCCTTAGGAACTTTTCAGGGCTTTGATTACTACACTAATAGCACTGCCATACATGAGACACTGAGAACAGCTAGAAGACCATCACCTTCTGCTCAGTGTTTTAAAAATCAAGCCCTGGAGTAGCTACTGTTTTACCATTGTCTATGATCCTTTTCCAGAATATAATCTTTGATTCATTAGTTTTCTCTAAAATAAAAGAGAAATTCCAGACGCAGGCTTTAATTTTACTTTTCAAAATGCTGATCAAAACAAGAACTACTAAGATCCATTTGCCTATGCCAAATGAATGTTTTGGTTAAGAGCTGGTTATATAAAACCAAATGTCATTAAGTAGGAAGGCAAGAATTTCAAACAGAACTACTGGAGAATACTAATTGCAAGAATGTTATATTGCAGGGATCAATAGTAGCAAGGTACAAGAAGAATGGTAACGAAAATTATCAATATAGAAATATTAGTTCCTCTTTAAAGTCTGTGAGGAGAGACAATTGTACTTGATGTCAGACAAATACTTTTGGCAGTCTTTCTTTTTTATGAGGGGAGGTGGTAAGGGATGAAAATTAACATGCCTTTAACATCATCTGCGTTGAAAAGAATGAACCCAGCTTTTGCTAGTGTAATAATTTACTTGTTTGTTAAGTATTACAAATCTGTTGTCCTAGTGCACATAAAAAAAGCACCACATTTTAGATGCTTTGGTAAGAGATTATACTTGCCAGCAAAAAGATAATGAATTTGTTATGAGATTACATATGTGAAGTTATTAGCTGCAAATGACAAGGAAATATTTTATTTATTATTCATTTGTGTCTAGAATAGCAAACTATAATTAGTACTGGATTCTTAAGTTTAGTGTTTAGTTTAGTGATTTGTACATTGATGCTGCTTATAGGCTCATCAGGACTGTTACAGGTTTTTAGGTAAAACAGCCTTCTGTCAATGTAGCTGGAGCTGTATTAACCCATTGTAGTTGGACTCTTCCTAGGCTTAGAACAAAAACAATTTGTTGACAAAGATAGAAAGGAAAAGCTATTGTACAATGACATAAAATAAACTCTTCCTAAATATTTTCGAGAAGAAGGAAATAATTTTAAAGTGCTGTGACAATATACAATGGCAATTGTGCTAGTTGCAAAAAGGAAGTAATATCGCTGATGTGTTCCTTTGAAGATCAGCAGTGCCAAATTTTCAGCTACTATCTTTAAATATGCCTCAGGTTAATATGGGTAATAGTAACATTTAACCAAAGAAATAATAAAAACAGTCAATATTATTTGCTAGTAATTCCTAATTATTAGGCTAAAAGGCTTCATTCTTTTCAATGGGGAAAAAAAAGAAATTTTTCGTCACTCTTGGTTTAGAATGTGGTTCGAATATATATTCAGGCTTGCTTTTATGTTCAAGTGTATCTTTCTTTTTCCATGGATAGAAATATGCTGGGATTTATTTTTTTTTAACTTATTTGCCTCAGGACCAGGCTAAAGCTAGGAAGTTCAAAAAAATGAATAGAATATTTTTATTGTCTTTGAATCCCATAGATACTTTAGCATTTGGTGCAGAAGGACCTAGCAGAAACTTCTTTTTATTTCCATTCTAGATAACGCGCTTAAAAATCTTGGTTTTCCAAGGTATTCTAAGGAAAAACTTCATTTTAAATGTTGTTTAATAGTTACTATAGTGATTTCAGGATACAAAATATAATGAACTACTGATTCCAGGAATAAACTTCTGGAATTTGTTTAGTGTTTTTATGACTGTTACAATTCAAGATGCTCAACTTATGAAGAGATGTGCCCCAAAGATTGATCACCTTTCAAAATGTATAGAATAATAGAAATCAAAGCTCTGTCTGCTGGTTAATGCATTTCCACAACCAAGTGAAAAGCCGTACTACTAATTTTGGCAACCTTCTAATTTCTAAATCACAAGACATCCATACAATTTTGCTTTTTTGTTTTTTGGTTTGTGGTGGTTTTTTGTTTGTGGTTTGTTTTTTTTTTTTTACATTTTCTTTAGGTATTTCATGATAGCCATATAAATTCAAATGAGAACATTGATATTCTATACTGTTTATGAAGTGAGCTAGTGATTGTTAGTTTGCCTATGGTTGTCAAATATTTTCTGTAACTAAATCCTGAAATGTGACTGAATAGCTGACCAAGCTTTGCAGCTTTTCAAAACCAGACCTTGCTTTTGCAAGGAAGTCTATCATAACCAGATAATCCCACTTTTAACAAGATCCTCTCAAAAACAGTTAGATTTTTTTCCCACTCCATTTCACCTAATAGCCTATTTTAGAATGCAGACCATTCATACAACTGCTTGTAGTTTTGCCAGTCTCTAAACATTTGGCTGATTTTTTACATGGTGAATGTTTCCCTCAGGCTAAGTATTTCTGGAGATGTTCCAGCTAAAATAGTTCAGCTGTTTCCAGGAAGGGCTAGTGAAAAATATATTGTGTTGTCCATGCATATTCATGAGAGGTAATTTTGATTGCTTCTTTCCTTCTTCTGAATTGGAAGCATAAAACCATTCAGCTCATCCTATCCACCGTTAGTAAACACTATTTTACTTAGGAATCTTTGAAGTGAAGTATGACGATGATGCTAAGATTACCTCTCCACAAAAAACAGTAAAACCAAATATTTCTCTTGCCTTGCCTTGCCTTTTCTTTTCTCAACCAAACCATCAAAGGGTTGATCTCTATTTTTAGTCAAGACAGCTTGTTTCAGAGAAATACGTCCAGCAGTTTGTATCCAGACTAAGAAAAACTTAAGGTCAGTGTTTGTTAAAAAAAAAAGTAAGTCGGTCACCACACAGATGGTGGCATAGGGAACCAATAGTGCTGAAGAATTTTCTTGCCTTCTTTTGTGGCTGAAAAGTTGCACAGCGGAAAAGGACCTGGGACTGCTCGGTCACAGCTGGCTACACAAGAGCCAGCACTGTGTCCAGGTGGCCAAGAAGGCCAACAGCATCCTGGCTTGTACCAGGAATAGTGTGGCCAGCAGGAGCAGGGAGGTGATCGTGCCCCTGTGCTCAGCACTGGTGAGGCTGTCCCTCGAATATTGTGTTCAGTTTTGGGCCCCTCGATACAAGAAGGACATTGAGGTGCTGGAGCGTTTCCAGAGAAGGACAACAAAGCTGGTGAAGGGTCTGGAGAGCCGGTCTTATGAGGAGTGGCTGAGGGAACTGGGGTTGTTTAGCCTGGAGAAGAGGAGGCTGAGAGGAGACCTTCCTGCTCTCTACAACTACCTGAAAGGAGGTTGTAGTCAGGTGGGTGTTGGTCTCTTCTCCCTAGTAACAAGCACTAGAACGAGAGGAAATGTCTTCAAGCTGTGTCAGTAAGGGTTTAGATTGGATATTAGGAAAAATGACTTTAGTGAAAGAGTGGTCAGACATTGGAAGAGGCTGCCCAGAGTGGTGGTGGAGTCACCGTCCCTGGAGGTGTTCAAAAAAAACGTGTAGACGTGGCACTTCAGGACATGGTTTAGGAGGCCTGATAGTATTGGGCTGACAGTTGGACTTGATGATCCTAGAGGTCTTTTCCAACCTTCATGATTCTATGATTCTATGATAAGAGGATGATAATAGAACTGCTGTAGAAATTATCTAGATAATTTTTATTTTTCTGCTTTCTTTACCTTTTCTTCTTGCCTCTACGTTGAACTGAAAACTCTGTAAACTGTGTGTTGAATTATGAATTCCATCACAGTGTTCAGTTACTGGAATTTGGACTAGAACCCACTCAGTGGTTCTGTTTAAAGGCTTTTTTGTGCTGTTTTCTTTGGTTGGTTGGTTGGTTTTGTTGTTTGTTTGTTTTTAAAATCATTTGGAAGTGATAGAGCTATTGAACAGTTTTCTCAGCATTTTTTCCAGGATAAGACAGATAGCTGGATAGAATCTATTTTCCAGGTATCTTCACATGTGATTAAGGACACAAACCACAAAAAATAGCTGTATTTTAGGACCAATGCGCAGCCAGTTCTGATTAGGTATTTCTTCTCGGTGGCACAACTGTGCAAATTATTTAGATTTACTCTACTGTTTCATTGTCACAAGGCTCACATCACATTCAGCATATTCTTTACCAGGACCCTCAGCCCTGCTTTATGCAAAGCTCCTTCCTAACCAATTGTTCCCCAACAGGTACCATCACATGGGTTTATTGTGTCCCAGATCTTAGCATTTGCCTTTGCAGGAAGTTATGAATCTTTTGCCAGCAACTTTTCCAACCTGGTAAGATTGCTGTAAGAAGGAGCCTTACCCTCCAACATATTAAATGTTACCGAGTTTGGTATCAACTATGAACTTTCAAAAGGTGCCTTCTGTCCCATCACCTAGGTTGTTATTTAAGAGGTTTAAGAGCATCAGCACCATGAGCAATGCCAATGATAACTGAACACCAGCTGATCTTCCTGCTGCTGATCATAATCTTTTCAGCCAAGAAGTACAGTCAGCTTTCCATACACCAATCAGAGATGCGAGGTGGAAAGCCTTGCTAAAGTAAAGATAAATAACATCCAGAGTACTTCCTTCTTCCATTGAGACAGTTGTCTCATCAGAGAAAGCAAAGCACTTGATCAGTCCTGGGGATGTAGTTTACTAGAAGGACAGCAAAATTGATGTGCATTACATATGGCAAATCTAAGTATACATTATGGCTTCAATGTTTCCCTTAAATAACCAAAAAAAGAAAGCATTCCTGTAGTATTCCTTTATGATGGATATATCAGTCTATCATCTAGTACAGGGACATTTATTTGACACCCAAATGTCAGCTCAAGACTGTAAGCAACCTAATCCCCCAAAAAATAAAGGAATCAATACAGCTAATTTTAAAAGCACTTTACCAGAAACATTCAGATGAAACTCCTCAGATTAATTAAAAAGCATAGATATTACCTGAAATGAATATATAACATATTTTTATAAATGTCACAGAAATAAAAGATACTTAATCTTTTTTTTTTTTAATTTTAGAATGCTAGAAAAAGATAGCTTTTCTTAGCTAATATTTCTAATCTGAATATTGCCTAAGCAAAGTGTTAAATTCTGAGGCAGTAAGTGTCTTCTTGACCTTACAATTGGGAATCTCAGCATGTGTTCAGTGCCAGAAGAATTTCATTATAGACACCTTCTTTTATTTTATAATCACTAACACATAGTTGAATTCTTACACACATGGCAAACTGGTACTTATCACTCTGTCTCTGATGTGGCAAGAGCTATGGAATTTAAGTCATAAATGAGATATAAGATTCAAGTTTGTCCTGTAGTTGCAGTGTCATTCAGTATGAGGCATCACAGATATCAGACTGTGTGCACACGCAGTGCACTTAAATTATTGATTCCTTCGGTGGCCTAGGAACTCCTCACCTTGTCTCTGAATAGATGAGACAATGAACTAATTTGGGACAAGGGATTTACTTGGGACAAGGTAATTACCTGAACTCCCAGCTACCCTCACAGCAAAGCCTTTGACTATTTTTGCAGGTGAGTAACAGGCATTGTGTGCACATTTGATGTGTTGATGAACCTCCTGGGTGAAGAATTTATCAGTCCTAGGGATTTATGGCATCTGCTGACCCTTGCCTATGATTTCCATTGATTCTTCTTCTTTTGACATATCTGTTTCTTTTGCTTAACTTTGCCTAAAAGACTTACAAGACCTACAATACTTCAAAAAATTTAAAGGCTTCTTAAAATACCTGTTAAAATCTGTCAGTATTATCACCAGTTTATAGTAATAGTAATCAACCTTAACACTATTGCATTGTGATCTAGAGAATGCATTTAATTTTGGCCCTCTGAGGTTTAATTTTATAGTCCATTCTCTAGTGTGGTTTTGACTAGTATTAATTAGTATTTTCAGTGATGGTGCCAAGGCAGTGTTTGGGGCATCCTGTCACAGACTATTTTCAGAAGGTTTTAGGGATAAGACTGGACTTGGTTTGGCTATTCAGTGTGCAATGCTACCCTAACATGCTGTGTACCCTTCATAAACACTCTATTGTTTGACTCCAGATGATGCAACACCATTATGTCCATTCTGTGAAAATAACCTTTACTTTGCTTCAGACTTTTTGAACCAGGAGGTTTTCATCTTAGGGTCGAGTTGTGTCACTCATGACAGTGGTGGCCCAGGGCAAAACACTTGTAGTGTGGATGCCACTCAGCCTCAGGGACAGAGAGCTGACTGTTTTATTTTGTAGCATACACATAGATATCAGTTGCAGCCCCTTCAGTTTTGGAGGACAAAACTTTTGGTTACTGACAGGATAATTCAGAAAACTCTTAAGTTTTTCAGTGGATCGTAGTAAAAGACATTGCCAAGGAACTGTGATCCTCCAAATCCTATTATGCATTTACTGTGCAAATAGATCTTTGTTCCTTATATGACAAAGCTATATATGTTGCTCTGATTTCCTCTTTCTCTATGAATTGTTGCATTATGCTACTATGAGTCAGATGTTTTGAGCTTTCAACCTGCATTCAGTCAAGGATCTCAGATTTTAGTTATTCTTCGAAAACACTGGATAAAAACTTCAGGAATCTTTTGAATGAAAAGTACTATATAAATGTGAGGTAATTCTCATGCTTTTTTAAGAATGTTAGAAATTATAAGAAATAGTAATTTCCTTTCTGCATTTCATTACTAATTTACTTAGGTGACTATACCTTTGTAAAAATTAAGTACTGACCAGTGATGTAAAACCAATATTAAAATCAGGGGTGTTAGTAGTTTGCTTTGTTCTATCATGTCCTTCTGATCTTCCTTGTCTGTTGTTCAATGTTGTGAAAATTCACTGTTACTTTTCTAATGTAAAAATATTGTTGCGCAAAAAATTGTTTTCCTACCAAACTACCACGTGAAGTTTCTTATGTTTCATAAAAGGGCCTATAGGACTTATATATCTTATTTACCTTACTTATTTACTTCAGACTGAGAGATCAGTCTGAAGTGTTCTTGGTGACAGGTTGAATTAACTGAAGTGGAACTGTTCTTTGCAACAATTCTCCTCAAGACTTCTCAGAGAGGCTTTTTTTCAGTTTCCAACTGTGTTGCTGAGTTGGTAGAAAATGGAGAAAGTTCCCTATCAAATACTGCAAGATTCCAAATGGCTTCTGAAAACCATTGACTTGAACAAAATTATTTGCAAACTACAATTATCAAATAGTACTGTGATCAAAAGTGTTTCAACTGTTGTCTTCTCAAGGGCAAGTCCACTGAAGACAATCATTCAAAGTTGAAAGTAGATGTTAATGCTTCTCTCCCATTACCTAAACTACTGCTTCAGCTAATTCAGAAATAAAGATATGCTATTTCCCTATGTTCCTCAATTATTTTATGAACATACTGTTTTTATATCTATAGTCGTTGCCTAGCAGCTAAACATTAATTCAAGAGAGGTTTTATACATTCTGAGAACAGACTTGCAACTGCTGGTGATTCTGCTGATAGCCAAGGTATTTAGAGTGTAAGATGTTTATCTGTCTTAACATCTCTCACATGGTAATAGACTCAGTCTTCTGTATAACTCAGATAAGATTCCCATATCAAGATTTTAAAAAGTGACCGCTTATTTCAGATGCCTCCATTTTTAGATTTTTAGATGGACACCTGTGGTAGACCCTTCAGCCCTCCACTCCCCCCTCCTTTTCTTTCCTCTTTTTTTTCTTATTTTTTCCTTGTTTTTCAGGAACTGCTAAGCAATCTTGCTCTGAAGGTCGAGACAGAGCTTCAGAGCTTCAGATCAGAATTTGGAAATTTTCTAGTAAATTCTCAAGAAGCTAGTTAAAAAGAGTTATAAATAACAACAAGTGAGAGAAAAAAAATCTTAAGATCCTGTAGGGAATCAACGAATCAACAGTTTAACACATAGAATAAAAAGTAAATGGAAGTTAAAATAAAAAGTACACTTAAAGGAGAAAAAATATAATGCAAACTAGATGGTAAATTACAGACCTACTGATAGTTTGGACAAACATTTAGGCAAACTAGTGCAGGCAGAGAGTGGGATCAAACTATACTGGGAAAAAACTTTAAGAAATGAGTGAGTATGATTACCTTGAATTTCAGTATTCAGGTGGGAGTTTACCATGGTGTATACCAATGATGAAGGAATGGCTGGATCCTGATATTATTCTGACTATGAGTGAACCTCTGAATGAAGAAACCAGCACTGAGACATTTTTAATCCAGGAAGAGAAGAGGAGACAGTACTCTATCAAGTACAAATATAAATTAGTATTCCTCATATGAATATCATAGGGAAAATGAAAGAAAGGTAATAATAAAAGATGTCCATGAATTAGTGATATTTTTTTAAATTATGAACCTATATCTTTTTAAAATATTGCTGGAAAATTTCTCTAGTTCAGTTTTGCATGAATGGAAATTTCTTTCAAAGTTTCTTGTTTGCAAAAAGTTCCCCAAATGTAGCTCAATCTGAGTGCTCAAAAAATTTTAGGAGATAAAATTTTTCATATCCACCTGTATTCTTACTGGGTCTTTTGTCCACTTTGAGGAGGAGGAAGAGTAAACAAGGAAGCAAAACCAACCCTGTTCAAACAAACATTTTTAGTCACACTGCACAGAGTTTTACCATTGCACTTTCTATTTAATAATTTTTCAACATATTGTTAAGTGTTTACATAGTCCAGACCAGACACTTCAGGTCTGAACCTAAGCCATGGGACATGGAAAGTAGCAGAGATCTTCAAGTAGAAAACAGCTTACAGAAGTGCCTGATCCTGCTCCAGTCTTTTCCACCAAAGTGCTTTGGGCAGTTGTTGATGAAAAGCAAAAAAAAAAAAGAAAAACATATTTTACTACACTTGAACTCCCATCTCATAAAAATTCAACAGGAAAAAGTATAAATGTAAAAGTATTTCAGTAGTTCCAAAATTTAGTAATTGTCATCTAGAGCTGGGGTCACTGTGTCCACAGAAAATATTTTCAGCCTAGAAGAGTTGAAGTGCTAGACAATGCAGACAGAAAGAATCTGTTACTTAAGAGAGTGATTCAGAATGCAAGACTGATGTGGGTGCCTTGAGTTTTTCTCTGAGGGAATGTCTCTCTGAGAAGTGTAGAAAGCCTTGGAAGACTTATCTCCCTAAACTAAATTTAGTTTTATATTTTGTTCCACTGGGAATGTTCTTAATATCAACAAAAGTATTAATTATTAATTAAATTTCCATCATTATCAGGATATTCTAATACCTGTCCTCCAAACTTCAGCACTCTGAGAAATAATTTACTGACAACATTATCTTTTGAGCCACTAGGGGTTTAGTTTAGTGCAGCAAATCACATAAACCTTATTTTAAGTATTTAAGTCAACACTACTCGTATATAAGGATTAGCACAATATTGAATTGTGCACCACAAAATTCCTTTAATTAAGGGGGAAAATATTTAGAAACTGCTAGAAAGGAGTCTTATAAAATTATAACAAAGGAACATACATACTTAAATATTTACTAGAGAAATATATTTTTTTCTGCAGCAAGGACCTCAGTTATGGACTGACTTGATTATCATCTTGTTCAAGAAAGCTCTGAAATTTTTTCTAAATGTAAGAAGCAAGTGCAATTTAACATGCTATAGCACTTATTATCCAGATCACACACAAAAATGCCCAGATATGAGGCACAACTCTTCAAAATAATGTGGAGAATGATTACTTTATGTTTCTCGGTGCTGTACTGTTCTTTACACAGCCCAGCATGGCTTTTCAGCAACACCATTTCATTTGTTGACTCTTTTACAGATTTGATCTTCTCTAATAATTGGATTCTACCTAGCTAATTTTTCACTATCTTGTTTTTGTTTGGAGTTTTCTTTCCTACATATGGTATCTAGCATTTCTCACAACTGAATAACATAATCTATTACATACATAGTTGTTTTAGGGTTAGTTTTTTGGGGGTTTTTGCACTCCTCCCCCATCTAATGCTGTTACTCTCTCATATAAAACAATTAGGATTTGTCCAGATTTGTTTTTAATTTAGGAAGGTTTTTTTTTTTTTTCTAATTAAAAAATACTATGCAGTATTTCTTTCAGAATTTAAATTAATATGATGAGTCTGTGTAATTTCCCAAATACACTTTTCTAAAGACGTTCATTACATTTGCTTTTCTTCCCAGTCCTTCATTCATTCATCCTTCAGAAGTTTGTGTCGTGGTTTAGCCCCAGTCAGCAACCAAGCACCATGCAGACACTCGCTCACTCCCCCCTGGTGGGATACGGGAGAGAATCGGAAGAGTAAAAGTGAAAAAACTCATGGGTTGAGATAAAGACAGTTTAATAGGTAAAGCAAAAGCCGTGCGTGCAAACAAAGCCAAACAAGGAATTCTTTCACCACTTCCCATGGGCAGGCAGGTGCTCAGCCATCCCCAGGAAAGCAGGGCTCCATCACGCGTAACGGTTACTTGGGAAGACAAACGCCATCACTCCAAATGTCTCCCCCTTCCTTCTTCTTCCCTCAGCTTTATATACTGAGTATGACGTCATATGGTATGGAATATCCTGTCGGTCAGTTTGGGCCAGCTGTCCTGGCTGTGTGCCCCACCCTGACCCCCATCTTCTTGTGCAACCAGCAGAGCATGGGGAGCTGAAAATGTCTTTGACTAATGTGAGCACTACTTAGCAACAACTAAAACATCTCCACATTACCAACACTGTTTCCAGCACAAATCCAAAAGACTGCCCCATACTAACTACTATGAAGAAAAGTAATTCTGTCTGAGCTGAAACATGGACAGTTTGTAAAGATGATCACTGGTAAACTGAGACTCATAGAATCAAAGAATTACAGAATCATGGAACAGACCAGGTTAGAAGAGACCTTGAAAGATTATCTGGACCAACTTTTCATGTGAAACGGAAACTTAGATGAAATCATCTAGCACCTTGTCCAATATAATTTTGAAAACCTCCAGTGGTGGGAACTCTGCCCCATCCCTAGGGAGGTTGTTCCATTGAATGATTGTTCTTAACATAAAAAAAATTATTTCTTATGTAGAGATACAAACTCTCCCAGTGCAACTTTTACCAGCTGCCCTTTGTCTTCTCCGTGTGATTCCCGGGTAAAAGAGTCTTCATCCTCTTTGTAGCTGCTCTTTAAGTACTGAAATACTGTGATGATGGCCCCCCTGAACCTTCTCTTCTCCAGGGAGAAAAGACCTAACACTCTGGGCATGTTTTCCATATGTTTGATAATTTTTGAGGTCCTCCTTTGGACCTTCTCTAGACTGGCCATGCCCTTCTCAAATTTCATCAGTGTCCTGGTTTTAGCTGGGATAGAGTTAATTTTCTTTGTAGTAGCTAGTATGGGGCTATGTTTTGGATTTGTGCTAAAAAAAGTGTATACCTCTGAGAGAATTGTGGCCCAAGGATAAGTCTGTGTTGGAGAAGGTACACCTTGAAGCATCTGTGGCTGTGCACGAGGTCATGCTGGAGCACCTCAAAGTGTGTAGCCATGGATAAGCCCACAACAGAGCAGGTACATACCTGGAGGGACTGCAGCCATGGGTAAGGCCATGTTGGAACATTTTTACTTCTGAAGGGACTGTGGCTGTGGGTAAGGCCATGCTGGAGGAATTGTGACCCATGAAGAAAGCCATGCTGGAACAGGGGCACATCGAAGTGACTGTGGCTGTGGATAAGTCTATGCCACAGTAGGTGTACCTCTGGAGAGACTGTGGCTTATAGATAAGGCTCCACTTGGAGCAGGTACAGCCCTAAAGGACTGCAGTCTGTGGATAAGTCCAAACCGGAGCAGGGGCAAGGGGAGGAGTTCATTACAATACTAAACCCAATGGTGTGGTCCAAAGGGACCAGGGGTGGAGACTGTAATGGAAGTACCTTTAAACTGTTGTAACCTGGGATTTGAGTTACATGTTATGGGAATTACTACAGCAGAAACCCTTGCTGCTAGCCAGGCTGGGAGGAAGGGGAGGAGTTCATTGCAATGTTAAAACGTATAACCTGGCCCAAAGGGGCCAGGGGTGGAGGTTGTAATTGTTCTGCCTTTTGTCATGGTTTAGCCCCAGTCAGCAACCAAGCACCATGCAGACACTCGCTCACTCCCCCCTGGTGGGATACGGGAGAGAATCGGAAGAGTAAAAGTGAAAAAACTCATGGGTTGAGATAAAGACAGTTTAATAGGTAAAGCAAAAGCCGTGCGTGCAAACAAAGCCAAACAAGGAATTCTTTCACCACTTCCCATGGGCAGGCAGGTGCTCAGCCATCCCCAGGAAAGCAGGGCTCCATCACGCGTAACGGTTACTTGGGAAGACAAACGCCATCACTCCAAATGTCTCCCCCTTCCTTCTTCTTCCCTCAGCTTTATATACTGAGTATGACGTCATATGGTATGGAATATCCTGTCGGTCAGTTTGGGCCAGCTGTCCTGGCTGTGTGCCCCACCCTGACCCCCATCTTCTTGTGCAACCAGCAGAGCATGGGGAGCTGAAAATGTCTTTGACTAATGTGAGCACTACTTAGCAACAACTAAAACATCTCCACATTACCAACACTGTTTCCAGCACAAATCCAAAAGACTGCCCCATACTAACTACTATGAAGAAAAGTAATTCTGTCTGAGCTGAAACATGGACAGTTTGTAAAGATGATCACTGGTAAACTGAGACTCATAGAATCAAAGAATTACAGAATCATGGAACAGACCAGGTTAGAAGAGACCTTGAAAGATTATCTGGACCAACTTTTCATGTGAAACGGAAACTTAGATGAAATCATCTAGCACCTTGTCCAATATAATTTTGAAAACCTCCAGTGGTGGGAACTCTGCCCCATCCCTAGGGAGGTTGTTCCATTGAATGATTGTTCTTAACATAAAAAAAATTATTTCTTATGTAGAGATACAAACTCTCCCAGTGCAACTTTTACCAGCTGCCCTTTGTCTTCTCCGTGTGATTCCCGGGTAAAAGAGTCTTCATCCTCTTTGTAGCTGCTCTTTAAGTACTGAAATACTGTGATGATGGCCCCCCTGAACCTTCTCTTCTCCAGGGAGAAAAGACCTAACACTCTGGGCATGTTTTCCATATGTTTGATAATTTTTGAGGTCCTCCTTTGGACCTTCTCTAGACTGGCCATGCCCTTCTCAAATTTCATCAGTGTCCTGGTTTTAGCTGGGATAGAGTTAATTTTCTTTGTAGTAGCTAGTATGGGGCTATGTTTTGGATTTGTGCTAAAAAAAGTGTATACCTCTGAGAGAATTGTGGCCCAAGGATAAGTCTGTGTTGGAGAAGGTACACCTTGAAGCATCTGTGGCTGTGCACGAGGTCATGCTGGAGCACCTCAAAGTGTGTAGCCATGGATAAGCCCACAACAGAGCAGGTACATACCTGGAGGGACTGCAGCCATGGGTAAGGCCATGTTGGAACATTTTTACTTCTGAAGGGACTGTGGCTGTGGGTAAGGCCATGCTGGAGGAATTGTGACCCATGAAGAAAGCCATGCTGGAACAGGGGCACATCGAAGTGACTGTGGCTGTGGATAAGTCTATGCCACAGTAGGTGTACCTCTGGAGAGACTGTGGCTTATAGATAAGGCTCCACTTGGAGCAGGTACAGCCCTAAAGGACTGCAGTCTGTGGATAAGTCCAAACCGGAGCAGGGGCAAGGGGAGGAGTTCATTACAATACTAAACCCAATGGTGTGGTCCAAAGGGACCAGGGGTGGAGACTGTAATGGAAGTACCTTTAAACTGTTGTAACCTGGGATTTGAGTTACATGTTATGGGAATTACTACAGCAGAAACCCTTGCTGCTAGCCAGGCTGGGAGGAAGGGGAGGAGTTCATTGCAATGTTAAAACGTATAACCTGGCCCAAAGGGGCCAGGGGTGGAGGTTGTAATTGTTCTGCCTTTTGTCATGGTTTAGCCCCAGTCAGCAACCAAGCACCATGCAGACACTCGCTCACTCCCCCCTGGTGGGATACGGGAGAGAATCGGAAGAGTAAAAGTGAAAAAACTCATGGGTTGAGATAAAGACAGTTTAATAGGTAAAGCAAAAGCCGTGCGTGCAAACAAAGCCAAACAAGGAATTCTTTCACCACTTCCCATGGGCAGGCAGGTGCTCAGCCATCCCCAGGAAAGCAGGGCTCCATCACGCGTAACGGTTACTTGGGAAGACAAACGCCATCACTCCAAATGTCTCCCCCTTCCTTCTTCTTCCCTCAGCTTTATATACTGAGTATGACGTCATATGGTATGGAATATCCTGTCGGTCAGTTTGGGCCAGCTGTCCTGGCTGTGTGCCCCACCCTGACCCCCATCTTCTTGTGCAACCAGCAGAGCATGGGGAGCTGAAAATGTCTTTGACTAATGTGAGCACTACTTAGCAACAACTAAAACATCTCCACATTACCAACACTGTTTCCAGCACAAATCCAAAAGACTGCCCCATACTAACTACTATGAAGAAAAGTAATTCTGTCTGAGCTGAAACATGGACAGTTTGTAAAGATGATCACTGGTAAACTGAGACTCATAGAATCAAAGAATTACAGAATCATGGAACAGACCAGGTTAGAAGAGACCTTGAAAGATTATCTGGACCAACTTTTCATGTGAAACGGAAACTTAGATGAAATCATCTAGCACCTTGTCCAATATAATTTTGAAAACCTCCAGTGGTGGGAACTCTGCCCCATCCCTAGGGAGGTTGTTCCATTGAATGATTGTTCTTAACATAAAAAAAATTATTTCTTATGTAGAGATACAAACTCTCCCAGTGCAACTTTTACCAGCTGCCCTTTGTCTTCTCCGTGTGATTCCCGGGTAAAAGAGTCTTCATCCTCTTTGTAGCTGCTCTTTAAGTACTGAAATACTGTGATGATGGCCCCCCTGAACCTTCTCTTCTCCAGGGAGAAAAGACCTAACACTCTGGGCATGTTTTCCATATGTTTGATAATTTTTGAGGTCCTCCTTTGGACCTTCTCTAGACTGGCCATGCCCTTCTCAAATTTCATCAGTGTCCTGGTTTTAGCTGGGATAGAGTTAATTTTCTTTGTAGTAGCTAGTATGGGGCTATGTTTTGGATTTGTGCTAAAAAAAGTGTATACCTCTGAGAGAATTGTGGCCCAAGGATAAGTCTGTGTTGGAGAAGGTACACCTTGAAGCATCTGTGGCTGTGCACGAGGTCATGCTGGAGCACCTCAAAGTGTGTAGCCATGGATAAGCCCACAACAGAGCAGGTACATACCTGGAGGGACTGCAGCCATGGGTAAGGCCATGTTGGAACATTTTTACTTCTGAAGGGACTGTGGCTGTGGGTAAGGCCATGCTGGAGGAATTGTGACCCATGAAGAAAGCCATGCTGGAACAGGGGCACATCGAAGTGACTGTGGCTGTGGATAAGTCTATGCCACAGTAGGTGTACCTCTGGAGAGACTGTGGCTTATAGATAAGGCTCCACTTGGAGCAGGTACAGCCCTAAAGGACTGCAGTCTGTGGATAAGTCCAAACCGGAGCAGGGGCAAGGGGAGGAGTTCATTACAATACTAAACCCAATGGTGTGGTCCAAAGGGACCAGGGGTGGAGACTGTAATGGAAGTACCTTTAAACTGTTGTAACCTGGGATTTGAGTTACATGTTATGGGAATTACTACAGCAGAAACCCTTGCTGCTAGCCAGGCTGGGAGGAAGGGGAGGAGTTCATTGCAATGTTAAAACGTATAACCTGGCCCAAAGGGGCCAGGGGTGGAGGTTGTAATTGTTCTGCCTTTTGTCATGGTTTAGCCCCAGTCAGCAACCAAGCACCATGCAGACACTCGCTCACTCCCCCCTGGTGGGATACGGGAGAGAATCGGAAGAGTAAAAGTGAAAAAACTCATGGGTTGAGATAAAGACAGTTTAATAGGTAAAGCAAAAGCCGTGCGTGCAAACAAAGCCAAACAAGGAATTCTTTCACCACTTCCCATGGGCAGGCAGGTGCTCAGCCATCCCCAGGAAAGCAGGGCTCCATCACGCGTAACGGTTACTTGGGAAGACAAACGCCATCACTCCAAAAGTCTCCCCCTTCCTGCTTCTTCCCCCAGCTTTATATACTGAGTATGATGTCATATGGTTTGGAATATCCTGTTGGTCAGTTTGGGTCAGCTGTCCCGGCTGTGTCCCCTCTCAGCTTCTTGTGCACCCGGCAGAGCACGGGGAGCTGAAAAAGTCCTTGACCAGTGTAAGCGCTACTTAGCAACAACTAAAACATCTCCACATTATCACCGCTGTTTCCAGCACAAATCCAAAAGACTGCCCCATACTAACTACTATGAAGAAATTTAACTCTATCCCAGCTGAAACCAGGACACCTTTAAATTGTTGTAACCTGTGATTTGAGTTGCATGTTATAGGAATTACTATAACAGAATGTACTTGAACCAATGGAGGAGAAACCAACGGGCTAAAACACGACAATCAGCCAGAAGTTTCAATGTCCTACAATGAAATACTAATCAACTTGAATGCATTGATTTATCTACCTAACCTCTCTACCCTGTTCTTTTTTTATCAAACTGAGCTCTTTTCCTTCTGCCACTGATAATATTTGTCGTAACTGTTTGAGTTAACTTCTTAAATAAAAAATTATGTGAAAAATTAGTTGATATCTTTGACATCAATTATAAATATCTTTCCTTCTCCACTGAGCGGCACATCAGCCCAATTCTAGCTTTCCTTCCTGCTACTAATTGGCTTCTGGTTACTGTTGCATATTTGTTCCTCATTTGATTTTTTCTCTCAGAACTTGTAGTAAACATTGGCATTCATCTTTTAGATTTTTGTGATTGAGTTGTATACTGAGCTCATCTTTTGGCCTGAATGCTCTTTTATTATACTTTCAAAATTTATTCCAGATTTGTTTTCTTAGACTGATCCATTTTTACAATTTGCAAATAAATGAACTAAGTTTATTGAAGTGTATAATCTGATTTTTTTAAATTATTATTTTGATATAATTTTTATTTCTGTATTAAGTTCCATGAAAGCTCCCATTTCATTGCCACCATCACCCAACTTACCATTTACTCTGAAACTCTCAACCATGTCCTCCCAGTTGGTACATTTGCTTTATAGAAACAAAATTTCCACCTAGTTGTCCTAACCACAGTGAAGACCAAAAACTGTTTCAGAAGTACATTCCCAAAGCTTACTGGACAATCTGTTCTCTTCTCAGTACATACACAGGTAAAGTTTTTCTCTCCCCATCACCCTATGCCTTCAGTGACTTCTGTCTTCAAGTTTAGAACTCATAAAGCTGGACATTGTACAGTAGTTTGGCTGACTGCCTTTTTTAGAGAGATTTGATATATGACATACTAGATGTTTGGAATAAGATGTGTGTTATATTTCCATCAAAGTTGTCAGATCTTGCCCCTGAGATGTATGGATCTGTAACATACAGGGCATGCCAACTAAAGATTGAAATGCCTAGACAGTCAGGCTGGAAAATTGGAAAGTTTTGTATTATGGGATAGCTGATCCTTGGTCTAACTGCAGTATATTAATTTTCATAGGTGCAAACCACAATGGCATTTTACAAATGTATTCAAAAGTAAAAGTCTTTTATGCTTTAAATTCTGTGCATTTTTTCACTATGTCAGCTGGTTTAACAAAGGATATTTATTTATAAATATATATATATAAAATCTGTTAAGGGTTTTCCTTTATTATTGCTACTGTAACTATTATTACTAGTCCTTAATTATTAATTAGGTGCTATGAATAAGTGAAAACCATGTTGCATATAAATATGCATTTTATGCTAACATCATTTTAGTTAGCTGAGACTTCTGTAGTGCACATTTTTTCTGAGCAGCGATGAACACAGTCATAGTAACAGCAAACCCTAAGAAGTGGAAAAGGGAAAGAATATGAGAAGACAATCACTTAACTGTAGGGGTACCCTAAGAGATTGTGGGACTTAAGGCTGATCCTCACTATAGCTGCTAGGAATCTGCAGATATTATCTGTCACCATATACCAGGTAACCAACAACAACAATAGTATGTTGCTGATTAATATTGGAACAAATTTGTGAAAAGAAAGTTGATGCCAAGGGAATAGAAAAAACTGCCAGCAAAGCTGGGACAAATATATTTCTTATGGAGCAAAAACCGCTAGTTCTAAGGCCAGCTAATCTATGTGCCAGACAAACTGTTCACAAAAATAGGCTTAGCTTTTCCTTGCTTCTGAATTTCCTGGCTTAGAGACGGGTACCGGATTCCTGGTGTATTATCCTATGTCTAAGTGTTCCCAAACCAAATGGCTATTCTGCAGTGGGGTGTGACCTTATTTGACAATGTATTTGTGACACATTTATCTGTTGTCATGCATCCTGTGCTGGCAGAGGAATTGGTAAAGCAGCTAAACTAAATCAGACCCAGTATTTCTTTTTATAGCTGAAGGAGACAAATCAGTTGTATTGGGAAACTGAACCCAGCACAGAAATTGTGGCTTAACTCCCCTCTGCAGGGAGAGACATAGGTAACTTAGGGCAGTGCTTCCATTGTTCAACATTCCTTCTCACAAACGGCCAAGAAAAAGCACTGCACTGAGAGGTAAGAGATCCAAATTCAAATCTCTGTCACAGTTTAATTCATACATCAAAATTAAGTTGCAGAAACAACAGGTCTTCTTGGTATACCAGTTTGAGATCTGCTGTGCTGGTACATATTCTTTGTTCCTTAATTTTTCTTTCTTTTCCTGGTGAAAAAGGTTAAATATCTCTATTTTAGTCCAAGTGACATAAACCCCAATTGCAGCACTGCAGAATTGTTCATGAAGTAGGATTCTTATCCTCTGATCAACTGGGTAGGTTTCTCAAGTTGATTGTTGTATTTGTTAGCCTCTTCATTCTCTCATCATATTTTACAAAAGTTTTATTTTCTATATGATTTTCCTAAGATGAAAATAAATAGGAAATTACAATATAAAATATTTCAAATATACAAATTGCAATATAGGAATATAAATTATATAATATGTGCTCTATATATAATACAATATAAGAAATAACAAAGAAAATCATGGGCTGCTCCCTGGCAAATTGGTCTGGCATTACATTTTTTCAAGGAGGCTTGACAAGACATTCTCTACTACAGTAACCAGTTCCAAGTCCTATCTGTTCTCAGGTTCGTGGCTGCAGTAAGCGGTGAGCTTTGGCAAACTGACAAATAAAAATGAAAGTAGTAGCAGAACAAATTCCTTTCTTAGACCCTTATCACTTCCACTGGCAAGGAGTTGTAGTCCTAATGAGAAAACAGGATTTAAAAGTAATGAAGCTTCTGGTTTCTGTTGTTTACTTTAAAGAGTTCTCATTCTGCAGAGTGCTTGTTTTCAGTTCCAAGTTTTAACAAGAACTGCGTGTGTCACTGTAGGGCAGTACAATTATTTGAAAAGATAAACTTTAAATGGTATTAGCTTTATAGAGGAAAATTATCTCAGTTCCTAAATTATGTCTGTTCATAAATCTTTGTATTAAGATAGATAACAGTAAGAAGGGAAGTAAGCATGGTTCAAACTAACCCTTTCTATCTTTAAGGAAAATAAGTATTCATGTCTGTGGAAATGTTAACATATCAGCACTAATAGAAACTATCATATAATTAATATAATGCACTAAAACTAGTAAAGGAATTTTTTTAAACACTAAAAATTATTTGTTTTGATTTGAACAGGTATATTAAAAGATTGTTGATGTTTTGCCTTCTTTAATATGGAAATGAGAAAAAATTTCAAAATCAAATAAGCTTAGCTTTGGTTTTTCCTCTCATTTCCTCCTGTCAAACTAACAGAACTTTTATAAATCTTAAAGATTTAGTGACAGCATACTGAAAAACAAACAAAGAAACCCAATGGAGGATATGTTTTTTGAAAATATTTCTCACCTTTATCACTTTATATCAACTTAAATGGATGTTGTTTATCTTGACTTTACCAAGGCTTTTGACACTGCCTCCCATAACATCCTCATAGACCTACTGACGAAACACAAGAGAGATAAATGAACAATACAGTGGGATGAAAACTGGCTGTACTGCTGGGCTCAAAGAACTGTGATCAGCAGCATAAAGTCCAGCTGGAAGCTAGACAATAGTTGGGTGTACTAGAGGTCAGTGTGGGGGCCAGTACTCTTTAATATCTTTGTTAATGACCCCTATGATATGTGGATCCGTAGCAAGTTTGCAGATTAGACAAAACTGGGAGGAGTTACTGATACACCGGTGCCCTTCAGAGAGACCTGGACAGGCTGGAACAATGAGCCAACAGGAACCTCATGAAATTGGGAAGAATAACCCATGCACTCATACAGGTTGTGGCTAATCATCTAGAAAACAACTCAATAGAGAACAGCCTTGGAGTACTGGTGGACAAAAAGCTGACCATGAGCCAGCAATGTACCCTTGCAGAAAAGAGGCCCAGCAGCCTCCTGGGCTGTATGAGGTGCAGTGTGTTGTCAACAGGTCCTTCCCCTCTACTCAGCACTAGTTACACACATCTGAGTGCACTGTCCAGTGCTGGGGTCCCCAGTATAAGAGAGACATGGACATACAGAAGCTCATCCACTGAAGGGCTACTACATTGATTAAGGGACTGGAGTTTCTGCCCTATAAGGAGAGGCCAAGAGCACTGGGACTCTTCTGCCTCAGAAAGAGAAGCCTGTGGCTGTGTTTAAATACTGGATAGGTTAGCAAATGATGCCAAATGACAGGATCAGAGGCAATGGGCATAAACTGAAACATTGGAAATTAAAAACTTAAACTTCGAAAAAAGTCTTCTATGAACGTGATTAAACACTGGAACAGGATGTCCAGAGAGGCTGTGGAGTCTCCATCCTTGGAGAAATTAAAAACTCAGTTGGATACAGACTTGGACAATGTCCTTTAACTGACCCTATTTAAGAAGAAGGGTTGGACTAGACAGTTTCTAGAGCTGCCTTTCAGCCCTAATGATTCCGTGATTCTGGGAGTCACAATAATTTTAAACCCATTTGCTTTATTTATTTCAAATAAAGTTTACACATTTACAGATTTGCAAGAATTCTGTTAACAGGAAAATATTATATTAAGCATGTTTTCCTTTCCTTTCCTTTCCTTTCCTTTCCTTCCTTTCCTTTCCTTTCCTTTCCTTTCCTTTCCTTTCCTTTCCTTTCCTTTCCTTTCCTTTCCTTTCCTTTCCTTCTTTCCTTTCCTTCCTTTCCTTTTCCTTTCCTTTCCTTTCTTTCCTTTCCTTTCCTTTCCTTT